>NC_138770.1:467442705-468642705 GCF_965119305.1 Pelophylax lessonae | reverse complement strand
TCGGTCTGGTGTCATAAGTACACAGCAATTGCAGCATGCATGTGAGGTATCGCCGCGAACATCAGATCGACGGCAGTAATTCTTGCAGTAGACCCCCTCTGTAAATCTAAAATGGTAACCTGTAAAGGATTTTTAAAGGCTTTTAAAAATGTACGTAGTTTGTTGCCGATGCACGGGCGTACACATTTTTAAAGCAGGTCATGTTTGGTATCTATGTACTTGGCATAAGATCATATTTTATATTTTACCAAACAATTAGGCAATAAATAGTGTATTTGTACATTGAATTTTTAAAAAAACTGGATTTTTGTCTTACCGTAAAATCCTTTTCTCTGACGTTCACTGGCGGACACAGCTTCAAGTCTTCAGACCATTGGGCTTTATGTTTTGTCTCTCTCTGGGAGTAGGACTAGGTGGAAACCTTTTTGGTTACACCCCTGGGGCAGTTCCAGAGGGTATACCATCACTTCCTGCTGTAGGACTCCAGTTTGTAACTAGCAGTGTCAGGAGAACATATAACTCAACCCCAAAGAGGGGCGGGTGCTATGTCCATCAGTGAATCTAAGAGAAAAGGATTTTACGGTAAGACAAAAATCCAGTTTTCTCTTTCGTTCACTGATGGACACAGCTTCAGGTCTTTACATGTCAACATGAGGGATGGGGAAAAAAACACAGCAAACGCAGAATTCCCAACAAGGCTAAACATAGCCAACCAGGTAACAGCAGGAGCTCCACTAGGAAAAATTATGACCATCAAGAAGCGGAAGCCTCTGCAACTGCAGCCTGAAAAACTTTGAGGCCAAATGCCGCATCTGAAGATGCAAGTACATCCACCTTATAAAATTTTGTGAATGTGTGTACAAACGACCACGTAGCCACCTTGCAAACCTGAACCACTGACGCTTGATGACGGAAAGCCCAGGAGGCACTAAGCGCCCACGTAGAATGTGCTTTAACAGGGAAAAGAGGAACCTGATCCTTAATGGAGTAGGCCTGCACCACCTTCTGCCTGATCCACTTGGAAATGGTCGCAGCAGATGCGGCCTGCCCCTTACGAGGGACATCCGTAAGAACAATCAGATTTTCAGTCACCGCCAGGTACACCCAAATCGCCCTTACCACATCTAAGGCATGTAAGTCAATTTCCTTAGGATGTTTCGGCTTAGGACATAGGGACGGTAACACAATCTCCAGAGAGAGAGATATCATTTTGCCCCTGTACAAATTATTAGTAAGACCTCATCTGGAATATGCAGTTCAGTTTTGGGCACCAGTTCTTAAAAAGGATATCGGGGAACTGGAGAAAGTGCAGAGAAGTGCAACCAAACTGATAAGAGGCATGGAGGAGCTCAGCTATGAGAAAAGATTAGAGGAACTAAAGAAAGAGGAACTGAATTTATTCTCTCGAAAAGAGGAGATTAAGGGGGGATATGATCAACATGTTAAAATACATAAGGGGTCCATATAGTGAACTTGGTGTTGAGTTATTCATTTTAAGGTCAACACAGAGGACAAGGGGGCACTCTTTACGTCTAGAGGAAAACAGATTTCATCTCCAAATACGTAAGAGCTGTGAAAATGTGGAATAGACTCCCTCCAGAGGTGGTTCTGGCTAGCTCACTCGATTGCTTTAAAAAAGGCCTGGATTCTTTCCTGGGTGTACATAATATAACTGGATACTAATATTTATAGGTAAAGTTGATCCAGGGAATATCCGATTGCCTCTCGGGGGATTAGGAAGGAATTGTTTCCCCTGCTGTAGCAAACTGGATCACGCTTTGCTGGGGTTTTTTTCGCCTTCCTCTGAATCAACTTCGGGTATAGGATTGTGTATATGGGATTGTATGGTTGGGTTTTCTTTACTGTTTTTCTATTTTTTATTCAACCTGACTAACTATGTAACAATGTCTTCATTCAAATGAAACTCCGAGACAACCTTAGGAAGGAATGCCTGACAGGATCGCAACACCACTATATAAATATAAAATCAGCGCACCTGGATAAAAATATGAAAAGCAGCTATGCACTCAGGGTCAATAAACCAAAAATCCCAATAACATATATACATAAAAAAAAGTGCAGCGCTAACATTAGTATTGGATAGTATAAGAGAAACAGTCCAAAAGTGCAGATAAGGCGATACATGCACTAAATGAGTATCAGTGCTCCACTTCGTGCTGGTTATCCTTCACCCAATCTCACTAGCTGCTCACCTAACAATTAGCCCCTGTGTCACCAGACGGGCTAATAAGACTTGTACTCTCACAAGAGATAACCCCAGATCAGGATAAGATCCTCAGTCTTCTTCCCCCAATAGACAGACTTCAGCTCACAGATACAGTGCCTTGCGAAAGTATTCGGCCCCTTTGAACTTTTCAACCTTTTGCCACATTTCAGGCTTCAAACATAAAGATATAAAACTGTAATTTTTTGTGAAGAATCAACAACAAGTGGGACACAATCATGAAGTGGAACAGAATTTATTGGATATTTCAAACTTTTTTAACAAATAAAAAACTGAAAAATTGGGCGTGCAAAATTATTCAGCCCCCTTAAGTTAATACTTTGTAGCGCCACCTTTTTCTGTGATTACAGCTGTAAGTCGCTTGGGGTATGTCTCTATCAGTTTTGCACATCGAGAGACTGAAATTTTTGCCCATTCCTCCTTGCAAAACAGCTCGAGCTCAGTGAGGTAATAGAGCGTTTGTGAACAGCAGTTTTCAGTTCTTTCCACAGATTCTCGATTGGATTTCGGTTTGGACTTTGACTTGGCCATTCTAACACCTGGATATGTTTATTTGTGAACCATTCCATTGTAGATTTTGCTTTATGTTTTGGATCATTGTCTTGTTGGAAGACAAATCTCCGTCCCAGTCTCAGGTCTTTTGCAGACTCCATCAGGTTTTCTTCCAGAATGGTCCTGTATTTGGCTCCATCCATCTTCCCATCAATTTTAACCATCTTCCCTGTCCCTGCTGAAGAAAAGCAGGCCCAAACCATGCTGCCACCACCATGTTTGACAGTGGGGATGGTGTGTTCAGGGTGATGAGCTGTGTTGCTTTTACGCCAAACATAACGTTTTGCATTGTTGCCAAAAAGTTCGATTTTGGTTTCATCTGACCAGAGCACCTTCTTCCACATGTTTGGTGTGTCTCCCAGGTGGCTTGTGGCAAACTTTAAACGACACTTTTTATGGATATCTTTAAGAAATGGCTTTCTTCTTGCCACTCTTCCATAAAGGCCAGATTTGTGCAGTATACCAGTGGTCCTCAACTCCGGTACTCAGGGCCCACTAACAGGCCAGATTTTAAGTATTACCTTGGGGAGATGCAGACTAGAGTACTGCAATCACTGAGCAGCAAATGATATCACCTGGGATGTATTTCAGTTATCTTGCAAATCTGGCCTGTTAGTGGGCCCTGTAGGCCAGGGTTGAGGACCACTGCAGTATACGACTGATTGTTGTCCTATGGACAGAGTCTCCCACCTCAGCTGTAGAGCTCTGCAGTTCATCCAGAGTGATCATGGGCCTCTTGGCTGCATCTCTGATCAGTCTTCTCCTTGTATGAGCTGAAAGTTTAGAGGGGCGGCCAGGTTTTCGTAGATTTGCAGTGGTCTGATACTCCTTCCATTTCAATATCGCTTGCACAGTGCTCCTTGGAATGTTTAAAGCTTGGGAAATCTTTTTGTATCCAAATCCGGCTTTAAACTTCTCCACAACAGTATCTCGGACCTGCTTGGTGTGTTCCTTGTTCTTCATGATGCTCTCTGCGCTTTAAACGGACCTCTGAGACTATCACAGTGCAGGTGCATTTATACGGAGACTTGATTACACATAGGTGGATTCTATTTATCATCATTAGTCATTTAGGTCAACATTGGATCATTCAGAGACCCTCACTGAACTTCTGGAGAGAGTTTGCTGCACTGAAAGTAAAGGGGCTGAATAATTTTGCGCGCCCAATTTTTCAGTTTTTTATTTGTTAACAAAGTTTGAAATATCCAATAAATTTCGTTCCACTTCATGATTGTATCCCACTTGTTGTTGATTCTTCACAAAAAATTACAGTTTTATATCTTTATGTTTGAAGCCTGAAAGGTCGAAAAGTTCAAGGGGGCAGAATACTTTTTTAAGGCACTGTAACAGATCACAGGTCCATGTAACAAGCAGGTCAAAGGTCCATGTAAAAGCAAGGGTCCAAACATAGTGTTTTACCGCTAAAACAACCTTTATTTTGCTTTACATAGTACATATAAAATTACCTAGTCAGGCACTAACAAGTGTGTGTGCAGAGCGATACAATGTAACTGAGTCCTAAGATGAAAACAGTATAGGAATCACATCTGACCACGATGGATGGCGGGTGACGTCACCGGTGACCAACAGGACAACACAGCCAACCCCAACACGCGATGTGCCGAAGTAATAGCTACTAAGAAAGCCACCTTCTGCGACAGAGTGAGCAGAGGAATTTTTCAAATATTTTCAAAACGAGGCTTTTGAAGCACCGACAGGACCAAATTGAGATCCCACGGAGGTACCAGGGATCACACCAGAGGAGCCAGATGGCGAACCCCCTGCACAAAAGTATGAGCCAAGGACTTTGTTGCCAACGGCCTTTGGAAAAAAAATAGCCAAGGCGGAAATCTGGCCTTTGATGGTGCCCAGAGCCAAACGTTGATCCAATAAACCTTATGCACCTTTAATATGATAAATATGAGGTCCTCAGCACCTATGACAAGAGACAGCTCAGTGTCAGCTCCGATGTTGTCGGGTCATCTTGGTCCATGCACGGTCGGGTGAGAAGGGATTAAAGGTGCATAAGGATTATTGGATCATTAGCTGCCATGGGGAAAACAGGGGATCAGGATTTGTGCCAGTCTGGATATCAGCATTTCTCAGCGTGTTAGCCTTACCTATGAAAGTGGGTGGGCAATTTTATCTGGTGATTTGCCATTCTCACTAATTATTCACAATGGTGGATGCAAATATCTTTCTGGTGATCCTGGCTACACGGTGGTGTTTCCTGTCTGGTGGATTGGCTTTTCTCAGTGACCCTTTATTACATGAACTTACTCTAGGAATATCTACTCTATGAATATTGGACTGATCATTTTTTGTCTGCGCTACTAATACTTTTACTTTAGAATCCATATGGGATTTGAGTTGTGTATTGTATTTTATGATTATCCAGAGAATTGAGACACATGTCCCACTTTAACAGGATCTCCTTCTAGAGGAACCTCATATGGAACTGAACAAATGGGGCCGCCTTGAAGGTAGACACCATAAGGCCTAGCACCCGCACGCAAATCTGAAAGGCGAACCACCTGTGGGACATCAACAGATGAATTGTGAAATGCAACTTACGGGGTTTTTCCTAGAGGGAGGAACTCTGGCCAGTGCTAAATCCAGAGTCAGAGCCAGGTAATCAAATTTTCTGGATGGGGTCAGAGCGGACTTCTGGTAGTTCAGGAGCCAACTGAACTCCTGTAAGGTCTGGATTGTGATCGCCACATCGTCCGTCAATGCAGACGAGGACTCTACCATCAAAAGAAGGTCGTTCAAATAAATCAGGACAGCAATCCCCCACTGACGCAGCAACGCCAAGATCGGGGCCCAAATCTTCGTGGAGCGGAGGCGAGACCAAAGGGTAATGCCACAAACTGATAGTGTACCTCTCCAACAGCAAAACGGAGGAAACGCTGGTATCGGACACAAATCGAAATGTGAAAGTAGGCATCCTTTATAGAAATTAAAATGAGTGTGGTACCTGCGCTCTGGAAAATTGGCACACTAAATCAGGCATGTCCAACCTGCGGCCCAGAACCGCAGGCTATGCGGCCCACTGCCCCCTGACAATTTATTTTTTTGCTGGGGAGGAAGGAAGTCGAGTCGGGGGGACGGCCACAGAGGCAGCTTCGGAGGGCATCATCTACTACTTGTGTTAAATTAGTGCTGGGGGGGGGGGGGTGGCAGCACAGGAAGGGGGCGCGGCGGCGTTTTATTACTTATATACCTTAACTAATAGTATATATTTTATATGAGGCCCGAGAACATTTCTCTACACTCAATGTGGCCCAGAGAAGCCAAAAGGTTGGACACCCATGCACTAAATCTATGTATGAAAGTAAAATGTCAGAAAAAACAGCGCTTCCAGGAATGTGCATAATCATAAATAAATAATAAAATTACCAAATAATTACATATAAAGTGCACTTATAATAAAAAATGTAAACAATTCATAAATATATAAAGGTGCAATAGTATCAAAAATGAATTATGGTGCTAATAGTGCAAAAGTGCTAAATAAAGTGCAGTCCAAAATAGTCCACTCAAAATATAAAATTTCAATAAGGTGCTGTATGAAAAGTGCTTGAAGTGCTCCACACGGTGGGAAGGTGCTCCAAAAGACCCTTTTGGGGATCCACTCACCAGACTTCTATGGTTAACAAGCCTCAAATATGCAGTGGTCCTCCAGCATAATATAACCCTTAGGCCTCCAGCCTTCAAATATAGTCCCCCCTTGGTCAGTACTCTTGTCCTCTGCCACTGCGGGTCTGCTGACTTTAGTCCGAAGGTCTTGTAAATCTATTCGCTCAAGGCTGATGGGGAAATCCCAGGCTCAGCTAAACCTGCAGACTACTAATTGGAAAGTGTGGAACAATAACATTTTGAAAAGTCACGTGCTCTTCTAAGGCCGTCCTTAGGTTAATAGGTTAACCCAGGAATCCAGGAGCTTATGTTACCGCCACGCTATTGCTGCCAGCATTAAGTATTGCTGTATGGTCATACCACCCGCTTTCTATCTACCCTATCTGAGGAGGGGATTGATACTACAGGCTCATTTACCCCATTTGTCTGGTGAGTGGGGGACTGAGAGGGGAGCACACAGTGGAGGCACCAAGCACTGAGCACTTTGTGTGGAACTGTCAGCAATACATGTCATTTAAGCACAGAGCACTTCTTTGATTTGTGTGGAACTGACTTTAATATATTATCAGAGCACTGAGCACTTTGCATTAATTGAAGGACATTGTTTATCAATTTATTATGATTATTTCTTGCACTTTAATACAATTATTTAATATTTATTGGTATTGTACACAGTATCTGTTGGAGTATGCACATATGGTTATTACTGTGAATATTTATTTATTTAATATTTATTGGTATTTATACTAGGGATGCACCGAAATTTCGGCCACCGAAATTATCGGCCGAAAATGGGCCTATCCCATTTCGGCCGATAATGGGTTAACATTGCCGAAAATAATGGATGCCGTGAGGAAGGAGGAGGGCGCAGGGCAGGTTTTAAAAGTCCCGCCTCTGGCCGGCAGCCCGCCTCTCCATGACGTCCTACTACTAGATGTGTGCGTGAATGGACATACCAGGCGGGGGGGGGGGGGGGGGGCGGGGCGAACGGCCGCTATAGATGTAACTATGTGATCCATCCCTGTCAGCTCAGCGCGATTATGTGTGAATGAGAAGTGACCTGACACCGGGCGGGGGGAGCGGACGCTAATAGCTGTAACTATGTGAGCTTCACTTCACTGTCAGCCATGTATCTCCGCTGACAGTGAAGTGAAACTCACATAGTTATAGTTATTAGCGGCCGCTCCCCCCGCCTGGTGTCAGGTCACTTCTCATTCACACACAGTCCCGCTGAGCTGACAGGGATGGATCACATAGTTCTATCCAGGGCCGTTGTCATAGCACACACTGCAGCTGCCAGTGTACAGGTGCATCCTTCACGAGCCGGGCTTGGAATGAAATCACCCTCAGCCAATGAACGGCGGCGCTGTGAGTTGTCAGCCGTGAGCTCAGCCGGTGCAGCTCCAATCACAGCCTGGGGAGGGAGGGGAGCTGCAGAGAGGAAGTCGAGCCGAGCAGGGGGAGGGGGTTCCCGGTGTTCTGAGCTCAAGTCACAGTCCACTGCTGCATCAGGAAGGTGGGATATTCTTTTTTTTTTTTGAATGCAAAGCATGTGTTGCCCCCACTCCTCCATTGCACACCTACTGTATGCAGATCAGTCCTCCATACCAGACAAGTTTAAATAGCAATGCTTGTGATATATTCCTGGGACCTCCGACCACCTAGTCCTCCCAGTTCAGGAGTCGCCGTGCCCGTGATTGATGTGGATCTGAATGCTGGGGATCAGCCATCCAACACCAAACTAATCATTGCTGCCTCTCCCCCTAAGAAAAAGTTTTCTCTGCCCAGGGGCTCATCTGACCACAGGGGTCCAAAAATCCTTCACATCAATTCCATTCTGTATTAATAACAAATACATATTTAGAGGAGATGTTTCTCTACCCATAACATTTGCTGGGATCGTTCTATGGCTGTGCTCCAGATGTATAGATCTTCTATTATCATCCTTTTCATGCAGATTTCACACCCCTGTGTAATTATCTGTATACAGTATAGTCAATGGTGCAGATTGTGCTGTATATACATGCAGCATGAGGGGGTTAATGTATTGTCACTGCTGGTCACTCATCTATTAGTGACCGACCAGTGGCAGTTAATTAACCCCTTTGTGCTGCATTAGTGCAACCAGTATCAGTGTTAATTAACACTGGTTGCACTTATACTGGTTGCACTAATGCAGCACAAAGGGGTTAATTAACTGCCACTGGTCGGTCACTAATAGATGAGTGACCAGCAGTGACAATACATTAACCCCCTCATGCTGCATAATACAAATATCATTGGTAATTAAATTACAGGTGTGCGTCGCTGCCTGTTTTTGGTGTATGCCCCTGTTCTATCCATTTTAAATTTTTTTGGGGGAAAAAGTCATTTTCGGTTTCGGTTTTCGGCCAAGGGCATCCTGCATTTTCGGTTTCGGTTTCGGCCCAAAATTTTCATTTCGGTGCATCCCTAATTTATACAGTATCTGTTGAAATATGCACATATTATTATTGTGAATATTTATTTACACTGTGATTTGTAGCACTTTAAGGCACAAGTTTGCACATTATATTGTTTAGTATTTGATTGTTGGCATTTGGGCACAAGTTTTATAGCAGGGCTGATATATATATATATATATATATATATATATACACACACACAAACACACACATCCTTTATAGAAGCCAGGAAATCCCAGGGCTGCCACCACTGATCGAATGGACTCCATCCTGAACTTCTGTACCCACACAAAACAATTCAGAGCCTTGAGATCCAGAATCTGACGAACCTTGTCCCCTTTTTCGGGACCGTAAACAGGTTTGAATAAAACCTTTGAAATTGTTCCGCGACTGGAACCGGGACGATTACCCACTGGCACAACAGGTCCTGAACATCCCGAAAAGAGTTTGCAGACGGTCCGTTGGTAGACGCACATTTGAGGGGAAGAACCTTTCCGGAGGACAGGAACAAAACTATATCGTACCGGGATAGAATCACTTTGTGGACCCATGCCTCGTTCACTAGTGATGTCTACGGGGCTGGAAACCAGCGAAGACATGCCCCCACCCCAGACATGGGTGAGGGTGAACTTTCATGTCGAAGATGCCTTGTCTGCGGGCCTGGAGAAGCCGGCTCTTGGCTTGCCAGACCAGGGACCTTTGGGGCCTCCTAGGGAGGGCTTGAAGGATTTATTACCCTTGTCAGCGGCCCCAGTGGAACGAAAAAAAAAATGTTATTCACAGAGAAAGGCTCCTTCTCCTTCCCAGACTGTGGAAGGAAGGTACTCCCCCCCCCCCCCCCCCGTGAGACTCTTAATTATGTCATCCAGGGTAGCCCCAAACAGGCGATCGCCTTGAAAAGGCAAATTGGTAAGGGCCCTTTCGGAGGTTTGGTCCACAGTCCAACACTTCGCCGAAACGGAGAGCTTGGAAAGCAAAAGAGTTGTATCCAGAGATGCATTGCACACAAATTGCTGCTCCTGGACCAACTAGTCGGCCAGCTCAATGTAAGCAGGGGGAACCTGCTCACAACCCAGACCGTGGCGCAAAAGTTTTGCCCACTCAGTTAGCGTTTGGGACACCAGGACAGTGGCACGGACAAGCTGCAATGCCGAACGGGCGATAGTAAACATGTTGTGGGCCACCGCATCTGCTTTTCTGTCAGCTGAGTCTTTAAAAGCCAGGGATTCCTACACCCAAATTATGGTTGCCTTATTTAACTTGAAAACAGGAGGGTCCACCACCGGTGGAACGGTCCACTTCTTCAAAAGTGATTCCTCAAAGGGATACTGCACCACAAAATGTTTATGGACCATAAAAGGGACGTTTTGGGTGCTCCCAATCCTTGTAGACAAATTTGTCAAAATAGGTAGGATAACGGAATTTTTGTAAAATCTTACCTGTAAAATTCCTTTCTCTGAGTCCTCCGACAGTCGCCGCCACCTCTAAGTCATCACTATTGGGTATTGACTTCCGCTCCGCAGGAGTAGCTAGGCATAAGAACAAAGACATTTGCATATACACACCCATGGGGGCTGTCCCACTTAGTCAATACCCCCTTGCATTGACCACTCCCAACTCAGTTTGTTAGCATAGAAGTGTACAAGAAAAAACCCCAAAAAGAGGGGCGGGGGCGGCGACTGTCGGAGGACTGAGAGAAAGGAATTTTACAGGTAAGATTTTACAAAAATTCAGTTTTTTCTTACGTCCTCCGACAGTCGCCGCCACCTCTAAGTCATCACTATTGGGATGTCCCAAAGCAGTGTAGACATGAGGGGTGGGAGACGCAACCGTAGAAAAGGCAACACAGTACCCACATCAGAGAAAGGAACCTTACATGCATAGTAAGAGAACCTTCTGGGCAACAAAAAAGGCTCAACAGGAGCAACAGCCCAGGAAAGCAAATAATCCAGGGGATAAACACCCCCAAACGTCAGGGACCCACAACAAAACAAGGGTCCCTCATGACACTGCCGCACTGAGAACTTTGCGGCCAAAGGAGGCATCAGCTGATGCTAGAACATCCACCTTATAGAATTTTGAAAAGGTGTGCACTGACAACCAAGTTGCAGCCTTGCACACCTGGGCCACCGAGGCACAATGCCAGTAAGCCCAAGACGCACTTAAAGATCTGTTAGAGTGCGCCTTAACAGGGAAGGGAGGAACCCATTCCTTCAAAGCATAGGCCTGTTCAATGGTCTGTCTGATCCATTTGGCAAAGGTCGCTGCAGACGCAGCCTTGCCCTTCCGAGGTCCCTCAGGAAGGACAAAGAGAGAATCCGTCTTCCGAAAGGACTCCATAGACGACAGGTAAACCCTGATCGCCCTGACAACATCCAAGGAATGCAAAGCAACCTCCTTAGGATGCTTAGGCTTCGTACAAAGCGAAGGCAGGACAATGTCCTCATTAAGGTGGAACTCCGAGACCACCTTAGGAAGAAAAGACGAATGAGGTCGCAAGACCACCTTATCCTTGTGAATTACCAAGTAAGGAGAGCGGCAAGATAAAGCCGCCAGTTCCGATACTCTGCGAGCCGAAGTGATCGACACCAAAAAGGCAACCTTCTTAGACAGCAGAGGCAACGATATCTTCCGGATGTCCTCAAAAGGAGAACTCTGTAACACGGACTGAACTAAGTTCAAGTCCCATGGAGGTAAAGGCTCTCTCCTTGGAGGAGCCACATGTCGCACACCTTGAATGAAGGTGCGAATCAATGAATGAGATGCCACAGGTCGTTGGAAAAGAACAGCCAGTGCAGATACCTGGCCCTTTATTGTGGCTAGCGCCAGCGCTGGTCCACTCCAGACTGAAAGAAAGCCAACACTCTCGACACGAGTATGAACGAGGGGAGAACCCCCTGGACTCACACCAGGCAAAGTAAGCTTTCCAGGTACGGTAATAGATCTTACCGGATGAGGTTTTTCTAGCCTTAATCAGCGTAGGAATGACCTCAGGGGAGAGACCCCTGTCTCTCAGGACCTGGGTCTCAACAGCCAGGCCGTTAAAGCCAGCGACTGTAAAGCAAGATGGAAGATCGGTCCCTGAGACAGTAGATCTTCCCGCATTGGCAGCCGCCAGGGAGGCGCCACTGCCAGGTGAACAATGTCGTGGCCAGTCTGGCGCCACCAGAATCACCAGGTGCGGTTCCGAGGCTAACCTGCGAAGGAACCTGGCCAACAACTGAATCGGAGGAAAGGCATACATCAGACGATACCGATGCCAAGGGGCCACCAACGCATCCGAGGCGTCTGCCAGAGGATCGCGCGTTCTTGCCACGAACCTTTCCACCTTGTGGTTTAGCCGAGACGCGAACAGATCCTCGTCCGGGGATCCCCACTTCGCACACAGCATTTGGAAGACCTCCGGGTGTAGGGACCATTCCCCCTGGTCCAGGGTCTGGCGGCCCAGATAATCTGCCTGCCAATTCGCCACCCCATGGAATCTGAACTGCTGAGATTGCCGGGACATGAGTCTCGGCCCAAGACAGAATGTCGGTCACCTCCCGGGCCGCCCGGGCACTCCTGGTGCCACCTTGGTGGTTGATGTAAGCCACCGCAGTAGCATTGTCCGTCTGTACCCGAACTGGACGGCCCCGAAGTCGGTCCGACTACTGGAAGAGACAGACCTTGATCGCTCTTAATTCCAAAATATTGATCGGAAGGGAGGATTCCTCCTCCGACCAAGTGCCCTGGGCAGACAGGTTGCCCCGAACTCCACCCCAGCCCAACAGGCTGGCATCCGTGGTAATCACCGTCCACAGCAACGGACGGAAGGACTTGCCTTCTGACACAGCCAGGGAATGAAGCCACCACAGCAGATCCATTCTGGTTGGGCAACTCAATGACACACTCAGATCCAAAGACTGAGGTAGTCTGTCCCACCTGGCCAGGATCTCCGCTTGAAGAGACCGTGTGTGAAACTGTGCAAAGGGTATCGCCTCGAAGGCCGATACCATCAACCCTAGGGACCGCATACAGGTCCTGAGTGATGAGGATGGCCTGTCCCTGAGGGACCCGATCTCGTCCTGTCCCCCGGCAAGAACACCTTTGCTTGAGCAGAGTTCAGAACCATTCCCAGATAGGGAAGACGAACCGAAGGAGACAGGGCCGACTTCTGGACATTGATGGTCCATCCGAACTCCTGGAGCTTCTGTACGTGGTAGACAGATCGCGCAGTAGGTCCTGGCGGACACTCAATCTTAATAGGAGATTGTCCAGATATCCCAAGACCGCAATGCCCTGAGCCATCAGCAGGCCTAGAACAGGCGTCAACACCTTTGTAAAGACCCTTGGAGCCGAAGCGAGACGGATAGGTAATGCCACAAACTGATAGTGGTCCTCCGCTATGGCGAACCGAAGGTACCTCTGGTGACCCTCGAAAATGGGGATGTGTAGGTACGCATCCTTCAGGTCTATAGAGGCCAGGAATTCCCCTGGACTCAGGGAGGCCACCACCGAACGGAGAGATTCCATACGGAACTTTCGAACGCGCACAAAGCGGTTCAGAGCTTTCAGGTCCAGAATAGGACGCACCTTGCCCTCCTTTCTGGGCACAGTGAACAGATTGGAATAAAACCCTCGAAACCTGTCCCGATGGCGATCAAATGATTTCCTGAACCCACCTGTCCGGAATTCGGAGCAGCCAAGGTTGGAGGAAACCGCGCAAAAGTCCCCCCGCCCCTGCAACGGGTGAGGGCGCCCCTGCAGGCGGAGGCGGATTGACCCGCCGTACCGGCATTGCCGGACTTCTGCTTGCCCGCCCAGGGCTTCTTCTGGCCACCTTGGCCCTTGAAGGGCTTGCCCTTGGTCTTATTCCAAAAGGCACGAAAGGACCCCTGGTTGGGTCGAGAAGCAGAACCCCGCTTGCCACGAAAGGACTTGTTCTTGGGGTTCTGGGGCAGTATGGTGCTCTTGCCCCCCGTGACGCCTTTCACCAAAGTATCCAACGCCTCGCCAAACAGGCGAGAACCAGCATAGGGAAACTGTTTTCCGTGATGTCTGGTCAGCCGACCAGCTCTTCAGCCAGATCAGCCGACGGTTAAGCACCGCAACACTAGATAGGCGTGCAACCAAAGGGGCCTCATTCAAGGCCGCATCGCACAAATACATGACTCCTTGGTGAATTTGATCCACCATATCCAACCTGGCAGGTGGGACAGAATCAGACACGAGGTTGCTCCTAAGCACCTTAGTCCAATCAGCCACCGCCTGAGCCACCAAAACGGACGCAAAAACAGGTTTGAGCAAGAAACCCGCCACCGTGTAGGAATGGCGGGCCAGAGACTCCAACCTCCTGTCCGTGGGATCCCAAAAAACCGGGGTCTCCTCAGTAGGAATGAAGGTAGCCTTGTTCAATACTGCCACAGTGTGATCCACCTGTGGAGGCACACACCATCGCGATTCTGTAGCCGGTGCAAAGGGATAAAGTAACTTAAACCGACTAAGTACCAGGAATGAACGTTTTAAAGTGCGCCACAGTTCATTAACAGTGTAATGAAACTCAGCGGGGCAGGGAAATACCTGCGCCGACTTGCGGGTCCTGTGTGTCCCAAATGATGACACAATGCCCGGAGGACTGGGCTCATCCTCCAAATGTAAAGTTTCCTTAACAGAAACAATCAACTCATCCATGGTCGCGCGTTCTTCAGGCGACCCCGGGGGAGAAACATCAACCCCCTCCACCTCCGCCTCCCCCTCAGACCCCAGCGGGTCTAAGGATGAGCGAGATCCTGAAAAGGGCACGCCTGCCGCAGCAGCCATATCACCATCTGAATCAGAGGAGAGAGATAATCTGGGCCTCTTCCTAGCAGCACGTTCAGCCCTCAGCACCTCCATTTTGGACACTAAGGACGCCACTACAGCGGCCAAATCAGGCATAACAGGGGCCACAGCAGGACTGTGGTCCCTCACCAGGGCTGGAGGAAATTTGCTATTCTGAGAATCCATTGCACGAGGTGAAAATAACAGTGCAAGAAAAGGGTACTGGCCCTTTAACACCGCTGCGGAGTGCGCAGCCCACCGCTATATTACAGTGACAAAAGACCCCCAATAGGAGAAGAAAACAGCCAGAAATGACAAAACAGAAGGTTATGGAAGAGACAGTCTGCAGAGCCCCACAGAGTGTTACCACCTAGATCGCTGCTTCAGAGGAAAAGGAAGTGAGGTCATGAGAGGCTGAACTATAAGCTGCAAAAGACCCAGGGAAAATGGCTGCCCATAGAACTGCATGGGAGACTTCGGGAAAATGGCCTCCGACATGTGCAGGGAACGATCGTTCTGCCCCACTCAAGATGGCGTCGGATGGCGCCAAAACAGCATGTAAATCATCTAATAGTGAAGCCAACATGCTTGCCCAAATTAAAGATTCCCCGCTGCGGCCGCCACACACACAAAGTCTGCACCCCCCAACACACACCGAAGTGACACAGGGGAAGGGGCCCCCACACAGATACACAGCACCACAGCGCATGTATAGAGAAGACCCCAACAGGGATCGCAATAGGGAGCCCCACACCGGCACAGACATGGGGGACACACAGCAACACAGGACTGCCACCCCAGACAGAGGCCCCACACAGAAGTACTTACCTGTACCAGATGGCGTGGGGTTCCTCTCAGAATGGAAGGTCGCTGTCCTCAACTGACAGGGAATGCCGTTTGCCAAGGACATTACACTGCATATCGCAGATTTGTCCAGTGAGGTAGCCACCTCACAGCTGCATCCACGCGGCGAGCAGGGATGGGTCGTTCATAATGCCAGGACGAACCATGGCTGAGCGCTCGATGGTGGGCTGGGGGTCCATCTGACCCTCTGCCCTGGAGAACCAGGGCGGTCAGTCCGAATCCCAGCTCCGCATGAATCCCTCTTCATCCGAAGAAACAACTAACACTAAAGCTGACAAAATAAACAGCTAGTACAAGAAGAAAAAACTGACATTTTTCAAAAGAAATCAAATAAAAAAGATTAGAAGGCGGAGACTGAAGCCCCAGCACAGGGAAAGCCTAATTACTCCTGACGCTAGTCAGAAAGAAACTGAGTTGGGAGTGGTCAATGCAGGGAGGTATTGACTAAGTGGGACAGCCCCCATGGGTGTGTAAATGCAAATGTCTTTGTTCTTTTGACTAAGTCTTATGCCTAACTACTTCTGCGGAGCGGAAGTCAATACCCAATAGTGATGACTTAGAGGTGGCGGCAACTGTCGGGAGGACGTAAGAGAAAAGGAAACGCTTTGGCCGAATGAGATGACTTGTGAGTGTAAAAGGGGACAGCTACATTTACAGCTGCCTCAGCAGCATCCTTCATTTTCAATGTTTTACGCACTGAAGTAATAAGTGTGTCCACCAGCGCCTTCTCATGCGCCGCAGTGGATGTTTAGGAGTCATCCTCACTATCAGACAGATCAGAGAGCATTGAGGCCGGGCCACGATGGCAGAGCCAGAGTCAGGATCTCACCAGAACGATGAACCAGGAGAGAGCGGAGAGGACCACCATCAATGAGGACCTGAGATCGCATACGCCAGGAGGGTATCAGGTGGGGAGATGTGCTCCTGAGACTCCATGGAGAAAAGGGGGTAACCACAGACCAAAATATTTTGGCACCGCCAGAAAACCCACCTAAACAGAGCCTGCACTGCAGCAGAGAAAGGGACACCCAACCAGGACTCACCACCCAATGGGAGAAGCACCAGATGTTCAAAGTGCAGAAAGCGTCCTGAGAGGAGGAAGCCCGGGAAACCACAAGGGAATGGAGGAGGGGCCAAGGAACAGTGTCTGCTGCCGCGTTGTTCCAAAATAATGGTCGCCGCTATGTGCCAGTGCATTACAGTAGCCTGGCCAACAAATGAAAAATGGCCGCTAGACCACAAGAAAATGGCCGCTCAGGAGAAGTCTACAGGCCCCAAAAACATGGCCGCCACACCCAAAGACCAAACCATGGTAATATGGTCGGCGTGCACTGCACCATGAGGCTCCCAGGAGATTGAGCTGATCCCTGTGGGAGCATGGGCCCACCACAGAAACAGAAAAAAGGGGGACAACTAGGTATGTGGACCCCAAAACGGTCCTATCGCTCGCCCCCATGGGAGAAAACACACCCGTCAGTGACCGGGCCAGCAGACCCTTACCGCGCCCCCGCAGTCCATAAAAGCTATCCACCACCCCCCCTTCCCTCAGCAGGTAGGCCTTTGGGCTGGAGGGGGGGGGGGTTGCTTTTATGGGCTGTGGGAGGAGCGGTAAGGGGACGGGCAGGGAGGAAGGGGGGAGAAGCCGGCAACCCACGGGAGGCCCATGTGGGAGGAAGTTAATACAGGGGTCCTTCCATCCCAGGCAGGGGGTACCCACATCAGCCCCACACCACGCCAGGGGGGAGGTGGAACAGTACTTACTGATCCACTCATGCAGGTACTGCTCCATACAGAACCCCTCACCACTGAAGTGGGGGGGCTGTCGACCAGGGGAACGCTGCGACTCGGACCAGGGGCCCGGTTCAATGCGACTCGCTGGCCAGCTCCTGTCCAGTGCGGCTATGTCCCGGCTGACCTAGCGAATAGCTGATGGTCTGCATGAACTCGATGGCTGGACTGGGGGGATCACTGGATCTAAATATCCAGCCCGTCACCAAGCCAGCAGTTGATTATAGATCTCCGCAGGAAAAATAACAGGAACAAAAAATCAATAAGGATGCAAAAAAAAAAAGTGCTAGATCCAAAGATCCCAGCAGGGAGCTAGGCCTCACTCCTGGGAGTACGCAGAAAATAACTGGAGGCCTATAGCAGAGAGGGGGATTTATACCAGCTAGGATTGCCCATAGGCGTAGCCAAGTTTTTTTTTTTCTTCTGCCTAGTGTCCTGCTCCTGTAGGAGGCAATATAACCCCATGGTTCTAAATATGGAGCGCTGTGTCCATCAATGAATGAAAGAGAAAACTGGATTTTTGACTTACCGTAAAATCGTTTTCTCTTAAGTTCATTGACGGACGCAGTTCTCTCTGATTCATATCAGTAGGGTTATACTGCCCCCTACAGGAGTAGGACACTAGGCAGAAAAAAGTTCTGGCTACGCCTATGGCCAGTCCCGGAGGGTACACCCTCTTTCTTCCTGCATAGGATGTCTGTTTTGTATCAAAGCAGTGTCAGAAAGTAACACCAACCCAACTCAAAATAGAGGGGCGGGTACTGCGTCAGTCAATGAACTTAAGAGAAAAGGATTTTACGGTAAGTCAAAAATCCAGTTTTCTCTATCGTTCATTCACGGACGCAGTTCTCTCTGATTCATATCAGTAGGGACATTCCAAAGCAGTGCCATAAAATGAGGGGTGGGAACAGCAGAAAAGAACAAGTCCCCAAGGCCAAACCCAGCCAACCAGGCAACATAGGACTCATCAGAACAAAAGATGAGGCCCACCTGAAAACAAACAGTAAACACCCTCAAGGAAGGCCAAAAGCCCTCCAAACAGCAGCCAGCAAAAAATCTTGCGGCCAAAAAGAGGCATCTGCAGATGCCAGCACATTCACCTCATAAAACATAGCAAAGGTGTGAACAAAAGTCTTATAATCTGAAGCACAGATGCCTGCATGACAAAAAGCCCAGGAAGCACTAGGCGCCCAAGTAGAAAGCGCCGAAACAGGGAAAGGTAGGACCTGACCCATAAATGAAGAAGCCTGCACCATGACTGTCTGATTCACCTGGAAACAGTCACAGCAGACACAGGCAGCCCTGTCCTTGGGCCATGTGAGCACAGAGAGTGAACCTGACTACGGGAAGACTCAGTAGTCGCCAAGTACCCCTCGAGTGCCTGAACTCCATTCAGAGTATGCAACGCACATTCCGTAGGATGAGGGGGCACAGGACACAGGATGGCAACACAACGGCCCCATGCAAGTGAACACTAGAAACCACTTTCGGAGGGAAGGACGGATCCGGACGAAGTACCACCTGGCCCCATGAACCAACAGATAGGGAGAATGACAGGACAATGTCGCCAGTGCCAACACCCTGTGTGCAGAGTGACAGCAACCAAGGCCACCTTCTGCAATAAGGTAAGCAGGGGATACCCACGATACTCACAAAAGAGGGTCTGGAAGAACCGACTGCACCAACCAAGGTCCCCAGTTGGTGACTGTGGTCGCACCGGAAGAACCAAGTGTTGCACCCCCTGGAAAAAGTTACGCACCAGGGAACGGGCGGCCAACGGGCTGTGGAATAAAAATTATCAAAGCCGAGCCCGACCCTTGACAGTACTCAAGGCCAACGTTTGATCAATCCCGCCGTTGAAGGAAGCCAAGATCTGGCCACTGAGCAAGAGCGAGGGGGAGTCCAAGAAGACTCACACCACGCAATACGCGACTTTCTCATATGATGAAAAAAATTATCATAGAAGATGCTTCACACGCTTTACGCAGGGTGGGAATCACCAAAGCAGACAACCCCACGTCCTTTGACACCTGGCTTACAACAGCCAAGCCAGCAAGCCGTCAAACGTAAAGCCGGACGGGAGATGCTCCCCGGAAAGAAGAAACCCAAGGATGCGTCAGCGGCAAGCCTGACCATGTCGGCCACAAGAATGACCAAAATCCCTGCCACCTCGATCCTGCAAAGGATTCTTGGCAGCAACAGGAGAGGAGGAAAGGCAGACAGCAGCCGAAACTGACCTCGGCCGATCCGCGAGCACTCTCGCACGACCATGCCGGCGTCAGCCTTGCACAGGTGAACACGCCAAACATCTCAGCATCGAACATGTTAAACCTAGCGAATATTCTTGCCCTTAACAGAACCCATGAGGCCACCATTGCACCCGCCACGACTTCTGCACTATCCTGTAGATGCGATGCCAACAGGCCCATGTCCGGAGTGCCCCCAAATGAAGGCACAACTGCTGGAACGACTCCGGGTGAAGGGACCATTGCCCTGCATCCAGGGCCTGTCAACTGAGGCAAACTGCCTACCAATCGTGTTGTTTCTCCCCTGGAAAGGGAACAGCCGATAGAGCCGGAACAAGGCCCACTTTTGGTGAATGACACAAGCCACGGTCGCGGCGTAGTCATTAAAAGTGCACCGGTCAGCTGCAGGTGCCCGATCCAGTGAACTAGACAAAGCTGGATCGCTCTCAGCCCCAGGACAATAAGCGGTAACCTGGATCCTCCAGGGACCATACTCCCGAAGCAGAAAACCTGCCGAGGACTCCTCCCCACCTGGACAAGCTTGTATCCGTGGTGACAATTGTCCATTAGACAGGTAGGAAGGATTTCAGAGCAAGACTCCCCGGGCACCCGGCCCAGCCGGATCCGCAAGTCCAGAGAGTTTGGATTCCAGTCGCCTTCGAGAAGGAGTGCCTCCTGGGGGATCCCCAGAGGGATTGAGCGAAAAGGACCGTGTTGAAAAACAACACCATCAGTCCCAGAACTTGCATGCAGGTTCAAAGGGAAGACCATGTGCGGAACAGCAAGTCTAAATTGCCAAGAGTTTTGACCCCGAAGGGAGAAACACCCTGACCGAGGACGAGTCCAAAGTCAGAATCAGAAAGTCCAGTCTCATGGAAAGGACCAGGGATGATTTCTGAAGGTTCGGACCCACCTGAACTCCACCAGAGTTCCCACGGTGACAACCAACTTCGTTGTCAGCACCGTAGGGGACTTCAAATGGAGAAGCAGAGCGGCCAGGAAACCAGGAGCCAGGACCGCCAGGACAGGAGCCAACACCGTCGTGAAGACCCTAGCAGCATAGGCGAGACCAAAAGGTAACGCCACAAACCAAGAGATCCTTCGTAGCTGTCCAGAACATAACGGGACGTGAAGGTAGGCAGCTTGAAGTCTATGGAGGCCAGGAAGCACCCTGATGTAGAGAAGCCATCGTGCGAACCAATACCAAATTAAATTTGTGATCTGCACGGAACCAACAAAGGACCAGTAGGTCCAGCTTGTTGAACCAGAGCCTGAACTGCCCCTCAGAGCGCCTGTAAACGATCCGGAGACAGCCGTACATTGGAAGGGAAAAACCTTACCGGAAATAACCGGATCGAAACTCGATCTTGCAACTGGACCGCATGACCTCCTAAACCTAGTCAGCATGGGATCCGGGCCAGCCGCAGGTCCTCGACCCCCTAGATGGGAGAGGAAGCACCTTCAGCCCGAGTAGGCCTTGCCCGCTGGTCTTGATAAAAAACCAAACCCATGTACGCCAGACCAGGGTCGTCTGGAACCCACACGGAAGTCAGGAAGGACTTTGCCACATCGACTGTCCCCGAGGGACGAAGAAACTGTCTGTGAGCCGAAAGGGAGGAACCCCCGACTGCGACGAAGGCCCTTACCCTTGACAGCCTGTGTAATCCAGGGCAGCGCCAAATAGGCGATCCCCCTGAAAAGGGAGATCCATTAAGACCTTCTTAGAAGTTTGATCCGCAGACGTAGACTGAACCACCACCAAAAACGACAAGGTGTTATACAAGGGAGCCTCGACCAGCGCGACATCGCAAACAAAATGCAGCCCCTGCGCCAGCTGGTCCAACAGCTCCCCCAGGGCAAGAGGGACATGCCCCACACCATATCGTGGTGTTGGGACTCCGCCCATCAGGCAGAGCCAGCGTGGCAAGGGCAAACAAGCACTGTTCCCAGTGCAGCTACGCCAGGGAGCACAGAGCGCAGGCACCAGCCCGCGCCATCCTATCCCCTAAGTCCTTAAAGGACGAGGATTCCCCCACCGGAATGACGGTAGTCCCATTCAGCTAGAGACCGTACGTCCACCAGAGGCAGAAACAGTTCCCTGTACCAGAGACTCCCCCAAAAGGGCAACGTCTAACGGCCGCTTAGACACCATTTTAGCGCACCTACCACCACCCCCCGGGCACAAATGCGTCCTGAACTGCCGAAAAGGCATAGACAGACAGTGGGGATCCGGAAGGCCCTGCGGCCTCCGTGAGGGGGTCACGTGGGAAAAAATGGTCCTCAGGGTCCATACTGAACCTGAGGAACCCGCCAGCAACTTTTAAAAAAAAAAATGTTTTTTTTTTTTTTTTAAACGGCCCCACAGCGTTACAGCGCCCCCCCCCCCAGAGGTCGGGCCCCCAAAGAGAGGGAGAGACCACCCTCAAGACTCACTGTCCTTCAGGCACTCCCACCGGCCTTCACTGCAAAAAATCTCCAGCAAAATGGCAGAAAACGGGTGTACCAAGATGGCCACCTCCATAGAAGCAGACAGAGGCTACAACAAAATGGCGGCCCCGCCCGAAAATCGCGGCAATCGGGGGCACCCAGGGGGACCCCCAAACGCCCATCAGCACCATCCACTTCAGGAGAACCCCAGCAAGGCCCCCCCCCAGCATTGAGCACCGCGGACAGCGAACTCGCCCGGCCCCCCATGCGGCCTGCACACTAGGCCCCAGGCTCAGGTAGGCCCAAACAGTCCCCCCACATGGGGGGGTAGGGGGGGTGGAGAGGAGGGGGGGGTCACAATAGGACAGAGGGAAACCCAGAAGTGTGAGGGTCCGACCGTCCCAGGGAGAGGGCCCGCGTCCACCCCAAAATCAGCCAGGGAAGGGGGGGGGATATTTACTCACCATACCAGGAACACAGGCGGGCACCATCTCATGACAGGAGCCCACGCCACCGGAGTAGGGGGGCTGTCAGCCAAATAGGAACGTTGCGACATCAGCCTCGACTCCGTCGTGTGCGTCCTGGCGAGACGTTTAACTTGCGGGGCCAGTCCCCGTCCAGTGGGACTATGTCATGGCCGACCCAGCGCAGAGCTAAGGCTTGCACGCCCTCGCTGGCCAGACTGGGGTGACCACTGGATATGGGGGTCCAGTCTGTCGCCCAGCCCGGCATAATTGTTTGAAGATCTCACAGGAAAAACCTTCCTGGAGAAAAAAAGGCTAGCTAAATAAATTCTACATAAAAAAATACTTTTATGTCAGGACCAGAGATCCCAGCAAGGAACTAGGTCCTTACTCCTTACTAGGCAGAAAAAAAACTGACATCCTATGCAGAAAGAGAGAGGGTGTACCCTCCGGGACTGCCCATAGGCGTAGCCAGAACTTTTTCCTGCCTAGTGTCCTACTCCTGTAGGGGGCAGTATAACCCTACTGATATGAATCAGAGAGAACTGCGTCCGTCAATGAACGATAGAAACAGCATTTTTGCTTGCACATGATTGGATAATAGAAATCAGCAGAGCTTCCCCTCATTTCAGATCTTCCCCTCAGATCTACAGCGACTTCACTTCCATATAAGGAAATCAAGGACTCAAAAATTCAAAATGAATGACAGATTGCAAAAGATAGAAGGACGAACCCAAAAAAATTCTTCAAATATATTAATATTAAAAAAGGTTAGGTCTGAGCATGTAGGCCCTTTACAAAATAATCAGGAGTGGGTGACTGGGGGCAAAGAGTAGGCAAATTTAATAAATACTTTCTTCAGCTCTGTGTATACAAAGGAGCATGGGGGAGCTCATGACCATAATGAAGATGGTATTGACACAGCCCCAAATGATCCAAAATGACTCAAAAGCCATATGGTCCAGAAATATTTAGACAGAATAAGGGTGGATAAAGCTCCTGGACCAGATGACATCCACCCACGCATCCTAAAATAATTGAGCGCTGTAATTTCAAAGCCTTGGTTTCTCATTTTTAGGGACTCGTTAAGGACTAGAACAGTACCACTGGATTGGCGTAGGCCCAATGTGTTGCCTATATTTAAAAAGGGATAAAAGTCTTTGCCAAGTAACTTTAGACCTGTTAGTTTAACTTCTATAGTCGGGAAGATACTGGAGAGTTTAATAAACTACCACATAGATGAGTTCTTGCTGGAAAATAATATTTTAAGCAACAGACAGCATGGATTCATGAAAGACAGAAGTTGTCAAACAAACCTGATTTCTTTTTATGAGGAGGTAAGAAAACCTTGGACAGAGGGGTGGCTGTGGACGTAGTATACTTGGATTTTGCAAAAGCGTTTGACACAGTTCCCCACACACGGCCAATGGGTAAGGTAAAGTCTACTGGCTTGGAAAGATCAGTTTGTAAATGAATAGAAAATTGGCTAAAAGATAGAATTCAGAGAGTAGCGGTTAATGATTCTTACTCGGAATGGTCTAAGGTTATCAGTGGTGTACCCCAAGGTTCAGTGTTGGGACTCTTACTTTTTAATATATTTATAAATAATATAGGGTCTGGGATTAAAAGTACCATTTCAGTCTTTGCAGATGACACCAAGCTTTGCAGTGGAAAAACTTCCATACAGGATGTCTCCAACTTACAAGCTGACCTCAATGCACTGTTTCATTGGGCAGCTATGTGGCAAATGAGGTTTAATGTTGATAAATGTAAAGCTATGCACTTGGGGGCTAAGAATATGCATGCATCATACATACTAGGGGGAGTATAACTGTGGGTATCCATAGCAAAGAAGGATCTGGGTGTTCTGGTAGATCCTAAGCTTAATAATTGCATGCAATGCCAAGCTGCAGTTTCCAAAGCAAGCAAAGTCCTTTCTTGTATTAACAGAGGCATGGACTCCAGAGAGAGAGATATCATTTTGCCCCTGTACAAATCATTAGTAAGACCTCATCTGGAATATGCAGTTTAGGGAACTGGAGAAAGTGCAGAGAAGGGCAACCAAACTGATAAAAGGCATGGAGGAGCTTCGTTATGAGAAAAGATTAGAGGAACTGAATTAAAGGGGGGAAATTATCAACATGTATAAATACATAAGGGGTCTATATAGTGAACTTGGTGTTGAGCTATTCACTTTAAGGTCAACACAGAGGACAAGGGGGTGTACATAATATAAATGGGTACTAATATTTATAGGTAAAGTTGATCCAGGGAATATCCAATTGCCTCTCGGGGGATCAGGAAGGAATTTTTTCCCCTGCTGTAGCAAATTGGATCATGCTTTGCTGGGTTTTTTTAGCCTTCCTCTGGTTCAACTGCGGGTATAGGATTGTGTATATGGGATTGTATGGTTGGGTTTTCTTTACTGTTTTTTGTTTTTTATTGGTTGAGCCAGATGGACTTGTGTCTTTTTTTCAACCTGACTAACTGTAACTACTATGTAACTATGTACACTTGCAGTACACAGTGGATTTGCCTTTAGTAAATCAACCCCTATGTGCTGATGTCCTAGGGGACTGTTGCATACACAAAGGTTTCTAACCAGCCTGCTAATAAACAGCTCTTTTCATATTTAACAAAAATTTGCATTAGTAAATGTACAGCCATGGCAAAATGCTTTGAGAATGACACAAATATAAATTTTCAAGTCTGCTGCCTCAGTGTTTTTAGATCTTTTTGTCAGACATTACTATGGTATACTTAAGTATAAATACAAGCAATTTCATAAGCGTCAAAGGTTTTGTTGACAATTACATAACAATACGTTTATGCAAAGAGTCAATATTTGCAGTGTTGACCCTTCTCTTTCAGGACCTCCGCAATTTGCCCTGGCATGCTGTCAATCAACTGGATCACATCCTAACTGTTGGCAGCCAATTCTTGCATAATCAATGCTTGGGAGTTTGTCAGAATTTGTGGGGGTTTTTTGTTTACCCACCTCTTGAGGACTGAGCATAAGTTCTCAATGGGATTAAGGTCTGGGAAATTTCCTGGCAATGGACCCAAAATGTCAATGTTTTGTTTTGTTATGGGAAGGTGCTTCATTATGCTGAAAAAGGCATTGTTCGTCACCAAACTGTTCCTGGATGGTTGGGAGACGTTACTCTTGGTGTATGTCTTTGTACCATTCTTTATTCATGGCTGTGTTCTTAGGCAAAATTATGAGTGAGCCCACTCCCTTGGCTGAGAAGCAACCAAACACATAAATGGTCTCAGGATGCTTTACTGTTGGCATGACACAGAACTGATAGTAGCGCTCACCTTTTCTTCTGCGGACAAGGTTTTTCTGGATGCCCCAAACAATCGGAAAGGGGATTCGTCAAAGAAAATTACTTTACCTCAGTCCTCAGCAGTCTAATCCCTGTACCTTTTACAGAATATCAGTCTGTCCCTGATGTTTTTCCTGGAGAGAAGTGGCTTCTTTGCTGCCCTTCTTGACACCAGGCCATCCTCCAAAAGTCTTAACCTCACTGTGCGTGCAGATGCACTCATACCTGACTGCTGCCATTCCTGAGCAAGGTCTGTACTGGTGGTGCCCTGATCCCACAGCTGAATCAACTGTAGGAGACGGTCCTGGCACTTGCTGGACTTTCTTGGGCGCCCTAAAGCCTTCTTTACAAGTGCAGTGGAAATGTTTTTTTATGGGATTAAGTTATTTTTCATGGCAAAGAGGGACTTTGCAAATAATTGCAATTCATCTGATCACTTCATAACATTCTGGAGTATATGCAAATTGCCATAATAAAACCTTAGAGAGCAGACTTTGTATAAACTAGTATTTATGTAATTCTCAAATCTTTTGATCGTGGCTGTATATACGATTGTTTTAATGACATTGTACTGAAATCTCTCTCAAGAGCTCATACTGATTAGAATCATTCAGTATTCCTTGTAAACCACTGTGGAATATGTCAGTGTCATATAAACCAGTAAATTAAATATATTAGTATTTTTGTGGGTAACTATACTTTTTCCTTGTGTGAATAATGGTATTGCTAACCATCAGTGTCCACTATTTAGCCAATAAATGTAGACATTGTGACTCATTTTTCTCTTACATACCTGTGCAATAGCAAAGCGAAGTTTCACACTCTTTCCCTCTTTTATTAGACATTCCAACCTTTTACTGCGTAAAATGCTGTCCAGAAGAGACCAGAGCTTCTGCTGAACATCTCCTTCCAGATTCAGTTTCTTGGAATGAAATCCAACCAAAGCATGGCAGACCCAGTCAAGTAAGACCTGTAAAAATGATTATAATATAGGATATACTGCAGGATACCACTGTTTATCACACTAAAATGTCCCTTGGCACAGACAGGTACATGCCACACATCTTAGAACAACATTTTTATATGGGAGCAGGGTGTGTGAATACTACATTTCTCAGATTACCCATTAGACCATGGCACAGTGTTGTCTATTCCACGTAGGATAGGAATCAAAACAAGGGGCTGCCTGATATTGGTGTGCTAAGCTGACAGCAATATGGGGGTAGGATCTACTTAAGTGATTAGGGTATGAGTGCCCAGAGAAAAAACATATTTGTCTAAGGTGTTCAAAGTATCAGTATCATGATAAACAGCGAGTATTGAGGTTTGGGGGATAGGGTAGGGAGAGGTAAGGGGGGGATGGTGAGGTGTCAAAAAGGGAAGGAGCAGGGTTTCTGGAAGAGGGCCACAGGAGAATTTAGTAGATGGCAGGGTCAGATGAACAAACTGTTTACAGGCATGTGTAGACTTAAGTCTTAAGAATAGCATTCATGCTTTTTTTGTATGTGTAGCACCCTCCTAGATAGGTGCTAGAGTGTGAGTATAGTTTTGGCTTTGTGGTGGGTAGGAAAGTGCGCTGATTCAATATAGGGTGTGCTGCTACCTTAGAGTGTATGTTGTAGAATAGGTAAAGAAATCAGGTGCGCTGCCCTAGTGCATATGTGCAACATACAAAATGATGTAAACAAATAAACCAAAAATGCAATAATAATGCAAAAAAATGAAAACGTATGCAAATCGTGTAAAACAAAAAATGTCCAGAAGGTGACTAGTGATACACCAATGTGCAATAAACGTTCATATTATAAGTCCATAAATAAAGTGCAAAAAATGGTGACAAAAACTTCCAGCTTGGGGAAAGGTGAACTGTGATTGGAAGGTGCAAAGTCCCACCACCAGCTTGGCCTCTTACCAGAAGTTAAACGTTAAGGGCATATATGAATATGACCGCTCCAAAGGTCATGCAGCCAGGTAGAAAAGTTCCCAGAAATACAGAAGGCACTCTGACACACTCGTGCTCCCTAGACTCTTACCGGACAAAAGCCAAACAAGAAGCCTGGTTCTATGGTGATGAGTGGTCCTGCCGGGGGTTACTGGACTCTAGGATGGCTGATGTAGTTGCTTGTGTCCAAGAGGAACAGACCCAGTCAGAAAGCCTGACGAAAGAAGATCCTGCCAAAGGTGGCTAGACTCTGATTGGCTGCTGTAACTCCTTAGTCTGGTCGACCTCAATAATAGGGGACACAACAGAGGGGACCGCAATGGTGCATTACCAACAGTAGATTTTTATTAAAACAAGTGGTTGCACTTACAGTTGTGAAGACAATAATATCGAGTTCCCTCACGGAGGAGCTGTATGGCGGGGTCCGCCTGCAGTGCGGACCGCTGCCTGGTCTAGATGTGATGACGCGGCGGCGCCTCCTCTCTGACGCGTTTCTCCCGATAGGGCATCCACTTAGATAGGAGGTAGAGCCAGCGCCATCACTACCGCCATTATATATGCCCTGTAGCAAGTACTTCCGGGGTTCGGGACCCTCCCCTTCTTACCTGTAGACTGGCCACTTATCATACTCTTTAATAGCAAAGTCCAAATCAACCAAAAGGGGATAAGGGGACTCTTGGGCATCACCAAATATTGTTATGATGTGTGGTTACAGTCTGGAAGGTCGGGATGTCCACCGGAAGTACTTGCTTTGTTTACTTCCTGTCGTCTCATATCTATGATGCTGCTTCCTGTGCTGATGACAAGGGCATTTCCTGTGTAAGCAGGAAATGATGCTGCTTCCTGTGCTGATGACAAGGGCATTTCCTGTGTAAGCAGAGTATGTATTCCTCTCCCCCACAGGCATAACAGCCAATAGGAAGAGGAAGCGGACGATCTCCACCTACTACTTAATATACAGAATATTGTTATGCCGCATATCTTCTACAAACTTTCATATCATTGCAGCGAAATAGATAGGAGCCTTGAGGAACATTGAAAAAACATTAAAAACATACAAACTTTTAATTCTATTGAATTGACCGGGCTACTTAACCCTTTCTAGTGTATGATGGTGTATAATGCTTTTATAAAAAATCATAAAAAAGCTGTGGGGTAACTACTAAGCTTCCCGCCAGCTTGGGTGTATTAAAACACGAAATTCTGAAAGAAAAATGAATAAAAATTCCTACCAAAAGTGGAATTGGAATTAAAATAGTATACTCAAAAAATAAAATAAAATCAAAATTAAAAAGGAGGAAAAAGTTTTTTGATTTGAATTTCTTCAAAACTAGCTATTAGAATGTGGAAGAAGATCCTAGTCACAAATGTTGTAGCTCCATGCAGAGACCCACACACTTCTAACTAATAGAGGAAACATGAAGGAAATGGGTCAAATTTCCAGTAAAGGGAGCATGGGACATAAATGTCAGCTGTTATTAATAAACGCATTTATGTCCCATTCAATGTTGTGTCCTAGGGGCTTGTAACTTCTGAGCTCATAGATCCAGAAGGTTTCCCTTCTGGAAATTGCTCTTTTCATATTACTCCCCCGCCAGTGGGGTTGATACTTCTCGATTACAATAATCTTCAGTTTGCCCGGATTTTTATGGTGGTGGGTGGCAAAATGTTTCGAAAGACTGTGACCAGGGAAACCTTTCCGAATATTGGCCAGATGTTCGCCTATTCGGATGTTGGCAGTCCAATCTCTTAGCATTCTACGAGGAGGTAAGCTGTGAGCTAGATAGGGGGAGACCAGTGGATGTGGTGTACTTGGATTTCGCTAAGGCGTTTGATACAGTTCCCCACAAGCGCTTAATTTATAAAATAAGGTCTGCAGGTATCGACAGCAGGGTTTGCTCTTGGATACGGAATTGGCTAAAAGGCCGTGTCCAAAGGGTAGTAATAAACAGCGCATACTCAGACTGGTCTGAGGTAGTAAGCGGGGTGCCCCAGGGCTCAGTCCTGGGACCAACCTTGTTCAATTTATTCATAAACAGCATTGAGGACGGGATCAGTAGTTCGTTATCAGTTTTTGCAGATGACACAAAATTGGCCAGGGCAATAACTGCACAGCATGAAGCAGATATCCTACAGAATGACCTGGACAAAATTACCGAGTGGGCAACGACATGGCAAATGAGGTTTAATGTGGAGAAGTGTAAGGTTTTGCACTTGGGGACCAAAAACATAAAAACACAATACACGTTAGGAGGGGAACCCTTGGGGGAATCAAAAATGGAGAAGGATCTGGGAGTCTTAGTTGATGATAGATTAGGCAACAGCATGCAATGCCAAGTGGCAGCTTCCAAAGCCAACAGAATATTAGCATGCATAAAGAAAGGGATGTATTCCAGAGATAAGACTATAATCCTTCCACTTTATAAAACTCTGGTCCGACCGCATCTGGAGTATTCTGTCCAGTTCTGGTCGCCAGTCCTCAGGAGGGATGTGTTGGAGCTGGAGAAAGTCCAGAGAAGGGCAACTAAACTGATTAGGGGGTTGGAGGACCTTACCTATGAAGAGCGGCTGCAATCGCTCGATTTATTTTCCCTGGAGAAAAGACGTCTGAGAGGGGACATGATAGCAATTTATAAATATCTTAATGGGGATCTCAGCTTAGAAGAAAAGCTGTTCATTCGAAGGAATTGCATGAGGACTCGAGGACATACAATGCGATTAGAGGAGAAGCGTTTTAACCTCAGGCAACGTGGGGGGTTCTTTACTGTTAGGGCTACAAGATTGTGGAATTGTCTACCACAAGAGGTGGTTTCTGCGGGTAGTATGGTGACTTTCAAAAGACTCTTAGACTTACATCTCAAGGATCAGGAGATTGAGGGCTATGTTAGATGATTACAGTCACACACACCTACACAGGTTGAACTGGATGGACTATTGTCTTTATTCAACCTCACCTACTATGTAACTATGTAACTAATCGTCCTCCCCACATATTGCTTCCCACATTCACAGGTGACCAGATACACTACCCCTTTGGTGTGACAGGTGATAAAATCCCTAATGGGGTAGCTCTTTCCTGTGGTGGTAGAGGTAAATTGCTTGGTCTTAATGGTAGTAGCATTTAGACAGATATTACACCTCCGGCACGGGAAGTATCCTTGAAGGTTAGGGAAAAATTTAGGAGTTGCAGGTTTTTCAACGGGATTCCTAGCTATAATTTGTTTTAGGTTCTTAGCCTTTCGGTAGATCATTGTTGGTTTGGATGGAAGCGAAGGACCCAATAACGGATCTTGTTGTAAGATTCCCCAGTGCTTCCGAAATATGTGATTCAGCCATCGATAGTGGCTGGAGAATTGAGTTGTGAAGGCAAACTCAAATTTTCCCATAGCATCTTTTGATTTATCTTTCTCCCTAGGGACAGATAATTCGGATTGTTTGAGAGTTGCAATTTCACGTATCTCTCCTTCTAATTCATTCCGGTCATATCCCTTCTCAATAAACCGATTCTTCAAAAGCTGAGCTTGTGTTTTGAAGTCTTCATCTTCCGTACAGTTGCGTCTAATTCTCCTGAATTGCCCTTTGGGCACAGATTTTAACCACATGGGGTGATGGCAACTGTCGATGGAGATGAAGCCATTTCGGTCTGTCGGTTTTTGGTATGAGCTGGTAATGAATCTTTCTCCTTTCCTCCATATCACAAGGTCAAGGTAGCTTATAGAGGTGGTACTCCATTGGTAGGAGAAACGTATACCCCAGTTGTTGCAATTTAGCTTCCCCATGAACTGGTGTAAGCTTGCTTCCTCTCCTTTCCATATGATTAGGGCGTCGTCAATGTAACGCCGCCACATCACTAGCTCGTTAGTTTTCTCCGCGAAGATGTTCCTATTTTCCCATAGAGCCATGAACAGGTTGGCGAGGCTGGGGGCAAATTTGGCCCCCATAGCCACGCCAGTCCGCTGTAGGTAAAATTGTTTATGGTAAAAATAGTTGTGTTCCATACCAAATTGGAGAAGTTCTAAAATGAATTTCTTCTGATTTAACGGGATGTGATAATCTTGGTCTAAAAAGGTGCTGACAGCCTCGTAGCCTAACTCGTGGGGAATAACGGTATATAATGAGGCCACGTCGGCTGTGACCATTATCACATTCCCTGGAACTTGGAGTTCAGTGATCTCTTGGATACACTGGGTGGTATCCTTCAGGAACGCCGGTGTCTCCTGAACTAACGGCTGGAGGAAATGGTCCACATACTTCCCTATCCGGGATGTAACCGAGTCAATGCCACTAACTATCGGTCTCCCCGGTGGCTTTATGAGGCTCTTGTGGACCTTTGGTAGGTAGTATATGGTAGGAATTCGAGGTGCAAGAGGTATTAGGTGTTCTTTCTCCTTTTTACTTAAAATACCATCCTTATGACCTTTGGACACAATGCGTTCTAACTGCTTTTTATAGCTCCAGGTAGGGTCCTTCTTTAGGATTTCATACGTCCTTCTATCAGACAACAAATTGTCCATTTCCTCCATGTAGTCCTCTTTCTTTAATAGGACTGTACCCCCGCCTTTGTCCGCTGGGCGGATCACCAAATCCTTTTTATCACATAGAGCTTTAATACCATTCCATAGATCTTTTTGTGGTTTAATGGAAGCATCTTTTTGTTCCAACTCCTTGAGAATAACATCTCTGAAGATCTTGATATGGTGGCTGGATTTCCCAGGGGGGTTAAAGAGGGAAGCATTCCTCAGATTAGTAGGTATACATGTAGGCTGTTTGTAAGAAACATAGTTTCTCTCGTGGGCCTTGTCGAGGAAATGACGTTTGATGTTGAGTTTTCTAATATATTTGTGTACGTCCAAAAACGTCTCGAACTTGTTTAAGGATTTTTTGGGGGCAAATTTCAATCCTTTCCCCAGAGTCTGTTTTTCTGAGCTGGTAAGGTCAATCCCACTCAGATTGAAGATGCCTCCTGCCTCTATTTGTTCTTTTTTCTTGGACGTTCCTCCCCTGCAGCCCCTGGTCGTTTTTTTCTTTTGGCTTTGGCAGAGCCCCGGCCTAAAAAACCCAGCGGTTTGGTGCTGATGGGGGTTTGCGATTGCTCTGGGTACTCATTTATCCATTCCTCCTCCTCATCTTGGTTGTCCCTAAGAGACTCATACCTATTTTCCACAGGAGGGTAAAAATTCCTCGGGGTTTGAGGGGTTGCTGGGTAATAATCAGAATGCTCCCTGGGATCTCTTCTTGGAGATCTGGACCTGGATCTTCTATAGTATCCTTCATAGTCTGACTCCCTTCTCCTTCTTTCTCCCCTAGGGTGTTCGTATGCGGCATTCTCATACCTATTCCTACTTTCATCTTTTCTGGACTTCCTTTTGGGCTGATGTCCAGATGGCTGTTCTCTCAGGGGTTTAAATTTCTTGATATTGTTACTGGGACCTTTCCGCTCTGTATCCCTCTTTAGGGAAGTCCCTGAAGTAACATTCCCACTGGTGCTTGCGACTGGTTCAGCAATGCTGATTTGTCTTGACCTTTCTTCCGCCACTTCCATTTCTGAAGGGTTGGTAACAGCTCCTTCAGTTGGAGTTTCGGATACTAAATTAAGTTCCCATTTGAAGACTTTAGACGTATTATAGTCTTCCAGGTCCCGGAAATATTTTTTCCTCTTTTTAATTTTCTATTCTTCTTCTTCCATAGCGAGAATTTCTCTTAACTCTTGATTGTAAACCTTATATGCTTCCTCTTGCATAAAGGGAGTTAGTTTCTCTTTGATCTCTAGAATCTCTTTATTTAGCCTAATAACTTTTTTCCTCCTCTTGTCAATTAAAAAATTTAAAAGACTCATCCCAGCTCCGTTGAAAAATTGGAACCATTCTTGGATCTCAGGTTCTCAGGTTGCCTGTGGGGGAGAGGAATACATACTCTGCTTACACAGGAAATGCCCTTGTCATCAGCACAGGAAGCAGCATCATTTCCTGCTTACACAGGAAATGCCCTTGTCATCAGCACAGGAAGCAGCATCATAGATATGAGACGACAGGAAGTAAACAAAGCAAGTACTTCCGGTGGACATCCCGACCTTCCAGACTGTAACCACACATCATAACAATATTTGGTGATGCCCAAGAGTCCCCTTATCCCCTTTTGGTTGATTTGGACTTTGCTATTAAAGAGTATGATAAGTGGCCAGTCTACAGGTAAGAAGGGGAGGGTCCCGAACCCCGGAAGTACTTGCTACAGGGCATATATAATGGCGGTAGTGATGGCGCTGGCTCTACCTCCTATCTAAGTGGATGCCCTATCGGGAGAAACGCGTCAGAGAGGAGGCGCCGCCGCGTCATCACATCTAGACCAGGCAGCGGTCCGCACTGCAGGCGGACCCCGCCATACAGCTCCTCCGTGAGGGAACTCGATATTATTGCCTTCACAACTGTAAGTGCAACCACTTGTTTTAATAAAAATCTACTGTTGGTAATGCACCATTGCGGTCCCCTCTGTTGTGTCCCCTATTATTGAGGTCGACCAGACTAAGGAGTTACAGCAGCCAATCAGAGTCTAGCCACCTTTGGCAGGATCTTCTTTCGTCAGGCTTTCTGACTGGGTCTGTTCCTCTTGGACACAAGCAACTACATCAGCCATCCTAGAGTCCAGTAACCCCCGGCAGGACCACTCATCACCATAGAACCAGGCTTCTTGTTTGGCTTTTGTCCGGTAAGAGTCTAGGGAGCACGAGTGTGTCAGAGTGCCTTCTGTATTTCTGGGAACTTTTCTACCTGGCTGCATGACCTTTGGAGCGGTCATATTCATATATGCCCTTAACGTTTAACTTCTGGTAAGAGGCCAAGCTGGTGGTGGGACTTTGCACCTTCCAATCACAGTTCACCTTTCCCCAAGCTGGAAGTTTTTGTCACCATTTTTTGCACTTTATTTATGGACTTATAATATGAACATTTATTGCACATTGGTGTATCACTAGTCACCTTCTGGACATTTTTTGTTTTACACGATTTGCATACGTTTTCATTTTTTTGCATTATTATTGCATTTTTGGTTTATTTGTTTACATCATTTTGTATGTTGCACATATGCACTAGGGCAGCGCACCTGATTTCTTTACCTATAGTTTTGGCTTTGTCTACCTATCATAGGAACAGCAGCTAAATTCTATATTGCTCTGTGCTTAACCACTTCCCGCCCGCCCTATAGGCAAATGACGGCGGAAAGGTGGTTGTATTATCCTGACCGGACGTCATATGACGGCGGCAGGATAATGCGCTCTGCGTGCCCACCGGGGGGGCGCACAGAACGGCGATCAGTGATGTGGCGTGTCACTCTGATACACCGCATCTCTGATCTCGGTAAAGAGCCTACTAATGTAGGCTCTTTACCATGTGACCAGTTGTGTCCAATCACAGCTGGTCACATAGTAAATTGGAAGTGCCGTAGATCGGCTTTCCTCAGTTCGTGCCTGACAGGCACAAGTAGAGGAGAGCCGATCTGCGGCTCTCCTGACGGGGGGGGGGGGGGTCTGCACTGGTAATCAGAGCATTGATTACCAGTGCAGACCCTTGGGGGAGGGTGCCACTAGAACCACCAGGGATGCCCACCCATGACCCCAGGGATGCTCACCATGGCCACCAGGGCTCAGGGAGTCCGCCAGTGCCCTCCCCATCAGTGCTGACTGCCAGTGCCCTCCGCATCAGTGCTGCCCACCAGTGCCCAATCATTGTCATCTATCAGTGCTGCCCACCAGTGCCCATTATTGCCCACCAGTGCCGCCTATCAGTGGCCACCAGTGCTGCCTATCAGTGCTGCGTATCATTGCCGCATATTAGTGCCACCCCATCAGTGCCTCCTCATCAGTGCCTGTCAGTGCGGCCTCATCAGTGCAGGAAAAAACGTATCTATTAACAAAATTGTATAACAAACAAAAAACTTTTTTTTTTTTTCAAACTTTTCGGTCGTTTTTATTTGTTTAGCAAAAAAGAAAAAACCCAGAGGTGATCAAATACCACCAAAAGAAAGCTCTATATGTGTGAAAAAAATGACAAATTTGGTTTAGGTACAGTGTTGCATGACCGCACAAGTGTCATTCAAAATGCAACAGCGCTAAAAGCTATAAATTGGTCTGGGCGGGAAGGGAGAAAAGTGCCCGGTATTGAAGTGGTTAACAGAGTGCAGGATCTGTGAGTTAGGTCTGCTCAATGTGCTCAGTGTGTGATTCATCTGGTCTAGGGGAGTGTTTCACACTGGTCCAATAGGGAGGCATATTGGACAGTGGAGGAAACCTGACCAATGGGTACACATGCTTTGATACAGCCCCAGTGATTGGCACAGACTGCTGTCTCAATGTCATGTGACTTCTTCAGGAGAAGTCACATGACCGTGACGATACGCGTTGAGACGAAAAGGCAAACCCGGAAGTGCGGCATCACAGGCGGCTCCGATTTAGAGCCTCGGTATCTTTACGCTCTTCAAAGTCTACTTAAAAGTTGCTATATTTTTTTTATAATAAACTACACCGAAAATACTACACAAGAAGAGCCTCTCTTTTCTGCTCTGCATCCCATCTGGAATGCTCTTAGGAAATCATGACGCCCCCTATCCCCCCTGGAAGGCTATAGGATCGTCAGGAATCCCTGCCACAAGCGGTATACTAAAGAAACTATGGCACCCCTAACCCCCCTCGGATGATTACTGGAGTGTCAGGAGACCTCCCCCCATTTATGCTGTAGCCTTACAGCAATAAGGTAAGGGCATAGCACAAAGAATAGCATCTTTATCTCATCACTGGTCACCATAGGTGTTAAAGTCACCCCCTGGAGTAGTTCACCTGTACCCTCAGCAGGATTACCACTCACAAAATTTCACACTCACTCACATATATGAACTTTTATGGTGTGATTTATACATTAATATTTATGGACTGTTCTATTTGACTTCAGCTTATGATCATTTAGTATTTACTTTCTCATCTATTTATCGGTGTCACTCAATCACCATTCACTGAATTGGCACTATAGTCACATAATTTTTTATTTATTCATATTGGATTTTTGGACTGTTGTGGTTTCAGCTTATGATGTTATAACATTAAGAGTTTTTTTTACTATTGTCCTTTTTTTTTTTTTGTGTCATTTAGTCACTATTCTCTTTACTGGCACTGTAGTCACTTTATACTTCTATTTACTTGCAAGCACACTATTTATTCCAGCATATGATTTTATACAATCAAGAGATTTAAATTATTGTTTGTTGGTATCACTTTGTCACCGCTCTTCCTACTGGCACTGTAGTCACTTTATAAGCACACTATTGCCAGCTTTGATCTCCACAGCACTTTAGTCAAACTATAGTCAAACTATATTTATGATTCAGTTATTACTTTGCACTACTATCAATTTATATAGTGTTTATTGTATACCCAACCTTTGTTATACACCCACCGGACAAGCGCAGTTTTATTATCCTACCATCTTTGCCTTTTCACTCAGTCCCTTGGTTAGGCTGAACCAGGAGCTGCAGCTTTCCTCCTCTCTCCCTGGCCATTTTGTCACTACCTATTTCTGCTCTGATAGGGCAGGGGCCCTTTACATATCTGATTACCACCAAAAGAAAGCTCTAATTGTGGGAAAAGAAGGACACAAACGTATTTTGGGTACAGCGTTGCGCGACTGCTCAATTGTCAGTTAAAATAATGCAGTGCCTTATCGCAAAAAATAGCCTGGTCCTGATGGTGGGTAAATCCTCCAGACGGCAAATAGTTAATCAGCACTGGGTTTTTACTTTTTGCTAAATAAACAAAAAAGACAATTTTGAAAAAAAAAAAAACTAACATTTTTCATAGTTTGTTATAAAATTTTGCAAACAGGTAATTTTTCTCCTTCACTGATGTGCGCAGATGGGGCTACACTGATGGGCAGCACTGATTATCACAGTAGATGTCCCTTTCACAAAAGCCGGCTATCGGCTCTCCTTTCCTATCCTCTTCTCACGCTGTTAGCGTGCGGAAAAGGATGCAGATAACCGGCTTGTGTTTACATTGTAATCAGATATCAGTGGACATAGCTTGTCATGTGGTAAAGAGCTGCTGTTATTGGCCCTTTACCCTGATTTGTGATCAGCTGTGTCCTAGGGACACAGCAAACACAGAGCGCACCACCCGCAGTCACAGGAGGACGTCATATGATGCTCTCCCAGAACTGGCCGGCTGCGCTGTAGCCGTCATTTGGCTATAGCGCGGCCGGGAAGTGGTTAAAGGATAACTTCAACTTTAGACAAAAAATATTAAATGCACATTTTTTTGCAGGTAAAAAATGTGCATTTATTATTTTTTGTTGCAGGAGCTTGTAAAGCATTGCACCAGCGATCGGCAGATCGCTGATGCCATGCAGGTCTCCTGCAGACCTGTCAGTGAATCTGCTTGCTCGTACCTCATACGAGCAAGCCCATACATGCTGACAGGAACAATCAATGCCTCAAATAGTCAACATACAATTAGCGCAACCCTATTATTGACTGTTAATATATCTAATATCTCCAGCTGCCACAAAACAAGTGCTTTCACTACACTTAATTCACATAAAACCAAAAATGAGTGCAGCATTACTGTAAACTCCCCATATTACCTTTTATAGTGCAACTCATTACTCAAATACCTATTAAAATAAATAGGTTCAATCCAACATATTAAACATTCCCTGAAGTGCAAAAATACGTACAATGAAAACTGATATATACAGTATCTCACAAAAGTGAGTACACCCCTCAAATTATTGTAAACATTTTATTATATCATGAAATCATTTGACAACCCTGAAGAAATTACACTTTGTTACAATGTAAAGTACTGAGTGTACAGCTTGTATAACAGTGTAAATTTGCTGTCCCCTCAAAATAACTCAACACACAGCCATTAATGTCTAAACCACTGGCAACAAAAGTGAGTATACGCCTAAGTAAAAATGTCCAAATTGGGCCCAATTAGCCATTTTCCCTCCCCGGTGTCATGTGACCCCGTTAAGTGTTAAAAAGTCTCAGATGTGAATGGGGAGCAGGTGTGTTAACCACTTTAAGAACAAGCCTATTTTTGACACTTGGCGTTTATACAAGCTAAAATCATTTTTTTTTTGCTAGAAAACTACTTCGAACCCCCAACATTATATATTTTTTTTTTAGCAGAGACCCTTGAGAATAAATATATAGAATGCAATATTTTGTATCACAACGCATTTGCGCAGAGGTCTTCCAAACACAATTTGTTTGGAAACAAAATCCCTTTTTTGAATTAAAAAATAAGAAAACAGTAAAGTTAGCCCAATTTTTTCCATAATGTGAAAGATAATGTTACGCTGAGTAAATAAATACCCAACATGTCATGCTTCAAAATTGCGCAGCCTCGCGGTATGGCGACAAACTTTGGTGCTTACAAAATCCCATAGGCGACACTTTAAAATTTCTGCAGGTTACCAGCTTAGAGTTACAGAGGAGGTCTCAAATTATTGCTCTCGCTCTAACGATTGCGGCGATATCTCACATGTGTGGTTTGGATACCGTTTACATATGTGGGCGGGGCTTCCGTATGGGTGAGCTAACGGGGACAGGGCGCTTTAAATTTTTTTTTTCCTATTTATTTTATTATTATTTATTTTTACACAGTTTATAAAAAAAAAAAAAAATGTGATCATTTTTATTCCTATTACAAGAAATGTAAACATTCCTTATAATAGAAATAGCCATGACATGACCACTTTATTGTGAGATCTGGAGTCAAAAAGTCCTCAGATCTCACAAGTACACTAAAAAAGAAAAAAAAAAAAAAAAACGGCTGTTACGTTTGACGTCACTCCGGTCCTCCAAGACCATAGAGTCGAGTGAGGGCCATCTTGCCCTTACTCTACTTCCTGTCTAAGAGGATAAGGGACCGGATCGTGGGGAAGTGGGGAAAAGTACCGGGACGTGGTGGGAGGGGGCACCTCTTCCGCCGCACTGTAAGGGTGATCCTGTAGCGAATCCGCCGCTGGGACCACCCTTATCTGAAAGCCAATCGCCCGCCATTGAAAAAAATACTGGGGTTATGGCAGCTGCGTCAAAGTACCAACGTAAATCGATGGCGGGCGGGCGGTAAGTGGTTAAATATGATGTTATCACTCTCACTCTCTCATACTGGTCACTGGAAGTTCAACATGGCACCTCATGGCAAAGAACTCACTGAGGATCTGAAAAAAAGATTTGTTGCTCTACATAAAGATGGCCTAGGCCAGTGATGGTGAACCTTGGCACCCCAGATGTTTTGGAACTACATTTCCCATGATGCTCCACTACACTGCAGCGTGAATGAGCATCATGGGAAATGTACAGTAGTTCCAAAACATTTGGGGTGCCAAGCTTTGCCATCACTGGCCTAGGCTATAAGAAGTTTACCAAGACCATGAAACTGAGCTGCAGCACGGTGGCCAAGACCATACAGCGGTTTAACAGGACAGGTTGCCTTCTTTCGTTGACCAAAGAAGTTGAGTGCACGTGCTCAGCGTCATATCTAGAGGTTGTCTTTGGGAAATAGACGAATAAGTGCTGCCAGCATTGCTGCAGAGGTTGAAGGGGTGGAGGGCCAGACTGTCAGTACTCAGACCATACGCCGCACACTGCATCAATTTGGTCTGCATGGCTGTCGTCCCACAACGAAGCCTCTTCTAAAAGATGATGCACAAGAAAGCCCGTAAACAGTTTGCTGAAGACAAGCATACTAAGGACATGGATTACTGAAACCATGTCCTGTGGTCTGATGAGACCAAGATAAACCTATTTGGTTCAGATGGTGTCAAGCCTGTGTGGAAACCAGGTGAAGAGTACAAAGACAAGTGTGTCTTGCCTACAGTCAAGCATGGTGGTGGGAGTGTCCTGGTCTGGGGCTGAATGAGTGCTGCTAGCACTGGGGAGCTACAGTTCATTGAGGGAATGAACTGCTAATTGAGGGTATTGACTGCTAACATGTACTGTGACATACTGAAGCAGAGCATGATCTCCTCCCTTTGGAGACTGGGCCGCAGGGCAGTATTCCAACATGATAAGGACCCCAAACACACTTCCAAGACGACCACTGCTTTGCTAAAGAAGCTGAGGGTAAAAGTGATGGACTGGCCAAGCATGTCTACAGACCTAAACGCTATTGAGCATTTGTGCGGCATCCTCAAACGGAAGGTGAAGGAGATCAAGGTCTCTAACATCCCACCAGCTCCGTGATGTCGTCATGGAGGCGTGGAAGAGGACTTCAAGTGGCAATCTGTAAAGCTCTAGTGAACTCCATGCCCATGAGGGTTAAGGCAGTGCTGGAAAATAATGGTGGCCACACAACATATTGACACTTTGGGCCCAATTTGTACATTTTCACTTAGGGGTGTACTCACTTTTGTTGCCAGCGGTTTAGACATTAATGTCTGTGTGTTGAGTTATTTTGAGGGGACAGCAAATTCATACTGTTATACAAGCTGTACACTCACTACTTTACATTGTTGCAAAGTGTCATTTCTTCAGTGTTGTGTAGGGGATCAGACTCAAGGCAAGGACACGCTCACAGTTTCTCTAGCAAAAAATTTCATGTTTAATCCACACTCAAGTTCATAACAAAAGAAACTGGCTCCTGGCCAAAACAAACAAAAGTAAACTTCCTCTCAGCTGAGCCTTACTGTGTTTGTAGTCCTTTAAAGTCCTTGTTCAAAGGTAGGTGTCCTTTCTGGAACAAAACATTGGTATCCAAGTTTTCAGAGAACAGCAGCCATGCTACCAGTTGCTTTTCCTAATGGAGACATCCACCCTCTCCCCGAGATCCAGGTCCAGCTGCCTTAATCAAGGCTTATCCAGAGACCATCAAACTGTGGTCCACGGAATTGGGAATCTGTCCCACCCAGAGCACTATCAGATTCCCAGTAAAACCAGCCCCGGAACAGACTTTATTAATAAAGGGTTGTGACGGAACCCACTGTCACTGTGTGTTTTGGAGGGGACTGTGCGCAAGCCTCCTACCAACAGACTATGGGCCAGAAGCTACTGGAGTTTGGCACTGCAGCCTTTTGACTTTACCATCCACTACTGCCCTGGGAAGCAAAACGGCAATGCCGACGAATTATCCAGGCAAACAGACATTGACTCTTTGGGACTTGTTACCCGACTAACTCAGGCACAGACCAGTTGGAGGTCTAGTACCTGGATTAGTCTACCTTTGGGGGGAAGAGATGTGACGGTACTAACCGTCACTATGGGTGACGGATCACCCTGTCCCTGGATTGTAAACCCCTTTGTGTCATTTTCTTATGAGTTTGGGACATTGCATTTTATTTTCCCTTTATTCATCCTCTGAACAACTGACTCATGGCATTGAGTTCATGTAATGTAATGTTACAACCCATCCCCCTCCCTCCTGTTTCTGTGTCTAAGGGTGTGGATTCATGACAGACAATGGTCGGGCTGGAGACATCTCTCCGCAGGGGGTGTGTATTAAGACTGCCTGCTTCATTGTACAAATGTTCAGTTCTCCTTGGTTGGTCCTTGTCTCATCCCCCCCCCCTGCAAGGCTAAAGGGAGTTTCCCTAACTGTGTGTAAAACTGTGTCTTGGAATGTAATAAACAGTTTAAGCTTTGCATGGTTAACCCTCAACACCTGTGTGGATTGTCTCGTGATTGAGGGGTTACGGGCTGGATATGGCTTCTCCACAGGCTGTGGGTGCGTTTGGAAGACAGGAGACAGAGGTCCGGCGGATGTGCTCAGCTGGGGTACAAAGATCCGTTACATTGGTTGGCAGCGGTGGGATGTCTCCTGCAGTCCAGGACATCCAAACCACCACCAGGATTCAAGATCTGGGCAGCTGCCGAGGAGTGATACAGGGACCAGCCAGCATGAGAGCGGAGTTCGGGAGGAGGCTGCAAGGCATGCGGAAGCACCATCGGGGACCAGCGACCGAGCACACCAGGCTCGGCTGGGAGGATGTGATCCGCCGGCAACTCTGGCATGAGGCGCTAAGCCACGAGCGGCACCATCAGGGGAAGATCCTTCCCTCCTCCACAGAGATGTACCGGACGCAGTACCGTGCGCGAGAGGTGTTCCTGAGGGAACGACCGCGAGATGAGGGGAAGACGGAGCTCGGAAGATTGGTCCAGGAGGAAATGAGGCTGGACGCCAGCTACAGAGCCCTCCGGTGGTTCGCGGCTCAACTGTGGCCAGGTACAGCAGATGGCAGCCCAACAGAAGGCGTTGGCTATGGCGGCGTGGGGCTGCTCCATCAAAAAATGTACGGAGACCCAGACTTTGGGAGCGATGAGGAGTGACGGCTGGAACACATTCTGGATTTCCAAGATGAGGTGCTGGACCTCGCCGACGAGGCGTGTGACCTGGAGGAATTGGAGTTCCTGGTTGAGCAGGAATGGGAGCTCGAGATTGCCTACAAGCGGCTGTTTGACGGTGATCAGCAGCCTGGCATGGCTCCCGTTGCCTGGGACTGTTCGAGAGAAATAGCAGACAGTCACGAAGATGAGAAGCAAATGGGGCCAGGGGTGACCCTGCGTTTTCCCATACAAACTGCAATGGAAGAAGCAGCGATGATACAGAGGGCACTGCAAGCGCTAGAATGCCGGAACTCACCGGAGCTCCCCCAGGCAGAGAGACAAGCTAATAGCATGAAGGTCTCAGAAGGGGGAGTTGAGACAGGCGCTGGAAGGCTGGGAAATGGTGATCAGCAGCAAGTCCAGAGTATCTCATCTGGTGCCCCAGCAGAAGCGCTGGCTACAGGGCAGAGTGTCCCTGGCATCTGCCCAGCATCAGAAAAAGAGTTGGATCCGGAGAGTCTGAGAGAGGATCTGCGTGAGCTGTTTTCCCAACAGCAGATATCCCCACCGGGAGTAGAGGAAGCAATTCTCCCTCCCCAACAATTGGACACTACCCCAATGTTCATCCCCCCAGCAGAAGCGCTGGCTACGGGGCAGAGTGCCGCTGGCCTCTGCCCACCCTCAGAGGTAGATCCAGGGAGTCCAAGGGATGACCTCAGTGAGCCGTTTCCCCAGCACTTGGACACTACCCCAGTGGTTATCCCCCCAGCAGAAGCGCTGGCTACAGGAGAGAGCGCTGTTGGTCTCTGCCCAGCATCAGAACCAGAGATGAAGAATCTGGGAGACAGTCCCTGCAAGATACCTTCTCAGCGGCTGGTAACTACACCAGGGGAAAAGCAAGTACCTTTTTCTCCCCAAATGCATAGCCCTACCAGCCTACATTCCCTACCAGCGGAAGCGCTGGCATCAGGGCAGAGGATTATTCAGCTCCCCCCAATATCTGCAACCCAGCCCCGGATCAGAGGAGTGCAGACAGCTGTTCCCACTCTGCAGCGGCTGTTTTTATTCATGGGAGACCCTATGTGCAATTTTGCTCCCCAGCGCCAGAGTCGTACTTTTACTTTTCCTGGTTGCCTGGGGTGGAAGTTTGTGACTAACGCAGGTCCAGACCAGTTGAGGGTCAGGAACCTCGTTAGTCTGTTTTTAAAAGGGGAGAAATGTGACAGAACCCACTGTCACTGTGTGTTTTGGAGGGGACTGTGCGCAAGCCTCCTACCGACAGACTATGGGCCAGAAGCTACTGGAGTTTGGCACTGCAGCCTTTTGACTTTACCATCCACTACTGCCCTAGGAAGCAAAACGGCAATGCCGATGAATTATCCAGGCAAACAGACATTGACTCTTTGGGACTTGTTACCCGACTAACTCAGGCACAGACCAGTTGGAGGTCTAGTACCTGGATTAGTCTACCTTTGGGGGGAAGAGATGTGACGGTACTAACCGTCACTATGGGTGACGGACAGAGATGTATAGTAACGAAGTAGAACTACTTAAGTACTGTACTTAAGTACCGAAATGCGGTATCTGTACTTTCCTAGAGTAGAATTTTTTTCTCCTACTTCTACTTTTACTTCACTACATTTTTTCGATGATTTCGATACTTCTACTCAAGTATTTTTTTTTTGTGCTGCATAGTTACTCGTTACTTTTAAAAAAATTACCACTGCCAGAACAGTAGATGGCAGGTTACATAAAGCTCAAAACACGTGTATTATCAGCGCATACGAAAATAAAGGCTGTGTATAATAAAAGCTGCTATACCAAATCTTTCCAATAAAAAGAAAATATGAAACAAACAAATAAATTGTGCTACAGCGCTTAAAGTGCATCAAGAAACTACTAACAAACACAACTTGGCTGTGCGAATAAAGTGCCTGTGCAATCGATATAATATCATTGTTGCCCCCAGTGCCCTGCCCACACTCTACACAGTATCAAAAATAAAGTGACATGAATGTGCTAAAGCCTAAATGCAGTGGAAATAATTATTCCCACAATGTAACAGTAAATTAAATTCATATAAAATATGACAATAAATCACAAAAAAATAAGTTATGAAATAAGTTAGGTCAGGTGCCTGCAACAAGTTGAAGTGTGTAAACCTATCCATAACGAAAAGTCCATAAATGAATTCCAGTGTGCAAATCTAAAGTGTCACTTCACTTGTCAGATGCTTCCACCTCCTTCAGTGCTCGAGTGACCGACCAACACACTTAATGGTGGTGGCACTGGTGGATAGCGTCTGGGTGGCACTGTGGCACTGACTGCACTGGCTCAAAAAGCCATATATATATTTAATTATTTAAATTCTCAATCCCATAGGTCCTCTCCTCATAAGATATTAATAACTTAAGATTAGGTAATGAACTTCTTGGCGGCCCTGGCAGGATGACGGGGACACCCGCCACTTCTGGAGCCGAGCCGCTGTGATTCCCCAACATGTGACAAAGTGACAGCCAGGAGATCTAGTGGCTAGTAGTGCTCAACAATACCGCTTTTATGTATAAAAATGAAATAAAATATACTGACTCATAATTTAGTAGTAGGTAGCATGTAGCAGTAGGCAGCACAACTCAATTCAATCAATCCCACAGCCTCGCTCATGCCGCGGCCTGCGGAATCACTGTCATGATCACCAAGTTAAGACCGCACTGGAGGAGCCATGCTGCCGTCTTCCCGCTCGAGGTTTCTGCCTCTAGACGTGTTGTGCGTCACTCAGACTCCACCCCTTAGGGCCCTTACTGAGAGGAGTTGTGACACGGGCGGCGGGACTCGGAGCATTTTCTTCGTTATCTCATCTTCTTCTCTATGAGGTGAGTGAGGTGGACCGTGGAGAGGGCCTAATCCTTGCCATGGCAAATGTGCCATTTGAGAATCAAATAATCAATATAAAATATTAATATATTATATACACACGGGTCATGGGTGGCTTCTTTGAACCAAGAAAAGTGAGACTGACGGCTATGATGATTATCCATGGACCATAAGTGTTGTGTTGTGGTGAAGCCTGTGCTTCCTGCGGCCTGCCTCTGCCTGTGCGGCTGTGCCTGGCCCTGCACTGCAGTGGCCACTGGCAGTGGCACTTGACTTGAGCAAAGCAAATGAGCACTACTAGTGTGAAGGACAGGTGGTGGAAGCATGTTCTGACAAGTTCTTATAATGAAAATAATATAGACAGCTTTTTGAACCAGTGCAGTGCCAGTGCTACTAAGGTGAGAGGCAGAGAGAGAGGCTATCCAGTCCACCACTTTACTTGAGCAGATCACAGAAGAAAGGTGGAAGCATCTGACAGCAAGTGACAAGCACTTCTTAGATTGCACACTGGAATTCAGTTATGGACTTTTCGTTATAAAGTTTAGTTTACACACTTAAACTTGCACCTAACTTCTTCACAATCACAACTTATTTTATTGTGGTATTGTCATATATATTTTATATGAATTAAATTTACATTGTGGGAATAATTTGCACTGCATTTAGCACAGACATGTCACTTTATTTTTGATACTGTGGGAGATGATTTTGAATACAAGAAGAATATATATAATTGCAGGCACTTTATTAGCATTTTTAGCACAGCCACTTTGTTAGTAGTTTTTGATGCATTTTTCACTTTAAGCGTTGTAGGTTTGATGAAGCTGGCCTGGCACATCCTCATCAATTGAGCAAATCAAATCAAACCGCGATTAAAAAGACTGCGCATGCTCCTGTTCTGCCTTTTGATCAGCTGAAAAGATGGACGAACCAAAAACACCACCTTCCACCCCTGGCCCTTCAACTTCAAGTGATCTGCCTGGCTGTGAGAGTGAGGAAGCTCAGGAAGGAGACCACCCCTGGCTTTAAAAGGTGGATGCTTTAAAAGGGGAAGGGAGGGACATACTTTATCTGTTTTTTGTTTACAAAAAGTTACAGCCTAAGGAATTGTGATTGTCCTTTAGGTTAATCATTTGAATAAATCATTTGAAATAATAAAAAACAATATGATGTTCAAACTTTTGACTTCTTTCTTTAATAACTACATAACACAGTACTTGTACTTCTACTTTCAGTACTTGAGTAGAAATTTTTTTTCAAAACTACTGGTACTTTTTACTTTTAGTACTTAAGTAGCAAATTTTTTGAAAAAACTACTTGCAATACTTAAGTAAAAAAAATGTTGAATACTTTAGTACTTCTACTTAAGTAACTTTTTCTGCGAGCACTTCCACTTCTACTTAAGTCACTTTTTGATCGAGCACTTGTACTTTTACTCAAGTAGAAATTTTGAATACTTTATACAAGTCTGGTGACGGATCACCCTGTCCCTGGATTGTAAACCCCTTTGTGTCATTTTCTTATGAGTTTGGGACATTGCATTTTATTTTCCCTTTATTCATCCTCTGAACAACTGACTCATGGCATTGAGTTCATGTAATGTAATGTTACAACCCATCCCCCCCCCCTCCCTCCTGTTTCTGTGTCTAAGGGTGTGGATTCATGACAGACAATGGTCGGGCTGGAGATATCTCTCCGCAGGGGGTGTGTATTAAGACTGCCTGCTTCATTGTACAAATGTTCAGTTCTCCTTGGTTGGTCCTTGTCTCATCCCCCCCCCCCCCCCCCCTGCAAGGCTAAAGGGAGTTTCCCTAACTGTGTGTAAAACTGTGTCTTGGAATGTAATAAACAGTTTAAGCTTTGCATGGTTAACCCTCAACACCTGTGTGGATTGTCTCGTGATTGAGGGGTTACGGGCTGGATATGGCTTCTCCACAGGCTGTGGGTGCGTTTGGAAGACAGGAGACAGAGGTCTGGCGGATGTGCTCAGCTGGGGTACAAAGATCCGTTACAAGGGTAAAGAACTAGCACTCTTTACTATAACGTCTTTGCTGATTTTACCTTAGATTGAAAAATCTTAGAAACCGTGGAGGAACATAGATCCCGTCAACCACTTCCCCAGCCATTTGGAGCTGTTTTACCAGCACCCTGCTACATATCCCCCCCCCCCTGCTCAAACTCGGGGGGGTTGAGCACCTTGGGCAAACAAACTGTATACTCTGGAGAGGGCATCAGCGTTAGCTTGTTGGCTACCTGGTCTATGTTCAACCACAAATTTGAAATTCTATAGAGCCAAGAACCATCTGGTAACTCTTGCATTTTTCTCTTTATTTTTGGGCCGTCCACTTGAGAGGGGCATTGTCCGTTAAGAGCCTAAACTGTCGCCCTAACAGGCAGTATTTTAAACTCTCCAGAGCCCATTTGATAGCAAGACATTCCCGTTCTACAATAGCGTATCTTTTTTCTGCGGGGGGTCAATTTCCTATTTAGGAATGCTATGGGGTGTTCGTCCCCATTCACCACTTGGGACAGTAATGTACCTAAACCCACTTCTGACGCATCCGTCTGCACTATAAATTCCCGTGGAAAATTTGGGGAAATTAAGACAGGGCTATTACACATGGCTGTCTTTAGGTCCAGGAAAGCTTTCTCGGCTTCCGGGGTCCAAGTTACCTCTGAGGACTTCCCCCCCTTGGTACGATCCGTATGGGGAGCCTCCAATGTAGCAAAATTGTGGACAAACCTTCTGTAATATCCTATTAGCCCCCAAAAATGCCCTCACCTGTTTTTTATTGTGGGGTCTTGGCCAACTTTGGATGGCATGTATCGTTGTGACCTGGGGTTTTACCATCCCCCGGCCAATAATGTACCCCAAATATCGGGCCTCCTCTAATCCCACAGCACATTTTTTTGTATTAGCCATCAAACCCTCACCACGGAGGGCATTAATAACAGCCTGCACTTTAGGTAAGTGGCTCTCCCAGTCTGCACTAAAAATAACCACGTCATCTAAATAGGCAGATGCATAGGCTCAGTGGGGTTTAAGGACACGATCCATCATCTGCTGAAAAGTGGCCGGTGCCCCATGCAGGCCAAATGGCATCCTTCTGTACTGCCAGTGCCCCTCAGAAGTAGAAAAGGCTGTCTTCTCCTTGGCCTGATCCGTAAGTGGTATTTGCCAATACCCCTTTGTAAGATCCAGGGTAGTGATATATCGGGCATGTCCTAGACGCTCAATTGCTCAATTAGCTCATCTACACTGGGCATGGGATAGGCGTCAAATTTTGATACCGCATTTAATTTTCGAAAATCGTTACAGAATCAGATGCTTCCATCCAGCTTGGGAATAAGGATGATTGGACTACACCACTCACTATGGGATTCCTCTATCACTTCCACCTCCAACATCCTCTTTATTTCCCCCGAGACTACTGGGCGCCGAGCTTCTGGGATCCGATAGGGTTTTACATTAACTTTCACCCCGGGCTCTGTCACAATATCATGCTTGAACATTGAAGCTACACCTGGAAGATCAGAAAAGAACTCCTTATTTCTTTGCAGAAATTCCTTGGTCTCTTGTTTTTGGCTTACTGACAGTGCCTAAGCGATTTCTACCCCAGGCATCATAGAAGGACCTGCGGCAGACATGGCCAAGGGCGCTTGGACCATAAGGGACACTCTGTCCTTCCAGGGCTTCAATAGATTGACATGATAGACTTGGTAGGGTTTTCTTCTTGCCTGGCTGGTGTACTCTATAGTTAACTTCGCCCACCTGTTCTACAACCTCGTAGGGCCCTTGCCACTCCACCGTAGGTACCAGCACAAGAACTCTGTCACCGGGGTTAAAGGTTCGGATCTTGGCTGAAAGGTTATAGACTCTAGGCTGAGCCTGCTGCAAGTGGAGATTAACAATGGGCATGACTTTTCCAATCCGGTCTTGCATTTGAGCAATATGCTCCACCACGCTTTTGAGTGGGGTTGCCTCTTGTTCTTAGGTCTCTTTTGCTATATCTAATAGGCCCCTCGGATGTCGACCGTACAGCAACTCAAGCGGAAAAAGCCAGTGGAGGCTTACGGTACTTCCCGTATAGCAAACATGAGGTAGGGGAAGAGGCAGTCCCAGTCCCTACCATCTGCTGCTACCACTCGTTTTAGCATCCCTTTCAAGGTTTTGCTAAAGCTTTCCACCAAACCATCTGTTTGCGGGTGGTACACAGAAGTGTGTAAGTGATTCATTTTAAAGAATTTGCACAACTCTTTGGTAACCTTCGACATGAAGGGAGTGCCTTGGTCAGTTAACAGCTCCCGGGGAATACCCACACGTGAAAATATAAGCAAAAGTTTTTTAGCATTACTCTTAGCCGTGGGGTTCCTCAACGGGATTGCCTCTGGGTATCGGGTGGCATAGTCCAAGATAACCAGGATATACTGGTGCCCCCTAGCGGACTTAACCAAGGGACCAACGATATACATGGCAATCCTGTCAAACGGCACCTCAATGATGGGTAAGGGTACCTGTGGACTCCGGAAATGTGAGACCGGAGCAGTGAGTTGAAAAACTGGGCATGACTCAAAACACAATCTGACATCTTTGTGTAAGCCTGGCCAATAAAACCGTTGCATTACTCGCTCTCTAGTTTTATCCACACCCAGATGCCCCCCGAGAACATGAGAATGTGCCAAATCTAGTACCATGCGTCTATGAGATTGAGGTACTAGCAACTAGGGATGCACGGATCCGACTTTTTTGGTCCCAATCCCGATGCCGATCTTTTGCTTTGTGAAATCGCTGATCCCGAGTCCGATCCGGAAGTACTGTTTTGTGAGCTTATTACAAAATAATACTTCCGGATCGGTATCGGCAGATACCTTCTAACATTGTGCATTTAAGAGGTTAAACTTCCCTCCTCTGGCAGACGGAACGAAAAGATACATTGTATGCATTGTGTTTACTTAACTGGGAAACTGACAGGCATTTGCAGGAGGCTCTTTTTTTTTCTTTGACAGCTGTTCTCTGCTCCCTCACAGCTATGTAAAGAGCAAAACTGGATCGGCCCCTGGATCTGTTAATTTTACCGATCCCCCGATCCAGCTATTATGGCCATATCGGCGCCGATACCCGATCCTAGTATCAGATCGGTGTCTCCCTACTAGCAACTGTTCCAGTCTCTCTCCCCGTATCTCATCCACTCTGTATAACAGGTCATTTTCCATAGACAAATGTGGTAATATAGCCTCCTCCCCTGGCTCTTGGGGAACCCAATTTACCACTTTTACCTGTTCCCTGGCTAAAGTGGGGTCCCTCAGCTGGGCCGTGCCAAACTTTTCCCGAGTCGTGGGGAGGTCCGGCAGGTCTATCTCTGGCGGGGGGTTCTCTGTGTCACCTGTGAGGACCTCCAGGGGAAAATTTGGAGGCTCTTTCTCTTCATTCTGCTCCTCCAGCAGTTCGGGGCAGCATGCGTCAGATCCAGCTGGGGGCCTTGCTTCTTTGGCATTTCCCCATAAATCCCAGAAAAAAGGGAAGTCTCGCCCAAGGACAGGATTATACATTAGATTTGGGACCACTCCTACTTCATGGTCCCTGGTGCCACTGGAAAATTTGATCGACACAATGGCTGCGGGGTAGCACTTGGTTTCTCCATGGATACAGCCCACTGCTATTAGCTGACGCTGCAACTTGCGGGGGTTCACTAGACTGGCGTGCACTAGAGTGACGAGACTGCCGGAGTCCAGAAAGGCAGTCATCTGGCAACCATCCAATTTAAATCACACAAATTTGTTTCTCAGAGCCACCTGGCTGTTGTGAGGTGTCCCCGGGTGTAGCAACAAAGAAGCGTTTCTGGGTTATGCTGCAATCCATAGGTTCCTGGGTTAGGGGACAACTGGCGACTAGGTGTCCTTGTTCTTGGCAACGCCAGCACACTACAGGCCCCTGTCCTGTTGGGTCTCCCTCTGGCGATTTGACCTCCTCATGCCTTGCGCATCAGTGTCTTCAAAAAGGTATTTACCTCCCTTTTCCCCCACTTTAGGGTGGGAGTGTTTTTTCCCATGTGGGTGGGCTTTTGTCTCTGGGAGAAGGACTCTTTGGGTGCTACCCCCTGAAGAAAGTCCTCAGTACATAAGTACCGCTCCACGAGGGCCACCAACTCATGGGCATCTTTAGGATCTGCTCGCCCGGCAAACTGCTGTATAAGGAATGGGAAGGGCTCTCCCAAAGCGATCCACTACCACTCTTTCCACGATCTGAGCTGGAGTGGCGACCTCTGCTTGTAATCACATCCGTGTGAGGTGAATGAGGTCATACATCTAAAACCTTGCAGGTTGCTCCACCTTGTATTGCCACACATGGACGCACTTGGCCCTCAAGGCCATTGTAACCCCAAGGCGGGCCAAAATCTCAGTTTTAAGGCTCTGGTATTTGCGGGCTTCAGCAGCACTCAGATCAAAATAGGCCTTCTGGGGATCTCCGGTCAAAAAAGGGGCAAGGACCTCAGCTCACAGGTCCTGGGGTAGCCCTTCTCGCTCTGCCACCTTCTCAAAAACCGCGAGGAAAGCCTCCACGTCTTCCTCAGCTGTAATTTTTTTTAGTGCAGCCTGCACTCGCTTGCGTATATCTGCAACATTGTCCACTCTTGGAGCCTTGTCAGCCAGGGACTGTAACTGACTCTGCATGAGCTTATTGAACTCTTTTTGTTCTTGCATGGCCACCTGGGAAGCTACAGACAAACGATTTGTTTCCTTTTGCTCAGTGCGTGCTTGCACCAGCTGTTTTAATAGTTCCTCCATTATCCCCACTTTTACTGGCACCAGTATACTGTCCCTTTAAGAGTGCTGGCTATATATGTATTTTTCTCTCTTTTTAACCAAAACACCACTGCAAGAGGTACAGTCTCTGGGTCCAAGCCACCAATTGTAGGGGATCAGACTCAAGGCAGGGACACACTCACAGTTCTTTAGCAAAAAATGTCATGTTTAATCCACACTCAAGTTCATAACAAAAGAAACTGGCCCCTGGCCAAAACAAACAAAAGTAAGCTTTCGCTCAGCTGAGCCTTACTGTGTTTGTAGTCCTTTAAAGCAGTGGTCCTCAACCCTGGCCTACAGGGCCCACTAACAGGCCAGATTTTAGGTATTACCTTGGGGAGATGCAGACTAGAGTACTGCAATCACTGAGCAGCAAATGATATCACCTGGGATGTATTTCAGTTATCTTGAAAATCTGGCCTGTTAGTGGGCCCTGTAGGCCAGGGTTGAGGACCACTGCTTTAAAGTACTTGTTCAAAGGTAAGTTTCCATTCTGGAACAAAACATTGGTATCCAAGTTTTCAGGGATCAGTAGCCATGCTCCCAGTTGCTTTCTCTAATGGAGACATCCACCCTCTCCCCAAGATCCAGGTCCAGCTGCCTTTTTCAAGGCCTATCCAGAGATCATCAAACTGTGGTCCACGGAATTGGGAATCTGTCCCACCCAGAGCACTATTGGCACTTTTCCACTGCAAGAACCGGCTCGGCTCTACTCGGCCCGGTTTGCTTTTCCACTGCTGGTACCGCATGGTATGGTGTTGGAACGGTTCGGTATGGTATGGTTTGCTTTTCCACTAAAGTAGTACTAAAGTTAAGTGGGTGGGATAACAACGGGGTGGGTGGGATTCTCTGACCAATCAGTGGCTAGTAGTGACTGCATGCAAAGGATTGTGGGATATGGTACCGGTTATGGTACCTGTTGGAACCACAATCGATTAGGTACTGTTTTTGAGAGCCATACCGTTCGGTTCCATGCAGTGGAAAAGCACCGCCGTACGGTACCGTACCCGAACCGTTCCTACACTATACCATGCGGTACCAGCAGTGGAAAAGCACAAAAGCGAGCCGAATCGTTCGGTCCATGCAGTGGAAAAGCGCCATATCAGATTCCCAGTAAAACCAGCCCCGGAACAGACTTTACTAATAAAGGGTAAGGAACTAGCACTCTTTACCATCACGTCTTTGCTGATTTTACCTTAGATTTAAAAATCTAAGAAACCGTGGAGGAACATAGATCCCGTCAACCACTTCGCCAGCCATTTGGAGCCGTTTTACCAGCACCCTGCTATAGTTGTTACATGAAAAGATATAATAAAATATTTACTAAAATGTGAGGGGTATACTCAATTTTGTGAGATACTGTACATAAAGTGCAATGTGTCCATAAACCCCTACTGAGGAAGTCCATGCCCAGGGACCATGCGCGTATAGGGGACGGAGCCTTTTGATTGAATATCATCCCGCTGCCGTCTCGGAAGTGTTTTACTAATATGCCTGTACCAGCTAGTACTGCTAGTTCGTAAGTGCTCATTTATGTTAGTGTACCACTTTTTTCTTGGTTTTGGGATAACAATTCATGCAGAGAGCACTAGATCTTTTGTTTTGTTTTTATTTTGAATAGCTATATGCTATCAGATCCTGCTGACAGGAGAATATTGGAAATACAGGGAGACAGATCACTGCAGAGACCTAACATTATCCCCACAGAGGAACAGCTGATTATGATCCATTTTTTTTTTTGTCTGCGGTGGTGCAAAAACCTAGAACGAAAAAACCTGTAAGTGTACAAAAAAACGTGCATGTGACCACACACTAAAAAGTGCACAAAAGGTGTGTTTTTAGTGAACCCCCCCCCCGAAGGGGTAGGAACTCTACCCTGATCCCCCGGGGCCCAAGGCTCCTGACAGGGACAAAGGGTTTACATGGTCTGCCTAGCCAGAAGGCCTGGCAGACCCCGTTCTTCTAGGAAAGCCAAAGCTGACCCTGAATACTTGGTCGAGGGGCTCTACCGAAGAGAGACCCCCAGAGGCAGGGGAGGAAGGAACCTGAGGGCCACAAATCCTCCCCTTAGACATCAGGGCAAGCCCGAGGACTCTTCATCCATTAAAAAAAACACACATAAAAGTGAAAAGGTGACTAACAGTGGGAGAAAATAAATAGAAAATAAAAAGTGGCCGTGCATGTCGGTGCACTGGCCAGGCCCTGAGGCCTGGTAATAAAAATTGCCCCAGGCGTTAGCCAAAAGGTGGCAAATATGGTGACTGTGACCATGTGCCTGTTCACACCATACACAGCACAGATACCACAGACCTTCTGCCTTCCCAGCCCCTGGCCAGAAAAGGTAGAGTGTTCAAACGAGGAGGTAATGGGCACTTCCAGCTTTCCCAGGGGAATTACTCCCATGCCCCAACTGCCTGTGGGTGCCCCCAGTATCTGTTCCAGCCGGTACTAACCTTCCAAGCCCCCATCACTCCAGCAGGTTTGCATATCCACCATCCAACCTTGGTCAGGCCAGATGACAGCACAGCCCCCCACTGAATCACTGATAAGAACAGATATTACACTTGATCTTAGACAAAAGGCCAAGAAGCTGATTATGACCCACTGGTGAAACGGGTCAGAAAATTAGGTGACCGTTTAGCTCTCACAGGTGGAGGATTGACACATGCACTTTATGGGCACTTTATGGATTTGGTTCAGTCACATCACGGTGGATCAACACTTGAATGAAATTTTTTTTTGTTAGCATTTATAATTGGCTCATTGCAGAGCAGATTTATGGACTATTTGCACTTTATCATACTAAATTAGTTTACGGACACACTGCACTTCATGTATATATCAGTTTTCATTGTATGTATTTTTGCACTTCAGGGAATTTTTTATTATGTTGAATTAATGCTTTTTTTTAAGTATTTACATATATTGGACTATATAAGGTAATATGGGGAGTTCACAGTAGCGCTGCACTAATTTTTGGTTTTATTTATGAAGAATCAATGAACTATCACAGCTCTTTATCGAGAACTACAAGCCGACAGCTGCCGTTGGGACTTGTAGTTTTCCATTCACAGGACTGTAAATTAATGACGCAGCTGAGCTTTTTTTTTTTAAATTTTGACACCTAGCAGGGGGAGAAGATCACCTGCTTTGCTGTCACAGCGGAGGGAGGTCCTTTCACCTTGAATATGTAACATGAAAGGTGAACTTATCCTTCAGGCCCCTTGCAGACGGGACGGACTCTGCCAAGCAGGTCCGCCTGCTTAGTGAGGGATTTTTCCGCTGATTCCTGCTGAGCAGGCGGATGACAGGTCCGTGTCCATGGCAATATGCAGAGTGGACATGGACACAGCCCGCTCTTCTCTATGGGGCAGTCGGATGGAAAGACTGCCTGTCCGTTTCCATCCAACTGTCATCCGATTCGCCGGACGGATGGAGAACAGATCCCCATCTGTCTGTGTTTAGCGGACTGGATTGGATGCCGGCGAGTGTCTGTAGACACATGTCCGCTCACATCCGCCACTCTCTAGAGGGCTATGAATGGTCCGCCTGAAAAACTGACAGCCGAGCATTTTTCATCAGAAAGCAGACGGCCGGCTCTAAAAAACAGTACCGGGTTGATGCCTGCAGCTATCACCCCGGTACAATCACTTCTTCAAGCCGAAGTACAGGTACGTACGTCGGTTTGCAGAAAGTGGTTAAAGGTTTTAAATACACACATTTTGCCTTTTCTCAGGTAAATACTAGTACTACATAGATCCAAAAAACACAACTGTATATGCTCTACCCCTAAATTTAAATGTATAAACTTTTACACACAAAAAGAGTTGTGTCAAACAACATAAATCAAGACTAAAGACATAAAAAGCAAGTTAAAAAGGCTTATCAGTTTTGTTGGTAATATTTGCAGTTACCTGTTCCTTATTTGGGAGAAAACACTGATGGGAAACCCATGCAAAATGAGCTAGTTTTATTTTGTCTTCCCATGGAATTTTGGCATTTTTCAGTTTTATATGGATTCCAGAGTAGAGTGCAGACATTTTCTAAATCTTGACCAATCTAGAAGTTAACAAAATAGATAAGTCATTTTTCATAGTTACATAGCTAGTCAGGTTAAAAAAAGACACAAGTGCATCAAGTTCAGCCAATAACAAAAATAAAAGTGTTACACAATCTCATAAACACAATCCTATACCCACAGTTGATCCAGAGGAAGGTGAAAAACCCAAGCAAAAGCATGATCCAATTTGCTACAGCAAGGGGAAAAAAAAAATCCTTCCTGATCCCCAGAGAGGCAATCGGATTTTCCCTGGATCAACTTTACCTATAAATATTAGTACCCAGTTATATTATGTACACCTAGGAAAGAATCCAGGCCTTTTTTTTTTTACTTTTTCACACCCAAGGATGTACCTATACGTCCTTGGGTTTCAGTGGTTATACTGGGATAATGTCTGCTTCTACAGGCATCATCCTGGTATCGTTTGCAGCCGGCGATTCTCTACAAGGCAGAAGTGATCTGAGTGGCTAATTAGCCATTCAATCACTTCTGCAAGTGCCGGAAGGGGGTACCACCCCTCTCCTGCCGCCACCTCTCCCAAGCTCTCCGGTCCAATTGCAGAGGCAGGGAGCAATGCGTCCGGCGGCGATGGCTACCTGGTACAGAGAAAGAGGAACTGAGGTCGTTCCCCTCTCTCTGTAATCCTGGGAACCGGGAGCGATGAATATTCGTCACTTCCGGTTAACCCCCTTTGGTTACCTGGACACCAGTGACCAGAGAAGCAGCCGATTGGCTGCATGAGGGGCCAGAGGCCCCAAAAAAGGCCAATATCTCTCCAGAAAGAGGACCTGTCACGGCCCAAGCTGTCACAAGGGATGTTGTTCCTCCCTTGTGATAGCAATAAAGTTTGTACAAAAAAAATAAATAAATAAAAAGTGTAAAAAAAAAAAAAAAAAATTATTGTATAAAAATAAATAAATAAAGAATTTAAAGCCCCACCGGGCTTACGTGCAAATGCGAACGCATACATTACTCCCACACGCATATGTAAACAGTGATCGCACCACCCATGTGAGGTATTGTCGCGAACGTCAGAGTGAGAGCAATAATTCTAGCACCAGACCTCCTGTGCCACTCTAAACTGGTAACCTGTTTAAACCATAGGCTTTTAAAGCATCACCTATGGAAAATTGTAAGCACCGTAGTTTGCTGCCATTCCACGGGCAGACACAATTTCAAAGCGTGACATGTTAGGTATCTATTTACTCAGTGTAACATCATCCTTCACATTATACAAAATAATTGGGCCAACTTTACTGTTAGGTTTTTTTTTTTTTTTAATCATGAATGAATGTGTTTTTTTTTTTAATTGCTTTTGAAAAAGGGCTGTGCAAATACCGTGTGACATACAAAATTGCAACACTCACCCCTTATTCTATAGGTTCTCTGCTAAAAATATATAATGTTTGGGGTTCTAAGTATTTTTCTAGCTAAACAAAGTAGATTTTTAGATGTAGTGTCAGAATAGGCTTGGCAAGGGGGTGGTTAAAGTGATTGTAAAGTCTAGTTTTATTTAAACAACTAACATGTTATACTTAAGAAAAGAGAAAAATCTGCGCTTAGGATAGATGACAGTTTGACTGCAGCCTACCTCTTAAATGTTCACAAAGGTGAACAGCAAATGGAGGGATAGATAGGGAGGTAAATGGCGCTGCCAAATATATGTGAAGGTTTACAAAAATAAATATAAGTGTGATCACACTATCCAATAATGTCAATTAAATAGCTAAGTGATAAATGCGTGTGTTAATTATGACTTAAAAAATGTAAACACTTAATATACTCCAGAAGTACAAATAATACATCAAATGGATAGTTATGCAGTTTAACAAACAACTAAGTAACCAGTGGTGATTTGAAAAGGAAGTGATCCTTCTGCAAAAATTAAGGTGCTTATAAAGTGAGCAAGTGTCTCCAATCGATAACTCGATGACGACGTCGGACAGACAAAACGCGTAGAGCATCACTGCGTCACTTCCGCCTCTGTTTGGAGCGCACATTTCCGGTTGTGTGGAACGCATTGCGTTCCGGATGAGCCCCAGCACTGCATACCATTCGTGCTATGCTTATTTTAATGCCTGATTTGCTTCTTTTAAATGTGAGTACTTTTCTTTAATAAATTATAAGCTTTTATACTTATATTTAATTTTGTACACCTTCATATATATTAAGCAGCGCCATTTTACATCCCTATCTAAACCTCAACATGTTATACTTACCTGTTCTGTGAAGTAGTTTTCCACAGAGCAGCCTGGATCATCCTCTTCTTGGGTCTCTCTTTGCTGCTCCTAGCCCCTCCCTTCAGTCAAGTGCCCCCACAGCAAGCAGCTTGCTATCGGGGCACCCAAGCCGAGCTGCAGCTCCATGTGTCCATTCGGACACAGAACTACCATTCGGCCCAACCCCCTCTCTCTCTCCTGATTGGCTGATTGACTTTGATGGACAGCCGTGGGAGCCAATGGCACCGCTGCTGTGGCTCAGCCAATCAGGAGGGAGAGTCACGGATGGCCGAGGGACTTGTGGACATCGCTGGACAGATATGGGGTTCAGGTAAGTATTAGGGGTGCTGGGTAGGCTGCTATGCACAAAAGGCTTTTTATCTTAAAGCGCAGCTCCAGTCCTCCAAACACTTTTTTTTTTCAAAGACTACTCTGTATTTGTCTAACAAGTACATTAACATTTGCAACAAGTCATATGTGTGGTAGTTTTAGTTTAAAAAAAAAAAAAAAGAAATGTATTACTAACTAGATCTCTGGAACAGGAAGGCTTCCATTTTAGCTGTAGGCATCTGAAGCCCTCCTGTCTTCATTTCCGGAATTTCCGTGCAGCTGGCTACCCAGCATGCACCTCCCGATCTCGATCCTGCACAGTAATGTCACTGCACGGCTCTCCCTCTTCCTGACAGGTTGTTATAGCAATGTCGGAGTTGGTGGAAGTTCCCGCCCCATTGCTATAGTATCCCGTCAATCAGAGAACAAGAGAGGAAGGTAATGGAAGTCTGTTAAAGCGAGATTTCGTCAGTAGACGATTCGCAAGGACTCCTAGGATACATGACGGGGAGAGAAGACAGCACATTACATGATAAAACCTACCCCGAAAATAAGCCCTACTGTGTCTTTTGGTGCCAAAATTAATATAAGATCCAGTCTTATTTTCAGACAAACACGGTAGACCCTGGGATATCAAAAAGCAGTCCAGCTGAGGGGTGGCCAACACAGAAAACAAGGACTACAAAACAAGCAAGTCAAAAGAAGAGCTTGATAAAACTGAGAGCAGCCTGAAGCATCTTATGACCAAAACTAACATCAAGTGAAGTGGAAACAACCACCTAGTAAACATTTTAAAGTTTGAACAGAAGACAGATTACTTATGCTGAAAAGCCCATGAAGCACTAAAAGATCTTGGGAGTGTAGAGCAGGGCAGACTTGTCCACACTGGGCTCCTGATATGCTGTTAGGATCCTTCATTATGCAGCATTTTTGGCTTGTTTTCCTCCATTTCAGCTTGGTCTTCTTATCCTGTCAGCTTTGGATTCCCCAACGATGCTTTCTAAGAGCCCCTCCTCCCTCCAGCAGACCAGTAAGCAGTAACTTCCAATCTCGTCCACAAGCCTCAACACCATCATGGCAGGAAAAATTAGATTTTTGACCATAAAATCAATTTCTCTGATGTTCGCTGATGGACACTTGACCAGTGTTATACTGTCTGCTACAGGAGTAGGACTCTAGGCAAAGAAAAAGGGAAACGCTCGCACCTAAGGTCCTGTTGGGGCAGATCTTAGGTGGAATTTCCTCGTCCCCGGTTTGCCGTAAAGATAAACCGCTAATCACAGCTGCCTCTCCTGGGCACGCGGGTTCGGTGGTTACTCAGGTGTTGGTAGACTCCAGTGCTGGTGTTTTTTTTTATTGATAGTACGTTTACTGCCAATTCCATACCCTTGAAGCCATGTGTTTCTCCACTAGTTATCGAGATGATTGATAGCAGACCCCTGCAACTGGCACAGGTTAACCACTTCCCGGTTGATATGGCGATAAGGGCTGTTCACAGGGAGTCGACCTGTTTCCAGGTTATTTCGTCCCCACACTACTCCGTTGTTTTGGGGGTACCCTTGCCTTCATAAACACAATCCGACCTTTGATTGGCAGTCGGTCGAGATCCTCTCTTGGTCTCCACAGTGTGGCACTATTTGTATCCATGGGCCTGTTTAGATACTTTGTACCTCCTCGGATTCAGTGTTGCCTACTGAATATCGTGATTATCAAGATTTATTTGACAAGGTGCGCGGGTTCTCTTCCTCCTCATCGTCCGTACGATTGTGCTATAGACTTGCAACCTGGTGCCCCTCGTGGCAGGGTTTATCCTCTTTGGTTTGCGGAGAATAAGGCTATGGAGGAGTACGTTGTGGATGCACTTGCCCAGGGACACATTCGCAAGTCCACTTCTCCAGCAGGTGCCGTTTTTTTTCTTCGTAAAGAAAAAGGGGGTGAGTGGAGACCTCGCATTGATTATTGGGGCCTCAATGGCATCACGTCAAGAATGCCTACCCGATTCCATTGATTACTGACTTGTTCGAACGCCTCAAGGGAGCAGCGGTCTTTACCAAGCTTGACCTAAGAGCAGCATGTAATCTTGTAAGGATCAAGGAGGGCAACGAGTGGAAGACCACGTTTAATACCAGAACAGGTCCTTACGAACCTCTGGTTATGCCCTTTGGCTTGTGCAATGCACCCGTTGTCTTCCAGGAGTTCATCAATGATGTCTTTCGTGATGTGTTGCAGCAAAGCGTGGTAGTGGTAGTCTATTTGGACGACATCTTGATTTACTCGGACTCCATTGAATCACACTACCTGGATGTCAGAATGGTACTGCAATGGTTACGTGAGAATGGGCTTTTCTGTAAGCTTGAGAAATGTGAATTCCACCTGTCTCAGGTTGCCTTCTTGGGCTACATCATTTCTGCTGAAGGGTTCTCCATAGACCCACAATATACTGCGACAGGCTGGCTCTCCTGCGCAAACCGACGTATGGGTGCGTCGGCTTGAAGGAGCGGGTCCTGGGCGCGCGCACTCGGCAGCACGATCGCACGCCCGCTCTCTAGCCCTGTAGTTAAGCAACGGGTCGGCGATCGCTGCAGGGACTGACAGAAGGCGGTGTTGTAAACACGGCACACCACTTATCTGTCACTGATTGAAACAGGGCTCCTGTGTTCCTTTTTTTTTTTTCGGAACACAGGAGCCCTGTTTTCATCCACCAAGTCTGGCCCCCACACAATTAAACCCCCCCCCCCCCCAGGTACACATTTAACCCTTTGTGTGCACCGGGTGTTAACCCCTTCACTGCCAGTGTCATTATTACAGTAACAGCGCATATTTTTAGCACTGATTATTGTAGTAATGTCACTGGTCCCCCCAAAACTGTCAAAAATGTCAGTTAGGGGTCCTGTCGACCGCAATGTCGCAGTCCTGCTAAAAATCGCAGATCACCGCCATTACTAGTAAAAAAAACTAAATAAATAAAAAAATACAAATCTTTCCCCTAGTTTGTAGATGCAATAACTTTTGCGCAAACCAATCAAAATACACTTATTGGGATTTTTTTTTACCTAAAATATGTGGCAAAATACAAATTGGCCAAAAATGATGAAAAAGTTAGATTTTTTAATTTCTTTATTGGGAATGTTATATGGCCGGAAGTGAAAAATACTGCTTTTTTTCAAAATTGTCACTCTTTTTTTTGTTTATAGCGCATAATCAAAAAACTACAGAGGTGATCAAATACCATCAAAAGAAAGCCCTGTTTGTGGGGGAAAAAGAAAGTCCATTTTATTTGGGTACAGTACCGCACGACCGCGCAGTTGTCAGTTAAAGTAATGCAGTGCCGAATCGCAAAAAAATGGCCTGGTCATTAAGGGGGTAAATCCTTCTGGTCCAGACGTGGTTAAAAACACTTCCAGTCTGTATGACAATGCAAAAATAATGATGAAGAGATGAAAAAAATGATGTATATAAAAATAGGTAAAACGTAGTCTACTGAAAACAACACCAAAAGATATGGTATAAAAAAATAGTCCAATCCCATGTGCAGATAATGAGGTTCCACAACCAGTGGCACAGAGTGAGTTGAAATGAATTAAACTCCTCCAGGTGCTCCTATATCCACCAGAGTGTCAGATAAGATAGTGATCACTAACCAAAAGGCTGCGGACAAGCAGCAGTGTGTTATCAAATCTCTCAGGTTCAAGAAAGACACCCACTTCTTTTCGTAATCCAACCAAGATATGCGACAGGGCAAATTATATTCTCCAGGAATGGTAAAAGCCAAGGCTGTTGTGTACAATTAGCTTTTTCGCTCTGCTGTATTGTCACTAACTGTGTTTTCTGATTAAAAGACTATGTCTCATTGGGGATATGAATCTGACATATCTCTCGGAAGCCGAGAGACTCACACCCAGTCAGGCCAGATGGGCCTTATTCTTGCCTCGTTTTTACTATGTGGTCTCCTATTTACCCAGCTCCAAGAATGTTAAGGCTGATGCCTTGTCTCGCCAATATTCTGAGTTGTCCAGGGAGGACTCCGTGCCGACACTGGTCATATATTCCTCCCAATCACACCAATGATGGGGCACAATTCCTTTAACTGACACCAATGATAGGGGAACTAGTCCTCCCAATCACACCAAAGATGGGCCATGCTTCCTTCCACTGGCTCTAATGGTGGGGCACTATTTCTTCCAATTACACCAATGATGGGGCACAATTCCTTTAACGGACACCAATGATGGGGCACTATTCCTCCCAATGATACCAATGATGGGGCACTATTCCTCCCAAGGACACCAATGATGGGGCACACTTCCTCCCACTGACACCAATGATGGGGCACTATTTCTTCCATTGACACCAAAGATGGGGCACAATTCCTTCCAAGAACACCAATGATGTGGCACTTTTCCTACCAATGTCCCTAGTGATCCTTCCACTGACACCAAAGATGGAGAACACTTCCTTCCACTGACACCAATGATAGTAAATGTTTCCTCCCAATGATACCAATAAATGGGGCACAATTCATTTCACTGACACCAAAGATGGAGCATTGTTTTTTTCCCGCTGACATTGGGACCTTTTCTCCTCCCAATGGCCAAAGTCTGACCCTCTTAACCACTTACCGACTGCCCACCGCAGATGTACGTCACTACTTTGACGCTAAATACCATGGTTGTGGCAGCAGATAGCTGCTGTAACCCCGGTATTTTTAAAAACGGCGGGTGATCGGCTTTCAGGTAAGAGTGGTCCCAGCGGCGGAATCGCCACAGGATCACCCTTACGGTGCGGTGGAAGAGGTGCGCCCCGGTCCTTTTCCCCGCTTACTGGACCCGTCAGCATCAGGGAAAACGATCCGTTCCCGGATCCTCTTGGACAGGAAGTGGAGTGAGGGCAAGATGGCCCTCACTCGACTCTATGGTCTTGGAGGACCGAAGTGACATCAAACATCATTGCCTAGCAACCGGCTTAAAGAGCCGATTTTTTTTAACCATTTTTTTTTTGTCTTTTTTAGTGTACTTGTGAGATCTGAGGACTTTTTGACCCCAGATCTCACAATAAAGAGGCCCTGTCATGGCTATTTCTATTACAAGGAATGTTTACATTCCTTGCAATAGCAATAAAAATGATCAAATTTTTATTTTTTTAAAAACTGTGTAAAAATCAAAAATAATAATAAAAAAAAAATTAAAGCGCCCTGTCCCTGTTAGCTCGCACGCAGAAGCGAACGCATACTGAAGCCCCGCCCACATATGTAAACGGTGTTCAAACCACATATGTGGTAATAATTTGAGACCTCCTCTGTAACTCTAAACTGGTAACCTGTAGAAATTTTTAAAGTGTCGCCTATGGGATTTTTAAGTACCAAAGTTTGTCGCCATTCCACAAGCGTGAGCAATTTTGAAGCATGACATGTTGGGTATGTATTTACTCAGCGTAACATTATCTTTCACATTATGGAAAGAAATTGGGCTAACTTTACTGTTTTCTTATTTTGTAATTCAAAAAAGTGATTTTTTTTTTTCAAAAAAATTGCGTTTGGAAGACCGCTGCGCAAATACAGTGTGATAAAAAATGTTGCAACGATCGCCATTTTATTCTCTAGGGTCTCTGCTAAAAAAAAAAATATATATATATATTGTGGGAGATTAGCTCGGTGGCGGACGTGGATGACCCCTTTGGGGGGTGCGTTTACACAGGGAGATAGCCGAGAAGTGGTTGCAAACAACAGTTTGGTTTATTCTTGGAGTTTACTTCACACAAGTGCAAGCCTCAAAACAGCAAAATAAAAATAAAACACAAAATAAATCCTTGCCACTGTGGGCGGCTACCTTCCACACACAGGAACCTATCTAATGAAGTCTGTCTCCAACCTACTGTTGGAGCAAACTTTGCTGATCCTACAGCAGACACTCAATAGTCCAACATGTCCCTTTTCCTCTTCACATTGAACATGTCCCTTTGCTTGGCTCTTCACATAGCAAACAGTTCAAGACCTCACCTTGAGTAGTCTTCAGTCTTAATGAATTTCCCCTTCACACAGGAAATGTCCATTGGTTTCTTTTCACATAGAAACGATCCAAGACCTCACTTCGAGTAGTCTTCACACTTGTTACCCTCCTCAGCCACATCGCTTCAGGAGGTCTTCCCCATGCTCACACAGCTTTCAGGGGGTACACATCTGACTGTCCTCCTCTCCCCATGCCCACACAGCGGCAGGAGGCAGCAATCCTTAGACTTCCTTTGGACAAATTATAGAGGCCTTCATTTCCTCATTCTGAACAGCTGAATGGTTTTCAACTTCCTGCTGGCTATCTCTGCAGCCGACACTCTAGAGTAATTGGTGAACTTTCCAAACCAGGTGGAAATGTATCTCCTGTCTGTGACTACATCCACAGATTTACCTGACTTCCTGTCACAATATATATATATATAATGTTTGGGGGTTCCAAGTAGTTTTCTAGCAAAAAAACACTGATTTTAGCTTGTAAACACCAAGTGTCAAAAATAGGCCTGGTCTTAAAGTGGTTAAAGTCTGAGGGACAGTAAACTGGCCTCTTGTTTAGAAAGTTTGCAGACCCCTCCTCTAAAATACCAATATGACCTCCCCAACTCATATCTGTTCTGGTACCTACAGCTCTATCATGCATACCATCATGCTCAATTTGGTACAGTTGCAGTGTCTCTTGAGGAATGATTTCCTAACCAAACCTTTATCCAATATTCACAGGGCTTTGCTGCCTTCCATTATTGATGGCTTGGATGCTTTACATTCCAACTGGTGGGTGGAACTGCCAGAACTGGATGGGGAGAATATATGGGAAAACCCTATGCTTCAGTAAAGCCTCGTACACACGCAACGAATTTCCGCCGAACGATCGTCCGTCTTTTGTCCAGAGTTGTGTTTTGTTGGTTGGAATGTGCCAAGACTGCACACGAATTTTCCCGCACGACAAAATTCTACTTCAGAAGTGATGTCATGTGTTGGTTTGCTTTCTTTGTGTTCTTTCTTCTCTGAGCATGCCCAGTCTTGCTCATAAGATTTTTCCCTGTCGAAATCTGTACTGACTGCACGAAAATCGGACGTGTTTTGACGGTCGACAAAAATTTTATAGCCTGCACACCCGAATTTTTTCGGCCAAAAAGTCGGAGTCGTTTGTCGGAAGCATCATACTAACAAGCCGAAAATCAGCGGATCGGTCGTCGGACAAAAATTCCAGGCCGAATTTCGACGCGTGTGTACGGGGCTTTAGTCTTCATCAGAGACCCGTTGATACAATTCAAAATTCTGCATTGGATATGGGGTTAGAGCAGAGAGCCAGAGACTGACAGAGTGTGGTGGTGTTAGATCAGTCATTTTTAATTGCAGAGCCGGTGGTGGACAGATGCACCATTAAATCGATTATGCATTCACCTAGGTGAGTATAAATGTTTTGTTTTTTAACCCCTTCATGCCTAGGCCTTTTCTGACACTTGTTTACAAGTTAAAATCAGTATTTTGTGCTAGAAAATTACTTAGAACCCCCAAACATTATATTATGTATGTATGTATGTATGTATGTATGTACGTACGTAGGTATGTATGTATATATATATATTTTTTTTTTTAGCAGAGACCCTAGAGAATAAAATGGCGATCGTTGCAAGATTTTATATCACACTGTATTTGCGCAGCAGTCTTTCAAATTCAGGTTTTTTTTTTGGCAGAAATACACTTTCAAGAATAATAAAAAAAAAAAAAAAACAGTAAAAGTTACCCCAATTTTTTGGTATAATGTGAAAGATGATGTTACACAGAGTAAATAGATACCTAAACATGTCACGCTTTAAAATTGCGCACACTCGTGGAATGGTGACCAACTATGGTACCTAAAAATCTCCATAGATGTCGCTTTAAAAAATTGTAACGGTTATCTGTTTGAAGCAGCCTTTTTCAACCAGGGTGCCCCGAGGTTTCTTCAGGGGTGCCCTGGCAAAATGCCTAAAAATTGATCAACAATTGTATACAAGTCAGCAGGTGAATTAAATGCCTTTTAGTTACACAAAGCCATGGGTTTTTATTATGCACCATTACAAATTTTTAGACACTGGCATCCTAACAACCAATGATGTCATCAGTTAACAAGAAAGATGTCTGCTACCTTTACAGCATCCTTGTTTGACCCTCCTATACCCATCTCCTTCAGCATGGGGTGACATTAGCTGACTGATGGAGAGAAATTGAGGGAGAAGAGAAACATTGGAATACTAGTCAGTACCAGTGTACAAAACGGTATTTGCTTTGGAAGAATAAATCCCCTCTAACGTTGGGTATCCTATGTGTGGTTGTTGCTGCATTGTGTAAAGCTATTAGGATCATTTTTTACATTTTCGAATGGGGTGCCTCGAGACTGTCCATACTTTTAAAGGGTGCATTGAGATTGTCAATAATTTTGAAGGGTGCCTCGACTAAAAAAAAGGTTGAGAAGCACTGGTTTAGCGTTACAAAGGAGGTTCAGTGCTAGAATTATTGCTTTTGCTCTAACGATTGCAGCAATATCTCACGTGTGGTTTGAACACGGTTTAAAGCGTAACTCCACTTTTGTTGAGAAAAAAACATTCCCCTCTGGGTGATCTCTGTACATTGCAGGGATTTTAACAAACTTTGTTGCAGATTCCTACCTTTTGATATTCTGAAGAAATCATTGTTTGTTACTCTGTGCTGAGTGGGTCAAATGGGAGTGGTTTCATAATTATCTATCAGCTGTGGCAGCTGCAGAGCTCTAATGAGGAAAGCTGCTGGGCCTGCATCCCTTTAGACTTGTTCCTATTGGAAGTATCTAACCAAAAATGAAATTTTTGTTGCAGGGGATGCCAGGAATCTGACTTGTATCTTAGGCAGACTTCTGGGAAAGTTGGTGAGCCAATCACAGAAGCAGGAAATTATGTTTTTGGGGTGTGGTCAGAACACATTCTGTGTACAGAACAGCTCCAGGTAGCCATATTGTATTGCATTTTCAGAAAATGACAACAGCTGCAGATTAAAAAGGTCATTTTTAATAACATTCAATTACAATATGATTTGTGTCACAATTGTATACGCTATATTATTTTTTCTTTATTTGCTGAACTTGTTTCCCCCACGAAAGTGGAGTTATCCTTTAAACCTGTGGGCACAACTTACGTATGCGTTTGCTTTTGCCTGCAAGCATGAAGGGATGGGGCACTTTACATTTTTTCTTTTTCCTTATTTATTTTATTGTTACACTGTACCTTTAATTTTTTTTTTTTCTTCAGCCAAACTCCCCTTACAGGGGAGCGAGACTGTGTCAGTCTCCAGTCTGCAAAGTGAGCAGAGATGGACCTGTCATCCGCCTGCCCAGTGGGGATCAGCGGAACGCTCCCCTGCTGAGCAAGTGGGTCTCGCAAAATGGAGGCACCCGTGTGAAAGGGGCCTAAGCCTTCTAAAAGTTTAGAGGAAAACAGGAGCAAGAAGATGGGTCTTAAGTTGGTTAGGCTGGTGGGGTCCAATGAGGGCTTTTTAAATGTGGGGGTGATCAGCATATGTTTAAAGAGAGGAGAAAGTGCCAGCAGAGAGGGAGAGATTGAAGATGATGTGAGTGAGGGAGCATAGGATTGAAAAAAGAGTGACTGTAGTAGTTGTGAGGGAACAGGATCCAGGGGACAGGCGGTAAGGAGGGTATCTGAGAAAACTTTAGCGACCTCTTCGGTAGTAGCAAGGTCAAAAGAGGAATGTGTTGAGGGTGGTTTTGTATAGGGTATGTTAACCCTTGAACTGTGGCTCAGATCCACCACAAGATAGGATTTTTTTTACTAGTAATGGCGGCGATCAGCGATTTTTAGCGGGACTGCAACAATGCGGCAGACAAATCTGACACTAAAGGCCCGTACACACACGCAGATCGTCGTCATACAAACGTCGGCGGACGAAAGATCTGCCGATTGTATGCGTGTTAGTATGGTGCCTCGGACAGATGTCTGCACACAATCTGCGGACAAGAGTCTTTCTTGCAAACATGAAAATTTTTGTCTGCAGACACCAGAACGGCCGATTGTTCGCCTGTCAGTACAGAAATCAGCCGACAGACCGCAGATTTGCAAGACTGGGCATGCTCAGAAAATAAAAAACACAGGGAAAGTTAACCATTACATGACATCACTTCTGCAGTCAGCTGAAGTCTGCGGACAAAATTCTTGTGCTGTCCTTGTGCTGTCTTTGCACTTTTCAACAGACACCGACATCCCGGGGAGAAAAGACGAACATTTGTATGACGACGTTCTGCGTGTGTGTATGGGGCTTTAGTGACACTTTTTGGGGATCAGTGCTAAAAATAAAATGCACTGTCACGATATAAAATACACTGACAGGGAAGGAGGGGTTAACAACAGAGGCAATTAGGGTTAGGTGTGCACCTAGGGAGTGCTTTCTAACTGTGGGGGGAATGCTGTGACTGGAGGAAAACAGATCCGTGTTTCTGCTTAGTAGAAACACAAGATCTCCATTTTCCTCCTTCATAGAACAGCGGTCTGCCTTGTTTACATCGGCAGACCGCAGTTCTGCCTTTCCTGTGAATGTCCGCCAGACCCGCTGATTGGCTACCGCTGTGTATAATCTCAGCGGGAGCGGGGCTGTGTGCGCCATGAAGCCGATCAGAGGAATCACGTACAGGTTAAAGTCTTTTTTTTCTTTTTTTTTAAATAACAAACATGTTATACTTACCTCCTCTGTGCAGTTGGTTTTGCACAAGGCAGCCCTGATCCTCCTCTTCTTGGGTCCCTCATTGCTGCTCCTGCTCCTACCTTGTAGTAAGTGCTCCCAACAGCAAGCAGCTTCTTATGGGGGCACCGGAGCCGAGCTGCAGCTCCGTGTGCCCATTCGGCCCCGCCCCCTCTCTCTCCCGATTAGCTATCTGACTTTGAATAACAGTCACGGGAGCCAATGGTGCTTCGGCTGTGTCTCAGACAACCAGAGGGCCAAGGGACTCGTTGACATCGCTGGACAGAGATGGGGCACAGGTAAGTAGTAGGGGGTGCTGGGGAGGCTGCTGCACACAGAAGGCTTTTTATCTTAATACACAGGATGCATTAAAGTGGAGTTCCACCCTAATTTTATACTTACCTCCATCTTCTTGCTCCGGGTCACCTGAAAAACAAATGGATAATCGCAATTTTTTTTTTTTTTTTTACTTACCTTGTAGAGAAAATATACTTACCTTACTTCCTTCTTTCTCCCCTCGGCGGCCGCGGCCCGTCGTCACTTCCTGGCATTTGCAATGATTCCTGGGAGCTGAACGTCATCGCTCCCAGGAATCATTGCGCCTGCACCGGCCTTGACGTCAGTTCCGGCGCGCGCGTCATTCCCTTCTAAACAGCTTCTGGGCATGCCCAGAAGCTGTGGAGGGATGACGCGCACGCACCGGAAGTGACGTCGGGGCCGGTGCAGTGCATCGTGGGACGGAAGAAGAAGGAAGAGGACGCCGAAGAGGATTGCGCTGGCTTCAAGCTGCCCACACCTGAGATGGCAGCGCTGGAGAATACTTTTTCAAGGTAAGTATTTCTCCTAAAAGGTAAGTGCAACCCGGGACAGATCAGAGGCTAGCCATTGTGGAATGTACTAGCCCTGACTGTCCCGGGGGTATTTTATTAAAAAAAAAATGTGCACTGGGTGGAACTCCGCTTTAAGATAAAAAACCTTCTGCTTTTACAGCTCCTTTTGGGCCGCTCTGCTGCAGTATATGTACGCAGGGCGATCTTTAACCACTTCTGGACCGGAAGATTTTCCCCCTTAATGACCAGGCTATATTTTGAGATTCGGTACTGCGTTATTTAAACAGACAATTGCACGGTCGTCCGACACTGTACCCAAATAAAATTGATGTCCTTTTTTTTCCCACAAAGAGCTTTCTTTGGTGGTATTTGATCACCTCTAAGATTTTTATTTTTTGCGCTATAAACAAAAAAAGAGCAAAAATTCTGAAAAAAATAAATAAATATTCTTCACCTAATGCAATATAGCATTCTCAAAAAGAAATCAAACATTTTTAACATTTTAGGCCAATTTGTTTTCTGCTACATCTTTTGGTAAAAAAAAAAAAAAAAAAATCGCAATAAGCGCATTTTGATTGGTTTGCACAAAAGTTATCGCGTCTACTAACTACGGGAAAGATTTGTCTTTTTTTTTTTACTAGTAATGGCGGCGATCTGCGATTTTTTTGCAGAACTGCGACTTTGCGGCGGACAGATCGGACCCCTGACATTTTTTACACTTTTGGGGGGACCAGTGACATTACTACACTATTTAGTGCTAAAAATATGCACTGTTACTGTAATAATGACACTGGCAGGGAAGGGGTTACACTGTGGGTGATCAAGGGGTTAAATGTGAGCCCAGGGGAGTGATTCTAACTGTGGGGGGGGGGGGGGGTATGCGGCTGACGTAGGTCTACATCGGTTAGCGCAGGAGAGCCGCACTGGCGCAGTAAGTGCCGGTTCACACTTGTGCGGATGCGCTGATCGCATGAAGTTCTGAGCGCACTGCTCCTTCATTACATGCGATCTCCTGTGTGGATGCGAGTTCAGCCATACACTTTGTATTGCTGAATTTGCAGCGCATCCGCAGCAAACTCGCACATGAGGCATTTTTTGAGCCACCTCAGAATTGGATCGCACAGTGGTTCACACTTGTGCGATCCAATTCTGTGCGAACTTGCAGATCGCACTGAAATATGCGATCAAACTAGGGGTGACGTTAAAGCGGAGTTCCGGCCACAAAATCGACATAATCGATTTTGTGGCCATCCGCTTGCTCTTCTTCACCTGAAAAGGAATTGGATAGTTAGGATTTTTTTATTTTTTTACTTACCTTGTAATTGTAGAAAGAAATACTAACCTATTTTCCACTTCCTCCCTCTGTGGCCGCGGCCCGCGCCGTCACTTCCGGTTTGCAATGATTCCTGGGAGCTGAACATCATCGCTCCCAGGAATCAATGCGACGGCACCGGCCCGCTCGTCACTTCCGGTGCGATGCCGCATTCCCTGCTAAACAGCTTTTGGGCATGCCCAGAAGCTGTGTAGGAATGTGGCGCATCGGAAGTGACGAGAGGGGCCGGTGCAGGCGCATTCTGGGAGAAGACGACACGGAAGAGGACGCAGAAGAGGATTGCGCTGGCTTCAGCTGCCCACAACAGAGATAGCAACGCTGTAGAAGAAATTTTAAAAGTGAGTATTTCTTCTTGCAGGTAAGTGCGAACCGGGGACAGATCAGAGGCTAGCCATTGTGGAATGTACTAGCCCTGACTGTCCCGGGGGTATTTTCATTGAAAAAATGTTTTTGTGGCCGGAATTCCGCTTTAACATTTAATTGCGTATCGCATATGGCAGTGTGAACTGGCAGATGTGCGGATGCGATGCGGGATCACGCTGCATATTCGCAGCGTTCCCGCATTGCACAAATGTGAACCGAGCCTAAATCGACGGCGGGCGGATGGGAACAGGTTAAGCAGTTAAGGCCTTGTTCACGTGTGGCATACTATAGTGTAAACCCATGCAGGACCATGTTTCATGTTTACCTGCACAGGTGTTCTGTGCATCCCTCCACAGACAGTCCCATCGATGTCAATTGAGTTGCAGCGGTCACAAGGACACAACGGCTACTCCGAAAATAGACATCAGTGTGGGTTCATTACCCCGAGCTCACATTGGGTCTTGCCCACGTGGCTGCTGCATCCAAATTGACATCAACAGGGATGCACTGAACACCTGCACATCCCTATGCAGGTAAATACAGCTCTCCACAGGCGTACACTTTAGTAAACCCCATAGGAACGAGTTCTAACACTGCATGCAATTACAAAGCATTAGGAAACATAAAGCAGACAGCTTCCCTCTGCCAGTAGCACACTGGCATAACCTTTAATACTAAATAATAATGAACATAAAAGCACAGCTTTATAAACGGGCATCATCGTTCACAGAACTCTGCGATAAACTGATCCAACCAGGAAACTTTCTAGAAACACATAACTACAACGTAGCCACTTGCAGCTATCGTACAGCTCTTGTCCGTTCCAAGCAATGCAAGCCAACACCGTTCTCCCAGTGACCGCATGCACGAATCTAATTCACTCGTTTATCACATTGCACTACTTAGTACTTACATATCAATATCGCGCACATGCCACAGATCACTTCCGGTATAGCCGCACACCACGTGCGGCTCACTGGAGCTGACGTCAGTCACGTGACAGGCTGTATGGGAAGGGGCGGAGTCTGGCAGGGCTGAGGGATGTAATGCAGCTTCCAATAGTGGAAAACGGATGCTGCTGGTTGGGACTAGAGATGCATATGGGAAATAATAGGAAGGTAATAAATGTCTGCAGGGCAGGATCCTGTCAATGTGATAAGTTATTTTATGTCGAGTTGAGTGCCTGGGAATGAGGAGCAGGGGCGTGCGTCCCTGGGTGACATTTATAAATGAGCCTGTGAATACTATGAGAGCAATTCTTTGTTGTCAAGATTTCTATAACCAGGAAAGCTTTTCAAATTTCTCAGCGCTGTCACACTTTGAATGACAATTGCGCCGTCATGCAGTACTGTGCCCAAATGAATTTTTTTTTCACACAAATAGAGCTTTCTTTTGCTTGAGTTTTTAATTTTTTTGCTTAACCACTTTACCACCGAAAGATTTTGCTGTCTTACGTCCAGGCCACTTTGTGCGATTCGGCACTGTGCAAATTTAACTGAAAATTGCACGGTCGTGCGACGCCGTACCCAAACGAAATTTACGTCCTTTTTTTCCCACAAACAGAGCTTTCTTTTGGTGGTATTTGATCACCTGTGCGATTTTTACTTTTTGCGCTATAAACAAAAAAAGAGCGTTTATTTTGAAAAAATAACAATATTTTTTTATATGAAATCCCCCCAAAAAAATGTAAAAATCAATTTTTTTTTAAATTTTTGGCCAATTTGTTTTCTGCTACCTATGTTTGGTAAAAGAAATCACGATAAGCGTATTTTGATTGGTTTGCGCAAAAGTTATTGCGTTTACTAACTAAGGGAAAGATTTCTGTCATTTTTGGTGTTTTTTTAACGCGTAATGGCGGCGATCTGCGATTTTTTTTTTTTTCTGCGGGACTGCGACAATGCGGCGGACAGATCGGACCCTTGACTGACATTTTTGACACTTTTGGGGGTACCAGTGACATTACTGCAGTAATCAGTGCTATATATATATATATATATATATATATATATATATATATATATATATATATATGCACTGTTACTGTAAAAATGACACTGGCAGGGAAGGGGTTAATTTTATTGGAGAGGGAGGGGTTAATGTATGCCTGATGCTTACTAATGTGTTGGGGGGAGGTGACTGACTGACACAGGGACAGATCGCATATGTTCAGCTATGCTGAACACTGCGATCTGTCACTCCCTATCACTTAGGAGATCAGCCCGCTTTGTTTACACAGGCGGGCGGATCTCCTCACTCGATTCCCCGACGATCGGGGAAGAGCGGCGGCGATCGCCACCGCTCCTCCCCTGGCCCGACTCCCGCTGTGACTGAAAACACGCGCGCCGCCTACAGGGGGAGGAGTCCAGGTCATAGGACATAGGTCTACGTCGCTGGACGGTATCGAGCCACATTGCTGCAGTAGCAGCAATGTGAGCAGTGGCCGAGTGGTTAAAAAAGACCAAAAAATTTGAAAAAAACGTTTTTCTTGTGTCAGAAAATTTTTTAAATAAGTAATTTTTCTCCTTCACTGATATGCACTGATGGGCGGCACGGATAGGCAGCACTGTTGGGGCTGGGCTGATATACAGGGCACTGATGATCAGTGCCCTGGTTATCTGTACAGGTCTCCCCTGTAAGTAGATGATGCTGATCGGCTCTCTTTTCCTCACACTTTGGCAGTGGTTGATTGGAGACAGCTGATCACATGGGTAAAGAGCCGCATCATCAGCTCTTTAAGAGATAGGGGTTGAGCTGTGTCATATGATGTCACCCCAGAACGAGAGAGCATCCTACCCATCAACCCTTAACTTCTGCTAGAAAGAGAATCTCTGGCTGAAAAATGTCATACTGAGATGATGTGTGCAGGTGTAGGCATCTTCCCGATATACCCGCTACAACCAAGGACATCCATGATTCATTGAATATCTCATGTGCATTTCTAGAAAACGCAGTCTGGAATTCTTTAACCTTCTCAAAAGAAATCTTTCTGTACCAGTCTTAAAAAAAATTGCCTTCTTATAACGGGCTTTACTCATAATTCATAAGTTTCCCCCTTTATCCACCAGCTTAATTGCAATATAATTTTTTTTGCAAATTATTTGCAATCTTGAGATTGTGACTTTGATTACCAAAGTCATGTTCAAATATCGGCAGTTCTAGGTCTAGAAAAGTTCATCAAGAATGTATTCACAGCGCTTCACTTTTTCCATATTTTGTTATGTTACAGCCTTAAGCTTCATGTACACTTAAGCCCCGTACACACGATCAGATTATTGAAAGATCTGTCGTCCGTTTTTTGTGGCATGCTAGTATGATGTGGAAAGTGAAGAGGTTATTTTCATACGAATTTTCCCGTACGACAGAATTCTACTTCAGAAGTGATGTCATGTGATGGATTGCTTTGTATGTGTTCTTTCATCTCTGAGCATGCCTAGTCTTTCTCTTAAGATTTTTTTCCGTCAAACTGTACTAATGATACGAAAATCAGACGTTGTGTTGACGGACGATAAAAATTTCATAGCCTGCACATCAGGACTTTTTCGGACGAAAAGTCGGAGTCGGCTGTCAAAAGCACCATACTAACAATCCGAAAATCGGCAGATCGGTCGTTGGACGAATTTTCCCTTCAGATTTTCTTATCGTGTGTACGGGCCTTTAGACTGTTGAACACTGGCCGGCAGTCAAAACGTTCCTATCCTGAACCCGATACTTTTGCGCTCAGGAGGGGGGAGGTTGAACCTCCCATTACCACAGCAACTTCAAAACTGTTGTAAAAGCCTATGTGTGCATGGACACATAGGCTTTTATGGAGTTGAGTTTAGGAGTTTTAGCAAAAAACACCAAATGCTCCTAAACTCATGTTTAGAAGCTGTAATGTACAGGAGCCCTTATTCCAAAATGGATCAAATTCATTATTATCATCATCAAAATTCTACAAACAATACCCCATAATGACAACTTGAAAGAAGTTTGTTTGAAATCTTTGCACATTACAAATAAAAAACAAAAAAAGTTCATAAGTATTCACAGCCTTTGCCATGAAACTCAAAATCTAGCTCAGGTGCATCATGTTATCACATATCATCCTTAAAGCGGTAGTATCCCGCTTTTTGACACTTTTACCTACAGGTAAGCCTATAATAAGGCTTACCTGTAGGTACAAATAATATCTCCTAAACCGGCACGGTTTAGGAGATATTTACAGTGCATGCAGCCGCTCGCGCGAGCGGCGCATGCGCTCTGAAGGTCCGGGGGACCTTCAATTAAGTTGCCGGTAACTTGCGGGAAAAATCACTCCCGCGCGCATGCGCGGGAGTGACGTCATCGCGGCTCCGGCCAATCATCGCGCCGGAGCCGTCTCTTCCGGCCAATCAGCGCGCCGGAGCCGCCGAACCCGAAAGAGACGACGAGGGACCATGGCAGCGCCCGCAGCGATGTCCGGGGGCCCGTGTCGGGGCTTCGTTTTAAGGTAAGTTACACATAATGGGCTAGTATGCGATGCATACTAGCTTATTATGCCTTTGTCTTGCAGGTTTTTATTTTTTTTTTTTTTTTTTTATAGAGTTTACAACCGCTTTAAGATGTTTCTAAGACTTGATTCGAGTCCATCTGTAGTAAATTCAGTTAATTGGACATTATTTGGAAAGGCACACACCTGTCTATATAAAGGTCCCACAGTTAACAGTGTATGTCAGAGCACAAACTAATGGGCCATACCCACTATACAATTTTCTTTAGATTTTTTCCTTCAGACTTACCAAAACCATATAATATGAGGTCAAACCCAGTGGTGTATTTAGGTTTTGTGCTGCCCTAGGCCTGACTAAACTTGTGCACCCCCTAATTTACATATGACCCACCCCTACCTGTAAAGGCCACACCCCTTACTGTTTATGACCCGCTCTGTCATCTGTGGACCACAGACCACAAGTCTATCAGTGCCCATCAGCGTAGCCTTATAGGTACAGCCTCATCACTGACCTCTTTATGGAGATGCCAGACTGATTTGCCTCCTGGACTCTGCCCTCTTGCCCAATTCACGCCATAAGATTCGCACTATACTAAAAGTGTAGCCCAAGCCGGCGGGGACCCTTTTTGTGCGGGACTCGGCTGTTTTTTTTTTTGTGCAGGGTGCAGCTTTTTTGCTGCGCCCCTGCAAAGTGCCTCCCTAGGCCTGGGCCTTGTTGGCCTAGGCCAAGATACAGCACTGGTCAAACCTAAACACTTTCAAATTGTATGCAATCAGGCAGGCCCTTGCACTACATAGAAAAAGTAAATCTAAAGGAAATCTGACAACAAAGGTTGTAAAGTGTGTATCCAGCTTAAGTCATGAGGTCCAAGGAATTCTCAGTAGACCTCTGAGACAGGATTGTATCAAGGCACAGATCTTGGGAAGGGTACAGAAAAATGTCTCCAGCTTTGAATGTCCCAATGAGCACAGTGACCTCCATCATCTGTAAATGGAAGAAGTTTGGACTCGCCAGGACTCTTTCTAGAGCGGGTCACCCAAACTGGGCGATCAGGGGAGAAAAGCCTTAGTCACGGAAGTGACCAAGAACCCGATTGTCACTCTAACAGAGCTCTCTGTGGAGAGAGGAGAACCTTCCAGAAGAACAACCATCTCTGCAGCACTTCTCTAATCAGGCCTGTATGGTAACCATTTTTCAGTAAAAGGCACATGACAGCCTGCCTGGAGTTTGCCAAAAGGCACCTGAAGGACTCACACACCATGAGAAACAAAATTCTCTGGTCTGATGAAACAAAGATTGAACTCTTTGGCCTGATTGGCAAGCGTCATGTCTGGAGGAAACCAGGCATCGCTCATCACCTGGCCAATACCATCCCTACAGTGAAACATGGTGGTGGCAGTATCATGCTGTGGGGATGTTTTTTAGCGGCAGGAACTGGAAGACTAGTCATGATCAAGGGAAAGATGAATGCAGCAATGTACAGAGACATCCTTGATGAAAACTTGCTCTGGACTGGGGCAAAGGTCCATATTCCAACAGGACAACAACCCTAAGCACACAGCCAAGATAACAAAGCAGTGGCTATGGGACAACTCTGTGAATGTCCCTGTGTGGCCCAGCCAGAGCCCAGACTTAAACCCGATTGAACATCTCTGGAGAGATCTGAAAATTGCTGTGCACCGACACTTCCCATCCAACCTGATCAAGCTTGAGAGTGCCCATGCATTGAACGCCCACCCCCAAGCACTGGTGTGGGCAAGGAGACTGTTGCCAACGTGTACTTTGGAGAAATTACCTACAGGACATGTACAGTATTCTGTTACTACTTGTAATAATCAACTCTTGTACAATATTTGCCATGCATTCTCTTTATAATTGTATAGGATATTCAATTAAAGTTTTTCTTGAATGTAAGATTTATGCAATATGTATGTGTATGTCCCTTTTCACAGCAGCCTGGGCCCCTTCTTTTTGGAAACAGAAAAGCCACCCACCAGCAGCCCTGAAAACAGATGCCCATTTGGGTGGATAATTAGTAGGGATGGAACCAAGGGAATGCTACACAGAGGTCAAGATAAACTGTAAACAAACATGTATACCAAATTATATTAAAGAATAGCACACACATGCAAAAGAAATGACTATCAAATATGGAGACAATCCATAAATAAAAATGGGGATTTAGTCCCACCATATGGCCATATCGTGCTCAAGCCCACCACTGCGTCAAAGTACCCCATTATCAGTGGGTCCTACACTATCCATAAAAAAACGGAATTTTTGTAAAATCTTACCTGTAAAATTCCTTTCTCTGAGTCCTCCGACAGTCGCCGCCTCTTCATATTCGTCACATATGGGGTATTAGACTTTGCTCCGAAGGAGTAGCTAGGCAACAGAATATGTTAACAATAAAGCTTTAACATATCCCACCCTCAAGGGGTGGTCCCCTCAGTCAATACCCTCCTACTTCCTGCAACCATATCTCAGTTTTAGTGGAATAGCAGTAGAGTATACATTCAAACCCCAAAAGAGGGGCGGGGGCGGCGACTGTCGGAGGACTCAGAGAAAGGAATTTTACAGGTAAGATTTTACAAAAATTCCGTTTTCTCTTACGTCCTCCGACAGTCGCCGCCTCTTCATATTCGTCACATATGGGGACGTCCCAAAGCAGTGCAAACATGAGGGGTGGGAAACGCATCCGCGCCGAAAGGCAACGCAGTCTCCACATCAAAGAAAGGAACCTTACCAAAGGAAGGAAACCAGCTGGGCAACAGCAAAAATAAGTGCTCAACAGGAGCAACAACCCAGGAAAAGACAAAAAACCCAGGGGATACAAAAAACTATCCCAACAGCCAGGAGTCCCCAACAAGGGACCCTAGGGAACAGCCGCACTAAGAACCTTGCGGCCAAAGGAAGCATCCGCCGATGCCTGAACATCTACTTTGTAGAATTTTGTGAAAGTGTGCACGGTCGACCAAGTCGCCGCCTTACACACCTGGGCTACAGAAGCCCCATGACGGCAGGCCCAAGACGTACTCAGAGATCTAGTAGAGTGCGCCTTCACAGGCACAGGGGGAACCTTCCCCTGCAAGGCATAGGCCTGTTCAATGGTCTGCCTGATCCATTTGGCGATGGTAGAGGCCGAAGCCGCCATGCCCTTCCGAGGACCCTCTGGAAGAACAAACAAGGAGTCCGTCTTACGAAAAGACTCAGTCGATTTAAGGTAAACCCTTATCGCCCGAACAACATCCAGAGAGTGCAATCTCATCTCCTTTGGATGTTTAGGCTTCGTGCACAACGAAGGCAAAACAATATCCTCGTTAAGATGGAATTCCGAAACTCGTTTCGGCAGAAAAGAAGGATTAGGTCGCAAGACCACCTTATCCAAATGAACAACCAGGTACGGAGACTTGCAGGACAAAGCCGCCAGTTCCGACACTCTGCGAGCCGAAGTGATCGCCACCAAAAAGGCGACCTTTTTGGACAACATAGACAACGAGATCTCCCTGATCTGTTCAAAAGGAGCACGTTGCAACACAGAACGAGATTCAAGTCCCAAGGGGGCAAAGGATCCCTCCTAGGAGGAACCAGATGCCGCACACCCTGAATAAAGGTGCCAACCAAGGAGTTGGAAGCCACGGGACGTTGAAACAGAACGGCCAGCGCAGACACCTGACCCTTTATCGTAGCCAGCACCAAACGCCGATCGACACCCGTCTGAAGGAAAGACAGCACACGGGAAACCGAGTACGTGCGGGGTGAAAACCCCCTGGACTCACACCAGGCAAAATAGGCCTTCCAAGTACGGTAATAAACCTTCCCCGAGGAGGACTTCCTCGCGTTGATCAAAGTATGAACGACCTCTGGAGAGAGACCCTTCTCCTTCAGGACCTCGGTCTCAACAGCCAGGCCGTCAAAGCCAGCGACTGTAAAGCAGGATGGTAAATCGGTCCTTGAGACAGTAGATCGTCTCGAAGAGGCAGACGCCAAGGGGCGTCGACCGCCAGATTCACGAGGTCTGCGTACCAGGACCGGCGAGGCCAGTCCGGTGCCACAAGAATCACCGTGCTGCGTTCCGAGTGTAACCTGCGAAGGAACCTGGACAGCAACTAAATCGGTGGAAACGCGTACATCAGCCTGTACTGATGCCACGGGGCCACTAACGCGTCCGACGCGTCTGCCCGAGGGTCGCGCGTCCGTGCCACGAACCTCTTCACCTTGTAGTTGAGGCGAGACGCGAACAGGTCCACATCTGGAAGACCCCACTTCGCGCACAACATCTGGAAGACAGCCGGGTGGAGAGACCATTCCCCCTGATCCAGGGTCTGGCGGCTCAGATAGTCCGTCTGCCAGTTCTCCACTCCCGGAATGTGAACCGCCGTTATCGCCGGGACATGAGTCTCGGCCCAAGATAGAATGTCGGCCACTTCTCGAGCCGCTCGGGCACTCCTGGTGCCCCCTTGGTGGTTGATGTAGGCCACCGCCGTGGCATTGTCCGTCTGCACCCGAACCGGGCAGCCCTGCAGCCGGTCCGTCCAGCGATGAAGACAGAGCCTTATCGCACGCAATTCCAGAATGTTGATCGGGAGGGAAGACTCCCCCTCCGACCAGGTCCCCTGGGCGGACAGAACGCCCAGAACACCACCCCAGCCCGACAGGCTGGCATCCGTGGTGATTACCGTCCACGAGATCGGACGAAACGACTTGCCCCCGGACACCAACGGGGACTGGAGCCACCACAGAAGGTTTTCCCTGGTGCGATGACTCAACGAGATCTGAAGATCCAGAGATTGAGGTCGCCCGTCCCACCTGGACAGGATCTCCGCTTGGAGACCCCGCGTGTGAAACTGCGCGAAAGGAATCGCCTCGAAGGCCGAGACCATCAATCCCAGACATCTCATACACGTCCGCAGAGACGAGTGTGGAACGTCCCTGAGGGACCTGACTTCCTCCTGAAGAGTCCTGAGTTTGTCTTCCGGCAGGAAGACCTTCGCCTGCACCGAGTCCAGCATCATTCCCAGATAGGGGAGACGAACCGACGGACTCAGTGTCGACTTTGGAACATTTATCGTCCAACCAAACTCCTGCAGAGTTTGCATTGTGACAGACAGGTCCTCCTCCAGACCCTGTCTGGTCGCAGACCGAACCAGAATGTCGTCCAGATACCCCAGGACAGGAATGCCCTGGGCCCTCAATAATGCCAGAACCAGTGCAAGCACCTTGGTGAAGACCCGCGGAGCCGAGGCGAGACCAAAGGGCAACGCCACGAACTGGTAGTGATCCTCCGCAATGGCAAATCGAAGGTATCTCTGATGACCCTCGAATATGGGGATGTGAAGGTACGCATCCTTCAAATCGATGGAGGCCATGAATTCCCCCGGAACGAGGGCAGCCACCACCGAGCGCAGGGATTCCATGCGGAACTTGCGAACCCGCACAGAGCGGTTCAGAGCCTTCAAGTCCAGAATCGGACGAACCTTGCCCTCCTTCCTGGGCACGGTGAACAGATTGGAATAAAACCCCCGAAATCTGTCCCGATGAGGCACCGGAACCACCACTCCCTGAGCCCTCAGGTCCCGCACCGCCAGGTGCAGATCCCGCAGGCGCTCTGGAGACAGTTGAAGATTTGAGGGAAAAAATCTGCTCTCCGGCCGAGAGAGAAACTCGATCTTGTAACCAGATCGAACGATTTCCAGAACCCATCTGTCCCGCACACGGGCCAACCAGGGCTGAAGAAAACCGAGCAAGCGTCCCCCCACCCCAAAACTGGGTGAGGGCGCCCCTTCAGGCCGAACTGTTATGGGCTGCAGGTCCGGATTGGCCGGACTTCTGTTTCCCAGACCAGGGCTTCTTCTGAGAGCCTTGGCCTTTGAACGGTTTGCCCTTGTAGTGCGGCCGAAAGGCACGAAAGGACCCCTGAGGGGGCCGAAAATTAGCATGCTTCTTCCCAGAAGCCCCCTTAGCCTTGGGGAAATGGGGCAAGAGAGTGCTCTTACCCCCGGTGATCCCCTTAATCAACACATCCAGGGACTCCCCAAAAAGGCGAGACCCATCATAAGGCAGATTGGCTAAGGTCTTACGTGAAGATTGGTCCACCGACCAACATTTCAACCAAACCAGGCGGCGAGACAACACCGCCACACTGTGCACACGTGCAGCCAACGGAATCAGGTCCAGGTCCGCATCACACAGATACATGACACCCTGGTGGATCTGATCCACCATATCCAGGGTCGCCGCCGAGGCCGAATCGGCCACTAGGACGCGCCTAAGCATCTGCGTCCAACTTGCGATCGCCTGGGCCGCCATGAGAGAAGCAAACAGAGCCTTAAGCATAGAACCCGTAACAGAATAAGTATGACGGGCAAGAGACTCCAGTCTCCTATCCGTGGCATCACGGAAAACAGGGGAATCCTCTGCAGGAATCGCAGTGGCTTTGTTCAAAACCGCAATTGCATGATCCACTGGCGGAGGCACACACCACCGTTCATCAGTGGCAGGCGAGAAAGGATAACGCAGCTTGAATTTACTTGGTACCGCAAAAGGCTTGCGCAGATCGCGCCATTGATCCTTAACAGCGCGCTGAAAATCAGCATTGCAGGGAAAAACCTGCGGCGTCCTGCGTTTCCTCTGCGTCCCATAAGCCGCCAAGGCAGCGGGGGGACACACTTCGTCCTGCAAACGTAGCGTCTGCTTAATGGAAGCAATCAACTCATCCATGATTGCAAGCTCTTCAGGCGAGCCAGGGGGAGAATTATCAACCCCCTCAACTTCAGCCTCTACCTCAGACCCCACTAGATCAAGAGAGGAGCGGGACCCCGATAAGGAGGTCCCTGCCAGAACAGCCCCATCACCTTCACCCTCAGAATCAGAGGACAGAGCAACTCTGGGCCGTTTAGTAGATTGAGCAGCCACCAGCATTTGCACCTGGGCAGCAAGGCCAGCCACAATAGTGGCTAAATCCCCCCCTGGGGGGGAAACAGCGGTCCCCTGGCTTTCCACCAATAGTGTAGGAAACTTGCCCTCCTGAGAATCCATTGCCCCTGTAATGCCAGACAACCAAGGGTTAACTGCCCCCTTTTAGCAAGCGCGGCAAGCGCAGCCCACCGCACCACACTCAGGCACAATGAGACCCCCACAGGGAATATACAAACTGAATACAGGCAATGGATAGCAAGAACAGAAGGATAAAACCTGAGGAGACCCCGCTGCTGCTGCTGCCTCGATCGGTGTTCCTGGAAAGAGGAAGTGATGCTGCCAGGGCGCTCTATGTAAGCCTATGGAGGCTACAAGAAAATGGCCGCCGTGCATGTAAACCATGCGGCCGGAGCGGGCGCCGGTAAAATGGCGTCGTTTGGCGCCGAAAACGCCGCTCCACAGTGCATAAAAACACACACATTACATCCCAATATAAGGATCCATGTTAGATCGCCGCAGCGATCGCTGTATATGCCCAAACATGCCAAGAAAAAACATGCCCCACAGCACACAGCTTCTCACACTGCCCAGCCTGACACACACAGTGTCATACAGCTCCCCCCCCCCCCCTTGCAGCCCACAGCATGCAGCCGAGAGATAGGGAGACAAGCAGTGTGATTAAAGGCAGGTTACACAGTCCCAGACTGAGACCCCCCCAGACAGACAGGTCCCCACATAAATACACTTACCTCACATGGCGTGGGGAACCCGCACAGGCGAACAAGCCGCTGCACATGAGGCAGGGAGAGTCGCAATTCAAGACGCACAAAATGGGGGTTAAGAAACCGCACAGCGTCCAGTGAGGTAGCCACCTCACCAATCATCCCTGCACCGAACAGGGATGGGTCGTTCACTGTGCCAGGAGCGTTACCTGGCTGAACGCTCGATGGCAGATTGGGAAGCCACTGACCCACGACCTGCGACCAGGGGGATCAGCCCGAGACCCAGTCCGCATGATCCTCTTCGTCCGAAGAACTAACTAATGCTGACAAAAATAACAGCTAAGTAAAGATAGAGAGAAAACTCAAACAAAATATTAAAAAGAAGAAAGAGTCTGGGACAGAAAGTCCCAGCACAGAGAGAGCCAGCCACTCCTGACAAGCTAGACATTAAAACTGAGATATGGTTGCAGGAAGTAGGAGGGTATTGACTGAGGGGACCACCCCTTGAGGGTGGGATATGTTAAAGCTTTATTGTTAACATATTCTGTTGCCTAGCTACTCCTTCGGAGCAAAGTCTAATACCCCATATGTGACGAATATGAAGAGGCGGCGACTGTCGGAGGACGTAAGAGAAAGGGGGGTTTTTATGGATAGTGTAGGACCCACTGATAATGGGGTACTTTGACGCAGTGGTGGGCTTGAGCACGATATGGCCATATGGTGGGACTAAATCCCCATTTTTATTTATGGATTGTCTCCATATTTGATAGTCAATTCTTTTGCATGTGTGCGCTATTCTTTTTTAATATACATGTTGCTTGGTCCATAGCTGCACTGGCTTTAGATATACATGTTCAGGGTTTGCTCCCCCAATTTTTTGCTTGTTAAACATTTATACCACTTTCACAGCTCTTCTTCCAGCTTTAGAATATATTTTCTTAAATCTGTTCAGTTTTGGGCACCAGTTCTCGAAAAGCATATCGGGGAACTGGAGAAAGAGTGCAGAGAAGGGCAACCAAACTGATAGGAGGCATGGAGGAGCTCAGCTATGGGGAAAGATTACATGAACTGAATTTATTCCTTCTTAAGAAGATGAAATTTGGGGAGGGGGGTGTATGATAAACATGTAAAAATATGAGGGGGTCTATATAGTAAAGAGGTGAGGTGTTGAATTATTCACTTTCAGGTCATCGCCGAGGACGGGGGGGCACTCTTTACGTCTAGAGGAAAAGAGATTTCATCTCCAAATATGGAAAGGTTTCTTTACAGTAAGAGCTGTAAAAATGTGGAATAGACTCCCTCCAGAGGTGGTTCTGGCCAGCGCAGTGGATTGATTGCGTAAAAAAAAAAAAAAAAGGCCTGGATTCTTTCCTGGGTGTACATAATATAACTGCGTAATAACATTTATAGGTAAAGTTGATCCAGGGAAAATCCAATTGCCTCTCAGGGGTTTTAGGAAGGACATTTTTCCCCTGCTGTAGCAAATGGGATCATGCTTTACTGGGGTCTTTTGCCTTCCTCTGGCTCAACCGTGGCTATAGAATTGTGTATATGGGATTGTATAATTTTTTTTTTCTTGCTATAACTAGATAGACTTGTGTCTTTTTTTCAACCCGAAAAACTATATTAAATCAGGAGTGTGAAGTGCAGAAGAAACAGCAGATAATTTTCTGCCTGGTAACTGTTCGATGTCTGGCTACTGGCGGTCACCTGAATATTGCAGGGTCACTCTGCAAGTAAAGCCAAGTGTAAGTTGGTCCACCCCTTTTTACCTTTTAACCACTGCTGCTGTCAAACTGTTTAGTGAAGTCATGGCATTTCGAAAAACCCCAGTGCTGACCATACAGGAAATCAACATGAGCTGGAACACTGACAGTAGCCCACCTGATTCTTCTTGACAAATGGGGGGGGTGCACAACAAGGCACAGGAGACAATATTCTCCATCTCCATGTAACATATTGTTGGACTTCTCTAACTACTTTTGTGTCCAACTGCCACTTTTTCTAGCTTCTACTACAAACTAGAATGTACACCCCTCACATTTTTGTAAATATTTTATTCCATCTTTTTATGTGATAACACTGAAGAAATGACACTTTGCTACAATGTAAAGTAGTGAGTGTACAGCTTGTATAACAGTGTAAGTTTGCTGTCCCCTCAAAATAACTCAACACAGCCATTAATGTCTAAACCGCTGGAAACAAGTGTGAGTACACCCCTAAGTGTAAATTACCAAATTGGACCCAATTAGCCTATTTCCCTCCCTGGTGTCATGTGACTTGTTAGTGTTACAAGGTCTCTGGTATGAATTCGGAGCAGGTGTGTTAAATTTGGTGTTATCGCTTTCACTCTCTCATAGTGGTCACTGGAAGTTCAACACGGCACCTCATGGCCAAGAAATCTGAGGATCTAAAAAAAAAAAAAAGTTGCTCTACATAAAGATGGCCTAGGCCAGTGATGGCGAACCTTGGCACCCCAGATGTTTTGGAACTACATTTCCCATGATGCTGAGTTACACTGCAGAGTGCATGAGCATCATGGGAAATGAATGTTGTTCCAAAACATCTGACGTGCCGAGGTTTGCCATCACCGGCCTAGGCTATAAGAAGATTGCCAAGACCCTGAAACTAAGCTGCAGCACGGTGGCCAAGACCATACAGCGGTTTAACAGGACAGGTTACACTCAGAACAGGCCTTGCCATGGTCAACCAAAGAAATTGAGTGCACATGCTCAGTGTCATATCCGGAGGTTGTCCTTGGGAAATAGACGTAGGAGTGTTGCCAACATGGTTGAAGGGGTGCGGGTCAGCCTATCAGTGTTCAGACCATACGCCACACACTGTATCAAATTGGTGTGCATGGCTGTCAACCCAAAAGGAATTCTCTTCTAAAGATGATGTACAAGAAAGCCCACAAACAGTTTGTTTAAGACAAGCAAACTAAGGACATGGATTACTGGAACCATGTCCTGTGGTCTGATGAGACCAAGATAAACTTATTTGGTTCAGATGGTGTGCAAGCGTGTGTGGTGGCGGCGGCGGCGGCGGCGGCGGCAACCAGCTGAGTACAAAGACAAGTGTCTTGCCTACAGTCAAGCATGGTGGTGGGAGTGTCATGATCTGGGGCTGCATGAGTGCTGCCAGCACTAGGGAGCTACAGTTCATTGAGGGAACCATGATTGCAAACATACTGTGCCATACTGAAGCAGAACATGATCCCCTCCCTTCAGAGACTGGGCGCAGAACAGTATTCCAACAGAACGACCCCAAACACACCTCCAAGACAACCACTGCCTTGCTAAAGAAGCTGAGGGTAAAGGTGGTGGACTGGCCAAGCATGTCTCCAGACCTAAACCCTATTGAGCATCTGTGGGGCATCCTCAAATGGAAGGTGGAGGAGCGCTAGGTCTCTAACATCCACCAGCTCCGTATTGTCGTCATGGGGGAGTGGAAGAGGACTCCAGTGGCAACCTGTGAAGCTTTGGTGAACTCCATGCCCAAGAGGGTTAAGGCAGTGCTGGAAAATAATGGTTGCCACACAAAATATTGACACTTTGGGCACAATTTGGATATTTTCACTTAGGGGTGTACTCACATTTGTTGTCAGCAGTTTAGACATTAATGGCTGTGTGTTGTTATTTTGAGGGGACAGCAAATTTACACTGTTATACAAGCTGTACACTCACTACTTTACATTGTAGCAAAGTGTCATTTCTTCAGTGTTGTCACATGAAAAGATATAATAAAATATTTACATAAATGTGAGGGGTGTACTCACCTTTGTGAGATACTTTGCGCTGTCACAAATATGTTATCAATACAGTTAATATATAATCACAGTTTATAGAAAGATCAGTTTATCAATAAAGTCTGTAAATAAAAGAAAAAGTGCATCCAAATAGAACATGAGGTGACCCAAGCTTGTGCAGGTAAATAATTCTTCACAATCACCACTGTGCACCCAAACACAACACCAAATTATTTTTTACTTGTGTTAATCATGTGTAAACAACAAACTCCTGTGCATGAGTGGATGGATCATGTAATGGGTATAATGTCAATAATACCCAGTCGTGCAGTGGATGATTCGAGGTGGCCTTGCTGCCCTCTGACTGGGGTTGTCCTGACCATACTGTAGAAAAAAAGAAAAGAGGGCGCACTGGCCTAGTGCATTATCCAATGTGTATTATAGAAATAATGATAAAAACATAGGTGTCTATTCACAAACAGCAGAATAATAAAAACTCATCAGACCACCTGTGAATGACCGAGGGAGAGGGCCCTGTCCAGGACCCAACCGGCTAACGCGTGTCGAAGGACTGACCTTCTTCAGAGCTCCTTTTTTTTTTATTATTATTCTGCTGTTTGTGAGTAGACACCTATATGTTTTTATCATTATTTCTATATTAAACACATTGGATAAATGCACTAGGCCAGTGTGCCTTCTTTTCTCTTTTTCTCATCGTTTGGGATTCTATAGATTACTGGAAATTACACTTTTGCACTGATTTGGAGTAGCACTGCACTGTTCTTAATTTGATTTTGGATATTTTAGAGCTTAAGTTTACCTTTAGGGTAAAAAAATAAAATGCATATGTTTTTGTAGGCAATGTGCATTTATTATTATTTTTTACATAGGAGCCTGCAAAGTATTATGCCTGCTATCCGTGGATCACAGGTGCAATGTCAGGCACTTCTTACGGTTCTCTGCCCATACCTGCACACAGTATTTTAGTTACTGAGCTGCAGGAACTGTCAATGAACTATGAATGAGCTGATTAGCGCACACACTCTACAGTGAGTACTACAAGTCCTTCTGCTGCAGTGGAAGACGAGACTTGTAGTTTATTAATTTACAGTTCTCTGTGAATGATCCATTTGTGCAGGCGGAGTCTTTACAATTTTAAAATGTGATAGTGGCTGCAGGGAAAAGGAACCCCTTTCTTGCGATCACGAGTTGAGGGTTGAGATGCTTAGTCGCATGTTGCGAAAAGGTGGACATAGCTTTTACCTAAAACATCTATACCAGGGCGTGACAGATTTGCATAGAATCTAGGAGCCAGCTTTTTAAATCAGCACCCAGTGCCCAGAACTGCATGTCTGGAGCATCGCGCAATAAGAATTACTCACGCCTGATGCCAAGGAAAAAAAAAAGACAAAGAATGGTAAAGTTTTTTTTTTTTTTTTTTTCGGAGGCCCCCACCCCCACATGCATGTAGGTCCGAACATCAAACCCATGCCTTACAATGCATGTGTTGCATATCACCGCGCACGTTAAAGTGAGAGCAATAATTCTAGAGCCAGAACTCCTCTGTAATGCTAAACTGATTACCTATAGGGTTTTTTTTAAAGCCTCACCTATGAAAAATGGAGGGTACTGAAGTTTGTTGATATTTCACAGGCACACACAAATTTAAGGTTTGATATGAAGGGTATCAATTTACTTGGTGCAACCACATCTTTTAAATTTTGCCTAAGAATTGGGTCATTTATGTGCCCTAAAATTTACTTTAGTGTATTTTTTACCCTTCCGGTAAATACCATGTAACATAAAAAATTGGAAGTACCACTATTTTATTCTCTAGGGCACAGGTGTCAAACACAAGGCCTGCAGGCCGAATGCGGCCCCCCCAGGCCATTTCTTGTGGCCCTCGCACCTCTCCTGCTGCACCCCTCTTGTCTCTGCCCCCACCTTGTCTCTGTAGTCGACAGCAGAGAGGACAGAACTCCTTTGCCAGATCCTGCACTCCTCTGTGCAGCTGTAGAAAGGCTCCTCTTTGCCCCCCCAGGACATGGGGTGCTCTGGAGATCTAATCCTACAGATATAACCAGCCCTTTGAGGGCAACCATAATGCTGATGCGGCCCACGATGAAATGGAGTTTGACACCCCTGGTCTAGGGTATCTGCTTTCATTAATTATACATTTTGGGGGGTTTTATGCAATCTTCAAACATTTAAACTTGGGTGCAAAAAGAGCTCTGGTATTGAACTGGGTAATAGAAGAGTAAAAGGCACACATATGAAAATGTAACAATTTGTCTGAACTATATTTTGGCAAATAACCAAACTATCATTTTTTACAGAGCTGATTTTGGGGACACGCTGCACAGAAAAACAGTAGGCAGAATGAATACAATCGTGGACCAGGTCCCAAGATTTGTAATTACTTGAAGTAAAAGGTCACAAATACAATAAAATAAATTTATTTGAACATGAATGATTCTTGCATGGACTGCATAATCAAAGAATATGAAATTCGTGAACCACTAGGTTACTATAGAGCCCACTGGGCACAGTCTGTACACAGGACCTCAGTTTTTCTTTAAGTACCACCTTCTCCCAGCACTGAGCCCCGCCCTCTGTAATTCAGCTGTTACATGGCAGAGCCACTTCTTGCTGCTTTCGCTTCTGACAGCTGAACAACCAATGTCAGGGTCTAGCATTGAAAAAATGGGGGTGTTAAAGAGTCACCGCAGGATCACCAACAGCATATATGTAAAGAAAATGTGAATATGGTTACCCTACCACCAGCCAGTGTGTTGAAACACCACTACTTTGCTGTTCTCCCCAACTTAAAATTGGATAGTTATTTCCCTCACTGCACACAGTTTCCTCCTGCCAGCCCCTGCACCCAATATTGACATACAGTGCTGTGAAAAAGTATTTGCCCCTTCCTTTTTTTTTTTTTGCACATTTGTTGCACTTAAAGCGGTAGTATCCCCTGAGTACAAAAAAAAAAAAAAACCTGCAAGACAATAGCATAATGTGTTAGCATGCATTGCATACTAGAACATTATGAAATACTTTCCTTAGTACGAAGCCCCCACACGGTCGCCCGGACACCGCTAAGGGAGCTGTCATTTTCCCTCAACGTCTCTTCCGGGTTCGGCGCTGTAAGTGACAAGAGCCGCGATGGCGTCAGTTCCGCGAATGCGCGTGGGAGTTCACTTTCCGGCAAGGGGCTCTGAAGGACCGCTGAACCTTCAGAGCGCAGGCCATGCTGATGTCAGCGGCTGCATGTAGGGTGAATATCTCCGAATCACCAGAAGAGCCATTATCCACAAATAGAGAAAACTTGGAACAGTGGCGAACCTTCCCAGGAGTGGCCGGCCTACCAAAATTAATCCAAGAGCACAATGACATCGAAAGAACTGCAGGGCCTGCCAGTTAAGGTCAGTGTTCACGATTCTGCAATAAGAAAGACTGGACAAAAAAAAAAACATCCATGGGAGGAGTTTCAAGGGGAAGGCCACTGCTGACTAAAAAGTGCACAAAGGCTCATCTCAAATTTACCAAAAAACATCTTGATTATCCGCAAGACTTTTGGACAAATACTCTGGACTAATAAGACAAAAATTTTACTTTTTGGAAAGTGTTCATCCTGTTACATTTGGCGTTAAACGAACACAGCATTTATTAAAAAAACATTATACCAACAGTCAAACATGGTGGAAGTGTGATAGTCTGGGGCTGTTTTGCAGCTTCAGGACCTGGATGTGTTGCCATAATTGATGCAACCATGAATTCTGCTCTCTACCAGAAAATCCTGAACGAGAATGTCCAGCTATCAGTTCCTGACCTCACCCTCAAGCACGCTTGGATGATGCAATAGGACAATGATCCCAAACACACCAGAAAGTTTACCTCTGAATTTAAAAAAAAAAAAAAATCAAGGTTTTGGAGTGGTCTAGAAAAAGTACGGACTTAAATCCGATTGAGATGCTGTGGCATGACCTTAACCACTTGCCGACCGCCCACAGTACATTTACTGCGGCAGTCAGCCCCTCCTGGGCAAAGTGACGTAGTACGCGACGTAGCCTGCAGGGGGCGAGCGTGCGCTCCCGCTCGTTCACGGCCATCCCCGCGCGTGTGACCGGCGGCTCCGATGTCTGATGTAAACAAAGCCGCCTGTCATTCTCCCTGGTGTAACTGCAGAGATCATACGATCCAGCTATGTAGGATTGTATGTCTCTGTGGTTACATCACAAGCCACGCCCCTTTACAATTAGAAACATGCCCCTAGGGACACACTTAACCCCTTGATCACTAATAGTTAACCCCTTCCCTGCCAGTTTCATTTTTACAGTAACAGTGCATATGTATAGCACTGATTACTGTAGTAATGTCACTGGTACCCCCAAAAGTGTCAAAAATGTCAGTCAGGGGTCCGATCAGTCCACCGAAATGTCGCAGTCCCGCAAAAAAAAAAAAAAAAAAAAAAAAAAAAAACGCAGATCGCCGCCATTACAAGTTAAAAAAAAAAACCGCCATAAATCTTTCCCTTAGTTAGTAAACGCAATGGTCGCAAACCAATCAAAATGTTGATTTTTACATTTTGTTTGGGGGAATTTCATATAAAAAAAAAAGTGAAAAATATTGCTATTTTTTCAAAATTGTCGCTCTTTTTTTGTTTATAGCGCAAAAAAACAAAACAAAAATCGCACAGGTGATCAAATACCACCAAAAGAAAGCTCTGTTTGTAGGGAAAAAAGCAAATCAATTCCATTTGGGTAGAGCGTCGCATGACCGCGCAATTGTCAGTTAAAGTCACGCAGTGCCAAGTTGAAAAAGGGGTCTGGTCTTTGAGCAGGAAAATCCTCCGGGGCTTAAGTGGTTAAACAGGCTGTTAATGCTTGAAAACCCTCCAATGTGGCTGTATAAAACAATTCTGCAAAGGAGAGTTGGCCAAAATTCCTCCGCAGCTATGTGAAAGACTCATTGCCAGTTATCGCAAACGCTTGATTGCATTTGTTGCCACCAAGGGTGGCACAACCAGTTATTACGTTTAAAGGGCAATTACTTTTTTACATAGGGCCAGGCAGGTTTCCCCTTTTCCCCTTAATTAAATCATCATTTAAAAACTGCATTTTGTATTTACTCCAGTTATCTTTGTGTAATATTAAAATTAGTTTTACAATCTGAATCATTTAGGTGTGACAAAATATGCAAAAAAAAAAAAAATCCGGAAGAGAGCAAATACTTTTTCGCAGCACTGTACATGCCAACGGGAGAAACCACTGTGTGCAGCAGAGACTGGGTATTTCACAAATCCATAAGTGTGGAATACATGTAGCAGCCTGGGAGTAGTAATGTAGCACATGGGCTGCAGGAAAAGTAAGCATATGTACCCCTCTTTTACAGGTATTGTTTTGTATACAAGTGACCCTGAGATGAACATCAGTGCTTATAGTCAGGTCCCAAAGACAAACAAAATAAGAAAGGCACAGAGGCTTTTCTGATATATAAGGTAATAAATAGCAGGAATCATGTCTGGTGTTGGGCAGGATATTTACTTTAAAATTAAAACTATAGGCAACACTTTTTTTTTTCTCATTTTGGATAGAGCAAGGGAGGGTTATAACCTGTCAGATTTTATTTTTGCCCACCATGTCCCATTGCGGAGATTTACTTTCACGTCCTGTCCCATAACCAAACAGGAAGTGAGAAAAAAACCTTGCAAACTAAGGGAATCACTTGGGGACCCCCAAATTACCAGAACTAGTGTCCTTATTGAAAGATTTATCCTCTATTACTTTTCTGGGGACAACACAAAATTTAGGATTTTCTTTTACTTTCACTTTCAATGATAATGGTAAACAGAACAAATCGAGAGGAGGGAATATCCCCAACGGGGACACAGACCACAAAGAATAAAAAAAGCTGACACTGGTTTTAGCCCCCGTTCACACTTAGGCGACCTGTGAGGCGACCTGGTCGCCTCACAGGTCGCCTTCCATAGGGAAGCTGCGGACCCGTTCTAATAGGAGGGACACAAGTCGCTCCGACTTAGAAAAAGGGTCCGGAGCTTCTTTGGTGCGACCAGGAGGCGACCGCCATAGACTTCAATGTTATGAAGTCCGTGGCGGCCGCTCCGAGGTCGCCCCTGGAAGTAGCGTCGCCTGTATGTGAACGGGGACTAAATCCCTCTTCATTCTATCCAAAACAAAACAAAAAAAAAAAAATGTTGCCTTTAGTTATACTTTAAATCTTTATATTAAGGTTCACCTTTACCTTGTTTGGGGGGGGGGGGGGGGGGGAGATTTCTACTCACCGTAAGCTACTTTTAGTACACCGAGGATCACATGAAGTGTATCCATCTTCAGTTTATACTGCTGCCTATAGGGGGCCTGAAACACTGGCAGAACACAAAACAAAAAAACTGTAGGCCAGCCCAGGATAACACCTCCTACTACCAGCAATGCAGTAGTAGCAAAGCAGTATGGGAGCAAGCATGATCATAAACAAAGAGAGATAGGACCTATGTCACTCAATGGGCTTCAAGAAAAGAATTATAGAGCAAGTACAATAATCCTATTTTCCTTCTCATCCATTGAGTCAAGAAGTCACCTTTGGCAACAAAAGCAGTGGGATGGAAGAGCGATATCCTGGTTTACATGAAAGGCAGAAATATCCTTAGGAAAGCAAAGCCTATGCCACAACACCTTCTCCAGGCAAGACAAGAGGACTAGTCAGTTCAGCAATTCGCCTCATAGAGCCAGTGGAAACAAGAGTACCACCTTGTGGGTAAGACTAGAGAGATGAATGTCTACGATTGGTTCAAACAGCTATTCCTGAAGTGCACAGCAGAGAAAATCAAATTCACATCCCACAGATTCAGAAGGGAATAAACATGGGAAGCTACATGAGAGAGTGCCTGTACAAAGGTCTCAAAGACTTAGGCCTCTTTTACACAGCCGGGTTGGTGTGGCTGCCGGATATCGCAGGTAATAACTCTGTGTGTTGCTATATGCAAACAGCAGCAGCCTCTGTCAGCTTGCCATTAGTTTAAATGGACTGAGCGGCCTCATAACTAGGTCATTCCAGCAGCAAGAATCCGCAGATTCTTGCCACAGGAATGTTGCGGCTGCGCCAACCCGGCCATGAAAAAGGAGCCTTAGAGGCTAGCAGTCTCTGAAACAAAAAAGAGAAAAAACGAGGACCCTGATCATTTAGCATACTGAGAGCCAAATACTGGTCCAGAAGAAGAATGTTTGCCCCTTCAAAAAACTTCTTAGGGTAGAAACCCCAAAGTCTCACACAAGCTGAAGCAGGCCTTCCATGTCCAATTAGAAACCTAGCTTTTTTAGCATCTCAGATTCAGAAATACCTCTGTCTTTTAAATCCCGGGCTTCAGTTTTTTTTTTTTTTTTTTTTTTAACCTTAATGAATTCCCTGCTTTAAGATAACAAAAAAAAAAAAACAGTTTTAATATTTGTATCGCCCCTATACTTACCTGATCCCAATCTCGATCCAGTTCTGTGCCTGTCTGCAGCGGCGCTCTCCTCTTTTCCACACTCTCACAGGCTATGCTGAGAGCAGAGGAAGTCATTGGCTACTGCTGCTGTCAGTCAAATCCTGTGAAGAGGGAGCGGGATGGGGCCAAGCCTCGCTGTCTGTATTTACAGACACAAACAACGCAGCTCAGGATGGAGGTGTGCCTCAATGGGAAGCAGCTTCCTATGGTGGCACATGGAGAAAAGGAGAAGCCAGGAGAATTGGTGGGGGAGCCCAGAAGGAGGAGGCTCAGGTTCACTCTGTGCAAAACCATTGAGCAAGAAAATATAACATGTGTTATTTACAAATGCTTTCAACAACCATGCCGCTAAGTCCCGGTTCACACTACCGCGACTTGTCAGGCGACTGGTCAGCCTGACAAGTCGCGGTCCATTCTATGCTATGGGAACCGTTCTAATAGGAGCGACTCAAGTCGCTCCGACTTAGAAAATAGTTCCTGTACTACTTCGGGGCGACATCGGAGCGACTTACATTGACTTCCATTATGTGAAGTCTGTGCAAGTCGCAGTGCACGCGACTTCACAGGTCACCCCTGAAGTCGGATCGCCATAGTGTGAACCGACACTAAAACCAATGATTATTAAGAAGTAAGGTCCTCGTGGCATTGTCCGGCTGAATCTGGATCAGATAACCCTTCAAATCTTTGTAAACACCCCGGGTGCATCCACCACTAGTACAGTAATTGTTTTAAAGCAGGACGCTACCAAATCCACAGTGGTACCAGACCACTTTTTTTTTTTTTTAAGGGGCCATGGGCAGATCAGATACAAAATCTGTGGGAGAAGGTACAGGGGCTCACTTGTGGCCCCTGTGCTTAGAGTCGCACTCTGACATGTTGGGATTGTGAGGCAGTAAGGTAACATAAGGCTTGGGGCATGAGTCAAGGCCACAAGTACCTATGAAACCAAGACCGCTAGTAGCAGATGAGGGTTGGATGGCTAGAAGTGACCAAAATCACTGTAGACAGGCAGCAGGAATGAATTACAGTTTTTGTGGCTCTCTGCAAAGTAGGAATAGCAGCAGGGAAATGGTTCCTCAATACTGTATGACACGAAAGAGTGCAGAGCGGCACTCCAACCAGCAAATTACATCAGTGCTCATTCCCACAACACTAACCCCTTCTGTAGTGGAATATAGCAGAAAATGTGAAATTTAAAGATACCCAGCAACCTATGTACTTGAGTAAGCTCCAGGTGCTTGGCCTGACTGGCTCATTCACAAAGAGTCTTAATAGTGCAGAGGTTATGCCAGAGGCTCTAGACCTGAAAAGCACTCCACGGCTAATGGTTTACCTGAAGGGAGTCTAAAAAGCACCCTTCACAGAACCAAGTGCCTGAAAGTCAATTCCAGGCTATCCTAGCAATGTCCAGTCCATCGAGAAAGCCACACCTTGCTGGATAGCTGCAATCTGAGAGACCAGCTATAGCAGTAGTGTAGACAAAGGTCTTCATTATTAGAGAATAAAAAAAAAAAAAGTGCAATAGTAGAAAAACTGAGCATGCTCGCAGGCAGGATTGTTCTGGGCTAGCCTACAGTTTGTTTGCCAGTATTCAAACCCAAAATGTGGCCAATGTCCTGGACAAAGACAAGAAAGTCAAGTTTACCTGATAGATTTGCAAAGGACGATACCCATTGTAATCTGATCCTATTTTGTAAATCCCCTTCTTTATTTTGATATCAGAGTATTTCCATGTGCTTATGAGTTTTAATGTATGAAAACCTTCTGAAAAAAAAAAATACCCAAACAAACCTCTAAATTTTCATTTTCTATAATCTGGCAGACATGAAGCAGAAGTACATTGGAAATCCAAAGGCCTTCAATGGTGTACAAATACTAAAGAGTTGGGAAAATGCCTAGGAGTGAATTATCCTCAGAATAAAAGTCATCCATTTTAGTATTTTTTTAATGTTCTCAGTAGAAGTTAGCATCAATGTTCCTGATGTTCTTGTGCTGTTCCAGTAACCATAAGTAGATTACATGCCATAAATTGAACACTCAATACATTATTAGTCTGCCCTGTGTATACACCAACTAGTTCACTAGAAGAACCATCAGAAGGGGCATTGCAATAAGTATTTCGAATATCCCATACCCGGACAGAGTTATCCATAGATGTAGAGGCAATTAGGCTGCTGTCTGGACTGAATGCAAGGCTGTTGATATTGTCAGTATGCCCTCTCAACTCTTTATAGAGAGTCCCTGATGCCAAATCCCATAGTTTAAGACGTTGATCCTCCCCAGCCGAGGCCAAATACCTTCCATTTGGGGAAAAAGCAAGAGCAAGAACAGGCCCTCTGTGTCCGGTGAAAAGTCTTACAGAGTTTCCTTGCTGACTGCTCCATAATCGAACTGTCTTATCAGTAGATCCTGTGGCAATATAATTTGAGTTAGGATGGAATTTAATGCAGTCAACATCAGCTAAATGGCCTGCATATATTCTGAGAGGAAATGTCCTATCAAATGACCACAACCTAGCTGTGCGATCATGAGAACCACTTGCAAAAAAGAGGCTACAGGCACTAACATCTAAATCCCAGACTGGATATGCATGGCCTTCATACAGGACAGTGTTTGTGTAGGTTTTAAGGTCCCAAAAGCGAATAGATGAATCTTCAGAGCATGACAAAAGACCAGAGCTATTGGAAAGGAAACGGGTACTGTAAACTGGCCCACAGTGTCCTCTAAGTATCTTCATTTCGCTACCAGCCTGATCTTCATCTTCCCCCTACAAAAAAGGATGTTGAAAAAAGTCAATATCATCAGTGATGCAGATTATATAGGAGACTGCACATTAAAGTAGTATTAAAACCAAACATTTATTATAATCTATCTTAATTCCTAGATGTGATGGCTGGATAGTTTTCTTTTTTAGGCTCTTTCTTCTATTTTCATTTGGTGATCTTGGCAGCAAGTCTGTTTTTCAAAAGAACAAGCTCTTTTGCAGGTAAAGGGATTAGACAAAGCATTAAACACTGGCAGGGGTGCCTGCAATGATCAACTATTTATTTATAGAAAACCTTTATCCTAAAAAGGAAGAAACCAGTTCGCTGTAACAGCTTATAAAAGTATTAGCTGGAACAGGCTTCAATTTGTTAGTGTATCTAAATCTGCTAGTACATCTAACACCCCTTCCCTCTCCCAGACAAACATCCAAGTTTGGGTAATGGCGCCCTCTGCAGCAGCAGGCTAGGTAGTGCAATTTCATTAAAAAGCTTTAACTAGACACACCTTTAGGGGCTGTCCCTCTAGACCATGGGTGTCCAACCTTTTGGCTTCTCTGGGCCACATTGAGTGTAGAGAATTTTTCTCGGGCCGCATATAAAATATATACTATAGTTAAGGTATACAAGTAATAAAATGCCGCGGCGCCACGTGGCCAACAAGGCAACAAAAGCTCAACCAAAAGGAGCTAACCCCCAGGACAACAAATTCACCCCAAGAAGAGAAAACATGTCTCTTCAGCAAACCGCAGGGCTCAAAACTTTGCGGCCAAAAGGAAGCATCCGAGGATGCCATCACGTCAATCTTGTAGAATTTGGTAAAAAAGTGTGCACAGAGGACCAGGTTGCCACTTTACACACCTGAGCCACAGAAGCCTGATGGCAAAAAGCCCAAGAGGCACTCACGGCTCTAGTAGAATGTGCCCTCACAGGGAAAGGAGGCACCTGACCCTTGAGTGAATAGGCCTGAACAATAGTCTGCCTGATCCATTTAGAATTGGTTACAGTGGACACAGCCGAACCCTTCCGAGGCCCCTTTAGGAAGGGCAAACAGGGAATCCGACTTCCTAAAGGATTCCGTGGCCGACAGGTAAACCCTGATCGCCCGAACCACATCCAACGAATGCAAGGCAAATTCCTTGGGATGCTTAGGCTTCGCACAAAGAGAAGGCAAAACAATATCTTCATTGAGGTGGAAGGCAGACACCACCTTAGGGAGAAAAGACTGGTTGGGTCACAGAACAACCTTATCCCTATGAACGACCAGGTAAGGTGAACGGCAGGACAGAGCCGCCAATTCAGACATTGCGAGCAGAAGTGATAGCCACTAGAAAAGCAACTTTCTGGGACAACACAGGCAGAGGTATTTCTCTGATGTTTTCAAAGGAAGGTCGTTTTAGAATGGACAAAACCATATTCTAATCCCACGGAGGCAAAGGAGCCAAATGACGCACACCTTGAATAAAGGTGCGAATCAGGGAATTAGTCACCAAGAGACGCTGGAAGAAAATGGACAAGGCCGACACCGGACCTTTAATCCTGTCCAACACCAAACACTGTTCCTCCCCTTTCTGCAAGAAAGCAAGGACCCTCGCCACCGAAAAGGAGCAAGGATGCAACCCTTGCGACTCTCACCAGGCAGTACGCCTTCCAGGTACGATGATAAATCTTCCTGGAGGTAGCCTTCCGGGCTCTCAGCAAGGTAGGAATAACAGCATCAGAGAGACCTCTGTCTCTCAACACCTGGCCTTCAACCGCCATGCCGTTAAAGACAGAGACCGAAAAGCAGGGTGGAAGATTGGCCCCTGAGACAGCAGATCTTCCCTTAGAGGTAGCCGCCAGGGAGGCTCGATGACCATCTTGACAAGGTCTGCGTACAAAGACCGACGAGGCTAGTCTGGGGCCACCAGAAATCACATGTACCTGTTCCAGCGCTAACCTGCGGAGGAACCTGGACAACAGTTGAATCGGGGGAAAGTCATATATCCGCTGATACTGGTGCCAAGGCACCCCCAATGTGTCCGTGGTGTCTGCCAGAGGATCTTGTGCTCTGGCCTCGAACCTTTCCACCTTTTTGTTGAGACGCGACGTGAACAGATCCACGTCCGGAGTCCCCCACCGGCACACAGTAGCTGAAACACCTCCGGATGCAGGGACCATTCCCCCTGATCCAAGGACTGATGACTCAGATAGTCTGCCTGCCATTTCTCCACTCCAGGAATGTGAACAGCAGAGATAGCTGGACCGTGCGCCTTGGCCCAAGACAGAATCTCGGCCACTTCCTTGGCCGCCCGGGCACTCCCGGTGCCCCCTTGGTGATCGATGTAAGCCACAGCCGTGGCATTATCGGTTTGAACCCGAACCGGGCGACCGTGCAACCGAGTCGCCCAATGGAGCAGGCAAAGTTTTATCGCCCTGAGCTCCAGGACATTTATCGGCAAGGAGGATTCCTCTGACGACCACATCCCCTGGGCACAAAGAGTGTCCAGTACTCCACCTCAGCCCGTCAGGCTGGTATCCATGGTAATCACTGTCCAAAACAGGGGCAGAAAGGACTTGCCCTGGTTCAGAGTGGGTGACAGAAGCCACAATGAAAGCTCCATCCTCGTGGGACGGCTCAAACACACTATCCTGTCCAAGGACTGGGGATCCCTATTCCACTTGGCAAGAATCTCTGCTTGCAGAGTCCTTGTGTGAAACTGGGCAAACGGGATCACCTCGAAAGCTGAAACCATCAGCCCCAGGGACCTCATGCAGGTCCACAGTGAGGAGAGATCGTTGTCCATGAGGGACCTGATCTCGCCCTGCAAAGTCTGAAGTTGTTCCTCCAGGAGAAAAACGTTAGCTTGAGCGGAGTCCAGGACCATTTCCAGATATTGCAGACGCACTGATGGTGTCAGTTCCGACTTCTGATCCACCCGAACTCCTGGAGCGTCTGAACCGCGACCGTCAGATCGCCCGACAGAGTGGCACATGAGCTCACCCGCAACAAGAGATCATCCAGATAACCGAGGACCGCAAACCCCTTCTTGCGCAGCAGAGCCAGCACAGGGGCCAAAACCTTGGTGAAGACCCTGGAAGCCGAAGCTAGACCAAAGGGTAATGCCACAAATTCAAAGTGCTCCTCTGCCACTGCGAAGCGGAGATACCGCTGATGGCCTTTGTTGATAGGGATGTGCAGATACGCATCCTTTAAATAGATGGAGGCCAGGAAATCCCCTTGACTTAAAGATGCCACCACCGACCGCATGGATTCCATCCGGAACTTCTGCACCCGCACAAAGCGGTTCAGTGACTGGAGGTCCAGAATCGGACGAACCTTGCCCTCTTGCCTGGACACTGAACAGATTTGAATAAAACCCGCAAAATCTCTCCCACTGTGGAACCGGGACAAAAACGCCATGAGCAAGAAGATCTTGCACTGCCCCCTTGAGAGCTGTCAGGCGATCGGGAGACAGACGGAGATTTGATGGAAAGAACTAGTCTGCAGGGCGAGGTCAAAATTCGATCTTGTACCCTGAACGAATCAGTTTGTGAATCCATTTGCCCTGAACTATGGACAACCAGGGTTCCTGAAAGTAACGCACATGTCCCTCCACCCCTGAAATGGGTGAGGGAATCCCTTCATGCGGAAGAAGACTGGGCCGCAGCACCGGACTGACCGGCCTTCGGCTTACCAGACCAGGGCTTCCTGTTAGAGTGGGGGTGCCGTCAGCCAAGAGAAGACGCTGCAACACAGGGCTTTCCAGGTTGATGCGTCCCAGCGAACAGTTTCTCCGCAGGCTCCTCCCCATCCGTCGGGTCACCGTCGTGGCGAGACCTGGGCGGACCACAACGTGCGCATGCTCGTAGGCCAGGCCAGGGTACCATAAGGATCTAGATTATCCAGTGCGAAGCCCAGCCCGGCTGCCGATTGTAGTTCTCCAGGAGGATCCCCCTGATTAGCTAGCGATAGTGAGTGGAGAAAATAAAATAAAAAGGTTTCAAAGAAAAAACAAAAACGGAGACCGGAGTCCAAGCAGGGTATCCTAGGTCCTATTCCTGAGCTAGGCAGCAAGAAACTGATTAGTAAGCTCTAAGTGTCTGAGGGTAATGTCTAGAGGGGCAGCCCCTAAAGGTGTGTCTAGTTAAAGCTTTTTAATGAAGTTTCACTACCTAGCCTGCTCCTGCAGAGGGCGCCATTACCCAATAGTGATGAAACTTGGAAGAGGCTGCGTCTGTCAGAGGATGCAAGAGAAAAAATGTATTGTTGTTTCCCTGCAGGTTAAATGTCATAAAGTGCTAGTATGCCCCACATTCTAGCACATTATGACAGACCTACCTGTAAAGAAGATCCCTCCAGCGGTGCGCTGTCACCACTGACAGGGCTTCCATCGTCTTCCTCCCGGGTTTGCGAACCCTGGATGTTTGAATGGCCAAGCCGCGATGGCTCACTCCCACACATGTGCACCGGAATCACAATTGTAACATATCACTCAATGGATTCTAGTGTGCCGTCCATTTAGGTCACAGTGCTCATGCGGTGGGGACATCACTGGCTGTCACAAATGTGAATATCTCCTAAACTTACCTGTAAGTACAAGTAATAAACCGGACTTTAATATTGCTTTAAAGACTAAGTTTACCTTTTCCAGTAAATAGCCTATGCAGTCATAGGGCCCCAGTAGTTAAAAAGTTGTTAAAAAATGTTCATTAATTTTACATGAAAACTGGATGGTCACTTCCAACGGTTTTCAGGCCATTGCAACAAGCCAGAATGAGGGAGTTGAGAACTTTTTTTTTTTTTTTTTTTCAGCCTTTAGTCATCCCTTCAGTGACTTCAGATAATGGTCACATCAGCCAGTGTGCTTATGTCAGGGATCAACTACCTTTGGAGCCCTCAAATGGCTGGAGTCATATTTGATCACATGAAGCAGCATAGCAACTACAGATCAAAATAGAGGCCAAGATGGCTCCACCTAGGTTGTAAAAAGGATAGGAAGGATTACCTCTGCTTTAAAGAGGAACTATTAAAACTCCCATCCTTTACAGTAAAAGATTGTACCACCACTTTTTTTTTTTTTTTTTAATCTGCAGTTGCCATGTTGCTGCACATGTGATTAGCTTTGACACCAGCCATTTGAGGACTGGAAAGTTTGGCTGAGAGCGCACATAGCACACTGGCAAACTGTAGAGTTAACACCAGAAGTATACCCTAAAACGGTGTTAAAACCCCAAAGCAAACATTATATTGCAGTTTACCAATTCTCAAGGATGCATGAGTTTTCTTTAAGGGATTTATTTCTTCTATTTTCACCTGGTGAACTGGCTAGTAAGTCTATTTTTCAACATAAGTTTTAACATATTACAATTTTGGTTTGGAGTTGAATACAGATTTAATGAAACAGTTTTGGGAAACTGGTAAATCAGTGGGACTTTTAACTGCCACTTTTGCTGGACAGCTTAGTCTGCAAAAATCACCAGGTGACAAAGGAAAAAAAAAAGAAAACCAGTGTAGCCACCTTCTTAAGGGCTCGTTCACACCATACCTGTATGAGAATGGATTTAAAAAATTTGCAAATTTCGCTTGTGGGGTTTTACATCAGTTTTCATGCAGATCAGTTATGTGCCCTAATCACATCAACATAAAAGGTCACGTTAGTGTTTTTTTTTCTGTGCAGAAAACTGCACACACACATTGCAGATTCCTGCACATATAGGGTACATAGAGAATTTTTTTTTTTTTTTTTTTTTTGTGCCCTTGCAGAACGCATGCAGAAAAATTCACATCTCTGCACCATGATGTGAAAGAGGCCTTAAAGCAGAGTTCCACCCAAAAGTGGCAAGTTCCTGACCTCCTGACATGCCACATTTGGCATATCAATTTTTTAGAGGGGGGTACCTAGGACAGTTACCCACTCCAACTTCCACTCGGGCCGCCTCCTCTCCCCCTTCCTCCCTGCAATCTTCTGGTACATGTCACAGGTCCCAGAAGATTGCCTGGCCATTCAGGACATGCAGCGCAACTCACCAGTTGCCTACTCTAGTGGTGCCGGCGCCTGGGAGAGCCGAGGGAGAGAACCGAGGCTTCAGACAGGAGAGTGTGTGTTTATTAAAAGTCAGCAGTTACACTTTTTGTAGCTACTGACTTTTAATAACAAAAACAACTGGAGCTCCGCAGTAAGGATTGGTAAGCTCCAACATATTGCATTTTAGCTTTTTTGTTTAGATAAACAAAGTAGTACCGATGAGAATAAAATCTTTGTGACTAAGAATTCTTAATTATAAATGCAAAGAACCATACCTCCTCTTCTAAGATATCACAAGCTAGTCGTATGTGAGAAACATTCACGGTGTGTGGTCGTGTTTTCAGCTTTTTTGATCTCAGACTCCAGAGTTTGACAGAAGAGTTGTCAAATCCAGCAGCCAGAAGTTTGCCATTAGGAGAGATCTCAGCTGTATTCAGCAAGTTGTCAGTGTTGTAGAATGCATAAAAACACACAGTTGTCAATGAAGGTGGCCCATCCTTGACTTTCTTTATGCAGTCTTGCAGCTGTTCAAGAGCCGCTTCGTTCTGCAAAATAGGAGCTGGAACATCCTGCGTGTCAAGGCTGTTGCTCTCTCCTCTTGAAGAAAATGTATCACTTGTATACAACTGGTACTCTGTGAGTCTGACAGGTTGAACATCAAGCTGGATGTGCAGAGTCAAGGCCTTTAGAAGAACACTATTGTTATCACTTTGAAGGTAGCGCAGAAGGTAGTTGTAGCTGTCTTCTTGCAGACGGACCACATACTTGTTATCTAGAAATGCTCTCAATTTGAAGTTTGAGTGAATGTCCTGCATGGTCATGGCAGTTTGAAGTTGTTCAATTATATCTTTCTGTGCTGGATGATGAAGGAACATGCCATGGAAGCGACTGTAGAAGCTATCCACCATGCTTTTAAGGCTATTTTGGACCATGTCCAGGTGGAGGTAGACAAAGAGAGGATATAATAGAGATGTCACATCTTGGGTATAAGGACAATTTTCCTCTGCAAATAAAAAAATATATAGAAAATTATTTACATATTCTTAATTCTCAGTGTCTAACAAAAAACCTTTGTTCTAGTTTTGGGTAGAATTGGGAAGGATTAGGGCTGGGCTCACACTGAACTCAGGAGGGGCTCGCAGCAGGGGGTCCATTCGGTCCCCATCCACCATTTCAAATTCGAATTAGGTCAGATTTTTTGACTGAATTCGGACCTGAAACGCACCAGAAGACGCACAGGACTTTTCTGCAGCCGACACGGAGCTGTGTGAACCGGCTCCATTCAGAGCCGGACACAGTCTCCCATCATGCAAATTGGATGCAGGGAAACCTGCATCCAATTGGCAACAGTGTGAACCCAGCCTAAAACCCCTGTCGGGTTCTTGCTACTTTCTGGGACTACAGTAGAGAATTATACTCAGTTCCTGCTCTGTTTAAAACATGAAATGTTCATTTGAATGCGAGTATCCTGGTAGCCTCAAGACCCTGGGCGTTCAACTATGCAATACCAACTCTGTTCTCAAGTTGAACACTGCCCTTTCTTTGCCTCACTATTAATACATCACAGTTATTGTCACCTTCATTGACCAATAGTGCAATGCAGATGTGGATGATATATGGGACTCAGAAACCAAGGCCAATATTTGAAACTGAATAAAGAAAGAATAGGCGCTAATTTCTCTATGAGCAGAATAAATATTATCTCAATAAAAGATGTCAGATGTAAATCTTAATCGCTATATATATTCTGATTCCCCAGGAATCGCAGGATCAATAAATAGATGGATGTGACAAATGTAAAATGTCAAATAAATGTCTTATCAAATGTAGAAACTCTGATTCCCTAGGAATCGCACAATAAATAATGATGTGGCACATGTGAGGAAGGAGGGAAAATAGAAGATGACCAATGTGTTATGTATATAACCACTCAACTAGATAAAATTAGGATCTACAGTGCCACGAATCCCATAAAATACAATGATCGTAAAAATCAATATGTGACGTGCTAGATAGAATAAATCGATAAATAATCATATAAAAAGCATGAATCGCATAATACAGTGGTAATAAAGTGCCAAACAAATTAGAGGGTAAAAGAACCAATGTGCACTGTGCAGGGTAAAATATCAAGATAATAACGATGAATAATATCAACAAGTATGAAACAAATAGAACGTTCATGCATGGTAAGGTGCTAAAAATAAAAGGTAGATGATACAAAATGCACTAACTAGAAAGTGAATATAATAATTCAATCAAAGTGTCCATATGAGAAAAAAAAAAAAAAAAAAAAAAAAAAAAAAAAAAAAACTTAATGTGCTCCAAATGCATGCGAAAAGTAACTGTTGTGACTCTAAATGCTAGCAGCAGAAGAAACGTGCCACCAAACGTGAGCTGATCCAAAAATTAGTGCAATGGCCACTCACCTCCAATATATTTATTAAAATCATTTTGAGTGTAATGGAGTGTAATGGAGGTGAGCGGCCATTGCACTCATTTTTGGATCAGCTCACGTTTGGTGGCACGTTTCTTCTGCTGCTAGCAATAAGAAGAGTCACAAGAGTCCCTTTTCTCATGCATTTGGAGCACATGAAGTTTTTTTTTTTTTTTTTTTTTTGCACATGGACACTTTGAATTATTATATTCACTTACTTTTTAGTGCATTTTGTATCATCTACCTTTATTTTTAGCACCTTACCACGCAGGAACTTTATATTATTTGTTTCATATTTATTGATAATATTCATTATTATCTTGATATTTTACCCTGCATAGTGCACATTAGTTATTTTACCCTCTCATTTTATTTGGCACCTTATTACCACTGTGTATTATGCAATTCATGCTATTTATAGGATTATTTATCGATTTATTCTATCTTGCACCTTGCATATTGATTTTTACTATCATTGTATTTTATGGGATTCATGGCACTGTAGATCCTGATTGTATCTAGTTGAGTGGTTATATACCTTACACATTGGTCATCTTCTATTTTCCCTCCTTCCTTCCATGTGCCACATCATTATTTATTGTGCGATTCCTAGGGAATCGGAGTTTCTACATTTGATTAACACATTTGACATTTTACATTTGTCACATCCATCTATTTATTGATCTTGCGCTTCCTGGGGAATCAAAATATATATAGCGATTAAGATTTACATCTTTTATTGAGATATTTATTCTGCTCATAGAGAAATTAGCACTGATTCTTTCTTTATTCATTATATTTAGTACGTGGTGAACCTACACAATTGGCTGCTTTTTTCTGTGTTTCATTTATATACTTGATTTATGGGACGGTGGCAACACCTACTCACCTTGTGCACAAAAGAAATAACCTCCCCCCCTTCATATACTTGATTTATATTTTACATATCCAATTTACCCCATACGTCTCATACCCCATTGGTAGCGCATTGGCCTTCCTTCTATCTTTTTACAATATTTGCAACTGAACATCATAAAGCCTTTTTCTACCATGATTAGACTTTGAAGAAATTCTAATTTAGATTTTTTTATATCAACCTTTTTCACATTCAGGGGTTTTCCCCTAAAATCAATGAATGATATTGCACATCACAAAAAGTAACCCATAAAGACACCCCTAAAACGTTGGGCTCTTCCCCTCATAAGTGAACTACATATAACAGTGAACCCAGATTGTGAAGAGGGCAAGACTCATTCCAATGCGTTTCACCTTTGGCTTCTTCAGGGCTGTTTAGGGGAGATGTTCAGATGTATTACTGAGAAAAGATGAAGAAAGAAAAACAAGGTAATACAGAACATATTGCATCTTATCTCTTACATAATCAATAACTTCCATTAAAAAAAGGTATATTTAGGTCAACTTACATTTTTAAAATAAATTGCAATTTCAGAAAGAATCACAGGTACTCGTCTCTCTCTGGCTAGAGCACCAATTTCAACCAAGACATCGAAGGCTAGATGGACCTAAAATTGGGGGAGAGAGAAGGCCCATCCAAAGGCACCCAACCAGGGTGGGGAGGGAGGAACAACTGGCACTACCCCCACTATTGCCAAAATTAAATAGTACTGGTAAATATAAAGGGAAACCCCTAATTAACACTCCTATTGTTAGGTATAATGCACTAATAACTACCAATTTAACAGACCGTCTTCATTCACAGACATACCTAGGCCCGAAATGAAGGGGAATAAAAGATAGATGCCAAGATGGTCACAGAGAAAAGCCACTGCATAAAAGGTTGAATGTATATCTGATTAAACAGAAATAATAACAAGAGTAAACCATTTCAAACGATACTTTAGTGATACTACCATATCTAAACAGATACAGCCATACAACTATGTCTTTAAGGGATAGAAGCGACAAAATGATACAGCTATGTCTTTAAGGGATAGAAGCGACAAAATGCATTATCTCTGGGTCCTCATACAGTTCCGTTTGTCAAGACACATAAGAGCATCCTATGATGGGTAGCCTGTAGGCTGCCATGCAGTATCTGGTGTGTTTATATTGGCGATTTGGCGCCAAAATCACTCTGGGAGGAGGAGAGCAACCCGGGGGGTCCGAGTATCCAGATAAGTATCAGGAGATACCTATGGAAACGCTTAAGGAACTTATCCCAGAATATAAAAATAAATCAGCCATTCCCCCCTTTGCAACAGAATGTGCATATCTGGTCTTTTATCCAGAAAGCATTATATGATATTAGATCTATGCCGCATACGGTCATAAATGACAGAAATCGAACTTTCCAGTACCAGAATGCATTAACAAATCTTAAGAAAAATCAGAATATAGTAATAAAATCATCTGACAAGGGGGGAAATGTAGTAGTCATGGATGGTGCCAAATATATCAAAATGTGTTGGGATATTCTATCCAATGCATCTTGGTATAGACGCATTCCAGAAACACAGGTTACCAAATTCCATCAGGAGTTCAGAGACATCATTGCGATAGCGTATGCTGACGCCACCATAAACAAAAATACATATGATTTTCCTAATGTTCAAAATCCAGTTTTATCAACGTTCTACTCTACCAAAAATACATAATACAGAAACCCCTCCAGGCCGACCAATCGTATCGGGGATTGGTTGCATTTCAGAAAAGGCTAGCAAACTGAGTGACGATTATCTGAGACCGTTCATACCATCATTACCGTCACATGTACAGGATACCAGAGACCTCCTAAAAATCTTAGAAGATACTGTTGTACCTGCAGATGCATGGCTGGTTACAATAGATGTTGAGGCCCTATACCGTTTGATACCTCATTCTAAAAAGGGAGTGGCCACAATTGCCGAATTTTGCACAGGTGTCAAACTGGCAGCCCTCCAGCTGTTGCGGAACTACAAGTCCCATGAGGCGTTGCAAGGCTGACAGTTACAACCATGACTCCCACAGGCATGATGGGACTTGTAGTTCCGCAACAGGAGGAGGGCTGCCAGTTTGACACCCCTGTTCTAAGGGAACGGGACAGTTCCACATGGAAATATAAATGCATTTATGTTGGAATTGCTAGAATAATATATATATATATATATATATATATATATATATATTATATATATATTTATATATATATATATATATTCTCTCCAGAAATGTTTTGGCTACCTTCAAGTGCAGGGAGTTGTGATGAGGACTAAATGTGCCCTGTCGGACTCAAACCTGTACCTGGGGGGGGGGGGGGGGTGGAGCGTTCAGTTTTCTTTGGAACAAATTAGTCTACGTACCTGTGCCATATTCTTTCATGGTACAGGTACATAGATATTTTAATTTCGATGGGTACGATAGGCAAGTTGAAGGAGTTTATGGAAAGGATTGGATGCAATTCATTCAATCTGAAATTCACAATGGAACGTGATCAATCTAGAGCAGGGGTGGGGAACCTTTTTTCTGCCAAGGGCCATTTGAATATTTATACCATCATTCGGGGGCCATACAAAAATTATAAACTTGAAAATTAGCCTGTTATAGTTGGTCAAACATTTAATTATCTCACCCCTAATGTGATGGCTGGAACTGCTTTTCATTGGTGAGGTGCTGGTGGGTACTGCTGGTGGTTACTGCTGGCTGGTACAGCTGGCAGGTAGTGTGCTGTGGGTACTGCTGGCTGGTACTGTGGGTACTGCTGGCTGGTACTGTACTGTGGGTACTGCTGTCTCAAGCTGGTACTGTGCTGTGGGTACTGCTGGCTGGTACTGCTGTGGGCAGTGCTGGTTCAGGCTGGTACTGCTGTGGGTATCTCTGGCTGGTACTGCTGGCGGAAAATGCTGGCTACAGACATCAAGTTCAACGGAGCATGTCACATGTCAGGACTCCGGAGCAGCGCCGCGCTGGAGGAAAACGCCTCCTGTATTGGTCAGTCTCCTCACATGCAGAGTTCATTTGATATCACTCCTCCGGTGACTCACTCAGACTGTCAGGATGGAGCCGGGACTATATAGGAAACAATCGGCTCCATTCTGACAGTTCAGCCGAGACAGACACCTCACCTCGTGGGAGACTTGGGGTGACATGGGGGGCGGACCAAATGATTTTGCGGGCCGTACGTTCCGCGCCCCTGATCTGGAGTAACCTTCTTGGATATTCAAATTTTCAAGAACCCAGAGGGAAACAATGACAGATCTTTATCATAAGCCATTGGCCGCGAATACCATTCTGCATGCCTTCAGTGCCCATCCCCTTACACTAAAGAACAGTATACCCTATGGGCCGAGTTCGGAAAAGCCCGTGGTGTATGTGCCCCTGGGGTGGCAGCCCAGGGGTGCCTTAATTCTCACTGGTGAGGGGCAGCTCGCCTTGAGTTTTTCGGCACCTTGGTCACTGCACCATCACACTTTTTCAGCACCTGCCTCTTGGGCTAGGCCTTTTGGCTTCGACCAGAGGAAATTTTATTCCGGCCGGAAGGCCTGCCTTTGTATTTTACACATTGGCACTAATTCACCTCTCCACTTCCCCACCTTTTTGTTTGTGTGTGTTTTTCCTTGTAGTGTGTCACTTCACTTTTACCTTTTCTTCCTGCACGATGAGTACGGTGTGGGTCTCCGGGCCTACCTTGAAAGTCTTGGGAGGGGGTGGACATAGCCTTTTGGCTTAGTTCGCCCTCTCTCATGGGGTCTCCCTTCGGGGGAGCCCCACCCAGTACTTGGGGTGGGCTGTTTCGGCAGTCCCCCTAGAGAACGGGGTTTGCCAGGTCTCGGCCAGGCAAACCATAGGAAGTACCTCAGTCCCTGTCAGGAGTCTTGCGCCCCGGGGGATCAAGGTATAGGTCCAACCTCTTCGGAGGTCAGACCATTCGCACACCCTGTGCAGTTTTTGTGTTTCTTCACGTTTGCGTGTGTGCACTTTTTATGCACCGGGTGTTAAGTCTTTTTGAGTACGATTCACACGCTACGGGCTTTAAAAAAAAAAAATAAAGAGAAATTGTAGCAGGGAGGAGGACTTTCTAATTCAGACAAGGAAGTTACAGAATTGTTTTCTGAAGAGAGGATATAGCAAGAAAGGTCTTAAAAAAAGCCTTTAATACAACTAAACAGAGGTCTCGTGACTCTCTCCTATATACCCATTGTAAACCAAAAGTAAATTAACCTACACATATCAGATTTTCTCAAAACCACACCTAAGTGGAAAGAATTGTATCATGCCACTGGCATCTACTTAAAGATGACCCAATAGTGGCCAAATATATGGGGAGAGACCTCAAGTGATGTATCGTCGGGTGAAATCGCTAGGTGACCACTTAACTCACAGACACTTACAGGATAGGACCTCCAGTTTACCCTGGGGTCAACATAAAAGAGGCACAGCAAAGTGTGGTAAATGCAATTACTGTAATTGGATCTGGAGTAGCAATAGGATACAATTATCCAATAGTCAAATATGGACCCCGTGCGAATCAATTAACTGACAAACAATAGGAGTTGTATACCACATGGAATGCCTATGTAGGGCATTCTATGTAGGCAAAACAAAGAGACCTTTCCATAAGTGACTATGTATATGAAATTAAAAACGGCCTAATAGAATCAGCCATTAGTCACCATATTGGTTTAAACCATAACTTCAACTTGGATTACATGAGGTTTTTCGCATTAGAACATGTGAAAGAGTCACCAAGAGGAGGAGATATTGACAAATGATTGTTACAGCTAAAAACTCAGTGGATCTTTTAGTTAAATGCTACCAAACCTCCAGGCCTAAACAAATACTTTAGCTATAAATAATTTCTGTAATTCTCTCACTGACTCTCCTAAACGGTTCATTCCCCTGTACCTCGGTAATCCGAGACTAATGCAACGTAATGTCTATAGCACTTTTATTCTATCCAGGAATTTGATAATATTCATTGTTTACAAGAAATTCCATGTTTTATGATATATGAAAGCTCTTTTGGAAGGATCAGGTCCGTCTCCTCTGACAAGGATGTATCCCTGATGCCCTGGACAGAGAATGGCCTCCCCACTTTGGTGAGGTCTAACCCATCCATCTTTCTTCTTGGGGGGGCCTCCTTCGGTGCCCAATCCGGAATGTGTAAGCCCTATTGGGGGGCATTATCTATAGAGAATTACAGTATCTGTTAATGTGTTGATTGTTTCTTCTGATGTGCTATTGATTACTGGCAATGTCCCCATGACAAGATATTTATTGCTTTTATTGTCTTGGTGGTTTAACTGTCATCTATGGTTTATCCACAAGATGGCGCTTCATCTGCTTGCCGTAGACGAACTTTCACTCCCTCAGTGATCACAAGCTGGCAGCATACTAGAGAGCTGTCTATATCCATAATGGATGCTGGCCCCAATATATGGGCTTGTGTCCCTTAGCCTCTTCCACCGGATGCTGCTGCCTTGATGCTGGTGTGATGGATGGCGCGAAGATGTGGCTTGGGACCGCGCCCGCCCACTCCGCCATTATCACCCATGTGTGATAGCACGTTCCATTTGGCCGATTCCTTAGTGTGTCATAAGGCTAGAGACGGCGGTGGTGTGAGGGGAAGGAGGAGGGAGGCAGTGATTTTGGTGCCAGATCGCCAATATAAACAGACCTGATATAGCAAGGCAGCCTACAGGCTACCCATCATAGGATGCTCTTATGTGTGGCGACACAGACAAACAAACAGGGGACTGCATGAGGACCCAGAGATAATACATTTTGTCGCTTCTATCCCTTAAAGACATAGTTGTAAGGTCAGATCTGTTTAGATAATGGCAGTATCACTAAATATCATTTGAAACGGTTTCCTCTTGTTGTTTTGTTTAATCAGATATACATTCAACCTTTATGCAGTGGCTTTTCTCTGTGACCATCTTGGCATCTATCTTTTATTCCCCTTCATTTCGGGGCTAGGTATGTCTGTGAATGAAGATGGTCTGTTAAATTGGTAGTTATAAGTGCTTTATACCTAACAATAGGAGTGTTAATTAGGGTTTTCCCTTTATATTTACCAGTACTATTTAAATTTGGCAATAGTGGGGGTAGTGCCAGTCCTTCCTTCTTCACTCCCCTCCTTGGTTTGGTGCCTTTGGATGGGCGCGCTCTCTCCCCCGCAGTTTTGGGTCCATCTAGCCTTCAAAGTCTTGGTTAAAATTGGTGCTCTAGCCAGAGAGCAATGAGTACCTGTGATTCTTTCTGAAATTGCAATTTATTTTAAAAATGCAAGGTGACCTAAATATACCTTTAATGGAAGTTATTGATTAAGTGATAAGATGCAATATGTTCTGTATTACCTTGTTTTTCGTTCTTCATCTTCTCTCAGTAACTCACTTGAACTTCCCCCTTAAACACGCCCTCTCCACAATCTGGGTTAACTGTTATATGCAGTTCACTTATAAGGGGAGGAGCCTCAAGTTTTCGGGGTGTCTTTATTGGTTACTTTTTGTGATGTGCAATATAATTTATTGATTTTAGGGGAAATGTCATTCCCCAACTTTTGGGCTTTTTAACCAATATTGTATTTGAATAAAGCATTTTTTTCTTTTTCACCAATGTATGTGTATCTATAATTATACTGAAGGGGAGTTCAACACTTATAAAGTCCTGTGGTTTCATTTTCCAGGGTAAAAACCTCCCACGATGGCATAGATTACAAAAAGAAACCTGACCGGTGTTCTAATCCTTCTCTATTCTATTAATATATTATATACACACTTTTTTTATACTTATCTGTAGATCTCATATCCAGTACAGATTACAGTACTTGTTTTCATAGACCTTGGGTTATATGCTGCTACCTTCAGGTAATTGGACACAAAAACTAGATGGTACCCATATAAAATTCCACCAACTTTGTCAGGCTCCAGTGTTTTTAGCAAGGCTAAGAAGTCATCAGAGGGGAGGGACCTGTCTCCTGTACTGTACTCTTGCATAAGGAATTTACAGTAAGTCAAAATTCCTATAATCTTAACCATACAGTACAGGCCAAACCCAAGTAATAAAAACGGAAAGGTGGACAACGATATATCAGCACAAAACTACCAACAGGCTCATAACAAACCTAAAATGGTTTCAAGAACTGAACCAAAATACTTTGATAACTGCTTGAAGCACCTTGTGGCCAAAGCTTGCATCAGTTGAGGTCTAAGTGTCTACCTGGCAGTACTCAGAAAACACATGAACAGAAAACCAGTTGGAGACCCTGCAAATCTGAGATATAGATGCCCGATACTGAAAAGCCCAAGGGATACTAATAACCCTGGTGAAATGGGCTCTGATGTTAAAGGGAGGAACATTTTCCTTAAGTGCATAGTGCCAGGAAATGGGAGTTGTCTGATCCACCTGGCAACGATGGAATGGGAAGCAGGGTGCCCTCTTGCAAAAAGAGAAAGTAATGGCCATATAGACTGACAGCAATAACTACATACAAACAATGTAAGGCAAATTCCTTGTCATGTTTTGGAGTAGTACACAAGGAAGAAAGAACAAAGTCCTCTTTGAGGTGGAAAAAGACTAGACCACCTTAAGCAAAAAATAAGGTTTTGGTCTTAAAACTATATTGTCATTGTGCAAAATATAAATGCACTTTAGAAGAGAGCCACTAGTTCAGAAATATGCCAAACACACATGATGGTAGCTAAGAGGGCAACCTTAAAAAGGTGAGGTCTGTAATCAGTTCAAATCAGGGGTCTCTGAAGAACATAGAGCACCAAGTTTATGTATTTATTTGAGCAACCTTTAGAAAGGTTTTGGTAAGGGATTACAATCCAAAAGTGCTTTGGAAGATAAGGCAGAAAGTCTTGATTTTTAGGTTTAAAAATAAAAAAAAACATGTTATACTAGGGCTGGGCGATAAAGCGATACCGATATGTATCGCGATAGTCAGGGGATCGATAGCAATACAAGACTGTGAACGATAAAACTTAAAGTCAGCTCCGACGGGTTTAAGCTTTAAAAATGGCGCCGCCCGTCGCATACACGTCACTGCGCGTGCGCCGCCGCCGCTCGGGAGAGGCCGGGAATAGCCGAAGTTACACGAGCGGCAGCGGCGCGTGCGCAATGACGTGGCGGCGCCATTTTTAAAATGAAGGCGCCTCTGGAACAGGTAAGTGAAACAGCTTCACTACCTGCCATTATGCAGAGCTGTGGGCACACTACAAGGGATGCAGTGCTGCGGGCATGGTCTACCTGTACCATGCCCACAGCACTGCATCTCCTGTAGTATGCCCACAACCCCGGATCCTCTTGCACCATGCCAGTGCCCTGCATTCTCCTGCACCATGCCAGTGCCCTGCATTCTCCTGCACCATGCCAGTGCCCTGCATTCTCCTGCACCATGCCAGTACCCTGCATTCTCCTGCACCATGCCAGTACCCTGCATTCTCCTGCACCATGCCAGTGCCCTGCATTCTCCTGCACCATGCCAGTGCCCTGCATTCTCCTGCACCATGCCAGTGCCCTGCATTATCCTGCACCATGCCAGTGCCCTGCATTATCCTGCACCATGCCAGTGCCCTGCATTATCCTGCACCATGCCAGTACCCTGCATTCTCCTGCACCATGCCAGTACCCTGCATTCTCCTGCACCATGCCAGTCATCCTGCATTCTCACCCTAGGGTCCTTATTTTAAATGGGTATATATCATAGGTAAAAAGGCGCTGGTAATCTTAATATATCACGTTATAAAAATTAATAGGTGATTTAAAGTGTAATATATGTGATTAAAAATTGCTACAAATATATATATGATCAACTATTGGTGCAATTAGCAAAGAAAAGTGCATACCAGTGCAATTTCAATTCAGAAGTGTTTGTGCTTCTCAAAGTAAATTAATCCACAAAGGTGTGGATCAGTGAACCAATAAATAGATATATAAAGAATTCCATACAAAAATCACATAAGAATATATAAAAATATAAATATATAAATGTGCTCCAAGTAGTGTTTAAAAGTCCAGACAATAGCATGCAATCAAAATTGTGCTTGGTGGATTCTTATTAATCCCTTCACAGTGCTCCAGGTGCTGGGATGTGACAACCGTCAATTAAGAAGTGCTTGTGCTTCTCAAAGTAAATTAATCCACAAAGGTGTGGATCAGTGAACCAATAAATAAATATATAAAGAATTCCATACAAAAATCACATAAGGATATATAAAAAAATCACATAAGAATATATAAAAAAGTATAAATATATAAATGTGCTCCAAGTAGTGTTTAAAAGTCCAAGCAATAGCATGCAATCAAAATTGTGCTTGGTGAATTCTTATTAATCCATTCACAGTGCTCCAGGTGCTGGGATGTGACAACCGTGGCCTCTTACCAGCTAGCAGCAGGTCACAAGGACCCCCAACGCCTGTGATCCCTTTATTGGGTGGATCAGACCTCTCCTCGATTGCTTGGATCTCTGGCTCCTATATTACTCGAGTTGGACCATGTAGTCCCCCCATACACATAAAGATATAGAAGAACAAATAGCCTCCAATAGTGAAATACTGTTTTATTCTCCAAAAAACATACACTATAAGGTGACAATTAGCCTCTTACTATTTGTTGTGCCCTCCTGGCACTGGGCAATTCGGCAGTACAAAATCGTTTTTTTGGGTCTTAGGAAGATATTCTCCGGGGATCTGCAGCACCCTGTATCTCCTTTCCCCCTTTCTTTGTATTGCAGCGGTGGATGTGTATCCCAGCCTCTGTTCCGAATGCCTCTGTGTGTTACTTCCGGGTTAGCATTGACCACAATGCATTTCGCTTAACGAGCGTCCTCAGGCAGTCTCTGCCTGAGGACGCTCGTTAAGCGAAATGCATTGTGGTCAATGCTAACCCGGAAGTAACACACAGAGGCATTCGGAACAGAGGCTGGGATACACATCCACCGCTGCAATACAAAGAAAGGGGGAAAGGAGATACAGGGTGCTGCAGATCCCCGGAGAATATCTTCCTAAGACCCAAAAAAACGATTTTGTACTGCCGAATTGCCCAGTGCCAGGAGGGCACAACAAATAGTAAGAGGCTAATTGTCACCTTATAGTGTATGTTTTTTGGAGAATAAAACAGTATTTCACTATTGGAGGCTATTTGTTCTTCTATATCTTTATGTGTATGGGGGGACTACATGGTCCAACTCGAGTAATATAGGAGCCAGAGATCCAAGCAATCGAGGAGAGGTCTGATCCACCCAATAAAGGGATCACAGGCGTTGGGGGTCCTTGTGACCTGCTGCTAGCTGGTAAGAGGCCACGGTTGTCACATCCCAGCACCTGGAGCACTGTGAATGGATTAATAAGAATTCACCAAGCACAATTTTGATTGCATGCTATTGCTTGGACTTTTAAACACTACTTGGAGCACATTTATATATTTATACTTTTTTATATATTCTTATGTGATTTTTTTATATATCCTTATGTGATTTTTGTATGGAATTCTTTATATATTTATTTATTGGTTCACTGATCCACACCTTTGTGGATTAATTTACTTTGAGAAGCACAAGCACTTCTTAATTGACGGTTGTCACATCCCAGCACCTGGAGCACTGTGAAGGGATTAATAAGAATCCACCAAGCACAATTTTGATTGCATGCTATTGTCTGGACTTTTAAACACTACTTGGAGCACATTTATATATTTATATTTTTATATATTCTTATGTGATTTTTGTATGGAATTCTTTATATATCTATTTATTGGTTCACTGATCCACACCTTTGTGGATTAATTTACTTTGAGAAGCACAAACACTTCTGAATTGAAATTGCACTGGTATGCACTTTTCTTTGCTAATTGCACCAATAGTTGATCATATATATATTTGTAGCAATTTTTAATCACATATATTACACTTTAAATCACCTATTAATTTTTATAACACGTGATATATTAAGATTACCAGCGCCTTTTTACCTATGATATATACCTATTTATTGTTTTATTACAATTAAAAGGGCAGCAGGTTCAACAATCTTTTATTTAAAGGGCCAGGCGCCTTCTCTTTTCTTTTTATTACCTTATTTTAAATGGGTAATAAAAAATATCAATAATTATCTATATCGACCGATATGAAACACTGATATCGTGATACAGTTTTCAGCCATATCGTCCAGCCCTATGTTATACTTACCTGTTCTGTGAAGTGGTTTTTCACAGATCAGCCCAGAGCCTCCACTTCTCGGGTCCCTTGCCAGCCCACCTGGCCCTTCCCTCCTGCGGAGTAAAAAAACCTTCTGCCTTTAGAACCACTTTAGGGGTACTCAAGACTAGATACGGTTCTGAAGAAAGGCCAAAATACAAGCAAGATAGAGTATTTCTCAGGGTTAGGACTTCTCTTCTTGCACCATACAAAAGAATGCCTTTCACACACGATACCAAATCTTGCAAAAGTTGGACTTCCTTACTCTGTGTAAGATGGTCAGCGGTACCCCTATCCTTTAGGTCTTGAGTCTCAACAGCCATGTCGTTACTGCCCGTGACTGAGAGGCAGGATGGAATAGGGGGCCTTGGGGCAGTAAATCTGGGCTTTTTGGAAGAGGCCAAAGCTTTCACACCAGAAGTCTGAGTATGTGTGCCTACCATCTCCTTCTGGGCCAATTTAGTGCAATGAGAATAACTGGAACCCTTTCCTCCTATCTTGTGCAGCAATCGAGGAAGGATCTTCATCATAGAGAAGACATAGCATTTGGAATGGAGTCCTAGTTAGTTATCGCTAGAGTATCTACTGCAAAAAGGTTAAAAAGAACCATGTGGTCCTGGTCAGAAACATTTTCAGCTTGTTGTTGAACTGGAGGCCAGAATGTCCACATCTGGTTTTACCCATCATAGACATGTAGATTTTGAAAGATCCTGATGTGCAGAGACCACTCTCCTTGGCCCAGGTTTGCCTGCCAACGATCCACTCAAGGAATGTGGCATCTGAAAAAGTTGGAATGTTTCTGCCCACGAGGGCATTCGACTCATTCTTTTTTTAGTGTTACTAAGCTTCTGGTGCCCCCTTGATTATGTAGGTCACTTTTGTGTCATTGTCCCACTGTACTCTGACTGGGTGACCTTGTAGAAGGGAGATCCAATGGTATGGAGAAAATCTGATAGATTCCAGCTCCAGAATGGTAATGGGGAGTTTTGACTCCTGTGGGGAGTAAGAGTTGTAAATTCTGACCCAGCCTGTAATACTCACATCTTGTTACCATGTTCCAAGTCATGTCAAGGAAAGATTTTCCCCAACTCCAAGGAAGGATGGGAGATCCATCATGCAAGGGAGATCTGTCCGGACAGAAGGATTGAATGATACAAAAAATAGATTTGCTTGTTCCAAGTCCTGAAGATGTTGGATTGAATGGTCTGGAGTGAAACTGGGCATAGGGAATGGTCTCAACGGAGGTCATCAAGAGGTCCAGAACCTTCATGAAGAAATAAATTAAACAGTTTAATCATAACAGTAGGGCCACAGAGCTGGACCTTAGTGAGGCAATCTTCCCCTGAGGGAGGAAGTTTCTGGCTTGGGCTGTGTGCAAGATTAGACACAGGTACAGACTGACTGAGGGCTGGAGGGCAGACTTTGAAAAGTTGATTATCCCACCAAAGTTTTAAAGGAACTGGATGGTTCTTTGGACATTGACAGACAAGGACTTGGCTGAAGAGCACCTTAGCAGGAGATTGCCTAGGTAACCTGTGACATGAATGCCCTGGGTTCATAGAAGAGCCAGAAGCAGGGCAAGCACTTTTGTGAACCCTCAGGGTGCACAGGAAAGTCTGATTGGTAGTGCTACAAACTGGAAGTGCTGTTTTTCCCACAGCAAATTGCAGAAATCGTTGGGGTGATGAAAAATGGGAATATAGAGATAGGCATCTTGTACAAGAAAGTATCTTGACTGACGAAAGCAATGATAGATCTCGTAGATTCCATTTGGAATGCTGGTACACAAATCTGTTAAAGGGATAGAGAAAGAAGAAACCTTGTAACTGTTCTTATGAAAGAACTAGTCTAACCACTACCTGTGCATGCAGGTGATGTAGGGCAGTCAAAGCTGCCTTCCTTTGGTAGTAAAGCTGGAAAAATTGAAGGTAAAGGCAAGGAGAGTCAGAGACAGAAATTCCATTTTGTACCCCTTTGAAAAGACAGACTGCACCCATGGGTCTGGGACATCCCAATTCCAGAGTGGCACACACCCAACAAAACTTTGAGTGGGGGTGCCCCTTCATTGTGAAAAGGGCTTCTATGAAGGCTTGGTGGGCCACAGCTCAGGGCAAGAGAAAGTGTGAAGCCTTGGTTTTTAGGTTAACACCTCAGGAGAACAGAAAGATCCCTTTCTTTGAGTGGAGGTAAAAGATATAGGAGTAGAAGATCTAGGTTTTTTTCTTATGGGGTAGTTCCTTCCTGCCCCAGTTATATCTTAGATAAGTTTGTCCAGGGATTCCCCAAAGAGGCACTGACCATCAAATGGCATGCGTAGAAAACATTTCTTACAAGTATGTTCTGAAAACTAAGCATTTAGCTACAAAATCCTGTGCATATGCACAGAGATACAATTCTTTAGCCTTGAGGAATTACATTCTCAAGAGTATCAAGACAATAGGGCTTAAGGAATCAGCTGTAATTGCTCTTCCAGAGCAGGGTGTTCAAAAGACAGGTTCTTAGCCTCTGCTCACTTGTCTCAGCCAGTTGACAATCTAGCATAGACAAACAGTGCAGCTTGGCCCCTCCTTCTGCTGCCACATCAAAGCCAGTGTGATCAGGAAGTGAGAGGAGAGAGCCCCTGCAGACGGGCACAGAGCTTTTACCCTATTGTATTCCTTGGTCTTAAAAATGTAATTTTCTTTTCAAGCACTTTTTACTCCTGTCAGCGACAAGTAGATACAAAGTAGCAGGAGGATCAACATTGGTTAATCACAGAAATCACATGATTAGCAACCAATTGTAACGGATAGTCTCTTTCGGTTCCCCAGCGGCATTGTGCAGAATTTCCTGTTACTGCTGGAGGAATTTCTTCAGTGATTCCTTCCAGAAGAGGTTATTTAGCAATATCCCTTTTCTTCATTTACATACAACAGATTATTAGGCAAGGCGTTAGATTAACATTTGAACATAGGCCCACTTTTCCATTTTCAGTTAAAGGAATTTCACAATTTCAGCAAAAACTGGTAGTGCAGTAAGACAGGGTTTCTCAAATGGGGCTCCGCCAACATTGCAGAGAATTTCAGGGTTTCCTGGGACCAGAATGTTTTTCAAGTGTCCCTCAAGGATAAAAAAAAAAAAAAAAAAGGAGGTTGAGAAAGACTGGCTTAGAGAAAGGTAAGTAACTGTCACAGGATAAGGTAAATGCAAGGTAATTAAATTACTAGACACAAACTAAGCTAATTATCTAGTAGTAAACCAATGCAAAACATTTTACAAATCTCTACTCCTGTCAGGTCCCAACTAATGTTCTAAACAATTAGCTGCCAAAAAAATCAATTTAAGAGGCTGTGCTTTTCTAAGTCACAATACCCACCCCTTTCCAAAAACTACTGCTTGAAGTCCACCCTACGCAAGGTGTGCCATCTTTGAATCTGCTGTATATGTCAGCCAACACCTAAAAGCTTTCAAGCAGGCAGAAGTATACAGTATGTAGACTAACAGTTTACCAAACACAATTTAATTGGACCCGATTACTAGGTTTCTACCTTTTTAAATGAGGTTTTGATAAATGTAATTATAATGCAAAATGTGTTAGCTACTGAAAAAACAAAATATACAGTGGTTTTTGCATCAATACTAGTGACATTTTCAGGAATTGAGAGTGGAACAAATGTATCCAGGAAAATGCTAAATCTACTAAGAATGACTTTAGAAAGCAATGACATCGGAAAAAATGCAGACTTAGCTAATGTACTATGTAGAAATGCACATGGAGGCTAAACGCACAGGAGCGGTATTCTAACTGTTCCAGCAGTGCCATTACCCCAGTCAATTTCAGCGTACTTAAAGGGGAGTTCCGCCCCCCCCCCCCCCTCCAAAAATTAAAAGTCAGCAGTTACACATACTGTAGCTGCTGACTTTTAATATTAGGACACTTACCTGTCCTGGAGTCCAGCGATGTCGCACCGCAGCAGATGTTTCCGTCGGCTGTCGGGTGCTGCCGCCCCATCGCCGGTAAGGGAACCCAGCAGCGAAGCCTTGCGGCTTCACGGTGGGTCCCTACTGCGCATGTCCTGCAGTTTAGAAGAGCTGGGCAAGCGCCCAGTGTCCAAGGGGCCTTAGGTCATGTCTTACATAGACTTTTCATTTTACCCTGTCTCTCCAAAAGAGGAAGCCAGGAATAATAAATGGCCCAATTAATGAATAAGGCAAAATTCAGCAATACCATTTAAATCATAGTTCTCTTCATGCATCAAAGCTACCAACTTATTTTTTGGCTTGGCAGACTTCGGACATTGGTGAAAACTTCATAATTCATTGTTGCATTTTGCACTTGTATTTTTCATATCTTTGTAGTACAGATATTACTGATAGTACAGATAGTACTGTAATCACAATGGGCAAAAACTTTAAGTTCAGTTTCTTGGGGTTGTTTCATCCAAATCATGAAATGATCCCATAAGTATGTCCCTTTCCAGACACCACTGGCCGGCATCAGGGACCAAATGATAAAGCAGGTTAGAAAACTTGCCTCTGCCATGCTAGATTAGGCTGTTCTTCATATGTTCTACGAGATACTTTTTTTAGTCAAGATATGTAACTTTTCCAAAGATCCTTTATTTGTGGAAGGTTCCCATTACCTGTTCTTCTGGGTCACAGCTTGAACCCATTAGGGGTGACTCCATAGGGAGGACACGGAAACGCTATTTCTATTATTGCAACCCCACTGACTTCCACTTCTACATTATTTATTATACTTAACTGTTCATTATTGCTCATTGACTCTCTATATCTTGTATACCATTTGCCCACTCTATATTTGGACTCTATCTTCTTTACATTTTTGTTGTATCCTTTTTTTTTTAAAAAGATTTTTATTGAAGTCCAGCATAGTCATACAGTTCAACATAATACATTACAGTATCCACAGCTCTCAGCATCCTCCAAGGGCGAATGACAAAAACAATCAAACAGACCACAACATACAGGATAAAAAGCATCACCCCTTAGATAATATACAGCCATATCGCACAAACCATGCGACCAGCGGGACCTCATTTTTAAATTTTAATGAAAACAACAACAACAACCAAGAACACCCCCCACCCCCCTGAACCAAACCAAGAACCTGGCCTCCCTTGTTGTATCCTTTTTACACTTCTGTTGTATCTATTGTATGTACATAACTCTAATAAAATACTTTGAACGAGAAAACTTGCCTCTATCACTACTGTTCCCGGCTTAGATAAGTGATGCAAGCACATCTCATTTTCTATCTGCTCCCTAAATGAGGCATACTACTTTTATTAAAAAATTTTACTGAATTTATAAAAGGCATATAAAGTATGAAAACTACTCACCCGACAGAAAATTTCGAAGACGTGCAAACTGCAATTCATATTGTTGTGGGTCAATCTGGCAGGGTGCTGAAGATACTGCACTGGCACAGCTTGATTCTGCTTGTACTAAACAAAATAGGGAAAGCAAATACACATGAATGGAACAAATACCCCTAGTGGATCAAGCATTATTGCTCATAATATCTATTACTGCATTTCTTCCCCCATTCTAATTGAGGGCTTTCCAATTTAAAAAAAAAAAAAAAAAAACACACTGCTTCAGGCCCCTCACTTACGGCCCATGCACATAGGGCTGTCTGGGAGCAATGCATCAGTCCTGGCATTTTAGTGCGCCCTGGAGAAACAGGTGCAGCATCCAGTCCAGCTGCAGGCAGCCAGTCAAAGTCTATGGCAAGCTGTGGCTAAATGGGGTTGAATGCTGCGCCAAGTGGTACCAGTGTTCAGGACCCTGCTCATTCAGAAAAGAAGATTCTCAATGTAGGTGAGCGTTAATAAAATATCTGACAAGGTATAGGACTAAAAACAAAAAAAAAAAAAACAAAAAAAAGGTACAATTAAAAAAAAAAAAATCAGACAGTTGCCATGCATTTCTGCAAATATCTCCTTGGATAGTTTTTTTTTTTTTTAATACATTTAAATTAAAAGTGACAGTTCTACATGATATAAGGTCAGTTTAAATGTTTCAATTACAAAATCTATTGTAAAGTAAGACACAAAACAGTGTATACAAATACCTTCTTGGGTACATCTAAATTCAGTTTACCTATTGCTTAGCTCTGCAGATTTTAGTTTTTTTTTTTTTTAGGTAATCTGCGGTTAGAAAGATATGTATGCTACAATTTTGACTTCCCATTATGAAAATGTTAGTTGCCTGGTTGTCATGCCTATTCACCTGCTTAAATATTTTGTGTTACAGACCTGGACCAATTATACATGTCAAAAACACTAATTTTCCAGGCTGAATGTTTGTCCCAAATCAATGACTCACAGTACTGAAGCCACAGACATCCAGGATAAATGTATTTTAAAAGGAAGAGATAGTAAGGACAGCCTTGTATTTCTCTCTGTACAGCTTTCTTTTAAAGAGATGCTAGAAATAAAAAAGTGCAGTTCACATACCTGACAACGCTAGAGAATTCTGAAAAGAAGCTTTCAGGTAATGCCCAGGTCTGCTGCACCACCCGCATATTCCTGTTTTCCTGCCTCACTGGCCAATAGAAATGTTCAGAAGCTTTGTTTGCCAGAACAGTCCAGAATTAGGCCATAAAAGCAGGGTATTAGAGGCTGCCAGTCATCTCTACATACCTTCACTTTATAACCCAAGCTCCTTTTGAGAATAGGTTCTCTTTAAATGCGTTTTTTCTGAAAGTATTTCCCTCATCTGTGATAAGTTTATAACATTTCACAATTATTCCCCAAATATTTGGTCCATTCTAAAAAGATTTCAGCACCAAAAGGGAAAGTACACCAAAACCTCAATTTACTGCTCGGTAACTCCTTTTCCAGGAATCCTGAAGGATTGACGGAAGATGGCTTCACCCACCTGCAGAAAACACAAGACTAGACTAAAGAGATTTAAAGGGCTCCCCTGGAGCCAACAGTTTTCGGGAGAAGAATGTTTTTCTATTCTTGCCTGATATAGGATTCTAACTGCTCAACATTCCTAGGTCCTCTTTGTCGTATATTTCGCTTCAAGATGCGCCAAATATTTTCATTTGGTCTGGACAGCAGGCAGGCCAGTTAAGCATCCGGAATCTTCCACATGAAGCTATGATGTTCTCATTGATGCAGTGTGTGGTTTAGCATTGTCCTGTTGAAATATGCAAGACCTTTTTTCCAAATGTGCTCTGTATCCCTAGGGGCTGGCATCCATAGTGATTCCTACTTGTACCGGGTACATTTAGAGGTGTTTCTCCTGACTTAAGGCCATGAATGGCATTCCTCTTTGTCAGGGAGTTGGTGTTCCTTGCCTGGATTGCTTGGTGCACAGTATAGGATACAAAAAGTAACAATGAATACTGCAAGACATGTCAGAATGGGGTCACACTAGAGCCCATGTATGATTCACAGATCTGTTCGGGCTAGGAAGAGAGAGGTCAGGAGCACTCACATGCTGTCTCATACATGTGATAGATTCCATCACCCAAAAACAAGAAGGGGAAGCCTGAGGCAACATTACATAGTTAGCAAGGTTGAAAAAAAAGACATCCGTCCATCCAGTTCAACCTATGATGTGTGTGTTTGCTGTTAACCGTACATTGGATACCCCTGTATGTTGTGGTCTTTAAGGTGCCCATCTAATAGTTTTTTGAAACTATCGATGCTCCCTGCTGATACCACATTCAAACTTAGCATAGTGGGAACGCACTTTCCCGCTTACGGTTTATTGATTCTCACACACCTTTTTGGGTGTGAAGGGTCGTGCATTTTGTACTGTGGCAAATTGTACCATGTTTAGGGTGCCATAAAAAAATAAAAAAAAGTTGATCCAGCCCAGTGCTCCAATGCAGATTCTTGCACCAATGCCAGCGCGCTTTTCTCACAAGCACTTCCAGAGTGGCCACTGGCTTCACCAACCTACACCTTTTTGTGAAGTAAAGGGCATTGCTGTGTTAATTCTTGACACCTCACTGAAGCGGACCTTGCTCTGATGAAGTAGAAGTGCATGACTGGTGTATAGCACATAGGTTCAGCACTGAAGAGCAACAGCACCAGCCACCACTACCACAAATAGCCACAAAGACCTGGCTTCCCTCTTGCAGGGCTGAGCCTGCAAAGAGCACTTAGGACCTCCAATCTTTACCTGGTCCTTACCTGAAGAAGAAACTCAGACTCTGAAGCCCAGAACTGTGAGGAAAGTAGCTGGAGAGTACATGGGACCATCAGGGACCAGGTCTCAGAGAGAACAAACTACCCGGTTAGAAAGGGATCACTAATGGTAAAGGGTGTAGCTCTCATGACCCCAAACACTTATCCCTGGGTGGTCCTTCCATCTCTGGACCACAGTGCCATTTGGTCTGCCAAAACACTTTTTTTTATATAAATTTTCAACAAGAGTAAATTTCAACGGTTACAGTAAAACATTTTTCCCTGTCTTCCCAGCCTGTGATCCCTCCCCGCTTCTATTTACCCTTCTATTCCTTTGTGTCTTCTCCTACTTCTCCATTGTCTACTTCCTCTGTCGCACCTCCAATCTACCCATACTTCTATGTATTGTTAATCTTTTTGAAGTCTGCCCATTTTATCTATTTGTAAAGCGCTCTGTCTGTTATTCATCTCTGCTGCCCAAGTACTCCATGATAGAGATATAGATATATATTTTTTTTTTTTTTTTCGAACCACTGGGAGAGTGGGTGGGACTCTCTGCATCTAGCCATTTTTTTGGGATTATCCCCTTTGCTGAATTTATCAGGTTTTGTACTATCGTGCTTTCATAATGCCGTTTTGATTTATCCGTTTTATGTAATAAACATGTCCATGGGTCGTCAATGATGGCCACTCCTGTAATTTCCCTGATATACTCTTGTACCTTCTGCCGGTAGTCACAGATCTTAGGGCAGTCCCACCAGATATGAAACATTGTGCCCTGCACATTGCAGCCCCTCCAGCACAATGCAGATTTCTCTGGTTGACATTTGTGTGCTTTTAATGGCGTTATGTACCATCTCGATAGACATTTATAGTTAATGTCAATGGTATTTATGCCAATCGCCGAACGGAGAACAGCTATCAGTATTGCGTTCACTTCGTGTTCGTTTACACGTGATCTTATCTTAGTTACATAGTTACATAGTTACATAGTTAGTGAGGTTGAAAAAAGACACAAGTCCATCCAGTTCAACCCATGATGCGTGTGTGTTTGCTTTTAACCGTACATTGTGTACCCCTGTATGTTGTGGTCTTTAAGGTGTACATCTAATAGTTTTTTGAAACTATCTATGCTCCCCGCTGATACGACTGCTTGTGGAAGAGAATTCCACATCCTTACCGCTCTTACAGTGAAGAACCCCTTACGCACTTTAAGGTTAAACCGCCTTTCCTCAAGTTTTAGTGAGTGGCCACGTGTCTTATTGTATTCCCTTTCTCTGAATAGTTTGTTCCTTATGCTAGGGTCGCCAGTACAGTATTTGTACATTGATATCATATCCCCCCTCAATCGTCTCTTCTCCAGAGAGAATAAGTTCAGTGCTTGTAGTCTTTCCTCATAGCCGATGTCCTCCATTCCCCTAATTATTTTTGTTGCCCTCCTCTGGACTTTCTCCAGTTCCAGCACATCCTTCCTGCGGACCGGTGCCCAGAACTGGACAGCATACTCCAGATGTGGCCGGACCAGAGTCTTGTAGAGCGGGAGAATAATCTCTTTATTTCTGGAGTGAATCCCCCTTTTTATACATCCCAGTATTCTGTTGGCTTTGCTTGCGGCGGCTTGGCATTGCATGCCACTGCCAAGCCTGTTGTCTACCAGTACCCCCAAGTCCTTTTCCATCCTAGACTCACCCAGAGGTTCACCCCCTAGTGAATAGCTTGCTTTCTGGTTTCTGGCACCCAAGTGCATTACTTTACATTTTTCTACATTAAACCTCATCTGCCATGTGGTTGCCCACCCCGTTATTTTGTTCAGGTCTGCTTGCAAGATTTCCACATCCTGCATAGAAGATATTGGCATGCCTAATTTAGTATCATCTGCAAATACTGAGATTGTACTAGATATCCCCTCCTCTAGATCATTTATGAATAAATTAAACAGGATTGGTCCCAGGACAGAACCCTGGGGGACCCCACTTTCCACACCCGCCCAATCCGAGTACTCCCCATTAATCACCACCCTCTGGACTCTCCCCTGGAGCCAGGTCTCTATCCAGGTACTCACCTTATGATCCATACCTACCTTCCTTAGTTTGTACAGTAAGCGTTTGTGAGGAACGGTGTCAAAGGCCTTTGCGAAGTCCAGATACACCACATCCACAGGCTTACCTTTATCTAGGTGGCAGCTCACTTCATCGTAGAAGGTTAACAGATTGGTTTGGCACGAACGATTTTTCATGAATCCATGCTGATTTCTACTTATAATACCATTTTCATTACTAAAGTCTTGTATGTGGTCCCTTATCATCCCCTCCAAAATTTTGCAGACTACTGATGTTAGGCTGACCGGCCTATAGTTACCCGGGATATATCTCGGCCCCTTTTTAAATATTGGTACCACGTTGGCTTTTTTCCAATCAGCTGGCACCATACCCGTCTGTAAACTATCCTTAAAGATCAAGAATAATGGTCTGGCAATCACCTGGCTGAGCTCATTAAGAACCCTCGGGTGCAAGCCATCCGGTCCCGGGGATCTATTTATGTTAAGTTTCTCTAGTTTAGCTCTAAGTCTATCCTCTGTTAGCCATGGCGGCACTTCCTGAGGTGTATTATTTAGTTCGGCCTTACAAGCGGGTTTCGTGTAGCCCCCCGATTCCTTTGTGAAGACTGAAGAAAAGAAATTATTTAACACTTCCGCCTTTTCTCTGTCCTCAGTGGCCATTTTTCCTTTATCATCTTTTATGGGGCCAATGTGCTCTGGCCTGGCTTTCTTACTGTTTATATACTTAAAGAACTTCTTGGGGTTCTTTTTGCTCTCCTCCGCTATATGTCTCTCGTGTTCTATTTTAGCCGCCCTGATTTCATCTTTACATTTCTTATTACACTCTTTGTAGTGCTTAAATGCTGCCAATGACCCCTCAGTCTTGTATTTTTTGAAGGCCTTTTCTTTAGCTCTAATATACATTTTAATGTTGGAGTTTAGCCACCCAGGGTTTAGTTTTGCTCTTTTAAATTTATTTCCCTGTGGAATGCACTGGCCCACTCCCTTGTTAAGTATGCTCTTGAAGCACTCCCATTTTTCCTCCGTGTTCTTTGTTCCCAGGGTTCTATCCCATTTGATATTTTCTAGCAGCGAGCGCAGTTTAGGGAAATTGGCTCTTGTGAAATTCAGCGTCCTTATATTACCCTTGTGTTTCCTATTACTGTAATTAATACTGAAACCAATTGACCTATGGTCACTGTTCCCTAAGTTGTCCCGTATTTCTATATCCGTGAGCAGGTCTGTATTGTTGGTAATCAGTAGGTCAAGTACCGCATTGCTTCTTGTCGGTGCATTCACCATCTGACCCATGAAATTGTCCTGCAAAACATTTAGGAACTGCCGAGCCTTGGCTGAATGCGCGGTTCCTTCTGCCCAGTCTATATCTGGATAATTAAAGTCCCCCATTATAATGACATTTCCCATCCTTGCTGCCAATCCTATCTGTAACATGAGGTCCGCCTCACCCTCCTCCCTCTGGTTGGGGGGCCTATAGCATACGCCCAATATTACCTTCCCCGCCGTGCCTTCCCTTTGAAGCTCTACCCATAGGGATTCTGCCTCGTCCATAGCTCCATTATTAATATCATCCCTCATATTTACCTGTATACTGTTCTTAATATACAAACATACCCCTCCCCCTTTTTTACTTTCTCTATCTCTGCGATAAAGGGAATACCCCTGAATGGACGCCATCCAGTCATGAGAGCTGTCAAACCAAGTCTCAGTTATCCCCACAAAATCTAAGTCCTCCTCAAATATCAGCAGCTCCAGCTCTCCCATCTTGTTGGCCAGGCTTCTGGCATTGGTATACAAACCTCGTAATTTTGATCGGTTATATTTATCCTCTTTTGATGTTTTTAGGCTGCTCTCTTGATTTTTCCCCGTACCCACCCTGGGTATAGGAGCTCCGCACACCCTATCGCTAATGCCCCCATTTCTGCCCTCTGAAACTTGCTTTCCACTGGGTAATTCTACATCTGTACCCTCCCCCCCATTCCCTAGTTTAAAAGCCCCTCTAACTTTTCGGCCATCCTCGCACCCAGTACGGCTGCACCCACCCCATTTAGGTGCAATCCGTCCCTACCAAAGAGCCGGTGACCGACTGAGAAGTCGGCCCAGTTCTCCAGGAACCCGAAACCCTCCTTACTACACCAGCTCCTCAGCCACTCGTTAACTTCCCTAATCTCCCGCTGCCTCTCTGGTGTGGCTCGAGGTACAGGTAGTATTTCGGAAAATATTACCTTGGAGGTCCTAGTCCTCAACTTAGCGCCTAAGTCCCTGAAATCGTTTAGGACTCTCCGTCTTCCTCTGCCTATGTCATTGGTACCCACGTGTACCATGACAGCTGGGTCTTCCCCAGCCCCACCCAATAATCTGTCCACCCGATCCGCTATGTGCCGAACCCGAGCGCCCGGCAAACAACAGACTGTTCGGCGCACACGGTCTTGGTCACAGATTACACTGTCTGCCCTTCTAATAATTGAGTCCCCTACCACCAGCACCTGTCTTTCCTTTCCCTTTCTCCCAGCCTCACTGGAGGAGTTCTTCCCCTGGCAGCTAGGGGCGTCGCTCTGCTCCAGCAATGCTGGTCCCCGACTGGTTTCCCCAACATCACACAACGGGGCGTATCTATTGGGGTGCTCCAGCCCAGGATCAGCCTCCTTGCCTTGTTCCCTTCTACCCCTCCTAACTGTCACCCCTCTACTCTGCTCTGATGCCTGCACCTCCGATACTCCGCCCACCTCTCTTTCTCCCATGTTTCTATTAATGGAGGTTTCGACAGGCCAGGCGTCTCGGTTAGCATTTTGTATATCTTAGATATATTAGCTTCTATTTTTGTTTGTGGATTGCAAAGTTTTTCCATCATATTTAAATTTCTTCTCGGATCAAATGGGTTGCAGCAGAGATTCACAAAATTTACCTGAAGATAGCTCCATTCATTCAATATCATATTTTCTCTCCTATTATTAAGTTTGTGATATGGCCTTATCTTTCCACCTTGTAGAATATCTTTTAACTGCGTGTTTTTAATCCAACCGCCAAATTGTGTCCCAATCCCGGGTGTAAAATATTTTGTGCCTTCTAGTGATAGTAGTGGAGAGTTATTTTCCCATTTGGCTTGTCTGTGTACCATGTCCCATGTCTTATATACAACTCTCGTCATACCATGTGTGTCTTCGTGTATTTCCCTATATTTTGGTGGAATCCTAATATTCTTGTTTAAATGTGTTATAGTGTAGTTTCGTTCTTAACCCATCTTTTGTCTGAATTTATTTATTTTTGTCCATTCTATCATACGTGAGATTATGACTGCTGTGTTGTATCTTTTAATATCTGGTGCGGCTAATCCCCCCCCCGTGATTTATCTTTGCTGAGAATCATAAATTGTATTCTAGGCTTTTTTCCCTGCCAAATTAATTTTAAATATCATTGTTTTTATTATTTTAAAGTATACCGGTGGTATAGCTATCGGTAACCATCGAAATTTGTATAGGATTTTAGGCAGTATTGTCATTTTGACCATGTTCATTCTTCCCAACCAAGAAAGTGGGAGTCTTGATATTTTTTCAACGTCTATTTTTATCTCATTTAACATGGATATGTAGTTGACATGGTAGGGATTTTCTTTAATGATGGGGTTAAATTTATCACAAGATATTTTAGTTTTGATTTTGCCCATGTGAATGGGAATTCACTCTGCAGTGCTCTTCTTTCTTACTTAGCTTATATATTTAACATTTCTGACTTTATTGGGTTGATCTTAAAATTAGATAGTTACCCGTATTTCTTTAACTCTTTATTAACATTAGGGAAGGGTTATTCTAGGGTTGGTGATGTAAAACAGAACATCATCGGCATACGCCGCTACCTTATGTTCTTCTTGTCCTACCTTTACTCCCCTAATGTCTACGTTATTCCTTATAGTCGCCAATAGTGGTTCCAACAGGACAAAAAACAGGGATGAGAGGACACCCGTCTCATCCCCTTGCACATTTCAAAGTGGGGGGGGGGGGGGATTTCCATGAACCTTTACCGATGCTTTTGGACTCCTATACATTGCTCTTATCCGTTGGATCATCTTTGGGCCAATACCTAAATCCTATATTGTTTCTAGCATAAACTCCCAGTCCACCCTGTCAAATGCTTTTTTCGGCATCTATTGACAGTAGTAGGTCTTGGTTGAGACCTCTAGCTTTATGTAATAAGAGTAATGTTCTTATCCCGTTATCTTTTCCCTCTCTGCCTGGGGCAAATCCTGTTTGGTCTGCATGGATTCACTCTGGCATTACATTTTTTAGTCTAGTTGCTAGAACTTTTGCGTATAGTTTTGTATCGGCATTTAACAGCGCTATTGGTCTGTAGCTAGAGCACAGGGTTGCATAGTTCCTATCTTTGGGTATTACCGTTATATATGCTTATAAAGATTCTGCTCTCATCCTCCCCCCTTCTATCTCATTCCCATATGTGCAAAGTTTTGGTACTAGTGTTTCCTTAAACCTTCTATAGTAGCGGGTGGTGAACCCGTCAGGCTCTGGGCTTTTCCCTACAGGTGAGTTTTTTAGTGCCATCATTATCTCCTTCTGAGAGATTGGGGCCTCTAGAACTTGTAGTGTTTCTGTTTGTAATTTAGGTAATTTATTCCCTTGTATATTTTTGGAACCTTTGTTTTCTATTTTGTTCTGCTTCATGTAATCCCTTTTTTCTCAGACTGCAGATAAACAGGTACAATGTATGAAGGAGTATTTGTTTCTCATATAAAGCTCCGTAACAACTCTGAAATGCTTTAGCTATTTCTGTTGTTAAATAGACCATTTCTCCTCTATTGCTTTTTATTTTTTCTATGTATTTGTTAAAATTTTTACTCTTTAATATTCTTGCTAAATATTTTCCTGGTTTATTTTCCCATTTATATATTTCTCTAGCAACTCTATTAAAAGTGCGTCCAGTCTTTTCTTCCATTAGTTCTTTTAGTTTATCTCTTTTTGATACAAGATTTGTTGTGTCTCGGCCTCCATGTTCTTTTTAAGCTTTTGTTCTAGCTCATGCATCGCTGTTATTAGTCCATTTATATTAACCACTTAAGCCCCGGAAGATTTTACCCCCTTCCTGACCAGGGGGTTTTTTGCGATTTTTTACTGCGTGACTTTAACGGACAATTGCGCGGTCGTGCAACGCTGTACCTAAACGAATTTCACGTCCTTTTTTTTCCCCACAAACAGAGCTTTCTTTTGGTGGTATTTGATCACCTGTGCGATTTTTTGATCATGCGCTATAAACAAAAAAAGAGCGTAATTTTTGCAAAAATAACAATATTTTTCACTTTTTTTTTTTAATATGAAATTCCCCCCAAAAAAAAAAAATGTAAAAATCAAAATTTTTTAACATTTTCGGCCAAATTGTTTCACGCTACATATGTTTGGTAAAAAAAATAAAATAAATAAATAAATCGCAAAAAGCGTATTTTGATTGGTTTGCGCAAAAGTTATCGCGTTTACTAACAAAGGGAAAGATTTGTCATTTTTGGTGTTTTTTTTTTCTTACAGTAGTGTGGTTATGAGTAAGCGACTGGTAATGTCGTGAAACGCGTCAACCTTTGTCTGCTTGTACACTGTCTGTCACTTGATTTTATTGGAACAATAAAGAAAACATTTTTGATTTCAAGAAATATTTTTACCAGTGCGGTCAATCCTCTCATACTTTGCATGCTTCCGGACTACGGCTCCGACCTGCACCAGGTTCTTAGACATACACCTGAGCGGCTACGCTTTCCTGTTTTCCAAGGTAGACAAGAAACACAACATCTGAGGTTGCTGGCTCCTGTGAACCTTTTTAAACTCTAGTCTTGTGTTTCCTACAGGTGGGCAGAGCCATCTTAAGTCAACCGTCCTAGAGAATGATTTGAGAAATAAAACTCCCATCAAGTTTTTAGTGCCAGTACTATTGCAACAAATTATCAACTTACCAGTTAGATTGGCTGCCATCTCCTCTGCAGTCTGACAAAGCCGCAGCCCTTGTTTTAGGGATCCTTCTATATCTATATAGTGACGGCGTTTGAGATAACAAGTTACTGCCAGCTGAATCTGCTCTGTGCGTACCCGCTTCATGGTCTAAAACAAAAATATATAAAGCATTAGGGCCACTTCATGGTCTAAAACAAAAATATATAAAGCTTTAGGGCATTCAAAAAAACAGGTCAAAGCCAAAGTTTTAATAAAACTAAAAATAGAAAAATCAGCACAAGGGACGTAGCTTACAGCTATTTGTCCCTTGTCCCGATTCTTCTGCTTTCAGTAGAAATCTTCATTTTTTTCCTGCATCATTTCCAATATTCTGGTGTGGCAGGAGATAAAAGGTCATCAGGAGTTCTCACCAAAGAGAAAACTCAACTATGGCCGTAAATACTACGTTATTAATCCAATCCATGACAGTAACATCAAATGGTGCCTAAAGTTAAACTTAGTAGGCACACCAATAATAAAATCAGATTGGCTTAAACATTCCACAAGAAACAATTATAGAACTGTCATCTCCACTACAATTGGAGTATTAAATCAAAGAAGGCAAAGTACAAAAGAAATCACAACTTCAGATTTTTTTTTTTTTTTTACATCTAACACTACAGAAATTTGCTTTCAGTTTCAAAGTAGAATTACAGCTAAAGCCTGACTTGTCTTAAAACTGCCCTTCTTCCTCTTTACACCTATACTAACCAACCTGTGTAAAAAAAGATGTATATCCTCACCTATTTTCAGCCTGCTTGGGTCATGTGATCTCCCCTGCGTCTACCGGGGGAGAGGAGAGAGTGCCTGACTAAGACTAGGAAAGCCAAGAGTGATGACATCACCTTCCATGGTGCAGCCATCATTAGCAGTCCCCCCACACCAGAGTGGGCTGAAAATAGGTAAGTATATGAATCTTTCTTACACAGGTTAGTTAGTATAGGTGTTAGAAGGAAGAAGAAGCATTTTTAAGACTAGTTAGGCTACATTCACACTGGCAATGAAAGCTGGTGCAAACCGTCTTAGCAGAAGAAACCTTTTGTTTACAGCTGCAGATGAGTGGCTAGATGCAACTGTCAGGCCTGTTCACTATTTGCAGCTCTCTGCACAGCCAGCCATTGCCTGCAGTGAGATCTGCAGCTACAATTTGCACCAGCCGTAATCATCAATGTGAATGTAGCCTTAGGCTTTAGCTGGAATTCTACTTTAAAGTGGTTGGAACCTCAGACATGGAATATTTACAAAGTGTATCCCTCTATACCAGAGGTCTTCAAACTATGGCCCTTCAGTTGTTCAGGAACTACAATTCCCATCATGCCTAGTCCTGTCTGTGAATGCCAGAGTTTTACAATGCCTCATGGAATGTGTAGTTCCGCAACAGCTGGAGGGCTGTAGTTTGAGGATCCCTGCTCTATACTATAGTATGTACTTGTCTCAATTAAAAGCACTAATGGCACTTTTCCACTGCAAGTACTGGCTCGGCCCTGCTTGGCCGGTTTGCTTTTCCACTGCTGGTACCGCATGGTACGGTATTGGAACGGTTCGGTACGGTTTGCTTTTCCACCGTTTATAGTACTGATAAGTAGTGGGCAGGATTACTCCGTAGTTGCACCGCCTCTACTGCCGTGACATCATCTTAAGGAGACACAGCAATGCTTCTCACAGCTTCTCACTGCAGTGGTGTCACATAAACAATGACAGTGATGATTATTGACCAATCACTGCCTTGTAGTGAGGACCAATCAGGCTGCATAGGAGGGGTTGTGGAATTTAGTACCGGTACGGTACGCTTGGAACCACAATCGAGGTGGTACTGTTTTAGCGAGCCGAACCGTTCTGTTCCATGCAGTGGAAAAGCGCCGCCGTACCAAACTGTTCCTACACCGTACCATGCGGTACCAGCAGTGGAAAAGCAAAAAAGCGAGCTGAACCGTTCGGTTCCATGCAGTGGAAAAGCGCCGCCGTACCGTACCGTACCTACACCGTGCCATGCGGTACCAGCAGTGGAAAAGCAAAAAAGCGAGCCGAACCGTTCGGTTGCATGCACTGGAAAAGCGCCATAAATGTAATTTCTGTCTGCTGCTTCGTTCCTCTGCTATCTGTATGAGTCACTTCTGACAAGGTTTTCTGACACCAAGAGAAAAAAGGTGACAGGGGAGGCAGTTCCAGCCTCGGCTCTGTGAAAAGGGGGGGGGGGGTTGTGTCCCTTCGCTCCAATCAGCTTTCAGAACTCTTCTCTCTAAGCTCAGATAAGCTTTATACATTCTGCAATTTGAAGGGCTGCAGAGAAGAGCAGACTGCAGATAAACAGGTACAATGTATGAAGGAGTATTTGTTTCATTACTATGTGTCACCTGAGGCCAACCACTTCACTGTGTATATGTAGGGCCTCTTTCACATTGATAGACCGATCGGGACCGCCTGTCGGTTTTTCAGGCAGACCCGATCGGACCATCCATTGCTATAAATGGAGCGGCGGATGTCCACAGATATGTGTCCGTTGACACCCCGAACACCAATCCAATCCTGTTCACTAAAAACAAACATACAGGAATCTGTTCCCCATTCAGTTGCGATGACAGTCGGATGGAAACAGACAGGGGGTCAGTTTCCATCTGAAAGCCCATGGAGGACAGCAGATGGTGTCTGTGTCCACTCTGCATCAGCGGAGAGGACAGGGACCGGTCATCCTCCTGCTTAATGGGGATCAGAGGAGAGACCCCCTACTGAGCTGGCAGACTCAGCCAATCTGAAAGGGGCCTTGATGTTTACAACAACAATCCATTGATATGATCATGTCACAGCAGAGCCCCCATTCATCTAGTTGTGTGATGCTGTGTTACCAAGGAAGGGAATCCTCCATAAATACAGCCTAGATACCGATAGGACTAGAAAAGCCAGAACTCCGCTATTTCCACAGAACACCTTCACCTTATGACTGATAACAGCCCTCGCAGCTGTCTGTCCAATGGCCAGGCTGTGCGCTCGCCCTTCTCCAACGACACGCTCTCATCGAAATCAATCACCACGGTAGACGAGCATTGACCGTAGGACGGGTAATCAGTCTCACGGCATTTCCGCTGCTCGGCTCGGCTCACCTGTCATTCGGTCTGCGCAGCAGCGGGTGCTGTTCTACGTTACAGAGCCGGGAAAATGTACAAGATCGTGCTGAGCGCTGACAAGGAATCATGGGAAGGCGGAAATGACGTTGTAGGCATGCGTCTTCGCTTCCATTAGCTGTGTGTGGAGTGTGGGCGGGGTGTAGAGATAAAGCGAGAGATATGACGCGCTTTGACAGTTCTTGACAGTTCAACAGGTTGAATGGAGGGCGGCAGGGGATGGGGTAATGGGGTTTACCGGCGACGTAAGAGGTTAGCCTTGGAATCCAGGGCTTAGGGACACCATGTGGAACATGTAAGCAACCAATAACCACTTCAGCCCCCTTCCTGACCAGGCCCTATTTTGCGATTCGGCACGGTGTCACTTTAACGGACAATTGTGGTATTTGATCACCTGTGCGATTTTTATTGTTTGCGCTATAAAACAAAAAAAGAGTGACAATTTAAAAAAAAAATATATATATTTTTCACATTCTGCTATATGACAATCCCAAAAAAAAAAAATTTAAAAATTAAAATTTAACATTTTAGGCCAATTTGTTTTCTGCTACTTATTTTTGGTAAAAAAAAAAAAATCGCAATAAGTGTATTTTGATTGGTTTGCACAAAAGTTATCGCGTCTACTAACTACGGGAAAGATTTATGTCATTTTTATTGTTTTTTTTCTAGTAATGACGGCGATCTACGATTTTTTTTGCGGGACTGGGATATTGCGGCGGACAGATCGGACCCCTAACTGATATTTTTGACACTTTTGGGGATACCAGTGACAATACTACAGTAATCAGTGCTAAAAATATGCACTGTTACTGTAATAATGCCATTGGCAGGGGAGAGGTTAACCCTGTGGGTGATCAAGGGGATAAATGTGAGAAAATATAAGAAAAAACAGAGACAGCAAGGAGAGAGTGTTGCCCCTAAAGCGCCATATTTGAGTAAACGGGGTATAGTTACACTAAATTTCCAAAAATTACCAAGTCAATAAAAAGTAAAAATGTTTATTAAATAATCAATGGAAAAAAAAAGCACATGGTAATGAGAAGCAAAGAAACCTTCCACCTTGTCACCATGTTAGAACTACAAAACCATTAAAACAGTACATGCACACCACTCATACCACTGGAGCACACCGTCAGAGCAATAGAAAGAGAAGTGTGTTAGTACAAAAAACAATGTATCAATCTCAGCTGGTTGTGAGTAGTATCAACACACACTATCATTAGTATGACAGTAAGGCCCCGTTCACACTGGGGCGATCTGACTTCCAGGGGCGACCTCCGAGGTCGCGGTGCGAGCGAGTGTCCGGCACGGACTTCATAACATTGAAGTCTATGCAGGTCGCTCCGGGTCGCCCCAAAGTAGCTCCGGACCCTTTTTCTAAGTCGGAGCGACTTGTGTCGCTCCTATTAGAACGGGTCCGCAGCTTCCCTATGGAAGGCGACCTGTGAGGCGACCAGGTCGCCTCACAGGTCGCCCCAGTGTGAACAGGGACTAAACCTGGCATACCACTGAAGCACACCGTTAGAGCAATGGAAAATAGAATAAGTGTGTTAATACAAGAAACAATGGATCAATCTCAGCTGGTTATGAGTCGTAACAACACACACTAGCATTAATATGACATATGACATAAAAACCGGGTCACATGGGAGCCTAGCATACCACAGATATACCGCCGATATTGCAGGAGAAGCCGACCCGACTGGGTAGAAAGCTATAGCAGTATTGGAAAGTCTCCATACACGAGCCGATATACAGAGAGCCAGGTCCTACCTATCCAAGGGATGGCGGTGGGCACATCCAGAGATTGGCAAAGAGAGGACCACCAAGACAGCCACCCAAATAGAAAGGAGCTAAATAACAATATCTGACAAGCCTTCACAGACAGACCAACACAGGAAATGTCCACAGAGCCAGGAATACAAGGCACTGTGGTCTGTACAGCAGGCTAGTGAGACATCATGGGTACCCACTAATAGGGATGGTCTTCAAGACTACATATACACAGTACACTCAAAAAAGTTAACGAATGTGGAGAAGAACTTCAGGAGAGTAAATCTAGATACATTGTCAAAAGGAAGGAAGTGATGCATTAGGATATTGACAATCCGACAGTCCAAATGTATCATGGATGACTTTTTAAACGGAAATAAACTTAAAATGAAATAACAGCATCACATATACAAAAATCCCCGAGTGCAAATTCCAGGACATTTCACAGCACCTGGTAAACAGACTAGATTGAGGTGAAGTAATTACAGTCAATGTTCTTACTCTCCAACACAGAAGCCGAGTGTCCTCAGGTGAAAGAGATAAATCAGCCCGGGTTCTGACTAAGATGGGCTCCTGATATAAAGAGTCATAAGAGTTCAGGATAGCATTAAAGCATATAGAGCAGGATAACTTGGCAGGAAAAACTCTTGAGAGATGATATACGTCGCCTCAACCTTGTAAGCGCCAAGTAATACACTCCGGGCATACGTTGCAATAGTGGCAGTCCATAGAGCATATAAGAAAGAATCCTATATTGTAACAGATTCTAGTTGGCCTTGAAAGCCAGTCATGCTTTAATCAAGGGTCAGCGTGCCACCTGCTGTAAACAGGAGCCTTACATAAATGTCTATAGCAAACGAATAAATAAATAATATCCAGGGCTTACAGGCTTACTATTGATTCAGGCTCAATCCATCCAAGGATGAAAATGTGTGCACATACTCCAGCATATGGAAAATAAGAGTCTGCAATATGGAAAGTCAGAGATAGGGTGTCGGCAACACCGGAGCCCTCACACTCTCCACATCCTCCATATGCAATAGTTGCACAGCTAGGTGCCGCTAATCACTTCATCCCGATTCACAGCTTGACTTGAGGGGAGGTCAATAGCTAGTCTGTGGTGTCCAGGCAGAGTATGGAAGCCATGCAACAATTGAGATGAAACAATAGTGCACCACAGAGCACCTCAATGCCGACAGGGATGTCAGACCTGTCCAGCCCCAGCAAGGCAGTTGCAGTAGTTGAAACCACCGCTCAACTCTCATCTCTGGGTTCAGCTCAAAAGCTACATAGGCTCCAGACAAGCCACAGCAGGTAAGTGGCGTGACGTCAACGCGTTTCACTGACCAATCAGCTTCGTCAGGACGTGGCGCCACCTAGCTATCAGTGCCTTAAATACACCTATCAATTAAGCAAGTCTTGCAGATTTAAAGGGGACAACTGTTCTAGGAAAACGACACAAACATGTATACTTTGGCAAAATCCTATAATAAAGTGATAAAAATAACTTGCAGGTAAAGACTAGAAGCTAGCAAAAAAAAAGAAAAAGGGGGAGAAGGAAATTTATATACAACAGTGATTTAATCTAAAAAAAAAACTTGTAAATTAATTTCCTTATTCAGTCCAAGGGGACAAAGTGTATTTAATTTATAAATCCCAAATTTTTCTTTTTTCAATAGGATTTTGTCAAAGTCACCCCACCTCGGGGCTTATTCTAAGAGCGAAGATACCCTTCACCTTAAGACCATCCAACTTTGAATCATGAAACTGTAGGAAATGTTGGGCCAGGGGACTCTCAGGTTCTTTTTTCTTTATATCCCTTAGGTGTTCACTTATGCGTACTCGCCATTGTCTCTTTGTCTTGCCTATATACATTTTGTCACAAGGACAGATAATGCTATATATGACACGGGTAGTGGCACAGTTAATTAAGGTTTTATAGGGCCATGGGGGATTTTTATGGTGCCATAGAACTACAATTGCAGATAAATCACGAAAGAATTGGTATTAAAGTTAAAAACTTAGCAAAGATATCAATGACATACAGGCAGGGCTGCTGTTAGAAATCACGGGGCCCTGTACAGACTACCTGGCAGAGCCCCCCCCCCCCAAGAAAATATTAAAGATATATTTAGCTATAATGACAACAAAATCACTATCAGCAGACACAACAACGCCATGACTCACATAATTCCTGCTAAATCTAAAAGAAAAAACGATGTTTATAAATAAAAACAAAGAAGAAAAATTTACATGCTGGGAAGTTGGAGCACTGGGATCAGAGAGACAGAGGGAGAGAAACAAAGTTATAGATAAACTCAGGAGCAGAGCAAACAGAGTCAGTGCTGGGAGGGGGGCCCACACAGGGAGGGGGATTAGTGAGGGATGACTGTCTCTTTCTCAGCAGATAAAAGCTGATAGCAGGGAGAGGGACAGAGATCAGATTTAGGTGCTGGAGGAAGATTTCTGTATTTGTTGTCCATCACTAATCCCCCTCCCTGTGTGGGCCCCCCTGTGTGTCTGGGCCCCCTACAAGAGGGCTGGTGGTCCCCCCTATCAGCGGCCCTGCATACAGGAAAAAATTACAGAAAAAAAGCATAATCATAATAGTGATACATCAATTGACGATGGAACATGGGCTAGATATATAATGGCAGTACATCCCTATTGCTGAGTAGCAGGGGAGTGTCCATCTGAGCACTTGACATGTTTGGCGGTTATTGAACCGCTTCTTCAGAAGTTTGATGTATAGAAAAATAAGCTGAAACAATAAACATACAGCGTCAATTGTTAAATAAATCACAGTAGTACACAGCGACAACAAAACCAAAAAAGAAACCGCCAAATTGTGCCAAACCACCAAAGTACCACCTCCACCAATGGTGTTGTGACAAGAGGGAGCAGAAAGGCCGCATCAAATAACCCCCCAGGCGGGTGTGGTGTAGCCACAAAAAGTCACCAAAAGAGCATGCATATATATATATATATATATATATATTTATATACAGTATATTGATCAAGATATAGAAAAGAAACAGGAAATGGTAGATGTGTATAGTGTCCACAATTATATATAATGATTCCCACCTAAATTGTTAAAGGCACTTGGGTTTTGTTTGTAGATTAAAGAGTAGTATGTCCACTAATACTCATGTTTAAAAGACAGAATCCACTTTTTAGGGTTTCATGACCACAATCAGAAAATCTAAAGTAAGATAATTAAAGTTAATTGTATATGATGAATTAAATAGAGATAGGTGGATAAATAGGTGTATACATCTTGAATCGATTGTATTCATACCCACAAAGAGGAAGGGGGTCTTGAAAATTGTCATATTCAAAAAAGAATGGCTGAATAAAACTCCCAAACGGTCAGATGCAATCTCCACAGGAGTACTAGAGATTTATATAGTTCAGAGAAAAAGGGTCTCCTGTATTGTTAAAGGATTGGATATATTGCTACAAATGTGCATATCACAATACTTAGCTTAAAATGAATGGTATTATTTTCTTGTTGGGTCAAATAGAGCACTGCAAAAAGCAAAAAAAAGACATAGGAAAAACGCTGTTAGCTAAGCTGTCCATAAAAGACCAGCAGCATATAAGTAATTAGAGATCAACAGGAGTGTCATATTAAGTGGTGTACCTGGTAGGAGAACTTGCATCAAAGAGACCGTCGGTGTTTGATCAGGTAATGGGCGACGGCTTTATAGGGCAAACAATCCGATCATTGGCCAATCACCGGATGGCGGCTGTCAAATCGCGCATGCGCACTGAACATCAGCAGCTATTGCGGAGTGAAAAACTCCACAGCTAGATGGACCAGGGGAGGCGGCGAGAGGAGAGGCGAATAAACGTCCCAGATCCCGTCGCCACCCCTCCTGACAGAGCACACCCGCCTGGAAGGGTCACAGGCAGCCAAAGACTCCCCCTGGTGGACGGAGGTGGAAAATGGAGGAAATGGCACACTGGTATAAATTTCGGAAATGGTGAATTACACCTAATGTTGTCAATGTGCGTGACGTGAACCCTGTAAACATATTGATAGGACACAGGTTATCATTGTTACCACTTATTATATAGTGACAAAAGACACACAAAAATAAGAATATTCAAATATAAAGGAATAATAAAGACCATGAAGAAGAAAAAAACATTATAAATGTAATAGAAAAAAAGGAAAAACGAAAACATTTTATTAATATAATTAACCAATAAAAGGACAGAACTAAATATTATTTAGGGTACATTTGTACCCACCTATAGTTCTGTGTCAACGATTGTGTTCCGGGACATGGCCATTGCAAAAACAAAAGACCAGAAACTAAAAAGCCAAAACATGGACATAGGAGCCACCTAAACAACATGGACACATATAAAAAAAAGAAAGGAAGGATATAGAGGAAGCTATATTAAAGCCATAAACACTTATAGAAAGTATTTGTAAGTGAACATTTCATTAATGCCCGGAGAAGTTGTGGTGTTAAGGCGTTCAATCCACAGAGTCTCTCTGTGCAGAATTTGTCTATCCCCACGTGGATCCTGGGGGACCACCTCTAGCACAAAGAAGGAAACAGCATTATTATCAAATTTATGGTGCAATCCAATGTGTCTGGTAACACTGGTAAGTATTGCCCCCTCCGGCACAATATAGGTGGTCACCGATTCTTTGGCCAAACTGTCTTATAGTCTTTCCGACATAAAACGCACCACAACAGCAGGTCATTAAATAGATGACCCTCTGTGTTGTCAGAATATTTATACTGCTCTGAATATAACAGTGTCTTTTTATGTCAATAAGCAAAGATCTGTGCGGTAGGAGAATCTCCACTTATTTCCACAAATCAATATGTAGGGAATTCTTTTTATTGATTAATTTTTTTTAAACGCATATACCAATCTTAGTGAAAACAGTCTACAGAATGGAATATATAAGAATATTTATTCACGAGACATGTATTCACGATAAATGATCAAACTTGAGATGACACAAAAAGATTACTTTACATAAAATATGAACGTCAAACAATAAATGCAATGTGATGTGTAGCTCAATAATGAAAGTAAAAATAAAGCAAGATTACGTTTTCTCCAGGTAGAGTATAAACCATAAATGAATGTTCTATATAATCAGACCACAATTGTCTGCGCAATGCACAGCTTGATAGTCACTCCACTGCAGATGAAGCGAGAATAGGCTATGCAAAACGTGAGACTAATACGCCAATATGCGCTAAATCTGATATTAATAAAAATGTATAAAAAGCAAAAATCAGCTCTTAGAGAAAAATCTACATATGGTTAATACGGCTGGGACTGTAATCTCGTTACCCTTTAGCCTGCAATGTAAAACATGTAAGGAAGTACATAAACAATATTGAATAATAATCAAATAATTAGAAAGGCATATTTACCATATTTAAAATGGCTGCTAGCTTAGAATGGTCGTTACCCAGAGTCCTTAAGATGGCTGCCTTTCCAAGATGGTGGCCAGTTAGGGAGGAGTTTCGTTTGGCATTCCTCAAAGTTTCAGATACATGATGGAGCAAAATGGAGTCTGTATAGATGAGTCTATGCATGGCTGTAGTAGCGTGTGTGTTGTATGTGTAATGTATATTATGTAATGTGTCATGTGTCTCTCTCTCATCTGGGTTTTCCTTTTTATATGGTATAGAACAAAGGACTATTAAAATTACCATAAGTTAAACCCAGAGGGAGTAACATATCCCCATTGGTTGGGACAACTTATTCATTAACTGGTGATGTCATTGGTCAACACCTCTAACCAGTATATTAAAATTAAATGATGATTTCTTTATATTTAAGAGTAATCATCATAAAAACTTGTCCATACTCTCATCTAATACATGTCCATTTAATATCCACCATGTATCTAAATAAAGGATTAAATCTGGTAACACCATTCAAAAATAATCTATTATTAATATATATATTTATATATATTGGAAATTACTTTTCAACCTAAGACTTCAATTAGTAGCAGTCAGTCACCAGAGATGGCAGTGTTGTATTGCTCCGAGCTTCAGCATATAGCAATATTACAGCATAATTTACCCACAAATAAAATTTGCACCTTATATTGACAAAGAGCTTACCATCTCAGACTTTCTAGAGTCTGGCAAGGTTAGAAATGTTTTATGATACTTTCTCACTTACAAAGGATTAACATGAAGTCTTTCTTTCTTGACATGTAATGATGAGTCATCATATTAGTAAAACTTTACCTTAGCAAGAATATGGAACAACTTTAATATAGAAGGTTTACATACATATCTATGTATGTTATTCATATATATATATATACTTCATTGTTAATATTCTGTTACATATAAGATTATAACGTATCTGTAAATCTTATTTTTAAATGGGTCTAAACACAGAAAATACTGACTTGTGTTTTATGGTCCCACACACAGATAAGTTTACCTTGGTATAGCGTCTTAGACTTTATCTTAAAGAAAGTTAAACAGACTATTTATTACCTTAGGTCAACACAGCATGTTTGGGTAAACCTGTTTAAGAATTTCCTGAATAGACACTTTTTGTTAAAGGAGATTTAACCTTTCAGTAACCTAACAAAAATGGATGTCACCGCTTAATATTTCTATGTAGAACAAAATATGAAATATTTCATTTCTTCTCTTATTTAATCTCCCCAAATAAGCCTGACAGTGTGGTGCAGTCGGCGTAACATTTAGAGGAGTACCATTTGCCATTAGGTAAGATTATCCCTTTGGCCTGTCTAACCCAAGGGCAGCGTGCACATGTACGGCATTTAAAGGTACCTTTTGGTAGGGGGTTGGTGATAAATTGAGGATTGTAATGGCTAGATACAAATTGGTCGTGCAACGAAGTTGCTCTTCTGCATGTTATTTCAGGTGTGGTTTTGATGTATTTTCTGTGTATAATCGCTGGTTAATAAGTGCCAGTGTTTTTGCAGAAGGCCACGTAAAGCTCCCTCATTCCCAGAATATTGGGTGATTACTCTGACAGTGTCTAGGGTCTTGGGATTAGGTGTTTTATATAGGAGAGAAGCTCTTGTATATTTAGAGGCTCTATTGAACGCCTTTCTTAAAGTAGAGCGTGTATACCCACGTTCTAAAAGTCTGGATTGAAGGTTATCAGCTTGTATTTTAAAGTCCGATTCCGAGGAGCAATTTCTACGTAGCCTAAGAAATTGGGCATACGGTATGCTTCTTACCAAGGGGGCGGGATGGGCACTTGCTGCGCACAGTATAGTATTTCCAGTGCTAGGTTTCCTATATAAGTTCGTAGCAATAGTGCCATCCGCTTGCAATGAAATTACGAGGTCGAGAAAGGAAACTGATCGGGGATGAACAGAATGGGTAAATTTGAGATTCAAATCATTCATATCTAAACTTGTTAGAAAAGAGTGGAAGAAGGAGATATAGGGCCATGGGGGATTTTTATGGTGCCATAGAACTACAATTGCAGATAAATCATGAAAGAATTGGTATTAAAAAAACTTAGCAAAGATATCAATGACATACAGGACATAATTACAAAAAAAAAGCATAATCACTTGACATGTTTCGTATGACATAACTGTCCAAACTTCCTTGTTTGGTTGGTTGTTTTGAGGTCATTAGAGGTGCCACTTTTGATCTCTTTAATAAGGACTTAAAGACCGAATGGACGGATGCTTTGTCCTTATGCTCACGTACTCTGATGGGTTTGATCATCGAGTCCAAAACTAAAGAAATAGACAAATTACAAAAGGAAATACAAGATATCCAACAGGATTTGCTACCATTAAAAACATTGACACAGTTTACAGATATGGACAAAAAATTGGATGATAAGATGACTAGTCTGGAAAGAAATATAGTGTCCGGTAAGAAGGAAAAAATGCTGCGTGACAAATGCGACTACGATACCGATAATGTCTATACCTGGAAAAACTATAAAACTTGGAGTAGACACCAACGCACAAATAATTACAACAATACCAAAAAAAGAGTAAGTTTTTCAGACACCGATAACGAGTATTTTGATGATACAATGTCTGATAACTCAATAGATCAATTGGATTGGCAGGCTGGTTCTGCTACAAGCACGCCAGCGATTCCAAAAAACGGGAAACAAAAGACCAAGTGGGCACGCAACAAAAAGAATGGAGGAAGAAACAAGGAGAGGAGGCCAGAAAAGAAGGGGGGGGGGGCTAGGAGGAGCATACTCTCTCAGACCCCAGGCACGCAGGAACTGATAAATGTCATAAATGTGTCACAACGCACTTTAACGCTGGGGGAAAAGTCTCTTTTATCTAGAGGTCTGGGTTTTTGCCCATCCCAGGATTTTGATTTGATTGGGATGCTTTTGGATGTCAACCGGCTCATTAGAAACATCACAATTAAAAGACATTTTTCCACAGAGAACGAGATCACTCAGGATGGTCCTATGATTGAGTCTATACAGGAGGAGTCTTTGGATCACTTTTCATTTCGTGAACTATGTTCCCTTAGGGATTTAACAGATCTGACCTTGGAGAATGACAGCACAAGTTGAAATGAAGATATAATTAAAGTTGATATTAGAAATAAATCAGATTTTTACCAAGTCCACGCACGTACACCTAGTATGGACAGGTTCCAGAAATGTGTGGAGAGGGATTTACTACAAGTGAAAAAAGGTACTCATCCTGATGCTGTTGGTGTCCATGGTGACAATCTGACACAGGAAGAAAGGTATGCCCTTCGGGATCTACAGAGTGATTATTCCATAATTATAAAAAACTCCGATAAAGGTGGAGCGGTTGTCGTTATGGACACCTACAAGTATCGGGATGAGGCCCTAAGTTAGCTTTCTGATGTCAATACTTACACTGTATTTGGTGGGGATCCAACCATTTCTTTTAGAGGTGTCCTGTATGAGTTGATTCAGAGGGGCGTCTATTTGGGCATCTTCAGCATTAGTGAGGCAGAGACACTTATACCTATGCATCCTATTGTACCAATCTTTCACCACCTCCCGAAGACACACAAGGGTCTTGACCCATTGATGGGCAGACCCATTGTGGCAGGCATAGGGTCCTTAAATGAAAAATTGGGACAATGGCTAGATGGTCAATTGCAACCATTAGTTATGTCTTTACCGAGTTTTTTGAAAGACACAAAGCATCTTTTAACCATCATGCAGGAATTCACATGGAAAAAGGAGTACACCTGCGATATAGCTAGCCTATATTCAAGTATCCCACATCATCTTGCTATCTCTTCCGTTTCTTTTTATTTGGAACATTTCTCTGCTCTGTCCTCTATCAAAATTGGCTACATTCTAGATGTATTAGGCTACCTTCTATCACATAATTATTTTTCTTTTGATGGCTCTTTCTATCTCCAGAGATGTGGGGCTGCGATGGGGGCTAAATTTTCGCCCTCACTTGCCAACCTCTTCATGGGTTGGTGGGAGTGGTCCCACATCTTTGGAGATAGAAATCCATTTAGACAGCACATACATTTATTTTTTCGTTATATTGATGATCTGCTGTTTATTTGTGATCGTGATGTGGGTAGCCTTGAGTCATTTTTGGCTTACCCGAATTCTAATGAAAAAAATCTATCTTGTACGGGTGTCATGAATGATGACCAAGTTTGTTTTTTGGATGTGCTGCTCACTGCCTCCACAGATCGGGTTGTCACTAGTCTTTACAGAAAGCCCCGAGCTGGAAACACCCTCCTTATGGCCCAATCGAACCATCCGGTACATACTATCAAGGGTATACCGGTCGGCCAGTTTATTCGATTGCGCCGTATATGTAGTGAAGAGGTTGATTTCCAGAGAGAGTCAGAAGCCCTATTTTTGAGGTTTAGAGAAAGGGGCTATCCTGTTTGGATGCTCACGCGTGCTTTAACCACTTTACCACCGGAGGATTTTGCTGTCTTACGCCTGGGCCACTTTTTGCGATTCGGCACTGTGCCACTTTAACTGACAATTGCGCGGTCATGCAACGCCGCTTTCTTTTAGTGGTATTTGATCACCTGTGCGATTTTTACTTTTTGCGCTATAAACAGAAAAATAGCATAAATTTTGAAAAAATAATATTTTCACATTTTTTTATATGAAATTCCCCCCAAAAAAATGTAAAAATCTAAATTTTTTTACATTTTTGGCCAATTTGTTTTCTGCTACCTATGTTTGATAAAAAAAAAAAATCATAATAAGCGTATTTTGATTGGTTTGCACAAAAGTTATTGCGTTTACTAACTAAGGGAAAGATTTCTGTAATTTTTGGTGTTTTTTTTTTAACGAGTAATAGCGGCGATCTGTGATTTTTTTTTGAGGGACTGCGACATTGTGGCGGACAGATCGGACCCTTGACTGACATTTTTGACACTTTTGGGGGTACCAGTGACATTACTACAGTAATCAGTGCTATACATATGCACTGTTACTGTAAAAATTACACTGGCAGGGAAGGGGTTAATTTTATTGGAGAGGGAGGGGTTAATGTATGCCTGGTGCTTACTGACGTGTGTGGGGGGAGGTGACTGAGTGACACAGGGACGGATCGCAGGTTCAGCTATGCTGAACCCTGCAATCTGACCCTGCCTGTCACTTAGGAGATCCACCCGCTTTGTTTGCACAAGCGGGCGGATCTCCAGACTCGATTCCCCGACGATCGGGGAAGAGCGGCGGTGATCACCGCCACTCCTCCCCTGGCCCGACTCCGGGCCGCCGAGAAGGGGGAGTGTCTGGCGACGTAGGTCTACGTCGTCAGACCTACAAGAGCCACTTTGCCACAGTAGAGCTCTAGTGAGCAGCGGCAAAGTGGTTAAGGCTGCCCGTAAATGCCCGTAGGAGCCAGCAAGTGCCAGTAAAAATGGCTGCTTCGGGCTCAGGTGAGAACTGCGCATGCGCAGTTCCGGAAATCATCCAGTCAATCCGATCTTGAGTCTGCGCCACCCACTGGTGATGTGTGGTGGGAGTTCTATGCTGAACCCTGCAATCTGACCATGCCTGTCACTTAGGAGATCCGCCCACTCTGTTTACACAAGCGGGCGGATCTTCAGACTCGATTCCCCCGACGATTGGGGAAGAGCAGCGGCGATCACCGCTGCTCCTCCCCTGGCGCGCGCCGCCGAGAAAGGGGAGTGTTTGGCAACGTAGGTCTACGTCGCCAGACGATAACGAACCACTTTGCCGCAGTAGAACTCTAGTGAGCAGTGGCAAAGTGGTTAAATATTGCTAAAAATAAAAAAAGGAGAGAGTTCCTTTCAACAAAACACAAACAACAGGATAAACGTACTGATAAACCCACATTAGTAACCACTTTCAGTCAGGATTTTTATAAAATAAGGGATGTGGTTAACAAGTATTTGCCTGTCTTGTTTGAGGATGAAACTCAAATGAAAATATTAGAGAATGGTATCAGTTTTATTCCCAAGCGAGCTCGCTCTTTAGATGCCATTCTTTCACCTAGTTTGTTTCATTCCACCACTAAACCTCAAACTACAGTACGTGGTTACATTGTATGGGCAATTATAAATGCTGTACCAGGGACTGTTCCAGCTGCCCACACATTCTGGAGGGCCGAATGGTTACCTCCTCCTCTAATAATAAAGTTATACATTTGAAGCAATTTTTTAATTGCAATACCAGCAATGTAGTATGCCTTGCACTTTGTTTTTTTCTCTTCCCCCTTTTTTTTTGAGGGAACTTATCGGTGTGTTTCCTTTATCCATATATGATCTTTTTAGTCTAAACTAGCCCTTATTTACAGAAAATTTGTACTAAACTCCTGAAGAGTGGATGATAACTCCACGAAACGCGTAGAGCCATAAAATATGAAATATGAAGATTTATCAGGACATGGATTACGTAATATGTATGAAAGAGCCCATGAGCCACTGGATGTATTCTTGCTATGTATTTGATATATATATATGCCTTTGTATGATATTTGTATCTGCTATTATATATCTATTTATTATGTGTATATGCCTAGCAAGACATTTCCTTTACTACCTCTTGTATGTCCATACCTGGATTGTCTGTATCTGTACTGTGAATATGTGAGATTCTATTTATTCTATTTATTGATTATTGCTGCATGATCCATTCTTTTATCGTGCAGCAAGAAATAAACCAATATTCTGAAACTATTTTATTTTTATTTTCATTTGGATATCTGCAATAGAAACCTACCTCATATAAAGTCCCACTATCCTTACGCCCCCCCTGTTCTATACAATGTAGTATATGTCATCACTTGTAAAATGTGCGTTATGCAATATGTGGGATGCACAACCCGCAAATTGCGGGAAAGATTCAGAGAGCATTCGAGTGCGATTATAACTAAAAAATCCACTAACATAGCCAGACATTTCAATAGTTTACACAGCGGTGACATTAGTTTACTACAGGTTCAAGTGGTGGAAAGAGTTAAACTCCCATTCAGAGGGGGTGACCTCTTTAAACGATTGTGCAGAAGAGAAGTATATTGGATATTCCATTTGGATACTCGCATCCCGCAAGGGATGAACTGCGAATGGGATGTCTCACATTATTTTGAGTAATATCCAATAGACTACTCATTGATGTAGGTGGTGGATTTTCCATAGATATTTATGTATATATCTTCTCTTCATTATCTTTACCTCCTCCTGGTACTTCCTCCATTTTTATAGGTCTCATACATTTTGGGCTATATCTTGGGCTCGTTTTCCCTCTTCCCTGTTTTCTCTTCCTTTATGTACATGTATATATGCATGTCATACAATACAGCCTTGTTGTCCTCTTAAGTTTATATTTTCTTCTTTTTTGGCAAGATAAAATATTCATTATATGAGGTTATTAAGAAAATGATCGATCCGTATCTAGAATGGGTTGTCTTTTTGGGCAGTGAATTTTCTTTACTGCTAGGAGTTTGGGGATGCTATTTCATTATGCATCCACACCCATGGGAATAATCAGCGACCGATTTATATATATATATATATATATATATATATATATATATATATATACACATGTTCTTGTTCTTTGAAGTTTTATATGGTTGTCATACAATGTATTTTTTTAACCATGAATTTTTACTAAAGATCTTCTTCTTTGAACAAAACGCGTTTTACTCTTTTTATAGGTTTGGATTCTCTTTATTGAGATCTATACATATATATATATATATATATATATATATATATATATATATATGCGGTCGTTTGGTTTGAATCCCATGGTGTGTATGGCTGGACTCCAACATGCACGATTTTTGTTGTGCAAACATGTAAGGGGGGCTCTGTGGGGGGTCTCTGATGTAAGCGGGGTCTGTGGGGTGTCTCTGATGTAAGGGGGGTCTGTGAGGGGGTCTCTGATGTAAGGGGGGTCTGTGGGGGGTCTCTGATGTAAGGGGGGTCTGTGGGGGGTCTCTGATGTAAAGGGGGGATCTGTGGGGGGTCTCTGATGTAAGGGGGGCTCTGTGGGGGGTCTCTGATGTAAGGGGGGCTCTATGGGGGGTCTCAGATGTAAGCGAGGGCTCTGTGGGGGGTCTCTGATGTAAGGGGGGCTCTGTAAGGGTCTCTGATGTAAGGGGGGCTCTGTGGGGGGTCTCTGATGTAAGGGAGGGCTCTGTGTGGGGTCTCTGATGTAAGGGGGGCTCTGTAAGGGTCTCTGATGTAAGGGGGGCTCTGTGGGGGGTCTCTGATGTAAGGGGGCTCCGTGGTGGGGTCTCTAATGTTAGGGGGAGCTAAGTTCCTAGTGAACATAAAACATTTCCAAGAAAAGTCCAATTAAGTGCCAAAAAGGTGCAAGAAAATGTGCAAAAAAGTGCAAATAAATATTTATGGTGACAAATTTTCAACGGAAGGTGTGCGCCAAAAAAGCACCCTATGTGCTGCTTCCACCAATCACCGCAAACTGACTCACCAGACTTAAATAAAAGCCAATGTATTTTATGGAATCATGCTATGTTGATTCATTTTTTGCCCATTGAAGAGGTTATGAATATTTAATTGTTATTTATCTAGTAGTGGTATATGATATGTATACTGTAGTAGCCATGCAGATTTAATTATTAATTTTGCACTGTGCACTTTTTACAACAGAAACAGATTTGGGTGACATATTTATATATCATTTTAGGGTAAATACTAATTGTTGTTATTTTTTCCCTGTTTTTATCTTGCTGCTGCACAATTAGCAATTATACTCTTAAATAGTTTTTCAATAGATACAGCCATGTTTAGGGGGGCGAGAGGTGAGGATGGGGGGGGGGCGCAACAGGATTAGCATGCACAGGGCATCTGAACACCTAAGGTCGGCCCTGTCTGAAGCCCAGACCACCTTCTTCTGGATCAAAAAATGTTAAGCCGGACGCACTTTCCCGCATGTTTGACGACCCCAAGGAAACCCCGGTACATGACACCATTCTGTCAGAAAGTAGCTTCTTACTTCTGCAGACCAACCTGATGGCTCACTTTAAATAAGCTTGCAGGAATATTACCTGCCTTCCTGGATTATCGCTGGTACCTAAGGACGGGTTGCTGTGGTTTGGAAACAAGATCTTTGTCCCAGAGGATATCTGAGTGTCAGTTCTAGGGTTATGTCATGACCACCCTCGGGTGGGTCACTTCGGTGTTCATAAGACTCTTGACCTGCTGCAACGTACGTTCTGGTGGCCGGATCTAGAGAAAAGTTGCAGGAAGTACGTAAACTCATGGACCGTTTGTTCCCGGAGCAAGTCTGCCAGAAGTAAGTCATGGGGCCTACTTAGGCCACTTCCAGTTCCTGACAGGCCTTGGAGAATGATTGCCATGGATTTCATAGTGGAACTTCCTCCTTCAGAGGGTTGTTCTGCTATTTTTGTGGTCGTCGACCGTCTGTCTAAAATGGCCCACTTCTTGCCACTCAGGAGTACTCCCACAGCCAAAGAGACTGCGGACGTTTTCATCAAAGAGATTGTAAGGCTTCATGGGGTCCCTACCAATATCGTTTCAGACAGGGGGGTCAGTTTACCTCCTGCTTCTAGAAAACATTGTGCGGAGTATTAACCACTTAAACCCCGGAGGATTTTCCTGCTCAATGACCAGGCCCTATTTTGCAATTCAGCACTGCGTGACTTTAACAGACAAGTGCGCGGTCGTGCGATGCTGTACCCAAACGAAATTGACGTCCTTTTTCCCACAAACAGAGCCTTCTTTTGGTGGTATTTGATCACCTTGTGCGATTTTTACTTTTTGCGCTACAAAAACAAAAAAAGAGCAACAATTTTGAAAAAATAACAATATTTTTCAAATTTTTTTTTATATGAAATTCCCCCCAAAAAATTTGTAAAAATCTAAATGTTTTAACATTTTAGGCCAATTTGTTTTCTGCTACATATGTTTGGTAAAAAAAAATCACAATAAGCTTATTTTGATTGGTTTGCGCAAAAGTTATTGCGTTTACTAACTACGGGAAAGATTTTTGTCATTTTTGTTTTTTTTTTTTTAACTAGTAATGGCGGCAATCTGCGATTTTTTTTTTGCGGGACTGCGACATTGCGGCGGACAGATCGGACCCCTGACTAACATTTTTGATACTTTTGGGGGTACCAGTGACATTACTACAGTAATCAGTGCCATACATATGCACTGTTACTGTAAAAATGACACTGGCAGGGAAGGGGTTAACTTTATTAGTGATCAAGGGGTTAAGTGTGTCCCTAGGGGCGTGATTCTAATTGTAAAGCCACTAGCGTGGCTAGTGATGTAACCACAGAGACATACTGTGATGGTGAACCTTGGCACCCCAGATGTTTTGGAACTACATTTCCTATGATGCTCATGCACTCTGCAGTGTAGCTGAGCTTAATGGGAAATGTAGTTCCCAAACATCTGGGGTGCCAAGGTTCGCCATCACTGGTGTAGTCTCTGCAATTAGATCAGGGAGAATGACAGGCGGCTTTGTTTACATTAGCCACCTGCCTTTCTCCCTCTCCACCGGGAGATCGCGGGTGACTGGCGGACATCGGAGCCGCCGGTCACTCACGCGCTCGCCCCCTAGAGGCTCATAGGCAACCAACGTAGCCCTACGTCGGTTTGCCTGTACGGGGCTGACTACCGCAGTAAATAGTCGTGCGGCGGTCGGCAAGTGGTTAAAAATTGGGTTGTCCATGTCATCTTCTTACCACCCTCAGACGAATGGATAAACCGAGAGGACCAACCAGCCATTAGAGCAATACATCCGTTGCTTCACCACTTTTGTTCAGAATGATTTGGTGTTACTACTACCATTGGCAGAATTTACTTCAACAAATGACAAACAATGCCAAACATTCTGCTACAGGATAATCTCCGTTCCTTGTAAACTATGGCTTTCACCCATCCTTCTTGCCTGATGTTTCTTTCGAACCCACAGTTCCAGCAGTACAGAACACCATGGATTTTCTTACTCTTAAGCGATAATCAAGGCACAGACTGTCTAACGGGATCTTCAACAAGAAAAGGAGAGGGGAGTTGATCCTTAAACTTGGTGACCAGGTATGGCTTTGTACTACTAACCTCTGCTTAGCTTGCCCTTCAAAGAAACTGGCACCCAGGTAGATTGGGCCTTTTCCGGGTCAAAAGGAAACCTAATGAGGTTTCTTATGAACTTTCTTTACCTGACTCACTTAAGATTCACCCGGTATTTCACGTCTCCTTGTTAAAACCTGCAGTTCCCAACTCCTTCCCTGCCAGAAGTTCGGAACCACCCGAACCTGTGATCGTTAATGGTGATGAGCAGTATGAGGTAGAGGCTATCGTGGACTGTAGGAAAAGAGGAAGCCAGATACAATTTCTCATCAAGTGGAAGGGTTATGGCCCAGAGGAAAATTCCTGGGAACCTGAATGGAACATCCATGCTAAGAAACGAATCCAAGCTTTCTTCCACAGCCATCCGCAAAAGAGGATTCTATTGGGCACCCGGAGGTTGTCAGAAATGCACTAGATACTCTTCTATGGCACTACAGAAGCGCACTGGAGTGTGCATGCGCGAACACCTATCTACCCGTTTAGCGGCGAACAGGCGAGTGCGCATGCGCGATGTGCATACACAATAGCTATTGCAGTTGGCGCCCAAATGGCCTAGTTAAGGGTAGCAGGAACACTCATACTTTGCTGTCTTGTCTGCAGATTCTCCTGTACCTCCTGATCCTTAAACCTGCTGTGTTCCTGATTAACCTCCCGGCTTGTCTCTTACCTCGCTTGTCTGCTGCCCGCCCTGACCTCGGCTTGTCCTGTGACCATCATCCTTGTCTGTTTATCTGCCATCGGATCTGGATTCGCTCAGCCCTGGTGGGGCGACCCTGAGGACTGCGACCTGGTGCTATACGCGCAGCAAAGTCCATCCTCACCATCTGAGTCTCTGGTGAAAACCAGTTGGCACTTTGATTCTGCACTTCAGGCTAGCCTGTGTCTTCCACCAAGGGGACTTGTCTGTGTCCCTTCATCTGGATCCTGTGAGGCCACCCTCTGCACGTCAGGCTTGCCACCAACTCTCTGTCAGGGCCCAATTAGCCATTTTTCTTCCCAGTGTCATGTGACTCATTAGTGTTACAAGATCTCAGGTGTGACTGGGGAGCAGGTGTGTTAAATTTGGTGTTATCTCTCTCACTCTTTCATACTGGTCAATGGAAGTTCAACATGGTACCTCATGACAAAGAACTCTCTGAGGATCTGAAAAAAAGAATTGTTGCTCTACATAAAGATGGCCTAGGCTATAGGATGATTGGCAAGACCTCAAAACTGAGCCGCAGCACGGTGGCCAAGACCATACAGCGGTTTAACAGGACAGGTTCCACTGAGGACAGGCCTCGCCATGGTCAACCAAAGAAGTTGAGTGCACTTGCTCAGTGTCATATTCAGAGGTTGTCTTTGGGAAATAGACATATGCTGCAATGCTGCTGCAATGCTGCTGCATTTCTGCAGAGGTTGAAGAGGTGGAGGGTTTACCTGTCAGTGCTCAGACCATACGCCGCACACTGCATCAAATTGGTCTGCACGGCTGTCTTCCCAGAAGGAAGCCTCTCCTAAAGATGATGCACAAGAAAGCCCGCAAACAGATTGCTGAAGACAAGCAGACTAAGGACATGGGTTATTGGAACCATGTCCTGTGGTCTGATGAGACCAAGATAAACCTATTCGGTTCAAATGGTGTTCAAGCGTGTGTGGCGGAAACCAGGTGAGGAGTACAAAGACAAGTGTGCCTTGCCTACCGTCAAGCATGGTGGTGGGGTGTCATGGTCTGTGGCTGCATGAGTGCTGCCGGCACTGGGGAGCTTCAGTTCATTGAGGGAACCATGAATGCCAACATGTACTGTGACATACTGAAGCAGAGCATGATCCCCCTCCCTTCGGAGTCTGGGCTGCAGTGCAGTTCCAACATAACGACCCCAAACATACCTCCAAGATGACCACTGCCTTGCTAAAGAAGCTTAGGGTAACGGTGATGGACTGGCCAAGCATGTCTCTAGACCTAAATCCTATTGAGCATCTGTGGGGCATCCTCAAACGGAAGGTGGAGGAGCGCAAAGTCTCTAACTTCCACCAGCTCCGTGATGTCATCATGGAGGAATGGAAGAGGACTCCAGTGGCAACCTGTGAAGCTCTGATGAACTCCATGCCCAAGAGGATTAAGGCAGTGCTGGAAAATATTGACACTTAGAGCCCAATTTGGACATTTGCACTTTGGGGTGTACTCGCTTTTGTTGCCAGCGGCTTAGACATTAATTGCTGTGTGTTGAGTTATTTTGAGGGTACAGCAAATTTACACGGTTATACAAGCTGTACACTCACTACTTTACATTGAAGAAAAGTATGATTTCTTCAATGTTGTCATATGAAAACATAGAATAAAATATTTACAAAAATGTGAGGGGCGTACTCACTTTTGTGAGATACTGTACATGCGTAAAACATTAGGGGCCTGGGGTGGTTAGTGGGCAGATCACTCCTATAATTCGGCATATATATTTTTAATTTTTATGGTACATATTTCAATAAAAAAAGTTGTTTTATTGAGCTAATGTTCTGTAGTTACTGTGTTTTATGGTTAACTGTTGTTTGCTTTATAGGAATGCCATTCAGCTACATAGTTACCTAGTTTGTGAGGTTTAAAAAAGACATCAGTCCATCCAGTTCAACCTATGATGTGTGTGTGTGTTTTCTGTTAACCGTACATTGTATACCCCTGTATGTTGTGGTCTTTAAGGTGCCCATCTAATAGTTTTTTGAAACTATCGATGCTCCCTGCTGATACCACTGCTTGTGGAAGAGAATTCCACATCCTTACTGCTCTGACAGTTAAGAACCCCTTACGTATTTTAAGGTTAAACTGTTTTAGTGAGTGGCCACGTGTCTTATTGTATTCCTTTTCTCTAAAAAGTTTGTTCCTTATGCTAGGGTCGCCAGTACAATATTTGTACATTGATATCATATCCCCCCTCAATCGTCTCTTCTCCAGAGAGAATAAGTTCAGTGCTTGTAGTCTTTCCTCATAGCCGATGCCCTCCATTCCCCTAATTATTTTTGTTGCCCTTCTCTGGACTCTCTCCAGTTCCAGCACGTCCTTCCTGAGGACCGGTGCCCAGAACTGGACAGCATACTCCAGATGTGGCCGGACCAGAGTCTTGTAGAGTGTGAGAATAATCTCTTTATTTCTTGAGTGAATCCCCTTTTTTATACATGCCAGTATTCTGATGGCTTTGCTTGCAGCGGCTTGGCATTGCATGCCACTGCCAAGCCTGTTGTCCACCAGAACCCCCAGGTCCTTTTCCATCTTAGATTCACCCAGAGGTTTCCCCCCTAGTGAGTAGCTTTCTTTCGTGTTTCTGACGCCCAAGTACATTGCTTTACATTTCTCAACATTAAACCTCATCTGCCATGTAGTTGCCCACCCCATTATTTTGTTCAGGTCCGCTTGTAAGGTTTCCACATCCTGTCTCAAAGATATTGGCATGCTTAGTTTAGTATCATCCGCAAATACTGAGATTGTACTAGATATCCCCTCCTCTAGATCATTTATGAATAAATTAAACAGGATTGGTCCCAGGGCAGAACCTTGGGGGACCCCACTTTCCACACCCGCCCAATCCGAGTAATCCCCATTAATCACCACCCTCTGGACTCTCCCCTGGAGCCAGTTCTTTATCCAGGTACTCACCCTATGGTCCATACCTATATTCCTTAGTTTGTACCGTAAGCGTTTGTGTAGCACTGATTTGTTTATTCTGACAGCAGCAGGGTGTGATTTCAGAATACATACTTCAGTATTTGCAGCACTTCTCAAGGAGATTTCTCATCCGCAGTTAAAAAAAAAGAATGTATATAGGGTCTGGGGTGGTCAGTGAGTGGATCGCCCCTATGCTTCGGTATATATTTTTTCTACTTTTTTTGGCAGAGATTTCTTCATCTACATTGATCGATGTGAATTGGGGAATCTGTTAGGGCTGAACAAAAAAAAAAAGAACATTACATGTATGCCCAACATTAGAAGTGGGTGGTGGGCATACCACACACTTTTTCTGGCAGGGAATTCTTCATCCACATCAATCGAGATCCTTTTTTTTTTTATTCAGCTTGCGGCTATTATTCTATTCTATTCTGTTCTATTATGCTAATATTCAGTATAGTGAGCAACCAGTGTGTTCTATTGAAATACCGGCATCAGTTAGTTGAGCCCCAGAGAATGAATGCTTACCTCTAGGGTTCATTTTCAGTGGGAGACTTGATGGTTACACGAAGCCATGACAGCGTTAGAATAGAGCAGAGATGTATAGTAACTAAGTAGAACTACTTCACTACTGTACTTAAGTACCGAAAGGCGGTATCTGTACTTTCCTAGAGTAGAATTTTTTTCTCCTACTTCCACTTTTACTTCACTACATTTTTTCGATGATTTCAATACTTCTACTCTGATATTTTTTTTTGTGCTGCATAGTTACTCGTTACTATTATAAAAATTACCACTGCCAGAACAGTAGATGGCAGGTTTCATGAAGCTCAAAACATGTGTATTATCAGCGCATAAATAAATGCTACTGTATTTATAAATAAAAGCTGCATTTGAAATAATAAAAAAAACAATATGATGATCAAACTTTTGACTTCTTTCTTTAATAACTACATAACACAGTACTTGTAATTTTTTTTTTTTTTTTAATTTTACTTTCAGTACTTGAGTAGCAATTTTTTTTTCAAAACTACTGGTACTTTAACTTTCAGTACTTGAGTAGCAAAATTTAAAAAAAAAACTACTTGCAATACTTAAGTACAAAAAATGTTGAATACTTTAGTACTTCTACTCAAGTCACTTTTTGATTGAGCACTTCTACTTCTACTCAAGTATGGGTTTCGAGTACTTTATACAACTCTGGAAGAGAGACAGTGCACTGTGAAATCCCCTTCAGACACAGAAATGTGAAGAGACATTGTTCATTTGCCTGGCTGTACCAGCTGTATAACTTGTGTAACTCGATATAAACTTTTAGTTAAAACTGACTTCTAAAAAAGTAATACTTTAATAAGCTGCTTGTTACAATCCACATTTATTTATTCCTTTTTGCGGTGGACAGGTGATTCTTCCAAAGGCAGCAGCAAATTTTTTTTAAACCACAGCGGCAAGGCAGCACATGATTGCTGACTACATCAGGTCCAAGCTGATGCAGACACTCTCAGAAGTGAGGACCCGGATTAGACTAATGGTAGCAAACCTGCATTGCGCCCTGAAGTTTGTGGCTCATTTCAGTGCTCCAGCACTGTAAAAATTCCTCAGCTGCCACATTTCTAATTTTTGCTGCAGGATAAATCTTGCTTTTCTTCTTTAAGTTTGCGGCCCTTTCCAGTGCTCCAGAACTGTACAGGTGCCACATAATGTTTCAACCTTAGCTGCCTAATGTCTAATGTTTGCTGCAGTGTAAAGGCCCATACACACGATACGAAAATCAGAAGTAAAAATGTGTCCGACGAACGATCTGCCGATTTTTGGGTTTTCAGTATGGTGCTTTCGACAGCCGATTACGAATTTTCGGACAACAAAACCTGGATGTGCAGGCTATAAAATTTTTATCATACGTCAACACAGCGTCCGATTTTCATTTAATCAGTACACTTTTCGTCAGAAAAATCGTAAGAGCAAGACTAGGCATGCTCAGAAATGAAAGAACACATACAAAACAATTCAACACATGACATCACTTCTGAACTAGAATTCTGTCGTACGGGAATTTTTGTATGAAAGTAACCTCTTCACTTTCTATATGAGACTAGCATGTAACAAAAAACGGAAGAAAGATCGTCTGATAATCTGATTGCGTATACGAGGCTTTATGCCCCTTTTACACAGGCTTTCCGATCAGGTCCGCCTGTCAGTTTTTCAGGCGGACCTGATCGGATGCTCCATGCATCCCTTTGAGGCAGTGGATGTCAGCTGTGAAATCTCTGTGACACCCGCTGCTCTCTGATCCGATCCTGATCTGTGAAATCCAGACAATGGAAACTCTATTTTCCATCCGTCTGGAGGATTGGATCGGTACGTTTTCATCCGATCTCCCATACAGGAGAGCGGGTTCTGACAGGTCCATCTCTGCACACAGAGAGAAAAAGGAGCTGTCATCTGCCTCGATTGATCCCCGCTGAGCAAAACGGAGTCCGCCGGGCAGAAAGCCCATGTGAAAGGCCCCTAAATCCTGTGTTGCGACTCAGTGTTTGCAGCTTAACCACTTGCCGACTGCTGCACAACTATTTACGGCGGCAGTCAGCCCCTCACAGGCAAAGTGACGTAGGGCTACGTCGCTAGCCTATAAGCCTCTAGGGGGCGAGCGCGCGCCGCCGGAGGCGCGCTCCCCCCCGATCGCTCCCTAATATGTCTGCGTGTGTGACCCGATGTCCGCCGGTCACTCGCAATCGTCCGGTACAGAGGGAGAAAGGCAGGCGGCTAATGTAAACAAAGCCGCCTGTCATTCTCCCTTGTGTAAGTGCAGAGATCATACGGTCCTGCTATGTAGGATCGTATATCTCTGTAGTTACACAAACAGCCACATCCCTTTACAGTTAGAATCACGCCCCTAGGGACACACTTAACCCCTCCTTCTCCAATAAAGTTAACCCCTTCCCCGCCAGTGTCATTTTTACAGTAACAGTGCATATGTATAGCACTGATTACTGTAGTAATGTCACTGGTACTCCCAAAAATGTCAGTCAGGGGTCCGATCTGTCCGCCGCAATGTCGCAGTCCCGCAAAAAAAAACGCAGATCGCCGCCATTACTCGTTAAAAAAAAACAATAAAATGACAAAAATCTTTCTCTTAGTAAACACAATAACTTTTGCGCAAACCAATCAAAATACGCTTATTACGATTTTTTTTTACCAAAAATATAAAAAATTTAGATTTTTACATTTTTTGGGGGGAATTTCATATAAAAAAAATGTGAAAAATATTGTTATTTTTGCAAAATTGTCGTTCTTTTTTTGTTTTATAGCGCATGATCAAAAAATCGCACAAGTGATCAAATACCACCAAAAGAAAGCTCTAAAGGACCTCAATTTCATTTGCGTACAGCGTCGCATGACTGTGCAATTGTCCGTTTAAGTCACGCAGTGCCGAATCGCAAAATAGGCCCTGGTCAGGAAGGGGGTAAAATCTTCTGGGGCTTAAGTGGTTAAATCAGTGCTTGTGACCAATGTAGCTTTATTTCAAGGTAAAACCTACCTTGTTTTTCGCTTTATACCTTACCAAGCGCCATTCATTTTGGCAAGCCACTGTACAACACTTGTGGATCATGTCTCTCAAATAACACTCTCTAATTTGTATTTCAAGATAAAACTTGACTCATCTCTCCCTGTTTTATTGCAGCCTAACCAACTATTGTACAGCTACTATATAATATTTGTGGCTATTTCTCTGAAATAATGCACTCTAATGTTTTTTTCAAGACAAAGCCTGCCTCATCTCTCCTACTTACAATGCAATCTTATCAAGCTGCTACTGTCCAGCCACTAAAGAATATTTGCAGCTATTGTCCTACACTTAATACCCTCCAAGTTTTATTCACTCACCCCTACTCAATAACAAACATTTGGTTTCGCACCAAGAAACTGATGCTCGGTCATCAGAGTAATGCCCCGTACACACTTGCAGATTATCTGAAGACTTTTGTCTTCAGATTTACCTTTTCTATGTAGTGCAAGGGCCTGCCGGATTGCATACAAATTGAAAGTGTTTAGGTTTGACCTCATATTATATGGTTTTGGTAAGTCTGCAGACAAAAGTCTTCAGATAATCTGCACGTGTGTACGGGGCATTTGGCTTATCTAAAGGGTAGTTCCCTGTTTGCTAAGAACAAAACCAACTCCAGGATTGTTATATACGTTGCAATGATTTTCAGCAAACTTTGTTGCAGAGTCATACCTCCCAGTGTATTGTAAAAACGAAGACATGAATTTCAATTACTGCTTGCTTCCTGATTACTGATTGTGAGAGTCTGGCTGCTATAATCTCTTGATTTGAACCAGTGTTTTGATTAGAGTAAAACTGCTGGGAAAAGCAGAGAGCCAATTTCATGAGCATGAAATAAAATCACACAGTGTAAAGTACTACATGAATGTTGCAATGGTTGCCATGGTTACAAGGAAGCAGCATTTGTTTTTTTGCAGTTTTCTAAAATTATGCGTCTGCAGAATTAAAAAGACAGGCCTTTCCAAATACATAATAGATTATGCATAGGTTGTACAGTATAGGTTAAATAACTCTTTAATGAGAGTTTTTTTTTTCATTTTAAAAATGCAGAACAGTTTGAGCAGTGCAACAGTATTGGTCAAAATTATTTATTTGCGCTGATTCTTGTAAATGTATTAAACAAAATCGTTTTTGTAATCTGCATTAATAAATCGCAACGACCTTATTGCATTTTACTGTGATTAGAACACCCGATGAAAAAAAACCAAAACATTTTTTTATCTCTCATTGACAGTATAAGGTACGTTATTGCATGTACATTTTTTTGCATTGAGGCATATTGCGCTAAATCAGCCCATTAAAATCTGGCAGTACACCTTAAAGCATGAAAAATCATATGTTACCCTTTTTTGTTTGTAACACAGCACACCACAATGCAGAGCATGTGCTTTGTGGTGTGTTGCAGTGTGAGTGCATTGTCCACTACTATTATGACGTGTTGGGTGTCTGAAGGGCACTAAAGCCCTGTACACACGTAGCGATCGTCGGCCAAACGATCGGCCATCTTTTGTCCAGGGCTGTCGTGTCTGTTGAAAACTGCAAAAGACTGCACACGAATTTTGTCGGCCAACAACAGCCGACTGCAGAAGTGATGTCATGTGATGGCTAACTTTCCTTGTCTTTTTTCTTTTCTGAGCATGCCCAGTCTTGCTAATCTGCTGTCTGTCGGCCGAAATCTGTACTGACTGGCGAACAATCGGCCGTTCTGGTGTTGACCAACAAAAATTTTAATGCCTGCACGATAGATTCTGTTCAGCCGAAAATGCGCTGTCGGCTGTCGGAAGCATCATACTAACAAGCCTACAATCGGCCGATCGGTCGTCGGCCAAATATTTACGGCCGACAATCGGTACGTGTGTACGGGGCTTTAGTGTTATAGGGCTCCTTTACACTGTGTGACCTGCAGTAACCCCTTCTAGTTGAGGATACGCATAAATGCAACCCCAGAAAAGGTTTTTTGTATCCATGGGGCTGCATATATTTGATACTGTGTTTTTGCTGAGAGCCTGCTGCACAGCACGCTCCTAACACAGGGACCGAGCTGTCATAGACCGCTACAAGATTCATACTAACGATAATGCCCCGTACACACGCGTCGAAAATTGGCAGGGAATTTTCGGCCAACGTCCGATCTGCCGATTTTCGGCTTGTTATGGGCCATACACACTATAAGATTTTCTGAAGACTTTTTCCTTTAAACTTACCAAAACCATATAATATAAGGTCAAACCTAAACACTTTCAATTTGTATGCAATCTGGCAGGCCCTTGCACTACATAGAAAAGGTAAATCTGAAGGAAATCTAACCACAAAAGTTGGATAGTGTGTATCAAGCTTTAGTATGATGCTTCCGACAACCAACTCCGACTTTTCGGCCAAAAAAAATCTGGTGTGCAGGCTATAAAATTTTTGTTGGCCGTCAACACCACGGCCGATTTTCGTGCAGTCAGTACAGATTTCGTCAGGGAAAAATCTGATGAGCAAGTCTGGGCATGCTCAGTGAAGAAAAAACACAAAGAAAACAAACCAACACATGACATCACTTCTGAAGTAGATTTTTGTTGGCCGAGAAAATTTGTGTGCAGTCTAGGCACATTACAACCAACAAAACACAACTTGGACAAAAGTCGGACGATCGGTCGGCCGATAATCGTTGCGTGTGTACGAGGCTTAAGGAACCAGGAAGACCATTCTGGATCACCTGATTGCTGTGATAGCCTGTGATTGGCTATCACAGTCATCAGATACTGTATAGCCCATCCCTGTGGTTTTACTAGTCTTGACTGGAGAAAAAGATACATTCAATTTTATCAATAACAGCAGAAAATTGTAAACAAAAAAAGTGTTAAGGTTAGGGTCAAAGGTCACGATTAGAGTCAACGTAGGGGCAAAAGGTCAGGGTCAGTGTATTTCAAGTTGGTTAAAAAAAAAAAAGCACTTTTGAAATAAGTATCAGTGTCTGTGTGGTTAAGGTAGGATAAAAAAAAAAGCAAAACACTTTGGTCTGGCCATATCTGGAGTATGCCATCCAGTTCTGGGCACCGGTCCTCAGGAAGGATGTGCTGGAACTAGAGAAAGTCCAGAGAAGGGCAACAAAGATAATTAGGGGAATGGAGAACATCAGCTATGAGGAAGACTACAAGCACTGAACTTTTTCTCTCTGGAGAAGAGACGATTGAGAGGGGATATGATATCAATGGACTCAATGTACAATGATTACAATTGATGATATCAATGTAATACCGTACTGGTGATCTTAGCATAAGGAATACAATAAGACACGTGGCCACTCACTAAAACTAGAGGAAAAATGGTTTAACCTTAAAAAACGTAAGGGGTTCTTTACTGTCAGAGCAGTGGGGATGTGGAATTCTCTTCCACAAACAGTGGTATCAGCAGGGAGCATCAATAGTTTCAAAAAACTATTAGATGGGCACCTTAAAGACCACAACATACAGGGGTATACAATGTACGGTTAACAGCAAACACACACACACATCATAGGTTGAACTGGATGGACTGATTCTTTTTTTCGACCTCATTAACTATGTAACTATGTAAAAAACGTGCACTATTGTTTCTGGGCCCTTCTGTGGGTACATGTAACAAATAATATACACATATGTGATGTTGCGGGGATCGGCAGGAGCAGGGGAATTTGTTTAGAATTGTTCTTTGGTGGTAGGTCCTGTTATTAGCAGGAAATAAACTGCTAATATTTTTTTACTATTTTGTGCCAGTTTGCCTTTGATAACAAAGAAAAAAAAATCACTAGATCCATTACTAATTACCACCAAATGAGAGCCCAATTTGTCTTGGAAAAAAAGCAAGGTATAATTAATCTGGATACAATAAGTAGTGCGTTAAAGTTGCAAAACTGTGTTCAGACATTAGGACAATAAGGCATTGTTTAACTTTTATCCACTTGGTGCATAGAGATGAATAAAATGTAACAACAACTGGCATCACTTCTCACTACTGCTACACAACAAACAGCAGCCTGCATGGACTGAAGTAAATGAGCCCATATTGTACATCACGGCAACTGAAGAGTAGGAAAGGGACCTTAAAGTGGAATTCTGGCCTTTATCTAACTATTTCTAAAACTGTCCCCTTCCTAATAACTATACTTACTAACCTGTGTAAAAAAAGATGCGTAAGAAGGTTACGTGATCCAGCTCCCCTGTGTCAGCCAATGCTGCAGCAGGGGAGAGGAAGGAGCGCTGACAACGGATGGGCCATTGAAACCTATGGGTGACGTCACTGCTCAATGCTTTACTAGCTGTTGTTGGAGTGCTTTCTCCTCCCCCTGCAGCCATCGCAGGCTGACACAGGGGAGATCATGTGACCAGACCACAGCAGCCTGAAAATATGCAAGTATAAAAATATTTTTTTTAGGTTAGTAAGTATAGGTGTTAGGAGGGGAGGGGACAGTTTTATGAGTAGTTAAGTAAAGCCCAGAATTCCCCTTTAACTGAACACTGGAAGCTGCGCCTAAATGTAGGCAGACAAAGGGCAAAGGACCAATCACTAATATTGCCTGTAGCCTTCCTGCAGCCGATCTTCTCCCATTAACGACTTACTATTACTTGTTCTGCACTGTTTGTGTGAGAGCAGTCATTTTATTACAAGAAGATCTTTGCTTCCTTATGCCAGAGCCTCTAGCAAGAAAAACAGTAAGCAGCACATTAGTGACCAAATCTTATTCCAAATCTTCTCGTCAGATGCAGCATTACCTTAAATTCACAATACAAACTTACAATTATGAGGCTGGAGGCACAGGAGTGGCTAGGCACCCGCACATCCCAGCAAGTGTACTTCTGTTTTTAAGGAGGAATTCCAGACAAAAGGTACATTTTTTTACTTATACACAATAGAATCCTAACTCCATGCTTACTTTCACTTTAATCCTTTGCCGACCACGTACAGTACATTTACTAATGGCTGCTAGCTCCCACAGGCATCACGATGTACCCATACGTTGCGGTGAACTTTCAGATTTAGAGGCGCACATGCCCCCTGCTGGTATATGCTGTGATTGGACACAGCAGGTTACAGCCAATGATTTTGGCTCTATACCTGCTCATCTGATGTGGCCAATCACAGCACAGGGATCTCTGTGTTTGTAAAAACAACACACTGATTTTAGCTGGATTTCTCCCTGCTATCAGTTACTTTTCAGAACTGAAAGCAAGGAGAGACCCAGCCAGTCAAAGCAGCATACATGCTGTACACTTGAATACACTTGAGAGCACACAGTTAATTCCTTGATTGCAATCCTGATCACTCCTTTCAAACAGCCAGTGTCATTAGTACAGTGAACAGTAGTATACCTGATCACTGTATAAGTGTCACTAACAGTGTCAGTTAGCACTAGATTCCCACCACACTATCGCAGTCACACTATAAGTCACTGATCAGCACCATTACTAATATAGAGTCTGTACAGTGCAGTCTCTTGATCAGAACTATACTAGTGTCCCCAAAAACACAGTTTTGTTTTTACCAAAGATATGTAGCAGCATACATTTTGGCCTAAATTTATGAAGAAATGTGATTTTATTGGACAAGTTTTATAACAGAAAGTAAAAAATATTGTTGTTTTTTTTTTTTTTTTTTTAATTGTCGGTCTTTTTTCATTTACATAATAAAAAAAAAAAAAAAAATGTGGTTATCAAATACCACCAAAAGAAAGCTCTTCTTGTGTGAAAAAAAAAAAAAAAAATGATATCAATTTTATTTGGGTACAGTGTTTCATGACCAAGCAATTGCCAGGTAACGTAGCACAGAAAAAAATGACTTGGTCATGAAGAGGGTAAAATCTTCCGGAAGTCAACTGGTTAAATAGTTTGTTTGAGCCAAACTGGTCCAATGAACCTATTTCATTTATTAAAGCAGAGTTCCAAACAAAAGTGTAACTTCCGCTTTAAGTATTCCTGACCCCCTGACATGCCAAATGGCATGTCCTATTTTTCTGGAGGGGGGGGGGGGAGCAGGTACCTAGTTTTGACAGGTACCTGCTCCCACTTCTGCTCGGGCCAAGCTGGTCCAATTAACCTGTTTCACTTATTAAAGCAGAGTTCCACCCAAAAGTGGAACTTCCGCTTTAGGTATTCCTGACCCCCTGACATGCCACATTTTTCTGGGGGGGGGGGGGGGGGCAGATACCTAGTTTTGACAGGTACCTGCTCCCACTTCTACTCGGGCTGCCTGGGTGGCTCGAGCAGAAGTTCTCCTCTTCCCCTCCCTCCCTGCAATCTTCTGGGACACATCATAAGTCCCAGAAGTTTGCCAACCATTCAAGAAGTGCAGCGTGACTTGCGCATGCGCAATGCACACCCAGCTGTGAAGCCAGGTGTCCACACTAGTGATGCTGGCGCTGCCAAGAGGAGAAGGAGAGGAGCGAGGCTTCGGGCAGCCGCATCCCTGGATCCTGGGACAGGTGAGTGTGTGTTTATGTAAAAGTCAGCAGCTACACTTTTTGTAGCTGCTGACTTTTAATAAACACAGAAACGGCTGGAACTCCGCTTTAATAGCTACACCAGCTGTCAGCGCTGTGTAAACTGTATGTAGCATCAGCACAGTGCTGTGTTTTCCGGCAGCAGTACGAGGACTTCCCATCCACTGCGGGAACAAAATTGAGTCAGGCTGAGTGCTGATCAGCCATTGCCAGGAAGCCTTGTATTTTATCAATGAATACAAGGCATCTTCTGTTTGGCTGAGATGAAAAGGCGGGTAGATGACATCACAATCGCTACCTCAGCCAGTCAGAGGAAGCCTTGTATTCAATGATAATACAGGGCTTCCTGTGAATGAGTTAGCAGCCCTCAGCCCAACTCAATTTTGTTATGGCAGCAGGTGGGAAGTCCCTATACCGCTGCCAGAACACAGCAATGTACTGTATGTTGTATGTAGCTGATGTTATATGCAGTTTATACAGCACTGACAGCAGGTGTATCTATTAGTAAAGAACATTGCTTGGTAAATAACCCACTAACCCATTACTATTATTACCTTTTATTTATTTAGAGGCATCACAGACTGTAGCAGTTTGACGTTTGCAGATGCAGCTTACGTTTGAATTTCATATTTGGTCTTGTCAGTTTCAGTACTACAGCAGCTGGATAGTTCCCTTGTTCAGGAGGGTCAAACGTTGTTTTACGAAGCATAAAATGAATGAAGGCATCTCTGGTATCCCCTGAGATGTGCATGGCACTTTCTGATCCTCCAAAAATACTGCCTGTATTGTATACACTAAATTCAGTTGCCCCACAATGTTGAAGCATAGCTAAAGTAATTTATTTCCTTTTATATAGGGTTTATAAATAGTCACTACTCACTACTATAGTTTTGGCTTTACACATTCACACCAGGGTGATCCTTTGGGGGGTAACAATTGGCATGTCATGCTTTAAGGTGTGTTGCTTTAAAGTGTATTTCTGCTTTTGCTGAAATGTGTGAAAATCCTATTATGTTTGAATTATTTCATACTATTTCAATGTTTTGAGAAGAAGGTGCCATGGCTGACTGCAAGTATTTCTCAGTTATATCTAAATTTTGCTGCAGATGTGGAAATGGTCTTTAAGGCAACCCATTGATGCCATTCATGCATAAATGCATACCCATAGTGCACCGCAATGCATGGTAGTGCATGTAGTTAGAATGCATTGTGCATCTATCCAGTTTGCTCATAACGTATTACATTTTTAGGACAATTGTGACTACCTTAATATTGTATTGTCGACTTCAACTCCTCTATAGTGGGTGGAAAGAGGATTTCCATTTTAACATTATCGCCCGTCCTTCATAAAAAGCAGAACAGAATATGAGCAGTTTGATATTTCAGGACTCTTAAAGATTGTCAGTTATACCCAAAAGAAAAATAAGAGGGTCCATAGGGACAGGCAACCCTCCTACTACCAGAAATGCCCTATTCTAAAGTAGCTCATGTATCTACAGACACCTGAGTGCTCAAATGTGAATTGGGTCTGTTTGCAAGGATAGCATATAGCTTGTCAAGTGTTTTGGAGCTTCAAGCTACAAAACGCTCAGGTGTGAATGTGGGCTGAATCTGCCTGTGTATCTTTATTCTCCCTAGATCGATAGTGCTGCTGTCCAGAAGTTTCCATTTCTCCTCCATCCAGAGTAGAGACACCCTAATGCCTCGTACACACGCAACGAATATCGGCCGACCGATCGTCCGACTTTTGTCCAGAGTGGTGTTTTGTTGGTTGGAATGTGCCTAGACTGCACACAAATTTTCTCGCCTGACAAAAATCTACTTCTGAAGTGATGTCATGTGCTGGTTTACTTTCCGTGTGTTTTTTCTTCTCTGAGCATGCCCAGTCTTGCTCATCAGATTTTTGTCTGCCGAAATCTGTACTGACTGACGGAAAATCGGCCGTTGTGTTGACGGCCAACAAAAATTTTATAGCCTGCACACCAGATTTTTTTCGGCTGAAAAGTCGGAGTCGGTTGTCGGAAGCATCATACTAACAAGCCGAAAATCGGCCGACCGGACGTTGGCCGAAAATTCACGGCCAATTATCGACGCGTGTGTACGAGGCATAAGACAAGAAGTTTGTTATGGGCTCTACAACTAGGTGAAAAAAAGGAGAAAAAGCCTAATAAAATAAAACTCCAAAAGCTCCATCTGGGACAAAAATGTCCCCTAGCCTTCCACCCCCTCAAACTGATCCCTTTATTAAAAGAGTCCTCTCCTTTTCTGTTTATTTCCTGGACCAGTCTTTCTTCAGGTGTCCATGTTATTGCTTAGACATAGACACTATCTATTAGATGGCTGCTGGTGAGGTCCTCTCAGGAGAGGGAAGAGTACACAATCAGTAAGTGGAGGTGGCAGGGGACCAGTAATAACAGGGCACTATTGCAGTGCTGTTTCAGAGGTCCCCATCATCCAAGCCTGGATGGGGGGCTTAGGACTACAGGTGCATCTCATAAAATTAGAATATCATGAAAAAGTTAATTTATTTCAGTAATTCAAAAACTCATATTCCCCATGGATTCTCTATGGGGTTTAGGTCAGGCAAGTTTGCTGGCTAACCAAGCACAGTGATACCATGATCATTAAACCAGGTATTGGTAGTTTTGGCAATGTGGGCAGGTGCCAAGCCCTGCTGAAAAATGAAATCAGCATCTCCATAAAGCTGGTCAGCGGAGGGAAGCATGAAGAGCTCTAGAATTTTCTGGTAGAGGGCTGTGCTGACTTTGGACTTGATAAAACACAGAGGACCAACACCAGCAGATGACATGGCTCCCCAAATCATCACAGAGAGGGGAAAATTTTGCATTTCATTTGGAAATCAGGGTCCCAGAGTCTGGAGGAAGAGTGGAGAGGCACAGAATCCAAGTTGCATAAAGTCCACCCTTCTTTCTTTCTTACTTTCTACTTCCCTCTCTCTCGCTCCATCCCTCTTTTTCTTTCCCTATATATTACCACATTCTCCACTATATGTGGCTGGGTTCACATATATGCGACTCCGGCGTCCGGTGTGTTTCTGTTTACCGGTTCAGGTGCAATTAAGGTGTGAATTTTTCCCTAAATGTGTGAACCCGGCTCCACTAAAAGCCAGGCACAGTCACATGTTATGCGAATTGGATGCAGTTAAAAATGCACCAATTTGCATATATGTGAACCCAGCCTAAGGCATCTCAGATTTTATTTAACCGCACACCCTTTAAGTCACACCCAATATTCAGCGTAATTGAAACTACGCCCATAGCGAGCTGCATTTTTTCTCTCCTGCAAAGCCACCCCTACAAATGAATGCCCACCCCTAATTGAAATAATACCCCGCCTGCATCAAAAATAGTGTCCCTAAAATTTTTTAGAGAATGTTGGCAACTATGCTCCTCTAAAGCTGCCGTTGTCTGATGTGACAGGACCAAAAAAGTACAAGAGCTTCTTTGGAGCGTATTGCGTCCCGCGATTTTGTTTGCGCAATGTTGCCGCGATTCGGCGGGCGTAAATCGCGGCAACATCGCTCAGCATTTGGGGGGCTATTGCAAATCAACGGGCAACGCTAGGCGTCCCGCGATTTGCAATAAATCTCCGAATCGCGGGCGGAACCGCGGCGGTTCTGCCCGCGATCATACGCTGACATGTGAATGCAGCCTTAGATACACCCAGTGAAGTGACTGGCCTCAGGGGATACACAGAGATTAAATAGATCCTCCTACATAAATTGTACCTATTTTTCTGCAGTCTTTACTCTCTTGCACACAGGAACAGAGCTGAGGCATTGAATCAGCTGGAGATCACTCCCCTGTCACCATTTTTCTCTCACTCTACTGTCACCATAAGTAGATACTAGTAGGCAGGGGTCTCCAAAATTTCTAAATAAAGGACCAGTTTACAATCCTTTAAATTTTAGCGGGGCCGGACTGTGGCCAGTTGGAGTTGAAAATGTCCTGGCATCAGTAACAATGCCCATCATTGGTGTCCATGAGAGGTATAGTGCCCCGTTATTGGTGTCAGTGGGAGGAATAGTGCCCCATCATTAGTTTTAGTAGTGGGATGAATAGCACCCCATAGTTGATTTTAAGCCCCGTACACACGATTAGATTATCGAACGATCTGTTGTACGTTTTTTGTGGCATGCTAGTCTGATGTGGAAAGTGTAGAGGTTATTTTCATACGAATTTTCCCCTATGACAGGATTCTACTTCAGAAGTGATGTCATGTGTTGGATTGCTTTGTATGTGTTCTTTCATCTCTGAGCATGCCTAGTCTTGCTCTTAAGCATAGGCGTGCGCAGCCTATTGCATTAGGGTGTGCACCCCAAAGCTCAAACACACATGCGTGTATATATATATATATATATATATATATATACACACATGTCAAAAGTATTGGGACGCCTGCCTTTACACACACATGAACTTTAATGGCATCCCAGTCTTAGTCCGTGGGCTTCAATATTGAGTTGGCCCAACCTTTGCAGCTATGCCAGCATCAACTCTTCAGGGAAGGCTGTCCACAAGGTTTAGGAGTGTGTCTATGGGAACGTTTGACCATTCTTCCAGAAGCAAATTAGTGACGTCAGGCACAGATGTTGGACGAGAAGGCCTGGCTCGCAGTCTTTGCTCTAATTCATCCCAAAGGTGTTCTATCGGGTTGAGGTCAGGACTCTGTGCAGGCCAGTCAAGTTCCTCCACCTCAAACTCACTCATCCATGTCTTTATGGTCCTTGCTTTGTGCATTGGTCCAAATCATTTGGTGGAGGGGGGATTATAGTGTGGGGTGTTTTTCAGGGGTTGGGCTTGGCCCCTTAGACTCTTAGGGCATCAGCATACCAAGACATTTTGGACAATTTTATGCTCCCAAATTTGTGGGATGGCCCCTTCCTGTTCCAACATGACTGCGCACCAGTGCACAAAGCAAGGTCCATAAAGACATGGACTTAGCATGGGTGGTGTAAAATTAACTTCAAGTGCAATAATTTACATTATAATAGTAACTAAAACATATAAAATTAAGTGTAACAATCAAAAAAATAAAAATTCCAAAGTGCTCTACTGGTGTGAACCTTCCAACTAAAAAGTTTTTGCACTTAAGTTAAATTGTATGGCAAATATCTGTAGAGGCTGTAGAGGGGTTCCACCATCACTGCTAAGTTTTGAAAAAGATGTATGCCTTATTTTCCTTTTGATGTGTATTACAGGTGAAATTACATGTGAGGCACTGATATGGACTGATAGGCAGCACTAATAGGCACTTGTTCTCAGCACTGACTGGCACTGATGAGGCTGCACTGATGGGCACTGATTGGCAGCACTGAGAGGTGGCACTTATTGGCAGCACTGATGGGAACTGATAGGTGGCACTGATAGGCAGCACTGATTGGCAGCACTGCTGGGCACTAATAGGCATCACTGATGGCTACTGATAGGCGGCATTGGTGGGCACTGATTGGTGGCACTGATAGGAAGCACTGATAGGCACTGTTAGATGTCACTAATGGGCACTGATGAGGCGGCAATGGTTGGCACTGATGGGTGGCACTGGTGGGCACTGATGAGGTGGCACTACTGGGCACTGATAGGTGACACTACTGGGCACCACTTATGGACACTAACAGGGGAGAGGGGAGTTTCACATTCAGCAGACAGTGAGACTTGCAAGAGCCGCTCAGTGTGTGTGCAGTGGCGTACCTAGAGCATTTGGCACCCTGGGCGGATCCTATATCTGGCACCCCCCCAACTTTAAAATGTAAAAACACCCACAAAAATTTGTAATGTTTTCAAGAATATTTATTGCACAAAATTCACAGCCCCCCATCACAGTGCCCCTTGCAGTCTGCCCCCGTCTCTCTAATCACAATTCCCCCTTTTGCACTCTCTACCTCCCCTGCACAGTCCTACCTTCAGCATAGGTAGATAGCTAATATTATTAGCAAAGGAGATATTCAGAGACTACAGACATGATACAGGAGATGGTCAGAGACTGCAGACATGATACAGGAGATGGTCAGAGACTGCAGACATGATACAGGAGATGGTCAGAGACTGAGGACATGATACAGGAGATGGTCAGAGACTACAGACATGATACAGGAGATGGTCAGAGACTACAGACATGATAAAGGAGATGGTCAGAGACTGCAGATGTGATACAGGAGATGGTCAAAGACTGCAGACATGATACAGGAGATGGTCAGAGACTACAGACATGATACAGGAGATGGTCAGAGACTGCAGACATGATACAGGAGATGGTCAAAGACTGCAGACATGATACAGGAGATGGTCAAAGACTGCAGACATGATAAAGGAGATGGTCAGAGACTGCAGATGTGATACAGGAGATGGTCAAAGACTGCAGACATGATACAGGAGATGGTCAGAGACTGCAGACATGATACAGGAGATGGTCAGAGACTACAGACATGATACAGTAGATGGTCAGAAACTGCAGACATGATACAGGAGATGGTCAGAGACTACAGACATGATACAGTAGATGGTCAGAGACTGCAGACGTGATACAGGAGATGGTCAGAGACTGCAGACGTGATACAGGAGATGGCCAGAGACTGCAGACGTGATACAGTAGATGGTCAGAGACTGAGGATATGATATAGGAGATGCTCAGAGACTGCAGATATGATACAGGAGATGCTCAGAGACTGCAGATATGATACAGGAGATGCTCAGAGACTGAGGACATGATAGAAGATAGAAGAGCACTAGGGGGGCCGGAGAGCACCGGGGAAGCAGAGAGCACTGGAGGAGGTGAAGGGCACGGTTGGGGGGGGGGGGGCTGGAGAGAATTAAGAGGGGGTTTGGGTTTGGAAAGCATTATAGGGGGGTTGGAAGGCGCAGGGGGTGGAGAGCACTGGGGGGGCAAGCAGGGAAAACCAGGGGGATGGAGAACACTGGGGGGGGCAGGGAGCACTTGGGGGGTGGGCAGGGAAAACCAGGGGGGTGCAGAGAGCACTGGGGGGGACAGGGAGCACTTGGGGGGCGGGCAAGGAAAACCAGGGAGTGGAGAGCACTGGGGGGGAGACAGGGAGCATAGGGGGGAGGGAGATGAAAAGCACTGTGGGGAGCTGAAGAGCATGGGGGGGTGCTAAAGAACAGGGGGGTCTGGTGGTGGGGGGATTAGGAGCACCGGGGGGCTAGCAAAAGAAGTTGTATAGGAGGGGGATGGGGCAGCTACATATAGATGAATTGATCTTTCCCTATTCTTCCTGCAGGAGGGAGAGGAGGAGAATCAGTTATTCAGCAGCTGCAGAAAGAATAGGGAAAGATGAATTCCTCTATATGCAGCTTCCCCATCCCCATCCTATCCAGCACACACACTTGGGCAATAGGCATGCACTCACCTTCTTCCCGCCGAGGCTCCGCCACTTCTTCCCGCCGCAGCTCCGCCCCCTTGTTCCTGCCCCGGCTCCGCCCCCCCTAGCAGCACAGACTGAAGGAGCTGCCACTGCAGCTGCCTTCACACTGCGATGGGGGATCTCAGAGCACGCTGGCTGACACCCCACAGTGCGTGCCCCCCCGCCCCCCCATTGGTACCCCACTGTGTGTGTGACACTGTCATGTAATGTAGCTGCTTTCAGGGAGAAAGCCCAGCTGTCAAGGTGATGTCGGGGTGGGCGGGATCAAGTAGCTGTCAAACACCAGCCAATGATTGGGCTGCTTAAGAAAGGGGCGGAGCCACATAAACGAAGCTGCGGCCCAGACCCCATCCCATTGGCTGGTGTTTGATAGCTGTTCGGTCCCGCCCTCCCCCGACATCACCCCTGAGTTTTGACAGCTGGTCTTTCTTTCCCCCTGCAAGCAGTAATATTACCTGACAGTGTCACACACACTGAGCGGCTCTGGTAAGCCTCACTGTCTGCTGGAGCCAACAGCAGAGCCGCCTCTCCGCCAAGTATTTCACTACCCTAAGTGCCAAAGATGGAGATCTCGGGAGACAGCCGGCCCTACACTAACAGACACAGGGTGATTAGGGTGTGCCCAGGCACACCCGGCACACCCCGTGCGCACGCCTATGCTCTTAAGATTTTTTTCTGTCGAAATCTGTACTAATGAGACGAAAATCGGATGTTGTATTACGGACAACAAAAATTTTATAGCCTGCACATCAGAATTTTGTCAGCCGAAAAGTCGGAGTTGGCTGTCGAAAGCACCATACTAACAATCCGAAAATCGGCAGATCGGTCGTCGGACGAAATTTCCCTTCAGATTTTCTTATCATGTGTACGGCCTTTAGTGGCAGGAATTATGCCCCATTGCTAAAGTGGTTCTAAAGCCTTAGGTTTATTTTCTACTTTAAAGCGTAACTCCACTTTTGTTGAGAAAAAAACATTCCCCTCTGGGTGATCTCTGTACATTGCAGGGATTTTAACAAACTTTGTTGCAGATTCCAACCTTTTGTTATTCTGAAGAAATCATTGTTTGTTTCTCTGTGTCTCTGTGCTGAGTGAGTCAAATGGGAGTGGTTTCATAATTATCTATCAGCTGTAGCAGCTGCAGGGCTCTAATGAGGAAATCTGCTGGGCCTGCATCCCTTTAGATGTGTTCCTATTGGAAGTATCTCACCAAAAATGACATTTTTGTTGCAGTGGATGCCTGATATCTGACTTGTATCTTAGGTAGACTTCTGGGAAAATTGATGAGCCAATCACACAAGCAGAAAATGATGTTTCTGGGGTGTGGTCAGTACACATTCTGTGTACAGAATAGCACTAGGTAGCCATATTGCATTACATTTTTAGAAAATTACAACAGCTGCAGATTGAAAAGGAAAGGTAAGTTTTAAAAACATTTGATTACAATATGATATATGTCGCAATTGTATGCGTTACATTGTTTTTTCTTTATTTCCCCACGGAAGTGCAGTTACCCTTTAATGCATTCTATGCATTAAGGTAAAAAAACCTTCTGTGCTGCAGGATCCCCCCAGCCCCCCCCCCCCTTTTTCTTACCTGAGCCTGATCTGATCCAGTGATGTGCACGAAAGCAGTGGCTCCTCCCTCCTCATTGGCAGTGGGCGATGAGTGAGCTGGGAGGCTCTGTAATATCAGGAGATGGTTTGGGGACTGTGGAAGAAGGGGAGGATCAGAGAAGATTAAAAAAAACAAACAAAGAGATTTCCAGTCACAACTTACCAACCAGCCGAATTGAACTGTCTAACAGTATGCGTTAAAAACACGGGTTTGGTTGCACACATTTGCAAATACATGTGTAAGCTGCACGCCCCGGCAAGGCACCCTGTAATCTGCAGTCCCTAACTCTACAATTTAAAGAGTCTCTACAACGAGAGCACATTCATCTAATGGGATAGATGGAGGACAGGTGACTAGAGGGAGCCCACCCCTCCTTAAAGGCACAGGGTCACACTGAACACCCAGCACATCGCACAATGGCGGCAAAGGTGTCAGTGCGTTGCCTGGCTCAATATAGATAATGCAAAAAGTGGTCACCGCCTCCACCTATAACTGGTCCCAATGGTAAGGAGCACTGGAAGGGCGGACGCAGGTAAAAAAACCGAAGAGATTTCCAGCATGCAAAAAGTGGTCACCGCCTCCACCTATAACTGGTCTTAATGGTAAGGAGCCCTGGAAGAGCGGACGCAGATAAAAAAAAATGAAGGGATTTCCAGCAGAGAAGAGAAGACAGGATCAAACAGCCCTTTTATACAATGCAGAGTATTGACCTCTTAGCCTCCACAGTGAGTATAACAAGCATGTTTTGCTGCATATACAGACTGATTTTACTGTTGTGGGTTTAATAACACTTTAAAGTGTTACTAAACCCACACCATTAAGATCAGTCTGTATATGCAGTAAAGCATGCTTGTTATACAGTTATACTCACTGTGGAACCTAAGGGTTTAATCCTCTGCATTTTGTAAAAAGACTGTTTGATCCTGTATGCACAGTTCCTCATCTTCTTGCATTGTCCCCATAACATGTCCGGATAAGACAGAGTTAGCGGAGTCAGCCTGCACATGCTCAGTTTATTGTGTATTGCTAGAGAGGGTTTTTTTTTTTTTCTTGGGAGAGTGCATATGATCAGCACAGGGCCAATCAGCATTGTCCAGACAGAGAGTCAGGGGTATTGTATCTACATATGACAGCCAGTGCAGTATGAAATCCCCTCCTACAAGCTTTAACCAGGCACTGATAGAAATCACAAGACTGCTATATATTGCTAATGAGAAAAGATATTTATTATTATATATACAGTATATTCCATGTTCTGTGTACTGTGGGGGGACCAGATATAGTGAATGGACGGTCCTGGGTTTAGTGACACTTTAAGTCCTGGTTCACACTAATGCGATGCCGGAAACCCTGCGATTTAGTGCCAGTTCCTGCATCGTACCTGATTCGCACACTGGTTCACACTGACATCTGCGAACTGCTGAGGGGTGTAAATGTAAAGTTAATGACACCCCCAGATCAGTTCAGAAATCGCAATTTGAACTGTCAAATGGTGCAAGAATCATGTCACATAGATGTGAACACCCATGCAATCCGATGCCAAGGGTCCTGCACCATTTTGGTGCAAATGCGATTTCAGCCAAACAGTTTGTATGGCTGAATTTGCATCGCACAGACATCGCATGTGATCTGCACAGCAATGTGGTGTGATAGCACAAGTGTGAACCCAACTTAAGCTGGTAATACATTAGCCGAAAAATCGTTCAAACTCATTTTTGAAAAACGAAAAATTGGCCGTGAGAGCAGACGATTGTGCCATCGTGTAATGACCAAATTTTGAACGATAAATCGTTCAATGGACATAAATGAATCCGTTTTCCATTCAGTTTGTCACATATACCTAGTGAAACAGATCGGGCGAGAAACACATTATACCTTTCAATTTATCGTTCTTTCGGCAGAATTTTCCAAACTTCGATTTTTTGGCTCTGAAAAGTTAAAACCGATTTTCTATTCGTGCCCATTAACTGGACGAAAAACGAACAAACGGACCAAATGACAGATTTTCGAATGATTTTTCGCTAGTGTATGGCCAGCATTAGTTTTAAAATGTTTAGGCTTTATACTAGTGATCGACTGATTTTTTTATTGCCGATACCGATATTTTGGCCTTTGAATATCAGTATCGCCCGATATTGGCCGATATTTTTGTACATTTAAAAAAAAATATATATATATATATATATATTTTTCTTGACAAGTACTGTTGTGGAGGGATCTGGGGATCTAAAAGATCCCAAACCCCTCCTTTGCACTTAAAAAGCATTCAAAACGCCAAGTTTGGCTGTTTTGAACACTTCATTTTTTTAAAATCTGGCGCCATGCCAGTACCCGGAAGTGCCGAATGCGGCTTTGATCGGGTCTTCGCCGGCTGTGCAGGTTGGTTGTCCGGGTCTCCCGGTGGGACGGGAGACCCGGGCAAGCCACTGAAGCTGGCGGGAGAGGGGGGGAACCGCCTTGTAATGACACCTGAGGGGCTTCTCAGCTGCATCAGTTGTCATTACAAGACAGCCGACCGTCGGCTATGGATGCCGATACCAGGGTGATGCCTCTAGCTGCAGGCATCACTCCCATACAAGCACTTTCCCGAAATATCGGCAATATTGGTAACCTTTATTATTATTATTATTATTATTATTATTATTATTATCAAGGATTTCTATAGTGCCAGCAGTTTACGCAGCACTTTACAATATTAGAAGGAGACAGTACATATACAATACAATAAAATACAAGAGGATTAACTCCCTTAGCGGTAGCCCCGAGCGTGACTCGGGGTGGTTTTTTCATGCTAGGATCGGTATCCCTGAGTCACGCTCGGGGTAGATGTGCAGAGCCTGCAGTGGGGTTCCTTACCTTCTCCTGGCGATCCAGCGATGATCTCCCATTGCTGTGATCGCAGCCGAGATCCCCGACGCACCGTCCGTTGCTCTGATGACTTCCTGGTTCCGTTCCCTGCAGCAGCAATGGTGCATGGGAGCGGAACTGGGAGGGAAATTCAAATGTTGCACCAACACAAACACATAAAAAGGAGGTGATACAATGTAATCTGACAGGATATCACCTTAGTATCAGAAAAATATCAAATATTATAAATTGTAAATTATAAATTATATTATTAATATATTATATATATTATAACATTTATATTTTATAATATATTTTATATTTTATAATATATTTATTATTAATATAATATTTATATTTTATAATACAATAAAACCTTGGATTGCGAGTATAATTTGTTCCGGAAACATGCTTGTAATCCAAAGCACTCTTATATCAAATCAAATTTCCCCATAACAAATAATGGAAACTCAGATGATTCGTTCCCCAACCATTTCATAAATCCTTCAGTTTATAGTCCATATAAAAATATTATAGCATTGCAATAGGTTGTGTAACCATAAAATGTCCATCCACAAATAGCCGCTTCCATAAGGGGATTAGAGGCAAAATCTAGCAGGAGCTACAGAGAAGAGAGGCGCCTCTTATCAAAGAGAAGAGAGGCGCCTCTAAGTGTAGCAATATGGTTTCATTTAATGAAGGTTCAACATTTAGCAACTCACATGGTTGATGAATAAAACCATCACATCTAAGTATGCAGGCATCAGGGGTAAAGCTGTCCACATAGACTATCTTCTGCACCGCCAGCTGCCAGTCTGTAATCCTGACCGGGAAGACCACCCCGCAGTAAAGCGATCTGAAAGCGAGGGGCAGCATGGAAGGGATGACGTAGGTGTTGGTGCGGAGGATGGTTTATGTGGACAGCTTTACCCCTGATGCCTGCATCCTTAGATGTGCCTGTTCCAATCATCAACCATGTGAGTTGCTAAATGTTGTACCTTCATTAAATGTAACCATATTACTACACTTAGAGGGGCCTCTCTTCTCTTTTATACTTAGCTGTGACTTGAGGCTACTTGTATATCAAGACATCGCTTGTATATCAAGTCAAAATTTATTTGAAAAATGTGCTTGTCTTGCAAAGAGCTCTTAAACCAAGTTACTCTCAAACCAAGGTTTTACTGTATATATATATTATAAATTATAAATATCAAAAAATGTTACTGCTTTTGGTACATAATTCCTGACATAATCATACCGCCAGGGAGGTTAAGAGGGCCCTGCTCAGAAGAGCTTACAATCTAATGGGGGCCGATTCTGATATATCGGGGAAAGTGCATATCGGCCCCCGATATATCGGCTTTGCCGATAATCGGTCGATCCCTACTTTATACCTGCTTTAGGGCTCTTTCACACGGTCCGCCTCCATAGGCGTATCCGTGCTGCTCAGCGGGGATCGATCCGCCGATCCCCGCTGAGCCAGCGGATGACAGCTCTGTCTCTGCTTGCAGTGCGGAGAGGGAGGTGTCACAGCTCCCGCTGCTCTCTATGGGGGATCGGATGAGAGCGGACCGTCTGTTCGCTCTCATCCGATCCGATCCCTGAACAGATGGAAATGTAGGGTTTCCATCCGTCCAGATTTCACGGACAGGATCGGATACGGATGGCAGCGGGTGTCAGCGGAGGTGTCTCCGCTGACATCCGCTGCCCCATAAAGCTGCATGGAGGATCCGATCAGATCCGCCTAAAAAACTGACAGGCGGATCTGATCGGATCGCCCGTGTGAAAGAGCCCTTAGGATTGGTAAACTACAATAAATTCTATTTTTTTATTTGGAATGTATCTCTTTTGTGTCTTCAGACGGTTGTATTTATAAACAATGGCCAAACAATAACAGTGATGAGATGAGTAGAAATATTTGGCTCCCTGGGAAGTCTGCTGAGTCGATGCCACCACTGGTTGCCCAGTACATCCAGACACCTCTCAGGGGTACCCACCAGGGAGGAGCCAGGCGCCTGCACGTCTACAGGGGTGCCAGGGATGCAACAATGGTACCCTGAGCAATGGCTTTGATTTCTTTCTTTTTTTAAAGAATGGCCTGAAAATGTGAGATGTCCTCCTTTCCAGCATGAAATGTAGGATGCGATCGCTGTGTGCAGCCCCCATACATTGACTTGTAAAGGATCGCCCTTAGAGGAAGGAGGCTGGAGAAGAAAAGGCGGATCTGCCAAGGCAGGGAGGGGAGAGGAGAGGAGAGGAGCTGTCTTCCTTCCCAATCCCTACAATGCACAGTCACTCCCATCTCCCTGCCCCGCTTCTGTCATCTGTACAGATTGTAGAAGGCAGGGAACAGCAGACGGTACAGGATGATGATGGTATCCGAGTCCCCGGGAAGTGTCCCCGGTAATAGGAAGAAGATGGGGCTCTCCTTGCTGGAAGCTGCCCGATCCCGCTATGAGAGCCTCCAGATTTCTGATGACCTTTTTGGGGAGTCAGGAGAAGACAGCAGCGGTAACCCCTTTTATAGTACCTCCCCAGACTCCCATTCTTCCAGCAAAGGTGGCTCTGATGAGGATGAGGATGGGGGATGTGGAGAAGACCCACCTAGCTTTATAGAAGGGGATGTAGAGAAGCAGACAGCTTCTGGATTGTTGGCTGATCCCAACAACTTGACATCCAGGCCAGAGGCAGCTGATCTGAAATTGGGGAAACACAACCTATCATGCCAAGGAAGGAGCAGACCAAAGAGGAAGGGCAAAGCTGAAGATGGGGGGATACCTAAGGCTAAAGAGAACCCTGAGGATGAAGGTGAATGGGGCCAGAAGACACAAGCAAGGCTTGGAGAAGACCTGAAGGAGGAGGAGGGATGGTCACACACCCTTCAAGATGTATCCTCCCCTAGCTTCAAGGAGACAAGCGGTAGGAAATAGCCTGCAGATAATTCTTCTATCACTATTAATCCAGATCATACCTTGTACTATGTGAGTGGAGGATCAAACATGCTCACATGGGATTTTCATCCCTGCATGGTTCTAGTTATGACCATGCTATAATGCTTTAAATGAAAATATAATTCTAGTATGGTGTGCTACAAGTATATGCCTGCTGGTTGTACTTATTTCTACCAAAATGAAATCTTTGACCTGTTGATCTATAAGACTTTGTGCAGCTAACAGCTGTGTCTCCCAATAGATCAGCCTTTTTACCCCTGGGGAACCCTTAAAATATTTTCCGGTCTCCAGGATCGCTTGCAAAACTTAATCTACTGGGTCAGTGGAAAAAAATATTCCCCCTTCCCCCAGAACTCCTGCTAAACTTAATCTACTGGGTCAGTGGAAAGAATAACCCCCCCCCCCCCCCCCATACACACTTAAAGTGATGGGTAGAATGCCACCTTCACAGGGAAAAAGATCATTGGGGTCATGCAGGTGACTCTGCTAAGTGGCACTGGGCCTCAGACTATGTGGGCACCAGATGGAAGGTCAATCAACCACAGCTCATAGAGCCCATAGAAACTCTGGAGGGACCCTGGCTGAGAATGACCAACCTACAAGAGATTAGTGTTTTGAGCTAAAAATAAGCTAACTTTATTTTTCACAAAGCATGCAGAATAACAGGTTAGTAAACTTTATGTATTTAAAGTGGTTCTATAGGCTCAAGGTTTTTTTTTTTTTACCTCAATGCATTGCATGCATTAAGGCAAAAAACCTGAGTGCAGCTTCCCACTAAACCCACTTATACCTACCTGAGCCCCATCTCTATCCAGCAATGTGCATGAGAGCAGTGGCTGTTCATCACAGCCAGTGAGCCAATGAGGAGAGAGTGGGAGGGCGGGCCGAGACACGCACCATGTATGAATGGACAATATCAATTCACTGGAGCGCAGCTGAGTAGTGAGCCTGCTTGAGTGCAACCCAGGGTGGGTGCTACCACTAGGCAAACTAGGCAGCCGCCTAGGGCGCAGCCACCTAGGGCACAGCCATGGCCAGTGCCACATTCCTATCCTGTCACCTCCTCATCCCCAGTGGATGTCACCTCTAGAGAGGGGGGCACTTTGTATATGAAGGAGTGTGCAGGGTTAAAGAGGGGCAGTGTGTATATGAATGGGTGTAGGGTAAAGGGGGGCACTGTGTACAGGAAGGGGAGAGTGGGGTTAAAAGGGGAAGCATTATGACAGGAAGGGGGGCAATGTGTACAGGTTTTTTTTTTGGGGAGGGGGGGTGCAAGTAGCTGTCTTGCCTAGGGTGCAAAATAGTCTAGCACCAGCCCTGGTGCCCCCATAGCAAGAAGCTTGCTATTGGGGGCATTCAGCAGGGGGAAGGAGCCAGGATCGGGGCAGCTCTGTGCACACCTATTGCACAGAGCAGGTAAGTATAACATGTTTTTTATTTTTGTAAAAAAAAAAAAAAAAAATATTGCATTGAGAAACACTTTAATGTATGGCCTCCTGTACAAGTGTTTAGATATAAGAATAGCTAAAATAAAGTTGTAAATCTTCAGTTTTGTTGTCTTTGGTCAGGCCAGGAAACTGGCATTAGACCCCTTTCACACGGGCAGTGTGCCCGATGGAGTCAGTTTTGCTCAGCGGGGATCGATCCGCCTATCCCCACTGAGCAGGAGGATGACCGCTCTGTCTCTGCTCTGTGTGCAGAGACAAAGCTGTCAGATCCCTGCTCTCCTCTATGGGGGATCGGATGAGAACGGACCGCCTGTCCATTCTCATCCGATCCTATCTGATCCGATCCTCCAAACGGATGGAAAATAGGGTTTCCATCTGTCTGGATTTCCGCAGACAGGATCGGATTGGATAGCAGCGGGTGTCAGCGGAGATGTCATCCGCCACTCCATACGGGTGCAGGGAGCATCCGATCAGGTCACACTGAAAAGCTGACAGGCGGATCGGAAAGCCCATGTGAAAGGGGCTTTATAGGCCTGAAATGTATTCATGATACATTTATTTGGTATTTTTAGCATTTCAGGAAAGCCATGTGATACCTTTTATTCATTTCATTTAGACATGGTTCCAGTGTTCAATTTGGCATCAAATTTCTATATAGTTTCAGTCAGTCTTTTGACTAAAATACCATTTTTGTTTTGATCGTCATCTGAATTGCTTTAGTCATATTTTAGTCTACTAAAATCTCCCTTACATTTTAGTCGATTAAAATAATTTTACCCAACTAAAATCCAATGGGTTTAGTAAAATTGTATGGCATTGTTTAAGCATTTCTCTAGAATTTCCAAACTCATTATATACTCCTGGAGTAAAAATCTAATAACATATTATCATTTATGGTATTAAGGTTTAAACTTGCACTACAGACACAAATTTAGCCGTTGTGATTTATAACCAGTGTTCATTTTTACATCAAATTTCCATTTAGCTGTAGCCATATCCTTATGTCTAAAATGCTATTTTAGTTTTAGTCGCATTTTAGTCATCTGAATTGTTTTAGCTGAATTTTAGTCGATTGTAATTTAAAAAATTGACGAAATTTACACTGCGTGGTTCCAATAAGGCAAAAGTTAAAGGAGTCTATTTATAAAGTAGACCATGCGAAATCCATCAACTCCCCCGTCCATGCCAAGTAGCATGGATAGAGGAAATTCAGATGACGACTATTGTATTCATCAGCTGATGCTCCAGCAATTGAAAAAGACCTGAGCAGTGCTAGCATCTGATTGGATGCATACATTTTTGGTCCGAGAATGTTTGGTACTGGCTTCTTTGACAGTAAAGTCAGTTAAAAATTTTTCGGGGGGGTTGGGTGCCAACGGCCATCTACAGACTGAATTGCAGCCATTTCAGCAGGCGTGGGTCGAACTTAGAAAAGTGTGTGTCCCTCTTTAGATTGACCCCACTCATTGACTGTACTGTAGCTATGGAGCAGCGTTATCCCCCTAGTATGTAAGATTGCCATGACTGTAGAACACCTTCCCCTCCTAGTCTACATAGCATATGGCGGAGATGGAGACTAAATTGTGTACTGGACAGCCCTGGATTTCTTGTAGGACCAACATGTATTTGTGCACTAATTAAGAATTCATTCACACTGGGAACTGCATGCGAATCGCACAGGAACACTGTGTGATTCCTGTGCGATTCACATTTAGTTCTGTGTAGTGCAATTTCAGCCCATTTTGAATGCACTGAAATCGTACCGGTCCGCACTGCACCACACCGCAAATAGGCTCCATTCACATACGGGCGTGTTGGATCGCGGACAGAATTGCCACGATTCTGCCCGTGATCCTGAACCATCGCAAGTTGCGGGGCGCTCGTGCGAATCCCATGACTTTCAATGGCACCCCAAACGCATTGCGATTTTGCCACGATTGTCGCCTGAGGAATCGCGATAAAATGGCACTAACAGAATAGCGGAACACCTGTCGCCCCAAAAAGTACAAGAACTTCTTTTGGGTGACAGACATTCCGCAATTCTGTTTTCCCGATTTTACCGGCAAAATTGCGCCACGTTTGGGGTGCCATTGCAAGTCACGGGAATCGCACGGGAGCCCCACGACTTGCAATAGTTCTGGATCGCGGGCAGAATCGTGGCAATTCTACCCGCGATCCCAGACGCCTATATGTGAATGGAGCCTAAATGTGGAATGGTACTTTCTGGTACCAACACACTGCGTTTGCGACCTGCGTTAGGGTTGTCCTTAACTTTTCACTGACACCTGCTGCAGTGCAATTGGAATTCGGTGCGGGAAACCGGCAAAGAATGCGGGTTTCCCACACAGCATTCTAGTGTGAAACACTTTTAGGGCTCATTCACACTTGCAGTTGAGGGGGGGCGTAAAACCCCATGCTTGAGCCAGATTTTTACAATCCCCCAAGCACTCCCTCTTTAACTGCCAGGACACATGACACAGCCACAATGCTTTGATTTCCCAAGGGCAACCCATTCAAGTGAATTGCCCCGCTCTGCAAGTGCCCCGCAACTGTGTGCACGCTCACTCAGAGTTCAGGGGGTTAAAGCAGGAGGTGAGGAGGTATCACCTCCTCACTACCTGTGAAATGCTCTTCACAGTGCGATACGAATGCAGAATATTTTTCAAAGATTAAAGCAAGTGTGAATGAGCCTTAAGGCGGTAGTAAACCACACACGGGTGGTTAAAAAAAAAAAAATTATTTCCCTGCATGGCAATGTCATAATGTGCTAGTATGCATCACATACTAGCACATTATGATAGACTTACCATAGAACGAAGCCCTCCAGCGCCATGATGTCACTGCTGAGACGACTGACATCTTCCCCTGGTCTTCCTTCCGGCTTTGCAGCCTATGGCTACATTAGTGGCCGGGGAAGTGATGACCTCACTCCCGCGAATGCGCAGAGGAGCCGTGGTTTGCAGCACGGCACTGTAAGCCGGACCTTCAGAGCGCATGCGCCAATGATGTCATCAGCTGCATACGCTTTGAATATCTCCTAAACTGTGCAAGTTTAGGAGATATTCACAGTATCTACAGGTAAGGCTTATTATAGGCTTACCTGTAGGTACAAATGGTGTAACACAGTTTACTACAACTTTAATGTTATATTTCACACACCAAAAGGGAGCAAAATCCTAATGTTCCTTGTTTAGGTCTGCACACACTTTAAATGATTGTGCTTTTAAATGGCAAACTCAAAATTGACACTGTGCTGATTTATATGGTGTTGCTCACCTGTAGTGCAATGTTCTTGATGAAGGGCAGCAAACCAAATTGAGAGTTTGTTATTGCTAGCAGTCATGATTTAGTACATTTTTCATAAACAGCTGCCAGATTATGGTTTAGAGCCGGTTCACTATATGCGATGTCAGACATCGCATGTGATGCGGAGCGCACTGCTCTGCAAATCACATGAGATGTCTGTGCGATGCGAATTCAGCCATACAGATTGCATGGCTGAATTCACATCGCATTCGGATACAACACGCACAGGACCCCAGAATCGGATCGCATGGGTGTGAACACCCATGCAATCCGATTCATGTCTGAACTGACAGTTCGCACTGCGATCTGCGAACTGATCTGGGGGTTTTGTTAACTTTGTATTGACACCCCCAGCAATTCGAATTTGTCAGTGTGTGAACTGCCTGCGAGTTAAATGCGATGCGGGAACCTGCAGTGGATTTGCAGGTGTCCCGCATCGCATGTGTGTGACTCGGTACTCAGTGGTTTAGTTGTCATTTCTAGTAATAATCATCTGTATGTCATAGTTGTATATTAGAAAAGGCTGAAAAGGTTTATCCAGTCCAAGGTGGGTGTTGTGTGTGTGAGTTGTGCTGAGATTATACATATCTCTGTATATTGGGCTCATCATAAAAGACACCTGTCACTTTTTTCCTTTGTATTTGTATTGGATTTGCATTTGTATTTGCATTTGTAATTTCATTTGTATTAGCACCGCAAGATTGGCTTTTTGGCTTGTTTGCTAAAGGAGTATATATATATCTTTATTAAAGGAATATACATATATATAAAAGATGGTCAGTTTTCCTGGCTCTGAATAAATATTAGACATAAACAAATGGCAGCGTACAACTTACTTAGCTTCCTTTTTGTGAAGATGTTCAGTATTTGGTCCTTTCTTTTACCTTGTCTCAAATTGACATTTTCTCTGCAGTTGTAGTTAACCACTTAAGCCCCGGAGGATTTGGCTGCTAAAAGACCAGGGGGTATTTTGCGATTCGGCACTGCGTGACGTTAACGGACCATTGCGCGGTCGTGCGACGCTGTACCTAAACGAATTTGACGTCCTTTTTTTCCCACAAACAGAGCTTTCTTTTGGTGGTATTTGATCACCTGTGCGATTTTTTGATCATGCGCTATAAACAAAAAAAGAGCGTCAATTTTGCAAAAATAACAATATTTTTCAAATTTTTTTTATATGAAATTCCCCCCCAAAAAATGTAAAAATCAAAATTTTTTAACATTTTCGGCCAATTTGTTTTATGCTACATATGTTTGGTAAAAAAAATAGCAAAAAGCGTATTTTGATTGGTTTGCGCAAAAGTTATTGCGTTTACTAACAAAGGGAAAGATTTTTGTCATTTTTGGTGTTTTCTTTTTTAACGCGAAATGGCGGCGATCTGCGATTTTTTTGCGGTACTGCGACATTGCAGCGGACAGATCGGACCCTTGACTGACATTTTTGACACTTTTGGCGTTACCAGTGACATTACTGCAGTAATCAGTGCTATACATATGCACTGTTACTGTAAAAATGACACTGGCAGGGAAGGGGTTAACTGTATTGGAGAGGGAGGGGTTAAGTGTGTCCTAGGGGCGTGATTCTAACTGTAAAGGGACATGGCTATTGGTGTAAAAACAAAGATCAACGGTCCTACATAGTAGAACCGTCTGATCTTCATTTTTACACCAGGGAGAATGACAGGCGGCTTGTTTACATAAGCCGCCTGACTTTCTCCCTTCACCGGAGCGATCGTGAGTGACTGGCGGATGATCGGGTCCGCCGGTCACACGCACTGACTTGTCAGTGAACGAGCCGGGGCGGGCGCGCACCCGCCTGCAATTGGCTCACAAGTCAGTGACAGGCGAGTGACGTACCCATACATCACTCTGCCTGGCCGGGGCTGACCGCCGCAGTATTTAGTCGTGCGGCGGTCGGCAACCGGTTAAAGTGTATCTTATGCCTCGTACACACGATCAGATAATCGGACGCCTTATCGTACACATTTTGTTGCATGATACTTGTATCAAATTCAACAATGTGTACTAATTGTATGATTTTTTTTCCCTATGATTCTGGAAAAGCTTGGTTGCATAGCTACGTATTGGATAGTGCAAAACAAAAACAATGGTAGCCAGGCTTTTTCATGATTATTTTAGTGTTTCTGATCATGTGCGGTCTTTGTCTATCGATTTTTAGCAGACATATATTGTACTGATTAAACGATTGTTGTTCGCTAGGCTATCATACGACAAAAGTTTTTGTCCCTTTGGATTTTTTTGGACGAAATGCCGTGATTGGCTGTCCAAAGATGTGTACTAATGATCAGATTATCAATTCGAAAGTGATCGTATGATTATCTGATCGTGTGTACGAAGCATTTGGCTTGATTCAAACCTTTGCATGATAATGTATGCTTTGGAATGCACAAAAATGCATTGAATTCAAAGAGCCCATTCATACCTCTGGGCTGCTCCATCACAATAATAAAATTGTGTAAAATACACTATTAAACATGTTTAGATTTATGGCACTTTGATTGTGCGGCACCTTTTGGTTTATACATGTTAAAAAATGCACTAAAAAAATTGACGAAAGCAGACACAGTTAAATGTGACGCCAGCCTAAAGCCAAAGCTCTATTTTTAGATTTGGATATAGTAGGTAAGGGTTGTAAACCCTGCCATTGTTTTTTTTTTTTTTTTTTTTTTGCCATTGTGTCCACTGACTGCACCTAAATGGAGGTTAATGACATAATTGAGAAGAAATTACATGTACTTATATGCATTTAGAAATGTCTTTCTTCCAATATTTTCCATGCCCTAACAGCAAAAAAAAAAAGATTAATTTATTATTATTATTATACACAAGTTTTGGAATGCAAACTAGGTAGATAGGGGTGGATGTCACTGTTGCAGAATAAGGGTTCTAGAGAGGGTTGGAGACTCTGTAGCCAACTTGGTGGCCCTGTAGGGCAGGGATCTCCAAATATTTTAAACAAATGGCCAGTTTATTATCCTTCAGACTTTCGGAGGGCCGGATTGTGGCCCGCAGGGCAGTAAATGTCCTGGGCTCGGCATCAAGGAGAATAAATATGGCCTTAGGTTTGGTGGTCAATAGGAAAAAGGAACAGTGTCCCCATTAGTAGGGGGAATAGTATCCCATCATTGGTATTGGTGGAAGAATTATAAGAATAGTGCCTCATATCAGTGGGAGGAATAGTGCCCCGAGGGCCAGATAAAGACTAGCAAAGGGCCACATCTGGCCCTCGGGCTGCAGTTTGGAGACCCCTGCTGTAGGGAATGAGGTTTCTGGAGGGGCTGGAGTAACTGTGGCTAATATGGTCTCTGGAGAGAGCTTGATCTCTCTAGGAGGCTTGGGGATTTTCAGGGGACCCTTAGGAAACTAGAGGGCACTGCAAAGACTTGGGGGGGGGGGGCATTGTGGGAGGTTGGGGGCATTGTGGTAGGTTAGAGGGTACTGCAGCTGCCGGGAGGCCTAGGAGGACATAGGCAACGGCTTTACTTATCTAGCCCTGGTTCACACAATACACGTAATCACATGACAAGTGAAATATCATAACTTTCTATGGTGGCCATTCACATAAATGCAGTCCAAATACATACTTGCCAACTGTCCCTTTTTTCCAGGGACAGTCCCAGCAGGTAATTTATATTGTCCCTGGAAGCGCCTGTTAATCGGGCTGCCCATAAATGTTACGCAGAAGAAGTGCAGCTGAATGGGAGAATTATTCCAGCTCTGCTACTGTGGCCTTAAATTTGAAATTCCCTTTTTTAATCTCCTATAATTCTCTCTATATTGAATAGACTCTATAATCTGATAAGTAGGCGAGATTATTAAACAGAGTGGGTGGAGCTTCAGGGAAGTGGGTGTGGTGATTGATAGCTGTGCTGCAAAGTGTCCCTGGAAATTTTTTTTAAATGTTGGCAACTATGCAAATGATATCCTTTTTTAACCAGTTCTGGACCGGAAGGATTTGCCCCCTTAATGACCAGGCTGTTTTTTGCGATTCGGCACTGCGTTATTTGATGGAAATTTGCGCAGTCATGCAACGCTGTACCTAAATAAAATTGATGTTCTTTTTTTCCCCACAAATAGAGCTTTCTTTTGGTGGTATTTGATCACCTGTGCGATTTTTTTTTTTTTTTTTTTTTTTTTTGCGCTCTAAACAAAAAAATGCAACAATTCTGAAAATTTGTATTCTGCTACATATTTTTGTTAAAAAAAAAAATCGCAATAAGCGTATTTTGATTGGTTTGCGCAAAAGTTATCGCATCTACAAACTAGGGGAAAGATTTATGTAATTTTTATTTTTTACTAGTAATGGCAGCGATCTGCGGTTTTTAGCGGGACTGCGACATTACGGCGGACAGATCGGACCCCTAACTGACATTTTTTTCACTTTTGGGGGGGGGGGGGGGCCAGTGACATTAACACAGTAATCAGTGCTAAAAATATGCACTGTTACTGTAATAATGACACTGGCAGGGAAGAGGTTAACACACTGGTGATCAAAGGGTTAAGTGTGAGCCTACTATAGTGTTTTCTAACTGTATGGGGGTGGGGCTTGTGAAATGATCATAGAGACCTGTGATCCTATATAGAAGGATGCACAGGAGCTCTGTGATCATTTCAGTGAGAAGAATGGTCAGCTGTGTTTACAACAGCTGCCCGTCCTCCTCTCTTAGCGGGGAACGATCACGGGTGCCTGGCGGCAATCGCGGCCACCGGTCCCGTGGATCGGTATTCCCGCTGCCTAGTGAAGGGGCACCACGCGCGCGGCCGACATAGGACTATGTCGTTTCGTGCGGCCGAGACAGCCTGCTGCAGTAAAACTGCGGCGGGTGCTTGGCAAGTGGTAAAAGGATCTTTTTGGTGTGGCGCGATTTTCATCCTTATGGAGTCTAATGGAAACTGCATAGAAAACGCATAGGTGTTCAAAGGCAATGCAATTCTAGTGCAATTTCTAGCAGGCCAAAGTGTCTTTCTGAGCTGATTTCCAAATGTAGAGCGAGAGAGAGAGAATCGCAGATGTTTCCAAATCGCATTGGAATTGCACCTGAACCTGCATGAAGTCGCACTGGACATTATCCTTGAAATCCTACCAAAAACCTTAGTCAAATCGCACAGCATAAGTGTGAACCTAGGTTTATTGTTTACAGGAAAAATATCCATGTGCATACATTTCATATATTTAACCTGATGGGGAGCTAAGCCCAAAGGATCCTGGGACCTAAATATTCTAGCTTTCTCATCAATAAGGGAAATCGCCTCCCTTGTTTGAACACATTATCAATGACACATGTCCTTTCTATTGAAGCAGCTTTTCCTGCACAGTTGTCCCCACTCTTGCAGTATTGTCCATCCCATCCCTGTTTTAAAGTGATATTAAAGTCTCTTTTTGTTTTTTTTTTTTGTTTAAAAATAACAAACATGTTATACTAAGAGCCGGTTCACATAGGAGCGACCCGACTTCCTGGGGCGACCTGTGAAGTCGCGGTGCACAGCGCGCACCGCGACCTCGGGGCGGCATGCACGGACTTCATATCATTGAAGTCAATGCAGGTCGCTCCAGGTCGCCCCAAAGTAGTACAGGACCCTTTTTCTAAGTCGGAGCGACTTGTGTCGCTCCTATTAGAACGGGTCCTGTGCTAATCTATGGCAGGCGACCCACGGCGAATTGTCAGGCGGCCAGGTCGCCTGACAAGTCGCCCCAGTGTGAACCGGCTCTTACCTGCTCTAGGCAGTGGTTTTGCAAAGGGCAGCCCCGATCCTCCTTTTCTCAAGTCCCTGGCTGGCACTCCAGACCCCTCCCTCCTGCTGACTGCCCACCCAGCAAGCAGCTTGCTATGGGGGCACCCGAGCCAAGTCACAGCTCAGTGTGTTCATACAGACACGGAGCCCCTGCTTGGCCCTGCCCCCTCTATCTTCTCATTGGCCCACTGGCTTTGATTGAAAGCAGCTGCAGCCAATGTTGCTCGCTGTTGTCTCAGCCAATGAGAGAGAGTCCCCTGACAGCAAAGGCTCTTGTGCAACATCGCTGGATCAAGATGGGCTCAGGTAAGTATTAGGGGGGCTGAGGGGGGCTGCTGCACACAGAAGGTTTTTTTTTATCCTAATGCATAGAATGTGTTAAGAGAAAAGAAAAACCTTTTGGCTTTAGAACCACTGACTGAACTGCATCAACATGAACCCAAGTACTGGAGAGATAGATAGGCATTATTTGGCTTTGATAAATAACTATATTTTCCTTGTAAGGGTTCTTTGAATATGAAAACAGTAAAGAGGCAATTGTACAGTAGAGAAGTGAAATGTAACCCAGGACTGGGTACAGAATAGGACACAGTGGCAAGGCCTTTGCTCAATGTTAAGGAATGATAGAAGGATACAATTTTAATTTTAAAAAAAAGGCCTTTGAAACTTTGTTCCATATTAGTAACATTTTGGCCTTGTGTACTCTGAACATTAGAAAAACGCCAGTAGCTTTAGCTGTAGAATGCTGCTGTAAAAACGTGAGTTTTTTTAGTGTTTAGCAGCATTTTTGCATTAGCTTTTTTAGCGTTTGCGCAAAAATGCTCATAAACGCAAAATAGCCACGCTTTTCAGCGTTTTTCAGAGTTAGAACATTTATACAGCTGAAAAACTCCTCTTCAAACCCACGAGTTTTGGGTTTTTTTTCCCGCCAGAAAACGCCCCTGCCAAAAACTGCTGATAAAAGCCTAGGTGTGTATGGACACATAGGATAACATGCTGGGGAGTTTACTGGCTGCAGAAAAAAAAAAAAACACTTGAAGCCCAAAACAGCCGCTGTAAAAACATCCATTGTGCATGAGACCTAAGGTCCCTTTCACACTAGCAGACCGTTCAGATCCGCCTGTCCGTTTTTTTGGGCAGATCTGAACGGATGCCCCATGCATCTCTATGGGGCATCGGATGTCAATGGAGACATGTCCGCTGACATCCGATCCGTCAAATCTGGATGGATGGAAACCCTATTTTCCATCCGTCCAGCGGATTGGATCAGATGGGATAGGGTGAGAACGGACAGACGCGCGACGCTATTGCCTAAAATAGGCTCAAGTTCCTTTTTGAGCGACAAATGCCGCTTTACCACACAACAGTCGTGGCAAAATGAGTTGCCATTGGGAAGTAATGGCATCGCAAATATGTCCCGCGTTTTGCAGTGTTTTGAAACTGTTGTGAATGGAGCTTTAGACCCGGTTCACACTAGCCCGACTTGTCAGGCGACTTGGTCGCCTGACAAGTCGCGATGGGTCGCCTGCCATAGATTAGCACAGGACCCGTTCTAATAGGAGCGACACAAGTCGCTCCGACTTAGAAAAAGGGTCCGGAGCTTCTTTGGGGCGACCCGGAGGCAACCTGCATAGACTTCAATGATATGAAGTCCGTGCATGTCGCGCCGAGGTCGCGGTGCATTCTGTGTACCGCGACTTCACAGGTCGCCCCAGCAAGTAGCGTCGCCCCTATGTGAACGGGGTCTTAAGGATAAGTGCCTTTCAGGGCTTAAAGCAGTATAAAAACAAAAATGTATCAAAACTGCAGGAATAAAAAAAAAAAAAAATACAAGAATAACAAAAATTTGGATGGATCCCAACATTATTGTCAGAATCCCTGCAGAGCCTGGACTAGCTGAGTGATGAAATAACAAGGGACGTTTGACCAAAAAATAGCATTGGCTATACTTCTCCTTTGGATTTAAGTTTATCAGTAATGTGATGGCTGCATTTGTTTTCTTTTCCTTTAATTTTACCTGGTGATCCAACCAGTCTGCTCTTTTTCAGCTTACTTTAACCACTTGAAGACCAAGCCTTTTCTGGCACTTTTTGTTTACAAATATAAATCAGTATCTTTTTTACTTTTAACACCCAAACATTCTAAAAAATTTTTTAGCAGAGACCCTAAGGAATAAAATTGCGATTGTTGCAATTCTTTATGTCACACTGGATTTGCGCAGAGGTTTTTCGAACCATTTTTTGGGGGAAAAACTACACTTTAATCAATTAAAAAAAAAACACAATATATACCCCAGTTTTTTTGTAAATTATGAAAGATGAGTAAATAGATACCCAGCATGTCACACTTTAAAATTGTGCACACTCGTGGAATGGCGCAAAACGACGGTAACTAAAAATCTCCATAGGTGACAATTTACATTTTTTTACAGGTTACCCGTTTAGAGTTACAGAGGAGGTTTAGCACTAGAATTATTTCTCTCGCTCTAACCTTTGCAACCTAAGTGTGCGCAACCTGCGTATGCATTCACTTGTGCACGTGAGAATAGAGGTATGGGGGCGCTTTAAATTTGAATTTTTTTTAATTATTATTATTTTTACACTGTCCCTTTAATTTTTTTTTTTTTTATAATCACTTTTATTCCTTTTATACGGAATGTAAACATACCTTGTAATAAAAATATTGATAACAGGTCCTCTCCATGGAGAGATCTAGGGTCAAAAAGACCCCAAACAATATCCAGAATGCAGACACCCTAAAGGCCTATTCGCAAATGCAGCAGACACTACTGATCCTCTGAAAAGGCATCTATGCTCGGATTGCTTTTCAGAGGTTTTTGATTTAACCCTATAATTGCTGTACCAAAATTGCATATGGTTGCTGTGTGCATGCATTGCATATGGTTGCTGTGTGCATGCATTGCATATGGTTGCTGTGTGCATGCATTGCATATGGTTGCTGTGTGCATGCTTTGCATATGGTTGCTGTGTGCATGCATTGCATATGGTTGCTGTGGGATTTTGGTGCGGCCCCCTGCACCCAAAGCATGTGTACACCCCTAAATTGTTTGCTAGTGTTTAGGCAGGTGAGTGGTCAGGCAGGTGGGTGGTCAGGAGGGCATCTGTCTTAGGGCATTTGAACAAGCCCTAGGACAGGAAGTATATCACCGGCCAGATCACCAGATGAAATAAAGGAAAGAAAGCCTAAAAAAGAAAACAAATGCAGCCACCACATGTAAGTATTGATAAGCTTCAATATATTACATTTTTGTTTTTGGGTTTAATACTGCATTATAGATCCATATTCCCTGCCAACTTTACTCTGTAAATAAATTACAGACCTTAAGTCTGAATGCTCAATCCCTACCCATAGCTGGCTTGCACTCCCATTTTAGAAGCCTGTGTTTCTGCTATCCTGTGCATGTGCTAGTTCCCAGACATTGAGAATGAAGAAGTGCCTTTCAGTTTGTGAGGAGGAAGGTCATTCATTATGCCGTATGGCTGGGAGACAGTGTATTCACAGTAGATAACATCTGTGTACATACAGTATACAATATATATAAATATCAGGTGCACCTTTTATACTGCAATGCCTTTATCCAGAACTATCCACTAAGTTTTAAAGGAGTACAACCATTGTTCATTGGAAACTCTCAATCCTTCTGCTTGTTTTGATTGTTTTATACGTTTTTGCAGAGATTTCCTACCTTTATGGTGTCATTTAGGGCCGATCCTGGGCAGGTGTACAGGGTGCACGGCGCCCAGGTGCCGTGAGCTGAAGCTCAAGTGGCACTCAAACTTACATTCGGCAACAGCGGCTCCCATTTACACACACAGTGCTTCAGTATTTGTTCCGGCCATTGCACCACTGGCCTCTACTGCCTGCACTGGCTGCTAGAATTGCTGGTCTCCTGGCGTTTAGCAACCAGTGACACCACGAGGAAGAGAGCGAGGCCAAGGCCCCAGCATTTAGAGCAGAGGAGGATTTAACTTATTCCTCCACCGCTCCTAGTGAATTTTGGCTCCATCTACCTCCTCCCTCCATCTTCTCAAGCATGGCTGCATGCGCCTCTCAGAGCTTGAGGGAAGAGAGATGAGAGCATGTCTAAAGAGTCCCCCTTCACCTGCCTGAGGTAAGGCGGATGAATTAAAACGTGTGTCATTAGGAAACATGAGCTAGCAGCAGATGACACCCGCAGAGGAATGAGAGGAAGAGGTCAAAAGGATAGTTCTCAGGGATTCATACTGGGACACATCTGGTCCCAGCATGAACCCCATAGAGTTGAGGACATGATACCCCCGCCCCCACCCCCACCCACTACTAGTAGAGGACAAGTTCCAACATGAGCCCCTGAGATTTAAGAGTGTGACCTCCCCCAAGAATGAAGGACTACAGGTCCCAGCATGAACCCCTCAAGGGGGAGGATGTATTAAACCCCGTCCCCCCAGACTAGTGAAAGAGTACAGATGACAGCATGAACCCGTGAGATCTCAGGGGTTCATACTGGGACTTGTAGTCCTTTACTTTTGGAGGAAATTACACTCTTAATTCTCAAGGGCTCATGTTGGAACTTGTCCTCCACTAGTAGTTGGTGGGACCATTGTTTGTGATACGGCACTGCGTTACTTTAACTGACAATTGTGCGGTCGGTCGACGCTGTACCCAAATAAAATGTATGTCCTTTTCTCTCCAAGAATAGAGTTTTCTTTTGGTGGTATTTAAACACCTCTGCATTTTTATTGTGCTATAAATTAAAAAAGACAAATTTAGAAAAAAAAAAAAAAAAACAAAACAATATTTTTTTACTTTCTGCTCTAAAATATCCAATAAAAAAATTTCACAAATCAAATTTCTTCATTAGTTTGACACTGGCAGGGAAGAGGTTAACATCAGGGGCAATCAAAGGGTTAAATGTGTGCCTAGGTAGTGTTTACTAACTGTGGGGGAGGTGCTTGTACTGTGGGAATGCAGAGATCCGTGTTCCTGCTTAGCAGACGCACAAGCTCCCTACCTTCCCTATTGACAGAACGGCGATCTGCATTGTCCACCGGACCTGCTGATTGGCTCTCACTGTGTCCAGTCACAGTGGGAGCGGGTCGGTGGCGGCGCACGTGCACGCCCCAGACCTGGAAGTGCAGAATCAGATACAGGTACGTGATTCTGCACAGTGGAGCCGCTGCCCGGTAGTAAATGTACGTGGGGCGGTCGGCAAGAGGGTAAAGTATAACTGAAGGCAAAACTTTTTTTAGATTTGGATAGAGGGGGGAGGAGCTAAAACTACTTTCAGGTTTTTATTTCTGTCTGTGCCCCCTAGGAGATTCATTCTCTTTTACTGGAATTTTTACCAATGTCACTGTAAATACATGTGAGGGTAAACCCAAAATGTGCAGTTGCCATCAGGCAGGGAATAAATCTTGCCATGGGGATACAACTGTCTAAGAAGGGATTTCCCTCATACTGTATTGGGAATATTCTGTATACTCTGTATGCTCTCACTTTCTGTTGAATCTACAGAACAAGAAGTGAAGACATGTATGGCAAAAAAAAAAGAATGACAGCAGTTTTTACCCCCCCCCCCCCCCATACGCTGTCCAAAAAGGGGAAAAAATGGCTTTATATACACTTTAATGATAGCCTAAAGCAGATGCAATTATACATTTCAAAAAAAGTATCACAATTTTCACCCAGTAACCTTAGAACTGTACGTTTAACATCTGTTTTAGGAAAGATATTTGAGTGTTTGGTAAGAGATAACATTCAAGAATGTGTGAACAAAAAGCGATACCGTGGATGGATTTATGAAAGATAAGTATGCTGTCAAACAAGTCTTCTTTTGTGTTATGAAGAATACAATAGAAAACTGGACAGTGGGTTAGCTGTATTATACTTGGGCTTTGTAAAGCATTAAACATATTAGAAGGCAGAAATGTGTGAATTAAAATGTATGCAAACCTAAATATAAAAGTTTGGGACCATATTTACACACTTAACCACTTGCCGATTGCCCACCGCAGGTTTACTGCGGCAGGCTGGCTCGGCTGCGCGAACCGACGTATAGGTATGTCGTTCGTGGGAGCGTTCCTGGGGGCGCGCGCGCGCCATGGAAGGCGCACACATGTCCCTATTAGGCAGCGAGGAAGCTGATCCACGGGGCCGGCGGCCACGATTGCCTCCGGGCACCTGCGAACGCTCCTTGCGGAGAGACAACGATGGTCTGCTGTTGTAAACACGGAGGAGGGGAGAGATTGGCGCAATCAGATAGTCAGAACTGCATGCAGTATCTATGCAAAAAGCAAATATGGCAAGGTTGGCTTCAGTAAAAGGAGTCCAGTGTGGCTTGCTATGCACTTTGATGGCCGCCTCCAGTGGAGGGTGAAGTAACCCTGTAGGATCCAAGACAAGAAGAGAGAAGACCGGGCGCCGATCTAAGTGTAGCAATGTAACATTTATTAACAATTAAAGGAGTGCTACACACAGCAGTAAACACAGCAGACCGTTGTTCTCTCTGGAATGAACACAGAGCACCTTTGATCCTCCTATTTAGGATCACGGGTCTCTGTGTTAATTCCACAAGTCCCTCCCCATACAGTTAGAAAGCACCCCCTAGGCTCACACTTAACCCTTTGATCGCCCCTGGGTAACCCCTTCCCTGCCAGTGACATTAGTACAGTAACAGTGCATATTTTTATCACTGATTACTGTAGTAATGTCATTGGTCCCCCCAAAAGTGTCAACAATTTTAGGGGTGCGATCTGTCCGCCGCAATGTCAAAGTCCCACTAAAAATCGCTAAAACGCAGCCATTACTAGAATAAAATAAATAAAAATGACCTAAATCTTTCCCCTAGTTTGTAGACACGATAACTTCCGCGCAAACCAATCAAAGTACGTTGTTGGGATTTTTTTTACCAAAAATATGTAGCAGAATACAAGTTGGCCTAAAAGAATGAAAAAATTAGATGTTCACGTTTTATTTTTATTGGGAATGTTATATAGCAGAATGTGAAAAATATTGTTTTTTTTTTTTTTTCAGAATTGTCGCTCATTATTTGTTTCTAGCGCAAAAAAAATAAAAATCACACAGGTGATCGAATACCACTAAAAGAAAGCTCTATTTGTGGGAAAAAAGGACATCAATTTTATTTTGGTACAGCGTCGCACGATCGCTCAATGGTCCGTTAAAGTAACGCAGTGCTGAATCGCAAAATATGGCCTGGCCATTAAGGGGGAAAATCTTCCTGTTTGGAAGTAGTTAAAGTAGCACAGTGCCGAATGGCAAAAAATAGCCTGGTCATTAAGTGGGCAAAACCTTCTGAGGCTGAAGTGGTTAAAACAGAAGCAGGTCCATGGTAGCATAGTCATATTGTTTACTTTCTTTATCAATGAGTACCCCCGAATGTTGTCCTTTGCACAGTGTGCCTGTAGTCAGCCTGTGATAGGCTAGCATACCCCAGCCAGCAGTGTAGAGCCAGCTGCCAGTCACAGTCTACAGGAACAGGGAGCCAAATGGGGAACACAGCGTGTAATGCAGTAAAGAATGGCAGGGCTCATGGCCGCTGCATAATTGAAACTCTTCAAAGGCAATCTTTTTTTATTTAAATGGTATTGATTTGCTATAAATAGTATTTTTGAGGAGTGTTCATTTTTACCAAACATGTTTGAATTGTAAAAAATAGATTACTTAATGACTAAGGATGTACAAAGTTCGCCTTTTATTATATGCATGTATGCCCTGTAGTGATGAAAAGCATACCTAACATGCTCTACAATGCCCCCCCCCCCCCCCCCCACTGAAAGCATTGTGGCAGGTGCAGCAGCTAAGGCCTATTGTACGTTTGACAACCAAGATATCGCTTTATATGTAGGACATGCTATCCAGTAATCAGTGGAAAAGCAGGTTACAATAATCACTAGTAAATACAGTGTAACAACCTCATTACATTGTAATCCACTTGTTAGGAACAGCTAAGCATGCCTTCTGAATATGAATAACTTTTCAGAGGTGGTTTGGAGAGGATTTACCGGTGTTCAGGAGGCAATACTGGCTCCTCCTGTTTTTTTTCCAATCCCAAGGCAGATTTTAACATTAATATACCTCACTGCAATACACTGCAGTATTTGACAAGGTTTTGACATGATCCCATTGACTTGGTAGACGGTACCGCCTATCAAACATGGTATTCTGTATATATGTGACACACCATGATGCCGCTGCGGCAATTTGTATGAATCTGAGTGGCCACCATGTTTGCTTGCAGTTAGGAGGCCATGGTGGGGGGCAGTAAAAATGTAGATCAACTTTCCTTTACTGCACACGTGGACGAGACCCAAAGGAATTATGTTTTCATTTTGTTTGTTTATTTGTTTCATATTCTCATGTGGAACAAAGCTTAAAATAAAAAATGTTCTGCTGTTTTTAATTTTTAAATAAGCACCATGGTGTGTACCAGAAGCATAATGAAGTGTCTTAAGGATTTACACACAAATATTCAGTTATTCATTTTTAAGGCAGTGAATGTGACATTTAACAGTCATTTGCTGGTGTTTGTAACAGAGCAGAACAAATCAAATCAAAACTAAATCTAGAATTCAATTATTCTTTGAAAAAAAAACGACCAAAATAAATTTGCTGGGGTCCTGTAAAAATGTATGTATCAATTTGATATCAAAAGTAAACATGATTGCATAAGGCCCCGTTCACACTGGGGCGATCCGACTTCCCGGGGCGACCTCACAGGTCGCGGCACGCTGCTCGCACCGCGACCTCGGAGCGGCCGGCACGGACTTCATAACATTGAAGTCTATGCAGGTCGCTCTGGGTCGCCCCAAAGAAGCTCCGGACCCTTTTCCTAAGTCGGAGCGACTTGTGTCGCTCCTATTAGAACGGGTCCACAGCTTCTCTATGCCAGGCGACCTACGGCGACCTGCCAGGCGACCAGGTCGCCTGACAGGTCACCCCGGTGTGAACGGGGGCTTACCGAATCAGTAGGACCGTAAGGGCTCTTTCACATGGCCGCTCCGTATGTCCGTATATCACCCCATCTGTTTGCGGATGAAAAACTGACATAATGCATGTCAATGGCATTGCGGATGTCAGCAGATGACCATCCGCTGACATCCGATTTTCTTCCTTTCAGTTCTGTTCCGTTTTTTGGAATGGAACAGAACCCTATTTTTCTTCTGTTTAAAAAACGGAACAGATGCAAAATCGGATGTCAGCAGTGTTATCCGCTGACATCCACAATCCCCATAGACATACATATATCATCCGCAAACGGATGGGATGATTTGCTGACATACGGAACGGATGACACCAGTGTCATCCGTGTCCATGAGAAAAAAAAAAAAAGTACCGCAGCGGAAAAAAAAATCGGAGCGGCCGTGTGAAAGAGCCCTAACTGAAATATAAAAATTTCTGTGGTCTTTTTTTGGTGAACAGGGCCAATATCCGACTTAGTAATAACAAAGTAATTGCATATCCACCAAAAACTTCTTCATGAAATATGAAGATTTTCCTTTTTCCTTCAAGGTCTAAGAATATATGATTGCAACTACACCTACCTTCTGGCCCTATATATATATATATATACAGTAAAACCTTGGTTTGAGAGTAACTTGGTTTAAGAGCGCTTTGCAAGACAAGCAAAATTTTCAAATAAATTTTGACTTGATATACAAGCGATGTCTTGATATACAAGTAGCCTCAAGTCACAGCTGAGTATAAAAGAGAAGAGAGGCGCCTCTAAGTGTAGCAATATGGTTAAATTTAATGAAGGTACAACATTTAGTAACTCCCATGGTTGATGATTGGAACAGGCACATCTAAGGATGCAGGCATCAGGGGTAAAGCTGTCCACATAGACCATCTTCTGCACAGCCATCTACATCATCCCTTCCATGCTGCCCCTCGCTTTCAGATCGCTTTACTGCAGGGTGGTCTTCCCGGTCAGGATTACAGAATGGCAGTCGGTGGTGCAGAAGATGGTCTATGTGGACAGCTTTACCCCGATTGCCTGCATACTTAGATGTGCCTGTTTTATTCATCAACCATGTGAGTTGCTAAATGTTGTACCTTCATTAAATGGAACCATATTGCTACACTTAGAGGCGCCTCTCTTCTCTTTGATACTCTGTAGCTCCTGCTGGATTTTGCTTCTAATCCCCTTGTGAAAGTGGCTATTTGTGGATGGACATTTTATGGTTACACAACCTATTGCAATGCTATAATCTTTTTATATGGACTATAAATTGAAGGACTTATGAATAAATGGTTGTGGAACGAATCATCTGAGTTTCCATTATTTCTTATGGGGAAATTCGCTTTGATACAAGAGTGCTTTGGATTACAAGCATGTTTCCGGAACGAATTATGCTCGCAATCCAAGGTTTTATTGTATATATATATATATATATATATGTGTGTGTGTGTGAGTATATGGTTATATATATATATATATATATATATATATATACAGTATATATGTGTGTGTGTAAAGCTTGAATGTGACATTCACCAAGCACTCACTGTAAGAGAGGCTTCATACTGTATGTGATATTATAATTTGGTGAATGTCACATTTACAGCTTTTCAAATTAATAGCCGTGAATTGATAATTTGTGAGTGGATCCTCAAACAAATCACAAACATCTTTTTTTTTTATACAGTGATATAGAATGTATTTTATCTAGTGACCTAGTTCCATTCTACAAAACTACCAAGAGACTTTCATTTTAAATCTTAATGATTTATTCTTGTTGCTCAATCTTCATTTTACACAACAAAATACATGTGGCAAAGTCAGCATTTGATTATCTTTGCTTTAAAGTGATATTAAAGGCTCTTGTGTTTTTTTTTTAATTCCAAACATGCTATACTTACCTGCTCTGTGCAGTGGTTTTGCACAGAGCAACTCCGATCCTCTTCTTCTCCAGTTCCCCCACCGGCGCTCCTGGCCCCCTCATTACCCAATGCCTCCATTGTTCTGGGGGCACTCATGCATACTCGCTCCCAAGCCTTCTCTGTATGTCTATAGGACACACAGAGCTTGGCTCAGCCACACCCCTCACCCTCTCCCCACTTGCTGTGATTGACAACAGCGGGAGCTAATAGCGTCACTGCTGTGTCTCAGCCAATGAGGTGGGAGAGACCTGGGACAGCCACCGCTCTCGTGCTTGAAGGTAAAACATGTTCAGCCTTTACAACCACTTTAAAGGCATATAAGAATCTAGACTTTTACGGGTGGTCAAATGCATATGCAATAAGTCTTGTCACCCAACACTATATTTTAAAGCGGAGTTCAAGTCGTTTTTAGGTTTATTAAAGTCAGTAGCTACAAAAAGTGTAGCTGCTGACTTTTAATAAACACACACTCACCTGTCCCACGATCCAGAAATGCGGCCACCCGAAGCCTCGCTCCTCTCTCTCGCCTCACCCCAGCGCCGGCATCACAAGTGTGGGCATTGCGCATGCGCGAGTCGCGCTGCGCTTCCTCAGTGGCCGGGCAATCTTATGGGACCTGTCATGTGTCCCAGAAGATTGCAGGAAGGGAGGGGGGAGGGGAACTTCTGCTCAAGCCACCTATACGGGCTGAGCGGAAGTGGGAGCGGGTACCTGTCAAAACTAGGTACCCGCTCCACCACAGAAAAAATGACATGCCAAATGTAGCATGTAGGGAGGTGAGGAGTGCTTAAAATGGAAGTTCCACTTTTGGGTGTCAAGTGAACTAACCTTCCCTGAGAAAGGGGAGCAGTATGGGGCCGCAGGTGTTTATTCTGTGTTCTTGAGGCTGCATGTCCTTCAGACCTCACAAGGATGAATAATGTAAAATACAAAAAAAAGTTAAAAATAAGGTAAAATAAATATAAGGTTAGGTAAAAATAAGGTAAAAGGTTAAACAAAATGTAATGCAGCCGCTCAAATAGTACTTGGTTATTTAAAATAAATAAAAATGTAGGTGTCAGGAGTAGCGAGGAACACGAGCCACAGCCGCGTTGTACCACAGTCACTTTTTTTGTAATAAGTCATAGGCCCATATCAACTGAATGAATTGGCACAAGAGAGGGTATTACTATTATGCACTTTTTAGATGTAGTAAGGACAGCTCATCTGGGTACATACTCCATACTCCAGTGTTTAGTACATCAGGCTGTGATCTTAGGCCAGGTGAGCCTGTCATCTTTATCTTTATTTTCTAGAGGCACCATGCTTTTCTTTTTTAAGGTATTGTTTTATTGTCACCCAACAGTGTCACAGTAATCTCTTCTTGTGTGTGTAAAGGGGAAGAGAGCAGATATGACAATGATTTTTTTTCAGGGAGGAACAAAATGGATAGGACTTTATATCTTAATGCCAAACTAAGCTAATTACTCAGTGTTCATCTCTAAGGTATTACAAAACATTTCTATATACAGTATACACAAAAGTCGCTTTTTTAGAGATACTCCACAATAAAAAAAATTACTATTCAGCAGGGCCCTGTGTATGTTTACCTATAGATTTAGCATCAACAAAATGTGATTCCAGTATTCTTCTAATTTATACAACCACAATAAAAAAATAGTTATTCAATATCAATTTTTTTTATTATCCTTTTTTTTTTTTCTTTTTAACAACAGCAGTGCACATTAGTTGTGATCATGTGCCCTGTCTATGCACAGTATAAATCCCAAATTCCCTTGTCTATCTCGGAGAGCAAGCAAGAAAATGTGGCTATGTTCCTACATACAATGGGCCTATGGGGAATAAACACAGCTACCCTCTAGCAGAAAGTCACATCAAAACCGCAAAAAAAAAAAAAAAAAGAATTTGGAGATCTGGAGGAGGCTTCTTTAATTAAGAATACATGCTTGAATAGATTTTTTTTTTTTTTTTTTAACCAGAGTTTACTGTTACTTAAAGTGTTACTAAACCCAGGACCTGGCATTTACTATATATGGTCACCCACAGTACACAGAACATGGAAAAGCAATAATTTTAGTAAAAATAAACTGGTGATAACTAGACCATTGTTCCTAATTTTAATGGAGTTTACTGACTGGAATGGTACCAGCTGATTGGAGAAAAGCCAACGTGGTACCAATATTTAACCGCTTCCATACAGAGCAGTTAGACCCCCTTCCTGCCCAGACCAATTTTCAGCTTTCAGCACTCTCACACTTTGAATGACAATTGCTCAGTCATGCTACACTGTAACCAAACAAAATTTTTATCATTTTTTCCACACAAATAGAGCTTTCTTTTCAGTGGTATTTGATCACAACTGGGGTTTTTTTTTTTTCGTGATGTATGCAAAAAAAGAGCAAAACTTTTGAAAAAAAAACACTTTTTTTTAGTTTCAATTATGAAATTTTGCAAAAAATAAATTTTTCTTCATACATTTGGGCCAAAATGTATACTGCTACATGTCTCTGGTAAAATTAACCCAAATTAGTGTATATTATTTAGTCTGTGTGAAAGTTATTGAGTCTAGAAGCTATGGTACCAATTACTGAAAATTGATCACACCAGATGTACTGACTGCCTATCTCCTTTCTTGAGGCCCTGAAATGTCAGGACAGTACAAATACCGACCAAATGACCCCTTTTTGTAAAGTAGACAGTCCAAGGTATTTAGTAAGAGGCATGGTGAGTTTTTTGAAGTTGTAATTTTTTCCCACAATTCTTGGGAAAATGAAGAAAACATTTTTTTTTTCTTTTTTTTCCCACAAAGTTGTCAATTTATAAGCTATTTCTAACACATAGCATGTACACAGCAAAAATTACACCCAAAAATACATTCTGCTACTCCTTCCGAGTATGGCGATACCACATGTGTGAGACTTTTACACAGCCTGGCCACAAAAAGAGACTCCACGTCCAAGAAGCACATTCAGGCGTTCTAGGAGCATAAATACACATAAAACTTTCTTACTACCTATCATACTTTTCAAGGCCCTAGAGCACCAATACAATGGAAAAGTCCACAAAACGACCCCATTTTGGAAAGCAAACACTCCAACGTATATTCTATGAGGCATTATGGGTCGTTTGAACATATCATTTTTTTCCACAGGTTTTTGGAAAATGTGGGAAAAAAATGAAAACTTTTTTTTTTTTACACAAAGTTGTCAATTTATAGGATATTCCTAACACATAGCATGTACACAGCAAAAATGACACCCCAAAATACATTCTTCCACTCCTCCTGAGTATGGCAATACCACATGTGTGAGACTTTTTCACAGCCTAGCCATATAGAGGGGCCTAACATCCAAGGAGCATCATCATGCATCCTAGCCACTTGCCTAGGCCTATTTTTGACATTTGGTGTTTACAAGCTAAAATCAGTTGTTTTGCTAGAAAACTGCTTAGAACCCCCAAACATTATATATTTTTTTTTAGCAGAGACCCTAGAGAATAAAATGGAGATTATTGCAATATTTTTTATCACACCGTATTTGCGTAGCGGTCTTCCAAACGCAATTTTTTTGGAAAAAATTCACTTTTTTTAATTAAAAAATAAGAAACCAGTAAAGTTATCCAAATTTTTTTCCATAATGTGAAAGATAATGTTACGCCGAGTAAATAGATACCCAACATGTCATGTTTCAAAATTGCGCACGCTCACGGAATGGTGACAAACTTTGGTACTTAAAAATCCCCATAGGCGACAATTAAAAAATTTCTACAGGTTGCGATCTTTGAGTTACAGAGGAGGTCTAGGGCTCCAATTATTCCCCTTGCTCTAACAATCGCGGCGATACCTCACATGTGTGGTTTGAACACCGTTTACATATGTGGGCGGGGTTTCTGTATGCATTCGCTTCTGCGCGCGAGCTAACGGGGACAGGGCGCTTTAATTTTTTTTTTTTTACTATTTATTTTATTTATTATTTTTTATTTTTACACCGTTTAAAAAAAAAAAAAAATTGATCATTTTTATTTCTATTAAAAGAAATGTAAATATTCCTCGTAATAGAAATAGGCACGACAGGACCTCTTTTTTGTGAGATCTGGGGTCAAAAAGTTCTCAGATCTCACAAGTACACTAAAAGATAGAAAAAAAAAAAAAAATAATTATAATATAAAATGAAAAAAAAAAAAAAAAAGGACCTTTAAACCGGTTGCTAGGCAACAACATTTTCCGTAGCTCCCGTCCTCCAAGACCATAGAGTCAAGTGAGGGCAAGCTTGCCCTCACTCGACATCCTGTCTGTGAGGATTCGGGACCGGATCGTTTTCCCCGCTGCCGGCGGGTCCGGTAAGCGGGGAAAAGGACCGGAACGCGTCGGGAGGGGGGGGGGCGCCTCTTCCGCCATCCCGGAAGGGTGATCCCACGGCGAATCCGCCACTGGGACCTCCGTTATCGGAAAGCCAACCGTCCACCGTTTAAAAAAATACCAGGGTTATGGCAGCTATCTGCTGCCATAACACCGGTATTTAGGTTTAAACGGAGGACGTATATAAACCTTTTTGGACTTGGACATTGTGGCTGTATGAAGGGTGACAGGTACTCGGGTACTTTGTTGGGCAGGTGACAGGTACTCTGGTACTGATGAGCAGGTGGCAGGTACTCGGGTACTCCGATAGGCAGGTGACAGGTACTCGGGTACTCTGATGGGCAGGTGACAGGCAGGTGATAGGTACTGATGAGTAGTACTCACTGACTGATAGGTGATAGGTGATACTGTACTGATGGGTACTGATGATCAGTACTGATACGTGATAGGTACTGATGAGTACTGATGAGTAGTGATGGGTACTGATGAGCAGGCGGCAAGTACTTGGGTAATTCAGGCGTCAGGTACTCTGATGAGCAGGTGGGAGGTACTCAGGTACTCTGATGGGTAGGTGACAGGTACTCAGGTACTCTGATGACGGGTACTCCGTTGACAGGTACTCAAAGTACCCGAGTACCTATCATCAGAGTACCCGAGTACCTGTCATCAGAGTACCCGAGTACCCGTCATCAGAGTACCCGAGTACCTGTCATCAGAGTACCCGAGTACCTGTCAGAGTACCCGAGTACCCGTCATCAGAGTACCCGAGTACCTGTCATCAGAGTACCCGAGTACCTGTCAGAGTACCCGAGTACCCGTCATCAGAGTACCCGAGTACCCGTCATCAGAGTACCCGAGTACCTGTCATCAGAGTACCCGTCATCAGAGTACCCGAGTACCCGTCATCAGAGTACCCGAGTACCTGTCATCAGAGTACCCGAGTACCTGTCATCAGAGTACCCGAGTACCCGTCAGAGTACCCGAGTACCTGTCATCAGAGTATCCGTCATCAGAGTACCTGTCATCAGAGTACCCGAATACCTGTCACCAGCCCATCAGAGTACCCAAGTACCTGTCATCTGAGTACCTGATGGGCTGGTGACAGGTACTCGGGTACTTTGATGGGCTAGTGACAGGTGCTCTTTATTGGGGGGGGGCAATCAGTGTGTTTGGGGTGCACTGTATTTGGTAACTAGCTGTTACCACACTCTCTTCCTCACACAGGATCAGTGTGTGAGGAGGAGAACACGGTGACAGCTAGTTACCGTGTTCTCTGTTGACATTTGTGACCGGCTGTGATTGGACACAGCCGGTCACGTGGTAAAGAGCCAATTTCATTGGCTCTTTACCTAGATCGGGGATCGACTCTGTCCGAGGGACGAGCCTCGTCCCCGATCGCTGCTCTGCGCGCCCCCGGGGGCGCGCATTGCAGAGAGAACGAGCGGCTTGTGCTGGAGCCGCTCATGTGATCGGCTGTGATTGACACAGCCGATCACGTGGTAAACAGCCAATTTCTATTGGCTGTTTACCTTGATCAGGGATGGGCTATGTCCGAGGGACGAGCCTCATCCCTGATCGCGCCGCTGCGCGCCGCCGGGGGCGCGCAGTAGCAGCTAGAACGGGCCGACGTCATATGACGGCGGCCCGGATCTAGACAACCACTTTGCCGACGTCATTTTACATGACTCGGTATGGAAGTGGTTAAAAAAGGGCAGCGATATATCCCTGGAAACTACAGGCCAGTCAGTCTAACATCAACAGTCTGTAAACTATTGGAGGGGAAGATAAGGGACTATATCCAAGATTTTTCTAATGCAAACAGTATCATTAGTGGTAATCAGCATATATTTATGAAGGGTTATTCTTGCCAGACCAATCTATTAACATTCTATGAAGAAGTGAGCTGCCATCTAGATAAAGGAAGGCATGTGGATGTGGTGTATCTGGATTCTGCAAGGGCATTTGATACAGTTCCCCACAAACGTTTACTTTACAAACTGTGGTCTGTTGGCATGGACCATAGGTTGAGTACCTGTATAGAGAACTGGATATAGGGGCAGGTCTAAAGGGTGGTGATAAATAGCGAGTGCTCAGAATGGTTAGGTGTGGTAAGTGAGGTCCCCTAGGGATCTGTCTTGGGACCAATTCTGTTTAATTTAATCATAAATGATATACAGGTTGGGATAAATAACTCAATCTCAGTTTTTGCAGATGATATAAAGCTAGGCAGGGCAATACCTTCTGCGCATTGTGTGGAAACCTTACAAGAAGACCTAAATAAAATAATAGGGTGGGCAATTACATGGCAAAAAAGGTTTAATGTTGAAAAATGTAAGGCAATACATTTGGGTGCAAAAAATATGAACGCAAGTTACTTGCTAGGGGGGAGAACCTCTGGGAATCCAGGATGGAAAAGGACCTGGGGGTCATAGTAGATGACAGGCTCAGCAATGGCATGCAATGCCAAGCTGCTGCAAGCAAAGCGAACAGAATATTAGCATGCATTAAAAAAGGGATTTACTCCAGGGATAAAACAATAATTCTCCCACTCTACAAGACTCTGGTCTGGCCGCATCTTGAGTATGCCACCCAGTTCTGGGCCCAAGTCCTCAAGAAGGATGTGCTGGAACTGAAAAGATTTCAGAGAAGGGCGATAAAGCCAGTAAAGGGACTAGAGGATCTCAGCTATGAGGAAAGACTACAAGCATTGAACTTATTCTCTTTGGAGAAGAGACGCTTGAGGGGAGATATGATAGCATTATACAAATACCTTACTGGTGACCCAAAATAGGGAAAAAACTTTTCAGTGGGAGGCAGTTTAAAAAGACATGCAGCCATTCATTGAAACTGGAAGAGAAGCGGTTTAACCTTAAACTGCGTAGAAGGTTCTTTATTGTCAGAGCGGTAAGGATGTGCAATTATCTTCCACAATCAGTGATATCAGCAGGGAGCGTCGGTAGTTTAAAAAAACAATTAGATGGGCATTTTTAATGATCACAACATACATTGGGATTCCTCTGTCCACCGTACATACAGTATGTGGATATGGGAATCCATTGATCTTTTTTTTATCAGTCCATGGCTGATTGAAAAAAAAATGAACTGTCTATGGCCACCCTTAATTTGCCAATCTCTTGCTACTTGCACTTGATACTAGACTGTGTCTTCACAGCCTCTACACCTGTGTCATGTCTCTTTTTTGCTAGTGGCTGTTTAGAGACTTTGTCATTATGAGGCCAGTGCTGGTGCATTGTATAGGTTAGTATTGTTGTCCTTGTTTAACCAATATTGCCTCAACCATACATTCCCCCAGCTCCTATATGTTCCCAGTATCATACTGTAGGTGCTTCTGACAACTCAGCTACTAACTTGGTCTCTAATCTGTCTGCAGCCAGCCTGTCTAGAGATCATGCTAATACTTGCCTATGATCCTGGTATGACTACAGTTTGTTGTTAATATCAACTTGACCTCTTTAATTAGATTCTCAACAATGTCTTTGGTTTCTATTTCATATGCTGTGATACTCAACCAGTCCTGCCTCTGCACTTTCATTCTTAAACAACCCGAAACTTCAACTATGAAAAAGCTTTAGAGGATACACTAACTTAAATCCCTTTAAACAAAGATGAGCAGATCTCTCACTGCATTTTGTTTTTAATTAAAAAATTCTTTAGGCACCCTTATCCCATCTGCGGACATAAACTGTGTGAAGTCTATGCCATCAGCAGACCTCCCTAACTGACCAAGCTGTGGGTGAGAGCACTCATTCATACGGGTTATTAAACCTTGTTTGATCACAGATATTTACCGTTATACCAATTATATAAACCAGTGCCATAGTCACCTAGAAGTCCTACCATCTTTGTAGGAGTAAAAATACACTATGTGGCCAAAAGTGTATGAGCAGGCAGCAGCATGTGCACCAGTGTAAGCCATGATTGAACTCCATGAGTGGTAAAAAAGAGGTAAGCTAGTGTTGAGAGGGGGTGCAGAAGTGCTGCACTGAGCACATGGGTGCAGTGGTTAGCTGAGGATGAGGGTGCAGCGAAGAGCAATAGATTGGGCATGCAGAGGTAAGCTGTCGATGGGTGGGGAGTATAAGTGAGCTATGGACGGTAAACCACATGCAAATTGTTGACTTTTTTAGCCTCAAAGATATGAAAAATTATCAGCTGCTCTCCACACTTAGCTCCTCTTGCTATATTGTATTGTCAGGTGCGCTAAAATTCACTGGTGTCACAAATCAGGAAAAGGTGTGACACTATAATGAGTGTCCCCCATATACCTGTGATGTGTTTCCAAAATTGATGTGCACTTGAACGGGTGTACAGTAAATACTATACACCCTGGTGCATATACTTGGGTGTGTTATGGTGAATAGGTGATGATAAATGGATAATGTGATACCAACATAAACCAACAAAGTGCACAAGTAATTCAAAGAAAAAGTGTCCAATATTTCAATGGTTGCCACCTCAGTGTATAGTCCATATACATATAAAAGTGTATAAAGTCCCAATCGTCCCCTCACAGGCTTTAAAATCCACTCTGTGGGTTCCTCTAGATCCGTGGGGTGCAGATGGGTTCCACCACCTTTGTGGGGATTAGCCCCCTACCATAGAGAAAAGAGGTTAAGGACGGATAATCAGCCCAGTAGTGTCTTGGGAATTCAGGGAGGTCACCGTGAAATAATCAGATAGTAAGTGTGTGTCATGGTCTTACCTTCTTGCTGTTCTCCTTCGTTTGACATGTGCTGGCGGCCATCTTGGTTTCTGGGTTTCTTGTAGCCTCTCACCCTGCGGCTCCTCCTTCCCACTGGGAGGAGCTGGATGCCTAGCTCATATATATAGGAGGTCTGTGGCTTCAGTTCCCTGCTTGGTCCTCCTGTGTTCACATGCTTCTAAGACTGCTGCTGCTTCTGGTTCCTGGCTTCGTCTGACTACCCTGCTGGTTCCTGATCCTGGCTTCGTCTGACTACCCTGCTGGTTCCTGATCCTGGCTTCGTCTGACTACCCTGCTGGTTCCTGACCCCTGGCTTCGCAAAAGAATCTGCATCAGTTTCGCCATCCGTTTGGACTTTTGTTTTACAGCTTGTTTTTCAATAAAGCTTTCTTATTTTCACTTATCTGTTGTTGTACGTCTGGTTCATGGTTCCGTGACATTAGGACCAAGCCATGAATTCTGACGGTACAGGGCCATCCTCGCTACCCACGCTGGTTGCCAGACTTGATCAGCAGGATCACCTGTTGGGTCGGTTCGCCGTGGCGTTGCAAACCCTGCTTGAACGCACGGTACCACAGGCCATGAATTCTGACGGTACAGGGCCATCCTCACTACCCTCGCTGGTTGCCAGACTTGATCAGCAGGATCACCTGTTGGGTCAGTTCGCCGTAGCGTTGCAAACCCTGCTTGAACGCACGGCTCATTTCGCTCCCGTTGCCGATGGGTCGGTTGTCGCTCCTGGGCCCGCTCCTACTGCTGCTCCGGTTGTTGCGCCAGAACCATCCAATCAGGCCTTGGAGCAATTCCTTCGTTGCTATGTCTCCGATCACCAAGACAATTGGGTTGACCTCCTGCCTTGGGCTGAGTTTGCCAGGAACACGGCGGTGAACTCTTCCTCTGGGACATCTCCCTTCATGGCCAACTATGGGTTCCAACCTGCCGTGTTAACGGAGGTATTCTCTCCCCAGGATATTCCGGCTGTGGAGGATCACCTTTCCGTCCTACGTGCTTCTTGGGTACAGATCCAGAGGTCCCTTGAGGTCTCTGCGCAGCGCCAGAGACTCCAGGCTGATCGCAGACGAGCGCCTGCTCCTTCCTACCAGGCCGGAGACCGTGTATGGTTGTCCACCCGCAACCTCAACCTTCGAGTGCCCACTCCCAAGCTGGCGCCTCGCTTTGTTGGTCCCTTCCGAGTGCTTCGCAGGGTAAACCCGGTAGCCTATGCCCTTGCGCTTCCTCCTGGCATGCGGATCTCCAACGTGTTTCATGTCTCCCTGTTAAAGCCACTGGTGTGTAATCGTTTCACTTCCTTGGTTCCTCGGCCTCGTCCGGTCCGAGTGGGCAATCATGAGGAGTATGAGGTGAGCAATATCCTGGACTCACGCCTGGTCCGCGGTCGGGTGCAGTTTTTGGTTCATTGGCGTGGTTATGGTCCAGAGGAGCGTTCCTGGGTTCCCTCCGCAGATGTCCATGCTCCTGCCTTGCTCCGAGCCTTCCACGCACGCTTCCCTCAGAAACCGTTCTTTACTCCGCGGAGGAGGGGCCCTTGAGGGGGAGGTACTGTCATGGTCTTACCTTCTTGCTGTTCTCCTTCGTTTGACATGTGCTGGTGGCCATCTTGGTTTCTGGGTTTTTTGTAGCCTCCCACCCTGCGGCTCCTCCTTCCCACTGGGAGGAGCTGGATGCCTAGCTCATATATATAGGAGGTCTGTGGCTTCAGTTCCCTGCTTGGTCCTCCTGTGTTCACATGCTTCTAAGACTGCTGCTGCTTCTGGTTCCTGTTCCTGGCTTCGTCTGACTACCCTGCTGGTTCCTGATCCTGGCTTCGTCTGACTACCCTGCTGGTTCCTGATCCTGGCTTCGTCTGACTACCCTGCTGGTTCCTGACCCCTGGCTTCGCAAAAGACTCTGCATCAGTTTCGCCATCCGTTTGGACTTTTGTTTTACAGCTTGTTTTTCAATAAAGCTTTCTTATTTTCACTTATCTGTTGTTGTACGTCTGGTTCATGGTTCCGTGACAGTGTGGCCTCTTACCAGATCGCTCAAACCAAAAGGCGACTGTCTCACTGATCTTTCGGTGTCTCAACCCAATCCCGGTCCACTCTTGTTCTGGGTGTTACTCTCCGCACAGGTGAGGGCTTCCACGTGTATCTCACAGAAACAGAATCAGACCATAGCGCAGTACCTTTGACAATTTATTAAAACAAAAGTATCCAGTGCACTTACAGTTAGATGTTAACTAATGGACACAGGAAACCGATACCGATATTGGAGAGGCCGTGGCCGCCTGCAGTGCGGTCCTCGGCAACTTGCGATGACAATGCGGCGCTCCTCTGTAACAGTATCGGTTTCCTGTGTCCATTAGTTAACATCTAACTGTAAGTGCACTGGATACTTTTGTTTTAATAAATTGTCAAAGGTACTGCGCTATGGTCTGATTCTGTTTCTGTGAGATACACGTGGAAGCCCTCACCTGTGCGGAGAGTAACACCCAGAACAAGAGTGGACCGGGATTGGGTTGAGACACCGAAAGATCAGTGAGACAGTCGCCTTTTGGTTTGAGCGATCTGGTAAGAGGCCACACTTACTATCTGACCTCCCTGAATTCCCAAGACACTACTGGGCTGATTATCCGTCCTTAACCTCTTTTCTCTATGGTAGGGGGCTAATCCCCACAAAGGTGGTGGAACCCATCTGCACCCCACGGATCTAGAGGAACCCACAGAGTGGATTTTACTTTAGCCTGTGAGGGGACGATTGGGACTTTATACACTTTTATATGTATATGGACTATACACTGAGGTGGCAACCATTGAAATATTGGACACTTTTTCTTTGAATTACTTGTGCACTTTGTTGGTTTATGTTGGTATCACATTATCCATTTATCATCACCTATTCACCATAACACACCCAAGTATATGCACCAGGGTGTATAGTATTTACTGTACACCCGTTCAAGTGCACATCAATTTTGGAAACACATCACAGGTATATGGGGACACTCATTATAGTGTCAAACCTTTTCCTGATTTGTGACACCAGTGAATTTTAGCACACCTGATTTCTTTTCTACACATTTTTATCACCATTTGGTTCGAAGGTTGCAGCTATTCACACTACTGATCCTGCGCACTTATTTAATTTTATACATATATTGTATTGTCAGCAAGGTGACTGCATGCAACATGTCTCCACTTGAAACCAACCTTCCTTGACACATTTCACCACTCCTAGTAGTGGTAAGTGGTAGTGTCCACGCTATGGAGAGATAGGTTGGAAGGCTGCTGCCTACCTCAAAAATATAGACTAAAAAGTCAATATTTGGGGAATATAAAAATGGTGAGTTGACTGGCGCTGCCTATAGGTGTATGTAAAATATAGATATAAATATTGCAATAGATGATGAGAGTTTATCCACAAAAAATGACTACATATAAATATTTCAGATAAATATAATAAATCGTATAAATATAAAGTGCAGTAGTGTAAACAGTGTATAAGTAGAATACTCACACAAAAAAAATTATATATATAAAAAAGAAAATATACAAAGTGATCTGTGTTAAAGATGGCCGAATAAAATGAAAATACTGGCCAGTGAACTGTTTATTATTCACAAAGAAAGGTGAATGGCTGAAACAAATCAATATTTCAGCTAAGAATAATACGGTGATGTGACCGTGCAATGATGCCAATAGAGGTGAGTATAGAAAGTAGGAGTGTAGGTGATTCCAAAACCAATAGAGTAGCTGGCCAGAAAAAATATAATAAGTGAAAAAGGTCCTAGGATAGACCAGTGAAATGGATGTTATCCACAAAACTAACAATAACAGTGAATAAATAATTGCTCTAAAGTGCTATGGTGCAAAGGGTCCTGATTAGGGAAAGTTAATCGTAAGGACTCGTGAGCAAAAAAAGTGAGCCAAAAATATTTTATATAAAAAATTATAGTAATGGTAATCTGCATCCAAGCCCAACAAACATTTCACCACTCCTAGACTTCCTCTTTCTTTGTGAGCAAGCTTTGGGTGGTGAAACAGGTCAAGGTTGGTTTTCAGGTGGAGATATGTTGTATGCAGTCACCTTGTCAGTCAAAAAATATTGCAAGAGAAGCTAAGCATGGAGTGCGGCTGATATTTTTGATGGGGAGTGGAGATGGGCACGGGTAACTAGCACCCAGATTGTCCATGTATAAGAGGAGCGAGTCTTAAACAGAGCCATAAATTTGCATATGACTTTTTCAGGATATTTGAATAGACAAACATTAGATCTTCATTAAAGCACTGCCAACAGTCAAAGATGATATACCTGAATAAATTACACATAAAATTGATTTAGCGTATTCATTCCCATAACTTATGCAGTTTAATTAAAATGGAACTTCAATCCCTTTAATTACTGTTCCCCTCCACCCCACATCCATCGGCGCTGCCATTTCTTATTGTGCGGCACATACACAGATGTTCTGAAGGTCCCTGCCAGATCCCGAAGCCTGGCAGAACCCTTTAGTACATCTGTGCATGCATGTGCATTGTCATTCTCGCCTATATAAATGTGGGAGAGAGGGGGGACTGGAGCCATGTGCCCACACACTGTCTTCGGGGTGAAGGTTCGCTTTAACGTTTCCTGTTATTCTATAGAATTATATACACCAATATCATGCTGTCATTGAACTGTAATAATATAATTAAAGTGATATGTTTCACATTTCTGTAGCATTTTATTTCTTTGAAATGTGTGGGTGTCTGCCCATATGGGTTGCTCATTAATCTGTTTGTGAAATTGTGTGCAGATTGTTTTTTTGACAAGTGGTTGGCATATCTTTTTTTGTTTTTTTTTAAACCCAGCATTTAATTATTTTGTGGAAAAAGATTAGAACATTAGTTTGTTAGAATTTTGGAATGCGCTAATCTTATAATACAGATTTCTAAATGAAGCAATCCTTTTGTTTATGAATTTAGCAACATTTTTTCACAAACATCCAAGCAGCCCAACCATTTTCGTGGAAATTTTTCATTTGTGTTTCATTTTATATATACCTGTATTTGCATTTCCAAACAAAATTGTATTTTGAAAATACTGTAAATTATGACAAATTGGTTTTGCCGCCTTTTACAAAGAGCAAAAACATTTGTTCTGTCTCATGAAGATTTTCTCACCAAAATAGCCATTTCACGTGCAAAAATATTATAGAGATGAGCAATCTTCATAGTATTTATTTTTCATTAAATGGGCATTTAACCACCACAAGGTTTTATTTCTTATAAATCATTTTTTTTTTTTAATAGCAGGAATAATTTTTTTGTTGCATTTTTCTATTTAACCTTCCGCAATAGCTCATGAACTAAGATTGGTTATCTAACTACTAAGACAGAAAGTAAAAATGACCCATCTAACCAGTGGGACAGGAAGTGAAGATTTAAAAAAGGTATACCTGCTCATTGTTTATCAGTCCCAAATGGCAGATTGTGGCAAGTACTACAGACGGGAGAATTTCTATAGTTTAGGTTTTAGTGTTTTTGTAAAGGGTAGAGTAGTGGAATTGTCATTTGGGAAAAGAGAGTAGTAGGATTGGGAAGATCATCTCTTTTGGCTTCTTATGGCATTAGTTCCCTAGATTGAACACTATAAAGACCTCATACCACTAACTTCATTTTTTCTAGTAAAGCTGCATAAATGGCTTACTCAATCCACTGGGATATAGGCTGTGTAGGACTATATACAAGGATAATATCTTCCCACTAGGCCATGGGTTAGGTAGGGCTATATGCTTTATGACATCATCATTCTGTTGGCTGTATACTAGGCATTTTCCTGACATTAGTTTGTTGACTTTGCAGCCAGCTAAGTAGGGCATCATCTTCCCACTAGATTTTGGGCTATGTAGGCCTCATCCTCCCAATTAGACTTTGTAGGCATCATATTTTCCTTAATTCTCCTGGTAGACTATGGGGCTGCAGAGTGGCAGTGGACATCCTGTGCTGGAATGCTAAGTGCCCAAGTTCTGTTTGGCATCCGAAGGAGATCCCTTCCAGACCTGCCACTAGAAGAGTCTCCTACTGGGGAGTGAAGTCCCATACTTACTCTCCCCCATCATGTAAACAATTACATGACTAGGGAGAGGAAGAAGTTTCCCTTGCCAGCATGTGCCCTTACTGAGGTAGGGCTGACGCAAGGGGAGCAAAGAGGGAAAGTATAATATTTGCTGCATTCAGCCCCCATTGTGCCTTCTCCAGCCCCTGGGAGCCTCAAGCTAGCTGGAGATCCTCTAACCTCTCACAGTGCTCCCCAGCTCCCATAGTGTTTACTAACCTTCCATATTGCCCCCCCCCCCAACCTCCCACTGTAGTCTGCAGTGCCTCTCAAGCTCCCACAGTGCCTTTTAACTTCCTAAAGAGCCACTTAGCCCCCCACAGTGCCCCTGGCCTGCTGCTTAGCCCCCAGCCCTCCATAGTGTCCCCAACCTCCAACAGTGTCTCACAATGATAAAATAATAATCCTCAGTTCCCGCCCAAACTGTGTGACTATCTCCGCGCTTTAGGATGCACCAGCACCTGCTGGAAATAAACTGATAACCCTGAAGCTGCTACTTGAACAAATATAAATATTTGGTAACAATGTTAATGGAATGATAGTAGCGCTGAAACACTATATAAGAGTTCCTGAAATAGACAGTGGATGTCCACTAAATAAACAGTGTGGTAAAAACTTAGTCCTCACAGTCTTTAATTGACTAATACCATAAGTCTATTAACGGGTGAATATAAACATCAATCCTCCTTCCAGATCTTCAATAAACATGAAAGTCCAATGTTATTGACGGTAGTTGTTGGGTAAGTATTGCAAACCTCCGTGTAATCTGGTCGGGTCACCACAAATCCACCACCAAGTGCAGGGGGACAATAAGAAATGGCCACTCACTGGATAGATATGCTCACCCACCTTAATAAGTGAGCACCACTCGCATAATGATCACAAATCCACATGTCACCATAGGATAGGTTGAATCAAGCAAGAGATGGTTCCCAATCCAGTATAGTGTCCCTTTTTCTGCCAATGTCTCCCAAATATGTGGAAAATAAACAGATATCTCCACTAGTGCAATACGTCTCATAAAGCTTTATTCCAAAGTAAAACAACACATAATGCACTCACTTGTAGTTGGATAAATCACAGCATCTCTCATAAAGGCAGTATCGGGACCCCTTCTCCTCATCCGATATGGCTCCACGCCAGATCGGGTAGTTCCGGATGTCCTTTGCTGCCGTAAACTTCGATTGGGTGCGTCGTCTGGCCACGCCCCGACGCGTTTCGTCACTTCCTGACTTCAACTGGGGGCGCGGCCAGAACGACGCATCCATCCTCTTTATGCTCCGCAATCACAGTGTCGCAACCAATGATAGAGCAAACAGGTCAACCGGAAAGACATCATGCCGACTTCCGCCGGAAGATAAACAAACCATGGACAGTTCCCCCGTCTATTATTGATTACCCACCACCTCTGCGGACACCTGGCAATATGGAAACTACGCCCATAGATCTAAATAACCCAGACCAATTCCTACAAGGATTCTAGTCTGATCGGGTGACCTGTTACTCATAAACGAACGGGTACTGCCGATAATTGTTACATTACCAGACAAATAGCCCGATCTAAATATGTCATATACCCACAGTGCAAATAGCTGCGATATTAAGCACAACACAATAAAATCATGAATATGCATATACCTGTGTATATCAATACAATATATAGTAAGACATATTTAAAATATATATTTAGATCTATGGGCGTAGTTTCCATATTGCCAGGTGTCCGCAGAGGTGGTGGGTAATCAATAATAGACGGGGGAACTGTCCATGGTTTGTTTACCTTCCGGCGGAAGTCGGCATGATGTCTTTCCGGTTGACCTGTTTGCTCTATCATTGGTTGCGACGCTGTGATTGCGGAGCATAAAGAGGATGGATGCGTCGTTCTGGCCGCGCCCCCAGTTGAAGTCAGGAAGTGACGAAACGCCTCGGGGCGTGGCCAGACGACGCCCCCAATCGAAGTTTACGGCAGCAAAGGACATCCGGAACTACCCGATCTGTCGTGGAGCCATATCGGATGAGGAGAAGGGGTCCCGATACTGCCTTTATGAGAGATGCTGTGATTTATCCAACTGCAAGTGAGTGCATTATGTGTTGTTTTACTTTGGAATAAAGCTTTATGAGACGTATTGCACTAGTGGAGATATCTGTTTATTTTCCACATATTTGGGAGACATTGGCAGAAAAAGGGACACTATACTGGATTGGGAACCATCTCTTGCTTGATTCAACCTATCCTATGGTGACATGTGGATTTGTGATCATTATGCGAGTGGTGCTCACTTATGAGAGTAGGTGAGCATATCTATCCGGTGAGTGGCCATTTCTTATTGTCCCCCTGCACTTGGTGGTGGATTTGTGGTGACCCGACCAGATTACACGGAGGTTTGCAATACTTACCCAACAACTACCGTCAATAACATTGGACTTTCATGTTTATTGAAGATCTGGAAGGAGGATTGATGTTTATATTCACCCGTTAATAGACTTATGGTATTAGTCAATTAAAGACTGTGAGGACTAAGTTTTTACCACACTGTTTATTTAGTGGACATCCACTGTCTATTTCAGGAACTCTTATATAGTGTTTCAGCGCTACTATCATTCCATTAACATTGTTACCAAATATTTATATTTGTTCAAGTAGCAGCTTCAGGGTTATCAGTTTATTTCCAGCAGGTGCTGGTGCATCCTAAAGCTCGGAGATAGTCACACAGTTTGGGCGGGAACTGAGGATTATTATTTTATCATTACATTTTTTTCACTCCGCTGCTATGGAAGCCATCAAGTTTCTTAGTACAAGACAGCTTGACCTTAAAAACATTTTCTCTATAAAACATGTCACACCAGTGGATGAGGATGTCAGTGCCATTCTCAAAACTCTCTCCTTTACTCTGGAGAAGCAGGTGAGAGCCTGGTGGGACATCACCACATTAGAAGCGTACATCTCAGAAGGGATTGTAAGCAGAGGCCTCAGGTGGGATGTGGCACCTCAGGATGGGTTACACGACGAGCTGTCCACATCAGAATGGTATAGGTTTTTTAACCAAGCAGGTTTGGAATTACAAACTTTAATATTGAAAAGGAAGAAATTGAAAATGCAAATTTTAAATAATAAAATCTCTGAATTACAAACAAAAATTGAAGCCAAAGGGGATATCCCGGAGATTAGGGAATTTAATAATACTATGAAAACCAAACTCGATAAGATTGACAAGGAAACTCATCTGAAGAAGGTAAAGAAATTCACTAGGGACCAACAAGATTTTAGGAGTGGTCAAGTTTTTGTTTGGCAGGCCACTTTACCTATTACTGTGACGGTCACAGCCCCTGAGACAGAGGCTCCTATGGAAGCTAGCGCTAGTGGGGGGACTAGTGAACCACTGCCTGTTCCCCAGACTTCCATTGGAGATAATTCTGCCCCCCAGGCTGCCGCTCCGGTCGTTAGACCAAAGGTGTTGCTGCCCCGACCTACCGTGAGAGCTATCACGGAATGGACGGGCCCACCGATTAAAGGAGCTAATAAGGAAAATAAGCATAATACCAATAATAATAGGAACAGACGGGGGGTTACTCGGGGGAACCTACAATCAGTAGGCTTACCTACCCATAATCATTATTCAGCTCTGACCAATAGACCAAATGGAGGGAATGAAAATCCAGAACCAAGAACACCCCAAAATTACCCCAGTCAGCCTTTTTTAGGGCGGGGCAGGGGGAGAGGGAGACACCGGCCGTACAACCGGGGTCACCAATCCGACCGCCAATCCCACAGAGAAAATATCGAGGAGTACGGGCCGGACGAAAGTTACAGCTCAAAAAAACGAAGAAGGGACTGGTGAATGTAGGCATCTTTAACATCAGTGATACCAGCCTGAATGATAATGAACTCCATATTCTAGATCAAGGACTTAAATGTGCCCCTAAAAGAGTTATTAATAAGTTCAACACGTATGTGGACACACATAAATATATGAGAAAGTTGAACATAAAGAAACATTTTCTAAATAACCCTATTACGTCCGTCAGTAACACCAGGGGAGGCATGGTTGTTAACAGTGGATTACGTAACAAATCAGTGTTCAATCCACCGCCTCAAAGTAACCAGTGTTTGGATGTTTTCAAAAACCTGGTGTTACGTGACCTTCAATCTCTACAACCTGGTTATGAAATAGAGAGGAAGTATAAACATATACAAGAGGGCCTAGAAGCATTAGAGTCCAGGAAGGAGATAATCATACGCCCTGCAGATAAGGGCGGGGGCATTGTGATTATGAATGAAACATTTTATCACAACCAAATACAGGCCATGTTAAGCGATGATCTCACTTACACCAAATTACCAGGCGACCCCACTGCAAAGTTTGTGAAGGATTTGGAAATCCTGGTGGGCTTGGGTGTTAGGGATGGAGTATTGACCAAGAAGGAGAAGAATTATTTACTCCCCAGTGCGTGCCGTATTCCCATTTTATATACACTACCCAAAATTCACAAGAATCCGGAAAATCCACCTCCGAGACCAATTGTGAATGGAATAGGGTCAGTCAACGCCAGATTGGGCCAATACCTGGACAAATTCCTGCAGACCAGCGTACTAAGAACTAGGGCATTTCTTAAAGATACAGCTGACCTGCTTTTGTCTCTGGGTGATGTGTTGTTGGGGGACGACTCGTCGGCCTTCCTGGTGACGGCCGACGTGTCGTCCCTCTACGCCATCATCCAGCACGATGATGCTCTATTGGCCCTTAACTGGGCTATGAGTCAAAGGGAGGATTTACCATGGGAGCAGAAGGTCTTTATCAGGAGAGCCCTGGATTTCTGCCTAGGCCATAATTATTTTTGGTACGACAGCAAGTTTTTCAGCCAGAGAACTGGCGTGGCCATGGGCGCCAAATTTGCACCCAGCCTAGCAAACATCTTTATGGCAGAATGGGAGGACAAATTTGTATTCAATACCAGCAGACCAGAGTTGAAATATTACCGTCGTTTCATAGATGACATCATTTTCATCTGGGAAGGATCGGAACAGAATCTCATCACCTTCATGCAACATTTGAATAGAAACCAGAATAACATCAAACTGGATTTTAATTATAGTCAGAGTGAGATCCACTTCCTTGATGTTACTATCAAAAGGGAAGGGAATTCCTTATCAACTAAGGTGTTCTTTAAACCCACAGATAGAAACAGCTATCTGGCCATTCAAAGCGGACATCATCCGAACTGGCTTAAGAACATCCCCAGGGGCCAGTTCTTACGTGTAAGACGAAATTGTACATCCACTAATGACTACTGTGACCAGGTTGAAATTCTGAAGGAGAGATTTGTGGCCAAGGGCTATGAAAGGTCTGGGCTGGATAAGGAAATTACCAAAATCCTGGAAGCACCAAGACCTCTAAACTCTAGAGTCAGAGGTGGAGAACCAGAGAATGACCCCAAACAGTGGAGTTTTCTCTCTGACTTCTCCAACGATTATAAAAAGGTAGAGGCTATATTCAAACAGCATTGGCCAATATTGTTGATGGATAAAACCCTGGGCCCAGCCCTACCAAGCAAGCCATCCTTCATTTACCGGAGGGCTCCAAACTTTGGCGACCGGGTGGTAAAAAAGGTGATAGAACCACCTAAGATTTCTTTTTTCCCAGACCGTAAAGGGTCTTTCACGTGTGGACACTGTAGGGCGTGTTCCCTTGCCCCAACCAACCTGAGAAGACGCGAGTCTTTCTCTGTCCCTGCCATTGATAAGGTTTTTAAAATCAAATCTTTTATCACGTGTGATACTACCCATGTGGTATATGGGCTCATGTGCCCATGCAAATTGGTATATATTGGGAGGACCAAACGAACAATGAAGGTTCGGGTTGGGGAACACATTACCAATATTATCAATGGCAAAAGGGAACATAACGTACCAGCCCACTTCAGACAGTACCATCAAATGGACCCGAGTGAATTAATGTTCTGGGGCATTGAACGAGTCACTCCACCGTGGCGAGGGGCTAATTGGGTCAGGGAGCTTTCGAAATGCGAAACGAAGTGGATATTCCTGACCCAATCCCTTGCCCCGGTGGGGTTAAACATCGAATTAGACATTAACTGTTTTATCAGTGACTCTTAATTTTATCTAATTTTATCTAGTGTCTATTAAGTTTATCTTGTGTCTATATATTTTATCCCTACATGGATATCCCTATTTATGGCTTCAGTTACTAGCAGTCATATCTGCCAATCTTATGACATTCCATTTCATGATATAGTTTAGGCTCCTATATGTGATTTTAAAATTTGTTTAAATAGTTTTAAACATTTGATTTTAACCTGAGCTTTAGTATACTCTCCTTTTATATATTTTTATATATTTTAAATATGTCTTACTATATATTGTATTGATATACACAGGTATATGCATATTCATGATTTTATTGTGTTGTGCTTAATATCGCAGCTATTTGCACTGTGGGTATATGACATATTTAGATCGGGCTATTTGTCTGGTAATGTAACAATTATCGGCAGTACCCGTTCGTTTATGAGTAACAGGTCACCCGATCAGACTAGAATCCTTGTAGGAATTGGTCTGGGTTATTTAGATCTATGGGCGTAGTTTCCATATTGCCAGGTGTCCGCAGAGGTGGTGGGTAATCAATAATAGACGGGGGAACTGTCCATGGTTTGTTTACCTTCCGGCGGAAGTCGGCATGATGTCTTTCCGGTTGACCTGTTTGCTCTATCATTGGTTGCGACGCTGTGATTGCGGAGCATAAAGAGGATGGATGCGTCGTTCTGGCCGCGCCCCCAGTTGAAGTCAGGAAGTGACGAAACGCGTTGGGCGTGGCCAGACGACGCACCCAATCGAAGTTTACGGCAGCAAAGGACATCCGGAACTACCCGATCTGGCGTGGAGCCATATCGGATGAGGAGAAGGGGTCCCGATACTGCCTTTATGAGAGATGCTGTGATTTATCCAACTACAAGTGAGTGCATTATGTGTTGTTTTACTTTGGAATAAAGCTTTATGAGACGTATTTCACTAGTGGAGATATCTGTTTATTTTCCACATATTTGGGAGACATTGGCAGAAAAAGGGACACTATACTGGATTGGGAACCATCTCTTGCTTGATTCAACCTATCCTATGGTGACATGTGGATTTGTGATCATTATGCGAGTGGTGCTCACTTATGAGAGTAGGTGAGCATATCTATCCGGTGAGTGGCCATTTCTTATTGTCCCCCTGCACTTGATGGTGGATTTGTGGTGACCCGACCAGATTACACGGAGGTTTGCAATACTTACCCAACAACTACCGTCAATAACATTGGACTTTCATGTTTATTGAAGATCTGGAAGGAGGATTGATGTTTATATTCACCCGTTAATAGACTTATGGTATTAGTCAATTAAAGACTGTGAGGACTAAGTTTTTACCACACTGTTTATTTAGTGGACATCCACTGTCTATTTCAGGAACTCTTATATAGTGTTTCAGCGCTACTATCATTCCATTAACAGTGTCTCACAATGCCCCTGAAAAACCCTCAGCCCCCTGGAGAGACCAGAAATGTTATCCCCCACAGCTGCCCCCTTCAGAACCCCAATCCCTAAGAGGACCACGAAGACTGCTGCAGAGTCACCTAACCCCCCCCCCCCCTAGAACCCCCATCCCTCCACCCGGAGCCAGTAGCATGCTTCAAAGGCCCCTGTAGTTTTTCTCCCATTAATCCCAACGTCAGGGCATCTTTTCCTCATACTTATTACTTATGCCAGAGCATTCTCCCTCCTACTGTCTAGCAAACACCATATTTTGCATTCTCATACTTTTATCTTAAAAGTATAAACTTCTTTTTATTGTTGGGGTATGGAAGATTTAGTAGAAATTTAGCAAGCCCCAGTCTCACTAAGATTGGGTCTCACCGTTCTAGATGTTTGAATGTTCCATGCTCTATTGCAACCACCTTGTTGTGATGCCTTTGATATCCTTCTACATTCTATCCAAATTTCTCCCCCCCACCCCATCTTTATTGCTGCCATATATTTGGAGCTGATTATCATTCCATTGAGGTGGCCTGACCTTGTGTCCTCATGCTCTTCCCTCAGTTCTTCCTTATAGTAGCAAGCAGATAAAGTAGGCCTGGGCAGGCAGAAAAAGGGTAGTGGAGAACCATAGGGCCAGGGAATTCTATGACACTGGAAAGGAGGGGCTAAGAGCAGAAAGGGCAGAGGGTGGCAGGAAGTGGAGAGAGATCAGGGCAGCAGTAGGACTTAGCTGGGCCTGTGCTGCCAGAGGAGAAGGCAGAGGAGAGATTGAACATGAGGTGGGAGGAAGAGTGAGCTCTTTGTGTGGTTTGCTATGGATAAATATCTTGATCACATGATTCTGAATGTACCACCACTCTCACTGCCACTTACTACACATGTACACACTGCTGCATACTACATGTGTACTGCACTCACTGCTCACACAGTACATGTTTAACCACTTTACCACCGGAGGATTTTACTGTCTTACGTCTGGGCCACTTTTTGCGATTCGGCACTGTGCGACTTTAACTGACAATTGCGCGGTCGTGCGTCGCCGTACCCAAACTAAATGTACGTCCTTTTTTTCCCACAAATAGAGCTTTCTTTTGGTGGTATTTGATCACCTGTGCGATTTTTACTTTTTGCGCTATAAACAAAAAAAGAGCGTAAATTTTGAAAAAATAACAATATTTTTCACATTTTTTTTATATAAAATTCCCCCAAAACAAATGTAAAAATCAAAATTTTTTTACATTTTTGGCCAATTTGTTTTCTGCTACCTATGTTTGGTAAAAAAAATCACATTAAGCGTATTTTGATTGGTTTGCGCAAAAGTTATTGCGTTTTAAGGGAAATGTTTCTGTCATTTTTGGTGTTTTTTTTTTTAACGAGTAATGGCGGCTATCTGCGTTTTTTTTTTTCGGGACTGCGACATTGCGATGGACAGATCGGACCCTTGACTGACATTTTTGACACATTTGGGGGTACCAGTGACATTACTGCAGTAATCAGTGCTATATATATGCACTGTTACTGTAAAAATGACACTGGCAGGGAAGGGGTTAATTTTATTGGAGAGGGAGGGGTTAATGTATGCCTGGTGCTTACTGACGTGTGGGGGGAGGTGACTGAGTGACACAGGGACAGATCGCATGTTCAGCTATGCTGAACCCTGCAATCTGTCACTGCCTGTCCGCCCGCTTGTGTAAATCTCCACACTAGATCCTGCTCCTCCCCTGGCCCGACTCCCGCTGTGACTGAATACAGTGGGAGCGAGCCTCCAGCGGCGCGCGCGCCGCCGAGAAAGGGGAGTGTCTGGCGACGTAGATCTACGAACCACTTTGCCGCAGTAGAGCACTAGTGAGCAGACGGCAAGTGGTTAATATACTGCCTGGCCAAAAAAAAAAAGTCGCCACCTGGAATTAACTAAGCAACTAACTAAACTAAGCATGCAGTAACTATCCTATTGGATAGTTACTGCATGTGCCCAAAGAATGAGGTCAGCTGACTACCTGAATATACTGAATCACCAGGTTATTCCATCAATGGATTTTTTCTTCCCTGATGGCACGGGCATATTCTAAGATAACAATCATTGGGCTCAGATTTTGAAAGAGTGGTTCAGGGAGCATGAGACATCATTTTCACACATAGATTGGCCACCACAGAGTCCAGAACTTAACCCCATTGAGAATCTTTGGGATGTGCTGGAGAAGGCTTTGTGCAGTGGTCCGACTCTCCCATCATCAATACAAGATCTTGGGGAAAAATGAATGTAACACTGGATGGAAATAAATCTTGTGACATTGCAGAAAATTATTGAAACAATGCCACAGCGAATGCGTGCCGTAATCAAACCCAACAAAATATTAGAGTGTGTGACCTTATGATTGTGATTACTTTTTTTTTTTTTTTTTTGGCCAGGCAGTGTATGTTACTGCTTTCCTCACATTTCTACTGTTTATACTACACATAAACACAGGATCTGATTTCATAAACATGTACACACAGCAACATACAGTAGTACTTGTACAATACACTCACTGCTTAATTATTATAATTGCATATACACTCAGGGCTGGGATTGGGAAGGGCAGGAGAGTCAGCTCTGAGTAAATTCTGTTTTGACTTAAACCTATTTCTATATTAAAATGCTTAAGGGCTGGTTTACACCAGATGCACTCTGGTGCATTTATTTCTGCATCAAAAATGCATGGACGTGGTTTAACATGGATTGCAAAGGCCCTAGCTCACACCAGTGCAGTGTGTTCCAGTGCAGTGAGCAAAGGTAAAGCATGCTGCATTTTTTCTGTATGGAACTCATCTGGAATGCAGCAAAATGCATCAAAATCGCACTGGAACTCATATGTCCTTAATGGAAATTAAGAAAAAAAGAGGGTAAAAACCACACCGGTCCTGAAAAGGCATATACAGTATAGTTACATAGTTAAATAAAGACAAAAATCCATCCAGTTCAACCTGTGTAGGTGTACGTGTGTCAGTGTGGATAATCATTTCCCATATCCCTTTGTGAAATGTTCTTAAAGATGCACATCCAAGAGTCTTTTAAAAATATCAATACTCCCCGCTGACACCACTAATTGTGGAAGAGAGTTCCACATCCTTATCGTCCTGACAGTGAAAAAATCCCTGCTCAGCTTAAGGTTAAACCGCTTCTCCTCCAATCTCATTGTTTGACCCTGTGTCCTCATACACTCTTTGGGACTGGATAGTTTTTTTTTCCTACGCTGGGATCAAAATTGAGGTATTTGTTTACCGCTATCATATCTCCTCTCAAACTTCTCTTCTCCAGCAAGAATACATTTAATGCTTGTAGTTGTTCCTCATAATTGAGGTCATCCAGTCCCCTTATTATTTTGTTGCCCTTCTTTGACCTCTCTCCAGCTCCAGTACATCACTTCTGAGGACTGGTGACCAGAACTGGACGGAATACTCCAGATTTGGCCTGACCAGAGTTTTATAAAGTGGCAGGATTTTCTGTGGAGTATATCCCCTTGTTTATGCATGATAAAATTCTTCCGGCTTTGGAAGCTGCAGCTTGACATTGCATGCTATTGCACAGTCTGTCATCTACTAGGACACACAGATCTTTCTCCATCCTTGATTGCCCTATAGGTTTCTTCCCCTAGTGAGTAGTTTGCATTTATGTTTTTAGCCCCCAAGTGCATTACCTTATATTTCTCCATATTAAACCTCATTTGCCATGTAGTTGCCCACCTCATTATTTTGTTCAGGTCTTTCTGTAAAATTTCTCTATCCTGATGTGAAGTTATTGCACTCCTTTTTTTGTGTAATCTGCAAAAACTGAGATTGAGCTATTTATCCCATTCTCTATATAATTTATGAATAAATTAAACAGAATTGGATCGAAGACAGAGCCTCGGGGTACCCCAATTACCCCACTCACCACTCTAGACCAGACTGAGTAGACTTTATTTATCACTACCCTTTGGACCACCCTTGTAATCAGTTTTCAATCCAAGAACAAAAGTTAGGGTCCATGCCTGAAGACCTCAGCTTGTAGATCCCTTAGCTTCTACTCTCTGGAAATCATAAAAATGGTACAGATTTTCTGAAAGAATTTATTCTAAATGTGGTGCAGCATGTGTCAAATTCATGAACCCGTCTAAGAACTTGTATTTGAATTTGACAGATGCTGCGCCACTTTTATAATGCACACAAGACACTTTCGCAAAGCCTGTTTGCACTGTCTCTCTCTGTGCGCCAAATGAGAGCTGGTCTTAATCACCTGTCAGTAATTTATATTGAATATGGTGCATTCATTGCGCCACAATGTAAAAGTGGCGCATTGTAGAGCTACCTGAATTTGGTGCATGAGTCATTGTCAGAACTAAAAGTGTTGCAGATGCTTCATGAAATTTGTGCAATACATTATCAAGAGAGATGAATGCCAGAAAAGTGGCTTAGCAGCTTATGGAATTCTCTTATTGACTTCTGTGTAATAAACCAGGGGAAGGGAGGCACAAAAAGCTCAGATACATCAATGTTTCCTGGCCATTACTAAAATGTCATATGTACAGTATTTCACAAAAGTGAGTACACCCCTCACATTTTTGTAAATATTTTATTATATCTTAACATGTGACAACGCTGAAGAAATGAAACTTTGCTACAATGTAAAGTAGTGAGATTACAGCTTGTATAACAGTGTAAATTTGCTGTCACCTCAAAAAAACTCAACATACAGCCATTAACGTCTAAACCGCAAGCAACCAAAGGGAGTACACCACTAAGTAAAAATATTCAAATTGGGCCAATCCAATATTTTGTGTGGCCACCATTATTTTCCAGCACTGCCTTAACCCTCTTGGGCATAGAGTTCACCAGAGCTTCCCCTCGTTGCCACTGGAGTCCTCTTCCACTCTGGATGTTAGAGACCTTCTGCTTCTCCACCTTCCGTTTGAGGATGCCCCACAGATGCTCAATAGGGTTTAGATCTGGAGACATGCTTGGCTAGTTCATCACCTTTACCCTTAGCTTCTTTAGCAAGGCAGTGGTCGTCTTGGAGGTGTGTTTGGGGTCATTATCATGTTGAAATACTGCCCTGCGTCCCAGTCTCCAAAGGGAGAGGGATCATGCTCTGCTTCAGTATGTCACAGTACATGTTGGCATTCATGGTTCCCTCAGTGAACTGTAGCTCCCCAGTGCCGGCAGCACTCATGCAGCCTCAGACTATGACACTCCCACCAACATGCTTGACTGTAAGCAAGACACACTTGTCTTTGTACTCCTCACCTGGTTGCCATCAAGCATGCTTGACACCATCTGAACCAAATAAGTCTATCTTGGTTCCATTAGACCATAGGACATGGTTCCAGTAATCCATGTCCTTAGTCTGCTTGTCTTCAGCAAACTATTTGCAGGCTTTTCTGTGCATCATCTTTAGAAGAGGCTTCCTTCTGGGATGACAGCAATGCAGACCAATTTGATGCAGTGCGCGGCGTATGGTCTGAGCACTGACAGGCTTACCCCCACCACCCTTCAACCTCTGCAGCACTCATACCTCTCTTTCCTAAAGACAACCTCTGGATATGACGCTGGGCATGTGCACTCAACTTCTTTGGTCGACCATGGCGAGGCCTGTTCTGAATGGAACCTGTCCTGTTAAACCGCTGTATGGTCTCGGCCACCATGCTGCAGCTCAGTTTCAGGGTCTTAGCAATCTTCTTATAGCCTAGGCCAGCTTTATGTAGAGCAACAATTCTTTTTTTCAGATCCTCAGAGAGTATTTTGCCATGAGGTGCCATGTTGAACTTCCAGTGACCAGTATGAGAGAGTAAGAGCGATAACACCAATTCACATCTGAGACCTTTGAACACTAACGAGTCACATGACTCTGGGGAGGGAAAATGGCTAATTGGGGCCAATGTGGACATTTTCACTTAGGGGTGTACTCACTTTTGTTGCCAGCGGTTTAAACATTAATGGCTGTGTGTTCAGTTATTTTGAGGGGACAGCAAATTTACACTGTTATACAAGCTGTATACTCACCACATTGTAGCAAAGTGTAATTTCTTCAGTGTTGTCACATGAAAAGATATAATAAAATAGTTACAAAAATGTGAGGGGTGTACTCACTTTTGTGAGATACTGTATCTGGATTTTGGCTTAACACCACAGTATTTTCTTTGTTATTCTGGTTTTAGGGCTTATGTAGCCTTTCTGTTTTGACTTGGTATATGGACTTTAGCATAAAGCATAAATGCATGGTATAAAGTTGTTTGTGATCCTATGATGTAGGCTAAAGAGAGTCCATCCTGCACTATGGTGAATTTTTTTAAGTTTTTTAAACACTCCCATATCATTTCCACATTGTATTGCCCTATATTCCGCTAATCAGATACTCTGTTCTTCTTGCTGCTTTTCATAGCAAAATATTATTTTGCAATACTAGCAGTCTTTCTTGTATAGTAGGTACTTTTTATTAAATTCTACAATAAAGATGACCATACAAAAAAAGAAAAACGATTAAGAAATCATTACAATAAAGAAACATAAATGGTCTGGACCTCTGATTTTGGTCTACGGCCCAAAGTATTAAATTCAGAAATCGGACATCACATGGCAACAGTGATTAAAATGGATTAGTTACAAAACGGGAAAGGGAAGGAAACAAAGTGTAGTGAGGGAAATTTGTGGGGTGATGAGATCCAAAGTCCCCAGATCTTATCAAATTTTTCCAAATTCAATGATACGTTCATACTGTATGTCAGTTTATAAGGAGGTAGGTTAGTATTATTCAAAGAAACCATTCTTCTAGAGAACAAGGCAAGGTCTTTTTCCACTTGAGGAGAAAGTTTCTTGGGGAAGAAGAGCGGAAATCTAAAGCTGGATACACACTATACAACTTTTGTTGTTCGATTTCCTTTACTATGTAGTGAAGGGGCCTGTCTGATTGCACACAGATTGCAAGTGTTTAGGTTTGACCTCATATTATATGGTTTTGGTTAATCTCAAGGAAAAAATCTAAAGACAATTGTATAGTGTGTATCCAGCTTAAGAAGCTTTTTAACAGCCGCATGGAATGGCAGCTTTTCCAACAAGCCGAGTAAACATATTTTTGGGTTAAAGGTTTAGGGAAATGCCAGCTGACATTTAATGAAATCAGTTATTGTGGATCAGAAATGACAAATGTAGCCATAGAGCCACATACTGACGAAGATGTCTGCTATAGCTCCACAGGCCGTTACTCTCTGCCCCACATTACTGTGTGAAAATTGGGACGAACCCTTTTTATTACTGCCCAATATGATTCCAATGTAATTGTTAAGGCAGGTTGGCATGACTTTGGCCAGTAGCTTAGCATCTGTATTTATTAATGATATAAGGCAATATGGAGTTGGAGAACAGGGGTTCTGTTTGCTTTCAGGGGTAAAACTATCATCACCTGCTGCCTTAAGGGTGGGAGTTCAGCAGTTTGCTCGTATGCATCATTAAATGTGTCCACCAAGTATGTTCTCAACAGTGGTATAATAGATGAGGAACAAATTTAAGCCATTTAGTCTTTTTGTCTGGGAACGAAGTTATAGAAGCCTCCAATTTTTCTTGGGTCAAATGGGCAGCTAGATTATTTCTGTGTTGTAATGGTAATGGACAAGGAAGATACTTTTGGTTTCAGAAGCCATGTGGACTATTAGATGCCATAATTGTCATATGCTCTTGTGCTTTTTTATTGAAAAAAAGAAAATTTCTTTGTTTTACCAGTGATAGTATGGGTGTAAGGCCTGAAAATCGCCCCTTTTTGGCCTAGTCTGCTAGATTTGTTTTACCAGTGATAGTATGGGTGTAAGGCCTGAAAATCACCCTTTTCGGCCTGGTCTGCTAGATTTGTTTTACCAGTGATAGTATGGGTGTAAGGCCTGAAAATCACCCTTTTCGGCCTGGTCTGCTAGATTTGTTTTACCAGTGATAGTATGGGTGTAAGGCCTGAAAATCACCCTTTTCGGCCTAGTCTGCTAGATTTGTTTTACCAGTGATAGTATGGGTGTAAGGCCAGAAAATCACCCTTTTCGGCCTAGTCTGCTAGATTTGTTTTACCAGTGATAGTATGGGTGTAAGGCCAGAAAATCAACCTTTTCGGCCTAGTCTGCTAGATTTGTTTTACCAGTGATAGTATGGGTGTAAGGCCTGAAAATCACCCTTTTCGGCCTAGTCTGCTAGATTTGTTTTACCAGTGATAGTATGGGTGTAAGGCCTGAAAATCACCCTTTTCGGCCTAGTCTGCTAGATTTGTTTTACCAGTGATAGTATGGGTGTAAGGCCAGAAAATCAACCTTTTCGGCCTAGTCTGCTAGATTTGTTTTACCAGTGATAGTATGGGTGTAAGGCCTGAAAATCACCCTTTTCGGCCTAGTCTGCTAGATTTGTTTTACCAGTGATAGTATGGGTGTAAGGCCTGAAAATCACCCTTTTCGGCCTAGTCTGCTAGATGGTTTTTAAATGTCAAAATCATTTTTTTTTTATTTTATGCATTGTGAACTATTTAGTATTTTTTTAAAGGTGTTTATTTCGATTTTCTTTGCATAGGAAAAACACAAAGTACATACAAAGCCTGGTACAACACTGAACAAAATGCTGTACATTAAAGATGGAACGCTGTGTGCATAATTAGATGATACAAGTAATGGCATAGTGCGGCTCGGTTCACAAGCAAAACAAATAGAGAGAACAAACAGAACACCAGTTTACATTAAACCGTAAACACACACTCGTACACACACACATGTGCCTCCCCTTTCCCCCCAAGCACGTTACATAGCCCAAGAAGTTCATAGAAACAGTACCCTGAGGAGTTGTTTTCAAAGAGAGCACTTCCTAGCAGGAAGCCTTAGCCGATTCCAGCCATGGATTCCACATTTTCTGGGGCATGCTGTACCTATGTATAATATTTTATACGTTGACTTTTGCAATAAAGTGGTTGTAAAGTCAGAAGATTTTTCTATCTTAATGCAAAAAAGCCTTCTGTGTGCAGCAGCTACCATAATACTTACCTGAGCCCCATCTCCATCTAGCAATGTCCACAAGTGCCTCAGCCATCCAGGACTCTCTCTCTTTCCTAATTGGCTGAGACACAGCAGCAGCATCTATGGTTCTTGCGACTGTTAATCAAACTCAAATAAGAGAGAGGGCCGCGAGCCAAATGGCAGCTCCGTGTCTAAATGGACACACAGAGTTGTGGCTCGGCTCGGGTGCCCCCATAGCAGGCTGCTTGCTGTGGGGACACTCAATGGGAGGGAGAGGCCAGATGCTCCAGCCAGGGACCTGAGAAGAGGAGGATTTGGGCTGCTCTGTGCAAAACCACTGCACAGAGGAGGTAAGGCCCCGTTCACACTGGGGCGATCCGACTTCCCGGGGCGACCTCCGAGGTCGCGGTGCGAGCAGTGCCCCGCGACCTCGGAGCGGCCGGCAAGGACTTCATAACATTGAAGTCTATGATGCCCCAGTGTGAACGGGGACTAAGAATAACATGTTTATAATTTTAGCTAGCTGTTAAAGTAGTTCTAAAGGCTCAAGGTTTATTACCTTCAAACATTCTGTGCATGAAGGTAAACAAAAAACTTCTCAGTGCAACATCCCCCCCAGCCCCTTAGCCTTACTCTGAGAGCCAGAGCCAACTGTCAATCAGGCATCTGGGTGGATCCTGACAATATGGTCAGGATCCTTCCAGAGCCTTGTGACATCAGCCTGCTGTGGGCTAATCACAGGAAAGCACTTCTGTGACCCAGAAGACAAATATGACCAAACAAGGTTCATCCATTTAAAACTCATACTCCCGTTCTTGATAGATCATACACTATATTGTCAAAAGTATTGGGATACCTGCCTTTACACACACATGAACTTTAATGGCATCCCAGTCTTAGTCTGTAGGGTTTAATATTGAATTGTCCCACCCTTTGATGCTATAACAGCTTCAACTCTTCTGGGAAGGCTGTTCACAAGGTTTAGGAATGTTTTGAGGTAAAATATATATATATATTTTTTTTTTGGAGGGCGGGGCGGCCCCATACCCATGTATCCGGGCCTATATACATGAGCCCTCCTATTCATTCTTGTAATTGCTTTGGACTGCTGAATGCTTTAATAAGTTTCAGATCTACAACATTTTGGAGTACAATTCTGGTATAGACCACTATCAATTTAAAGCAATTGATTCAGTGACTAATGCCTCGTACACACGCATCGATTATTGGCCCGGAATTTTCGGACACCGTCCGATCGGCCGATTTTCGGCTTGTTAGTATGATGCTTTCGACAACCGACTCCGACTTTTCGGCCGAATAAAATCTGGTGTGCAGGCTATAAAATTTTTGTTGGCCGATTTTCCGTCAGTCAGTACAGATTTCGGCAGACAAAAATCTGATGAGCAAGACTGGGCATGCTCAGAGAAGATAAAACACACGGAAAGTAAACCAGAACATGACATCACTTCTGAAGTTGATTTTTGTTGGCCGAGAAAATTTGTGTGCAGTCTACGCACATTCCAACCAACAAAACACAACTCTGGACAAAAGTCGGACGATCGATCGTCCGATAATCGTTGCCTGTGTACGAGGCATAAGATTTCCCTCTTTCCTCCTCATTTGTCCCTCATTTGGTGTGATCTATATAGTTGTATAAAAAATGCACTATTTATCTTTCAAAAAGCGTTCCCAGTCCTAAACCTTTCACCCAATTTCTCAATGGTTGCTTTTATATATTTCAAAAGCCAATATAAAGAAATAGTAGTGGTTAAAAAAAAAAAAAGCACTTGTGGCTTCAACTAATCTTTTTTGTATGTGTATTTCTCCTTTAACCACTTTACCACCGGAGGATTTTGCTGTCTTAAGTCTGGGCCACTTTTTGCGATTCGGGAATGTGAGATTTAACTGACAATTGCGCAGTCATGCAACGCCGTACCCAAACAAAATGTACGTCCTTTTTTTCCCACAAATAAAGCTTTCTTTTGGTGGTATTTGATCACCTGTGCGATTATTACTTTTTGCGCTATAAACAAAACAAAAGCGACAATTTTGAAAAAATAACAATATTTTTCAATTTTTTTTATATAAAATTCCCCCCCCCCCCCAAAAAAAAATGTAAAAATCTAAATTTTTTATCATTTTATGCCAATTTGTTTTCTGCTACATATTTTTGGTAAAAAAAATTGCAATAAGCGTATTTTGATTGGTTTGCGCAAAAGTTATTGCGTTTACTAACTAAGGGAAAGATTTCTGTCGTTTTTGGTGTTTTTTTTTAATGGCGATCTGCGATTTTTTTTGCGGGACTGCGACATTGTGGCGGACAGATCGGACCCTTGACTGACATTTTTGACACTTTTGGGGGTACCAGTGGCATTACTACAGTAATCAGTGCTATAAATATGCACTGTTACTGTAAAAATGACACTGGCAGGGAAGGGGTTAATTTTATTGGAGAGGGAGGGGTTAATGTATGCCTGGTGCTTACTGACATGTGTGGGGGGAGGTGACTGAGTGACATAGGGACAGATCGCAGCTTCAGCTATGCTGAACCCTGCAATCTGTCACTGTCTGTCACTTAGGAGATCCGCCCGCTTTGTGTACACAGGCGGGCGGATCTCCAGACTCGATTCCCAGACGATCGGGGAAGAGCAGCGGCGATCACCGCTGCTCCTCCCCTGGCCCGACTCCCACTGTGACTGAATACAGCGGGAGCGAGCTTCCGGCGGCACGCGCGCCGCCGAGAGAGGGGAATGTCTGGCGACGTAGGTCTATGGCGCCAGACGTTATCGAACCACTTTGCCACAGTAGAGCTCTAGTGAGCAGCGGTAAAGTGGTTAAGGGTCCGTGGCTGGGGGGGGGGGGGGTATTGTGTGCCTACATACTTTTGCTAATAGGTGTCCCTCATTTCCATCTCAAATGGTTGGGAGATATGCTGTATCTAAACACAAAAGCAAAAATGTTAAATGTTGCAGCTTAACAGTTGTTAGATGAGGTGCCCGTGTTAGTTTTCCCTTTTCAGCAAGTAATCCCAAGAACAACACATGGGCTCAGGTAGGATAAGCGTTAGCTAATCTTCTTTACAAGAGAGATGGGGAGGGAAGGTTAATAGGTTTATTAGTTTATGTAAGAAATATGACATTGTTTTTGCTTCCAGTTCATCTCCAAGTAAGTGAAAAAAGACACTGCATCATTTCTGACATTATCTATAGGTATTTTCGGTTTTTGCCAAAAATATTTTTCGCCTGGAAAATGGATACTAATACTGCCATCACATCAATGACTGATAAGCGGCACTACTCTATAATAAATAAAAAAATGTTTTCCATTTTTATCCTTTATTATTGTATTTGCACATAACAAATATAACAAGCTCTGTTCACATACAGCAGGGGTGTCAAACTTTGTTTCATCGCGGGCCGCATTAGCAGTTTTGATTACCTTCAAAGGGCCGGTTGTATCAGTAAGACTAGATGACCAGAGTACCCCCCCCCCCTTCCCCCCTTACATCAGATCCCAAGAGCCCCCTACCATCAGAAGTCAAGCCCCCTGCCCTCCCTTACATCACAGTGCACCCCCCTTACCTTATGCTGCTGCTGAGAAGGAAGGGGCTGGGGCTGGGTAGCAGGAAGTGCAGGGTCTGGAGGAGGACCAGAAGAGGGCTGGAGTCAGCTGCTGGAGTCTGCTGAATGCTAAGACCAGGGGAGGAGGAGACGAGGGGGTGCTGTGGCCGCAAAGAGAGGTATAGGTTCTGTGGGATCTCTGATGTGACTGCTGAGATGGGGGGGGGGGGGGGGGAGACAAGCCTCTGCACGGAGATGCACAGAATCTGGTAGGGAATTTCTGTCATCCTCTCTGCTGCTTATTGCTGAGGCAAGGTGGAATGGAGATGAGGGGGGGGGGGGAGTGCTGCAGCTGCAGGAGAGGTGCGAGGGCCACATTAAATGGCCTGGCAGGCCAGATTCGGCCCCCGCGCCTTGTGTTTGACACGTGACATACAGTATATGCGAATTGAATACATTTTAAACCGCATCCAATTCGCATGACATGTGAACCAAACCATCTTTCCATGGAGCCGGTTGACATATTTGCATGCAGACCGCAGTGCGTTTTTCAAAAGAGTCCTGTACGATTTTCATTCTGGTTCGGGTGCAATTTCAAGCGTCATACGCTTAACAAATTTGCACCTGAGTCGCACCTGAACCAGTTAACAAAACCGCACCGGACTCTATAGAAAAATTGCACTGAAACCAGCCCTGCACATATGTGAACGGCTCTTAATGTTTAAAATTCAAGAAAGCATCATCACCACAATTAACCACTTTAGTCCCGGAGGATTTTCCTGTTTAACGTTCAGGCCACTTTTTTCCACTTGGCACTGCGCGAATTTAACTGACAATTGCGCGGTCATGCAATGCTGTACCCAAACAAAATTTACGTCCTTTTTTTCCCACAAACAGAGCTTTCTTTTGGTGGTATTTGATTACCTCTGCGCTTTTCATTTTTTGCGATATTAATAAAAAAATGTGCGAAAATTTTGCGAAAAATTGACATTTTCTAATTTGACAGTTAAAAAATATCCAAAATATTACATTTTTGTCATATATTTAGGCCAAAATGTATTTAGCTACATGTCTTTGACAATAAAATTCTCAATGAGCGTATTTTTAACCACTTTAAACTAGAAGATTTTACCCCCTTCCTGACCAGGCCATATTTTGCGATTCGGCACTGCGTTACTTTAACAGGCAATTGCGCGGTCGTGCGAAGCTGTACCCAAATTACATATACATCCTTTTTTTTCCCCACAAAGAGAGCTTTCTTTTGGTGGTATTTGGTCACCTGTGCAATTTTTAATTTTTGAAAAAAAGAGCGACAATTTTGGAAAAAAAAAAACAATATTTTTCACATTCTGATATATAACATTTCCAAAAAAATTTTCCAAATCAAAATTTTTTAATATTTTAGTTTTCTGCTACATATTTTTGGTAAAAAAATCACAATAAGCGTATTTTGATTGGTTTGCGCAAAAGTTATCACGTTTATTAACTACGGGAAAGATTTGTCATTTTTATTGTTTATTTTTTTTTTACTAGTAATGGCGGCGATCTGCGATTTTTAGCGGGACTGCGACATTGCGGCGGACAGATCGGACCCCTAACTGAGATTTTTGACACTTTTGGGGGGACCAGTGGCATTACTACAGTAATCAGTGCTATAAATATGCACTGTTACTGTAATAATGACAATGGCAGGGAAGGGGTTAACACTGTTGGTGATCAAGGGGTTAAATGTGTGCCTCATGCTTACTGACGTGTGTGTGGGGAGGGGTTTGTGTGACACAGACACAGATCGCAGGTTCAGCTATGCTGAATCTTGTAATCTGTCCCTGTCTGTCACAGAGAAGATCCGCCTGCTTTGTTTACACAAACGGGTGGATTTCCTCACTCTTTCCCCGCCTCTCCTCCCCTGGCCCGACTCCCACTGTGTCTGAATACAGTGGGAGCGAGCCTACGGCGGCGCGCGTGCGGCGCCGAGAGAGGGAGGAGTCCAGCGACGTAGGTCTACGTCGCTGGACCCAGCCGAACCGATCTGCTGCAGTAGCAGCAACGTGAGCGGTCGGCTAGTAGGTAAAAGACGTGCAGATGAAATAGGAACACATGAAGTGGATACACATGAAATTTTCAGCGCAGAGATAAAAAGTCACATTGGTAACATTTTCCTTGTACATCAATAAAATCGTATAGAGCAGTATTTTTAATCTTTTTTCAGTCAAGGCACCCCTTGACAATCTTGAGGCACCACGTTCGAAAATGTAAAAAACTCAACGAAGGCTGCATTCACACTTTTTAAGCACTTTTGCATTAAAGAAAACATCTTTAAAGCTCATGAAAAATGCTTCCCTTTAAAATCAATGAATGTGTTCACACTGTGGCGGTGCTGTGAAAAAAAATCCTGCTTACAGCATTTTTGGAGCTTGTTTGGAGAGTTTAAAAAAATACACCAAAAACGCACCATCCTATTAAAAGCAATGGAAAACACTGAAAAAAATGCACCAGCGATGCATTTTTGGTGTGGTTTTTGAGTCACATGTCCTTTAAAATCCAGTGCGCTGAAAGCGGATGGCGTGAAAGCCTAATAGTTTTACATAATACAGCGACATTCACACAACAATAGAGGGGATTTATTCTTCCTAAGGAAATAGACATTAAGGCTGGGTTCACACAGAGCGGAGATATGTGAACCGACTCCATAGAGAGCCAGTCACAAACTCCTGACATGCGAATTGGATGCAGGGAATCCTGCATTTGATTTGCAATAGTGTGAACCCAGCCTTTCACATTTGTACTGTATTGCAGTGTTTCTCTCCCTCATTCAGCTAATGTGACCCCGGTGCTGAAAGAGAGAGGCAGGGGAGGTTCAAACAATGATGCTGTGTGCAGGGGCGGACTGAGAACCCTCAGGGCCCCCGGGCAAAATAAATCAAGGGCCCCTTCCAGGCCCCACCCATGTTCCGCCTCCAGCCACACCATTGCCATGCCTCCATCCACACCCACACCCCGCCTCCAGCCACACCCACAGTAAAACAACACAACATAGCTCTCTGATATCTAGGCCAAGTTGGCTCCTCTTACCAGTGGCGGCTGGTGCTCAAAATTTTGGGGGGGAGCGCTGTATTTCCATGGTGTCCTGTGTGCGGGTGCATGTTGGCGGCGCATACTGACGATCCCTGGCGGTTTCTGTTTGATTGTGAATAGTTATTGTAACATATGGCCTCGATGTGAAATCCAGCTCCACTTAATGGTCTCTCCTGTGAGGAATAATGTGTGCATTTGCATTATCCCACACAATTTTAATAAAAATATATGAAAAATATATGATTCATATATTTTTATTAAAATTGTGTGGGATAATGCAAATGTACACATTATTCCTCAGATGAGACCATTGAGTTGAGCTGGATATCACATAAAGGCTATGGAGTGATTTACACTGGCTACAGGCACACAGCAGCAATACTGGCCTGCAAACACTGCTCTCACCCCATCCCTTTCCTTCCTTGCCATCTCAATCCCTCTCCTCAAGTCCCTGCACACAAGTCCCTCCTGACATCTTACAAAACCATGCTAACTTATCTTCCCACACACTAAACACACCTGTCACTAAACACATGGAGTGCCGCTAAGTTGATATACCACTGGCCTGTATTCTCCCTCCACCTCTCTCAGAAATTGAATGAACTCCTGCAGCTGGAATCCCCTACCGGTAAGGACTCGGGCAATGAGCTCCCATCTGGCCGGCATAGCCATCACAAATGGAAATCCAGCGCTGAAGCAGCAACGGCCGCCGGGCCCCTCCCCACCTCACCTCACACAGAAGTAGCGCCGCCGCCGGGCCCCTCCCCAGCTCCCCTCTTCACATCGAATCATCGCCGGGCCCCTCCCCTCCTCCCACTACTTATCGCTGGCCGGGTGAGTTAATTTTATACTGGGCGGCGGGCGGGCCCCCTTGCCGGCCGGGCCCCCCCTTCCTGGCTTTCCGGCCGGGCCCTCGGACCACGTCCGAAGTGCCCGACCCCTCAGTCCGCCCCTGGCTGTGTGGGTGCCCAACATCCTCCTTATCAACCAATGACTTCCTTGGTTGTTAGCACGTTGGTGGATGTAAAGTTGTAATAATGCACAATGAAAACCTGTGGCTTTATGTAAATAAAAGGCAGGTTTTATCCACCTATTTACTTGGATACCATTTTGGCCAATTTTTAGGCATTTTGCCAGGGCACTCCGAAAGAAACCTGAAGGCATGGGCAAGTGCAACCCCCCCCCCCCCCTGGAAATTCCCTGGCCCGCTTTAGGAGGGGAATCTATGGGGACCCTGCTCTAAAGGGGGATCTATGGGGGACCCTGGTCTGGCCGGCTCTAAAGGGGATCTGTGGGGACCTGCGACGAGCCAGAACCACAGGGGCGACACGTGAGGTGCACGGTGGGCCGATGAGAGACAGCAATAATACAGTTCATCGGTTTACTCACGGTTAGCAGAAAGCCTCCCTGGGCTGGTCGCACAGTGAAGAGGAAGACAGCACGAAATCCTCCGGGGAACGCTCTGTGATAGGGAAACACCAGCCAAGATGGTGGTTGAGGTGCCCATGATGACAGGGGTGTTTAGAGTGCTTGAGGTGGCTGGGTCCCTTGATGGTATTTGTCGTGACGCCAGTACGGTTAATGGTGGTACAACCAGTTGTAATAGCAATAGTGAAGAATGAGGTAGACAGTGGTAGGATACAACTCACAACTTTTACTGTGACTGGTTTTGATTGCAGCATAAACATCCAGATAGAATACAGTCTCTGGGTAAATAGAGGAATTCTGCTGATCCACTGTTAATAGGTTTTGGTAGGTCTTGACTCAGGCTGTGGTTCAGTATAATGCTTACTTGTTTCTGGTCCCTTTAGAATCCAGTGAAATTTGGTGAGGTTGCCAATGGCTAAGGTCAGTTGCTGCCGTTTGGTGGCTTTTACCCTTTGATTTAAGCAGTTCCAATTTGTCCCTTCTCTGGACTGACCTTCTCTAACCTCTACATGGGGCTCCTCTCTGTACACTGACTTCCTGAACTCAACAACTGACCACAGATAAACCTGAGCTGGGATAGATATCCCAGAGTGGTGCTATCCCCATCTTGTGGTGGGAAGTATGAAGCACACTTGACCAGCCTATGAACAGGGATTAAACAGGTGTAGCAATGCACATGCAAAATATAGCAATGACAAAGTAGTAATACATTTGCAGTTCCCACGTGTCATGAGTGGGACGCTGCAGACCCTGCTCTAAAGGGGATCTATGGGGGACCCTGGCCTGGCCTTCTCTAAAGGAGGATCTACGGGTACCTGGCCTGCTCTAAAAAGGATTTATGGGGATCTTGGCCTGCTCTAAAGGGGGTCATATTGGCTAAATATATATATATATATATATATATATATATATATATATTCTTTGCAGGGAGAGCCTGGAGTACCTGGTGGTGCAGGAAAACCTGGTAGCATGGGGAATATAGGTGAAAAGGTAAGACTAAATAGGGATCTATAGGGACCCTGGCCTGCTCTAAAGGGGGATCTATGGGGGACCCTGGCCTAGCCTGTTATAAAGGTGGATCTATGGGGACCCTGTTCTAAAGGGGGGATCTATGGGGGCAGTGCTCTAAAGGGAGATCTATGGGGGACCCTGGCCTGACCTGCTCCAAAGGGGGTCTATGGGGATCCTGACCTGGCGTGCTCTAAAGGGGGATCTATGGGGGCGAAAATGGGGCGGAGCATGGGTGATCTTAAAATGATGCGCCCCCCCTGAAAAAGGTTCTGTGGACGCCCATGCCTGAAGGCACCCTAGAGTGCCTGGGCACACTGGTTGAAAAAGGCTTACAGATCGCTTTTCAGAGGCGACGGACTGGTGGTAAGGAAGAGATGTGACTCCTCCTTACCACCTGTTTTAACTCCAGTTTGCCAATAAACGCGCCGCAACTCCTTCCCAACAGTACTCACAAATGGCCGCTGACCCCACTTATAACTCCATCCCATTTGCACGAATTTTTCATGTTCGGTGGGCGCTACATGTCGGGTCATTTTTGCAGTGGGTGAGAAGTAAAGCGATTTATCAATACCCCCATCCACTGCATATTACAGCTTAAGGTTGGGGGGTTAGGCTTTGGTAAAAATGCAGCTCAACTGCGCATTTTTGCCACCACCACCCCCAACTGCATGTCTAAATGAGGCCTTATTTTTTATAACTTTCATCCCCTCCTTTTTTTCCCTTTGTCTTTCTTCTCCACTTTCTCCTTCCCAGCCTACTCCCGCCCCATCCATAGCTTACCACACCATTATTAAGTACTTTATCCCCTCCTCAGATTCTCCTTCCCCCTTATTTTTCTATTTCCTAAAAATGTACTTCATCCATATCTCCATACCCTTACCTGTACTCCCCTGAACAACTTTTTATTAGGTTTAAAATACGGGGTATAAAAACATTTTTATTTTGTTCTCTACATAACCAGAGTTTTAATGTTGGAGGGATTCTGTTTCTGGCTGGCTCTGTTTAAATTAATAATTTATAAAATGTACTATTAATAATTTTTTATATTTAACTTTAGGCAGTGGATTTAAATGTACAGTATAAATATATGCTGCAGGGTCCTGTTCTAGAGGTCGGTATCTGTCAGTTTGATTATCATTTTTCTTACTTTGTCCCAAAAGGCCTTAAAAAGAGGGAATTGCAAAAAAACATGTAACATCATTCCGTGGGAGTGTGTGCATCTCTGACATTGTGAAGAAGTGTGGGGGAATATTTTATGAAATATAGATGGTTCTCTGTACCATCTGGTCACTATTTTAAATCCAGATTATTGGATTGCATTTGAGGTTGATGAATAAAGGTTTGTGAATAAAGTGGAGAATCTAACTCTTTTGCTTCTGTGTGAATGTTCTGCCTAGTTCCTCCTTCTGTTTAAGTGCTGGTTCACACACATGTGTTGTCTGACATTGCATGTGATTTGCGCCGCACTGCTGTGCAAATCACATCTGATGCCTGTGTGATGCGAATTCAGCCATACAGATTGCATGGCTGAGTTTGCATCGCAGTCGGACCAAAGTCGCACAGGACCCTTTTTTTTGGTCCGCACCAGAATCGGATTGCATGGGTGTTCACACCTATGCGATCTGATTCCTGTCCGAACTGACAGTTCGCACTGCGATATGCAAACTAATCTGGAGGCATCATTAACTTTGTATTGACACTCCCAGCAGTTCGCATATGGCAGTGTGAACTGCCTGCCAGTGGATTTGCGGGGTTCCCGCATTGCGCCAAGTGAATCGGCACTAATAAAGGATTCAAGAGAATAAAGATCAGGGATGTTTCAGATATAGGATATGGCATAGTATATTCAGGTCTGTGCATATATCCTTAACCACTTGCCGACCGCTCACGCTGAGGGTACTGCGGCAAAGTGGCTCATTATCGTCCAGCGATGTAGACCTACGTCGCTGGACAACGCCCCCCTCTCGGCGGCGCGCGCGCACCGACGGAGGCTCGCTCCCGCTGTATTCAGACACAGCGGGAGTCGGGCCAGGGGAGGAGAGGCGGTGATCACCGCCGCTCTTCCCCGATCTTCTGGGATCGAGTGTGGAAATCCTCCCACTTGTGTAAACAAAGTGGGTGGATCTCCTATGTGACAGACAGTCACAGATTACAGGATTCAGCATAGCTGAACCTGCGATCTGTGTCTATGTCACACAATCCCCTCCCCCCACACACTTCAGTAAGCATGAGGCATACATTTAACCCCTAGATCACCAATAAAGTTAACCCCTTCCCTGCCAGTGTCATTATTACAGCAACAGTGCATATTTATAGCACTGATTACTGTGGTAATGTCACTGGTACCCCCAAAAGTGTCAAAAATGTCAGTTAGGGGTCTGATCTGTCCGCCGCAATGTCGCAGTCCCGCAAAAAAAATCGCAGATCGCCGCCATTACTAGTAAAAAAATAAACAATAAAAATGACAAATCTTTGCCGTAGTTAGTAAACGCAATAACTTTTGCGCAAACCAATCAAAATACGCTTATTGGGATTTTTTTTTACCAAAAATATGTAGCAGAAAACAAATGGGCCTAAAATGTTAAAAAATTTAGATTTTTAAATTTTTTTTTTTGGGAATGTTATATATCAGAATGTAAAAAATATGTTTTTTTTTTTTTTTTCAAAAGTTTCGCTCTTTTTTTCAAAAATTAAAAATCGCGCACGTGATCAAATACCACCAAAGGAAAGCTCTATTTGTGGGGAAAAAAAGGACATAAATTTAATTTGGGTACAGCGTCGCATGACCGCGCAATTGTCCGTTAAATTAACGCAGTGCCGAATCGCAAAATATAGCCTGGTCAGGAATGGGGTAAAATCTTCCGGTCTTAAAGCGGTTAAAAATACGCTCATTGAGGATTTTTTTTGCATGTGGGTATATGTTATTGTCCTAAAATGATATCACCCTATAAAGTAGTTAAGTTTTGTTGCCCTCCAGAAATCCAATGAAGGACCTGTCATTGCCTGTATTTTGTCAATTCTTTTGTGATTGCCACAATTATGAACCCTGTCAATCGGTATTTGCTCTAAGGAGAGCTTTGAATTGGACATCTTGTATGCCAAGGAGAAAGACGGGATTCCCTATCTCTTGGGTTATGTTTGTTGGTACCCATGTAGTTGTAATTGTAGTAAGAAAGGCATACCATTGCTCAGAGTATTTGTCAATCTGTCCAAAGAACAGGTAGATTAGTTCCAGGTTGAATTTCTGCAACTATGCAAGTTTAGGAGTGAATGAGTGAGTTACTTGTACAACAATCGGACCTGGGTTAGGGTCATACTGGATTACAGATGAAGGAAATCTGTGTATCAGGAGAAACAAAAGGCATGGAAGTTCTTTACTCACACAACATCATTAAATCTCCCATGGGTTCGTATGTATCTTGACGTTTAGGCCTCTGAGCTTTGTGGCCTTTGGAAAGATGTCTGTTGCACTAAGGTTTAGGGATGGGAAGCAGATTGTAGTCCATCAGTCCAATTGTGAGTTGCTATTAAATCTATGTTGAGAAATCCAAATAGCTCCTAGAGCTGTTCAGGGTGCAAAGCTGAAAAAAGTTGCTTTGCTTGCCAATTTGTAAAGACTGCATTTTCTCCATAAGCATAATATATTAATAATAAAAAGGTCAGGTCTGAGCATGTAGGAGTGGGTGACTGGGGACAAAGAGAAGGCAAATTTATGAAATGCCTTCTTCAGTTCTGTGTATACAAAGGAGCATGGGGGAGCTCATGACCATAATGATGATGGTATTGACACAGCCCCAAATGAACCACAATGGCTCAAAATTGATATGGTCCAGAAATATTTAGACAAAATAAAGGTGAATAAAGCACCTGGACCAGATGGCATCCACCCACGCATCCTAAAATAATTGAGCGCTGTAATTTCAAAGCCTTTGTTTCTAATTTTTAGGTACTCGTTAAGGACTGGAATAGTACCACTGGATTGGCGTAGGGCCAATGTGGTGCCTATGTTTAAGAAGGGATCAAAGTCTTTACCAAGTAACTATAGACCTGTTAGTTTAACTTCTATAGTCGGGAAGATATTGGAGAGTTTAATAAAAGACCACATAGATGAGTTCCTGCTAGAAAGAAATATTTTAAGCAACAGACAGCATAGATTCATGAAAGACAGAAGTTGTCAAACAAACCTGATTTCTTTTTATGAGGAGGCGGTAAGTGAAATATTAGACAAAGGAGTGGCTGTGGATGTAGTATACTTGAATTTTGCAAAAAAGTTTGACAGCAAAAAGGTTTGACACAGTTCCCCACACACGGCTAATGTGTAAGGTAAAGTCTACAGGTCTGGAAAAATCAGTTTGTAAATGGATAAAAAACTGGCTAAAAGATAGAATTCATTACTATTAAAGTAAGAATTCTTACTCTGAATGATCTAGGGTTGCAAGCCGACCTCAATGCACAGTTTAATTTAGCAACTATGTGGCAAATGAGGTTTAATGTAAAGGGCTAAGTTGCGCTAATGAGTACTGAATTTACAGATAAATGTCAGATAAAGCACAATATTGATAGTCCACAATGGTAACAAATCTGTATCCAAATGACAGGCACAGTCCAAAATATACGATTCCAGTATCAGATGATTAGACCAACGTTCATATCTCCTTACCAGAAAGCAGAATGGAGTTCGCCCAAAAACTCAAATCGGATCAGTATACCCAGCCTTCAATCGATGTGTTCAGATAATCCTCACATCCACAGGTGGTGGTCATATATAAAGGAAAAATTGACACTGCATAGCATAATACTGTTGAATACTATTACATCACCCAGAGGAGTGCACACCGTCACCAGATTGCTGATAGTATGAAGCACCAGCACCCTTAAGTCCCAAATGCTTACCAGATAGTGAATATTTATATGTGATAAGTAGGAATGGAAGTGACACACAGAGACCTCTCCCGACACCACTGCCTCTTACCAGATTGTAATAGGTGAGAGCCACACAGTCTGTCGTCCAGTCCTCGGAGCCAATAGCTCTAACGGTCCCTCCAAAGTAAGACAGGTTCTCCCAGACTACAATGGGTTAAGCCACTCTCCCCAGAAGCCAATCCTTGGAGTAGGTGTCGCCGGGAGAAGATTCTTAGGCTGACTCAATCGTGTATCCAATATAGTGTAAATCAAAAACAAAAGCACTACATAGTGCATTACCAAAAACACTTTAATGGAAAAAATAGACAGCAACTTACAGAATGAGAATAAAATTCAGCGAGGATAAAGGCAAGCCGCCGGCCGGTCGGCTCCTCCGCCCGTCCTATTCAAACACTCGTTCACACAAGCAGGTGACGTCAGCACGCCGCGACCGACGCACGTTTCGTCAAATGTGACATTTTCAAGGTACGGGCGGCGCGCTGACGCCACCGCTTATGTGCAAAAGACAAGTACCCCATGTGATCCACTCGAGCGGCTCAAACCGCCATGTTAGATAAGGGAAAAACAGCCACAATGTCCATCACTGAAGAGGCTGCTGCCGTACATGTCATATAATATAAAAAATATAGAAAAAACATAGATATCGAAAATATTAACTCAAAAAGCAGGAGCTAAATGGAGTTTTATAATCGGATTTAAAATGAGTGGTATAAATAGCGCCATCTGCTGGCAAGCACAGATGGCGTCTTGATGTCAATATTTTGAGTTATGTGGAAACCAAGCACCTGTACAATGGTGCCACAAACCATCATAGGTATGTAACAGGAGCCAAATTTCATAATCACACGGTCCAAAATTAATTAAAATATATAAATATATGAATATGGGACAAAAAATTATTAAAACACCCACTCAAAGGTCCAATGGAACCACCTAATGATAAATACAGGTGTTCATTGAACCAACTCCCACCAATGTGGTGTCGACCTCATCAGATAAATCCAATCCGCATGACACACACACACACTAATGGTTAAACCATAATTAAGTACAAGAATGTACTAGCATCTAAATTAATATAAATCCAAGTAAATTAAAAAAATTAAAAGAATTAAAAGAAGATGTCCCTCCCTACTAAAAGTTAGAAATCAATAGGGAATGGGCCCATCATATCAAATCCCTTGGTCCCTAAGCTGTGTCAATAAAAGCGTTGACGTCGGTATCAACATTGAGTCCGTACGGCTTATATGTTCTGACCCTATGGATCCAGGACATCTCCATCCTGGAAATACTCCGTACCAGGGGCTCACCCCTCCAATTGGGGGTAAACTTATCAATCCCCAAGAATAACATATTCATAGGGTCTTTGTTATGGGTTGTCAAAAAATGTTTCGAAACAGAGTGCCTGTCAAAACCTTTGCGAATGTTAGCAATGTGCTCATTGAGCCGAACATTCAAAGGGCGCTTGGTCCGCCCTATATATTGTAACCCGCACGGGCACTGGAGCAGATATACCACTCCAGTGGTCGTGCAGGAAACAAAGGGGCTTATTTTAAAGGTTTTACCATTACTGGTAGAAACAAATTCTTTGGTGTTCTTTTTTCTAATGCAATTCAATCGACAAACCTGGCATCTATTGCATTTGTAAAACCCCTTCAGTTGTTCAAAAAACGTAGGTTGTTTAACCGGAGGCTCAATAATATTAGGAGCAACCAGATCACGAAGGTTAGGTGTCCCTTTGAAAATGACACGTGGTTTTTCTACCAAAATGTTTTTCAAGACGGGGTCATTCTGCAGGATGTGCCAGTGGCGCTGAATGATTTTTTTAATGCCCATGTATCGGTTGGAAAAGGTTGTGATGAAAGATGGGCAGACATTAACATCAGCACCTCCCTCCCGAACACTAGGCCTCAACAGATCTGATCTATCCATCCTGCTGACAGTCTCTAAGGACTCAGTTAGAGTGCCATGGTCGTAGCCCTTCTCCAGGAACCTCTCTGTGAGGACCCGTGCCTGAGCCAGGAACTCGCCATGTTCCAAACAATTACGCCGTAGACGCATTAATTGCCCCTTAGGGACCGCTTTCAACCAGGACTCATGGTGACAACTGTCCACCGGGATATACGAGTTCCTGTCGGTGGCTTTGAAATGCGTCTTTGTAATGAACCTGCCATTAAGAATCGAAATTGACAAGTCCAAAAAGGTGATATTGTTCTGGCTTATCTCGTAATTTAAATGAATACCTCTAGTGTTATTATTTAGGGATTCAAGAAAGTCGATCAAATCTGACTCTTGCCATCCCACAGGAGGAGGATGTCATCTATATATCTGGCCCACAGCACCAACTGCGGTCTGCTGTGGCCATAGATGACATCCTCCTCCCATTGGGCCATGAACAAATTGGCCAAGGACGGGGCATATTTAGCGCCCATTGCAACCCCAGTGTCTTGTTGGTAGAACAGTCCACCGAACCAAAAATAATTATGCTTGGTTGCAAACACTAATAGTTCTATTATAAATGAAATCTGTGGATTGGGTAGGCCCGATTCCCTATTCAGATACATATTGACTGCATCCAGACCCAACTCGTGGGGAATGATTGTGTATAGTGACGACACATCTGCCGTCACCATCCACATGCCTCTAGTAGGAGTAAAGTTGGAAAGAGTGTTGATAACCTGCCTGGTGTCCCGAATATAGGAAGGCATCCTTTGTACTAGAGGTTACAAATAAAAGTCAATATATTTCCCCACCCGGGACATCACAGAGTCAATGCCACTGACGATGGGACGTCCCGGGGGGGAAGTCAGACTTTTATGGATCTTTGGCAAGTAATATATGACAGGGGTACGCGGACATTTCGGCACAAGAAAAGATGACTACTTCTTGTTAAGAATGTTAAGTTGGCGTCCCCTGTCTACAATACTCTCCAATTCCCGTTTGTAAAGACCCTTAGGATCCTTTGGTAGGACGGAGTAGGTGGAGCCATCGTCTAGGATGCGATGCATCTCCTGCAAATAATCGCATCTATCCAGAACGACTATAGCTCCACCCTTATCCGCAGGTCTAACAACTAGTTCCTTATTTTTACATAAGGAATCTAGTCCATCCTGCAAGTCTCTATTCAATCTACATTTGTGCACTTTCATAGACTCGAGGTCTCTAAGTACAATGTCCCTAAACACCTTGATAGAAGGGGCCAAAGATCCCAGGGGGTTAAATAAAGAAGCGTTCGCCAACCCTGAGTGATAAAACTCAGATGTTATGCGGTTTTCTTTAATGGGATTACTAGCCATATAACACTTAATATTAACCCTCCTGATGAATTTGTGCACATCCATGTAGGTTTCAAATTTATTGAGGGTCCTAGGGGGTGCAAATTTCAAACCCTTGTCTAGAATCCTTTTCTCGGGCTCAGACAAGACAGCCTTACTTAGATTAAAGATGCCAACTCCTGCTACATCCTTACTTTTTTTGAGTTGGATCCTTCTCCCTCCTCTGGTTCCTCGTTTTGGTCTGCCTGTCTTTTGGTGCCTTGATGCACCATGGGAAAACCCCATCCTGGGTAGCTTTGGCCTAGTTGTTGCGTACCCGGGAGGGGAGCACCAGTATCAACAACCTTACGAGGTTGTGATGCTTGAGAACTAGAAGATCCCTCGTCCTCTGGGCATATATTATCCCTTAGCGGGAAAAATTGGTTCCCCGTCTTGAAAAACATTTTGGTAGAAAAACCACGTGTCATTTTCAAAGGGACACCTAACCTTCGTGATCTGGTTGCTCCTAATATTATTGAGCCTCCGGTTAAACAACCTACGTTTTTTGAACAACTGAAGGGGTTTTACAAATGCAATAGATGCCAGGTTTGTCGATTGAATTGCATTAGAAAAAAGAACACCAAAGAATTTGTTTCTACCAGTAATGGTAAAACCTTTAAAATAAGCCCCTTTGTTTCCTGCACGACCACTGGAGTGGTATATCTGCTCCAGTGCCCGTGCGGGTTACAATATATAGGGCGGACCAAGCGCCCTTTGAATGTTCGGCTCAATGAGCACATTGCTAACATTCGCAAAGGTTTTGACAGGCACTCTGTTTCGAAACATTTTTTGACAACCCATAACAAAGACCCTATGAATATGTTATTCTTGGGGATTGATAAGTTTACCCCCAATTGGAGGGGTGAGCCCCTGGTACGGAGTATTTCCAGGATGGAGATGTCCTGGATCCATAGGGTCAGAACATATAAGCCGTACGGACTCAATGTTGATACCGACGGCAACGCTTTTATTGACACAGCTTAGGGACCAAGGGATTTGATATGATGGGCCCATTCCCTATTGATTTCTAACTTTTAGTAGGGAGGGACATCTTCTTTTAATTCTTTTAATTTTTTTAATTTACTTGGATTTATATTAATTTAGATGCTAGTACATTCTTGTACTTAATTATGGTTTAACCATTAGTGTGTGTGTGTGTGTCATGCGGATTGGATTTATCTGATGAGGTCGACACCACTTTGGTGGGAGTTGGTTCAATGAACACCTGTATTTATCATTAGGTGGTTCCATTGGACCTTTGAGTGGGTGTTTTAATAATTTTTTGTCCCATATTCATATATTTATATATTTTAATTAATTTTGGACCGTGTGATTATGAAATTTGGCTTCTGTTACATACCTATGATGGTTTGTGGCACCATTGTACAGGTGCTTGGTTTCCACATAACTCAAAATATTGACATCAAGACGCCATCTGTGCTTGCCAGCAGATGGCGCTATTTATACCACTCATTTTAAATCCGATTATAAAACTCCATTTAGCTCCTGCTTTTTGAGTTAATATTTTCGATATCTATGTTTTTTCTATATTTTTTATATTATATGACATGTACGGCAGCAGCCTCTTCAGTGATGGACATTGTGGCTGTTTTTCCCTTATCTAACATGGCGGTTCGAGCCGCTCGGGTGGATCACATGGGGTACTTGTCTTTTGCACATAAGCGGTGGCGTCAGCGCGCCGCCCGTACCTTGAAAACGTCACATTTGACGAAACGTGCATCGGTCGCGGCATGCTGACGTCACCTGCTTGTGTGAACGAGTGTTTGAATAGGACGGGCGGAGGAGCCGACCGGCCGGCGGCTTGCCTTTATCCTCGCTGAATTTTATTCTCATTCTGTAAGTTGCTGTCTTTTTTTTCCATTAAAGTGTTTTTGGTAATGCACTATGTAGTGCTTTTGTTTTTGATTTACACTATATTGGATACACGATTGAGTCAGCCTAAGAATCTTCTCCCGGCGACACCTACTCCAAGGATTGGCTTCTGGGGAGAGTGGCTTAACCCATTGTAGTCTGGGAGAACCTGTCTTACTTTGGAGGGACCGTTAGAGCTATTGGCTCCGAGGACTGGACGACAGACTGTGTGGCTCTCACCTATTACAATCTGGTAAGAGGCAGTGGTGTCGGGAGAGGTCTCTGTGTGTCATTTCCATTCCTACTTATCACATATAAATATTCACTATCTGGTAAGCATTTGGGACTTAAGGGTGCTGGTGCTTCATACTATCAGCCATCTGGTGACGGTGTGCACTCCTCTGGGTGATGTAATAGTATTATGCTATGGAGTGTCAATTTTTCTTTTATATATGACCACCACCTGTGGATGTGAGGATTATCTGAACACATCGATTGAAGGCTGGGTGTACTGATCCGATTTGAGTTTTTGGGCGAACTCCATTCTGCTTTCTGGTAAGGAGATATGAACGTTGGTCTAATCATCTGATACTGGAATCGTATATTTTGGACTGTGCCTGTCATTTGGATACAGATTTGTTACCATTGTGGACTATCAATATTGTGCTTTATCTGACATTTATCTGTAGATTCAGTACTCATTAGCGCAACTTAGCCCTTTACATACTTACTTTGCTTGTCACAATTTAAGTTGCTGCTGTGTTTCAGTAGTTAGCGCAGTTATATTTTCTTTTTACAAATGAGGTTTAATGTTGACAAAGGTAAACTTATGCACTTGGGGGCAAAGAATATGCATGCATTATAAATACTCAGAGGAGTACAACATGGGAAATCAATGGCGGAGAAGGATCTGGGTGTTCTGGTAGATCATAAGCTTAATAATAGCATGCAATGCCAAGCTGCGGTTTCCAAAGCAAGCAAAAATTTTTCTTGTATTAGGAGGCATGGGCTGCAGAGAGAGAGATATCATTTTGTCCTGTACAAATCATTAGTAAGACCTCATCTGGAATCTGCAGTTCAGTTTTGGGCACCAGTTCTCAAAAAGGATATCGGGGAATGCAGGAGCTCAGCTATGAGGAACGATTAGAAGAACCAAATTTTTGGCACTCTTTACGTCTACAGGAAAAGAGATTTAGAGCTCATGTACACCACAGCTTCTAAACTTAAGTTTAGGAGCTTTTGGACTTTTTTTTGCTAAAGCTCCTAAACTCAACTCAGTAAAAGCCTACATGTAGATGTACACATAGGCTTTTACAAGAGCTTAGAAGGTGCTGTGGTTAGGGGAGGTTCAGCCTCCCCTAACCTCGCTGAACTGAGCACGGAAGAACCTTATTCAGGATAGGAACGTTTTGACCACTGGCTGCAAAACGCAGCAAAATCTTGGTAAAATCGCAGTGTGAATTTCCTCCATTTTCCCACTGTTGGCGGCCAACCTAGTCTGTGTGTACATGAAGCCTTAACTTCCAAATACAGAAAGGTTTCCTCACAGTAAGAGCTTTGATAATGTGGAATAGACTTCCTCCAGAGGTGGTTCTGGTCTGCTCAGTAGATTGCTTTAAAAAAGGACTGGATTCTTTCCTAAATGTGCATAATCTAACTGGATACTAACATTTATAGGTAAAGTTGATTCAGGGAATATCCGATTGCCTCTTGTGGGATCGGTAAGGATTTTTTCCCCTCACTGGAGCAAATTGGATCATGCTTTGCTGGGGTTATTTACCTTCCTCTGGATCAACTGTGGGAATAGGATTGTATGATTTTTTCTTTCCCTTTTTATTGGTTGAACTAGATGGACTTGTGACTAAAACTTTTAAAATCCAGCCTTACCTTCTGTCTGTGCATATGTCCTTCAAACATTTATGATATTGTCCTAGGGTTATACCTTGTCACCCTATGAAGAGTCTTGCCCTCCAGAAACCCAGTGGAGGCTTCTGTGCTGTACTAAAATACCCTACTTTGATATCATGGCACATTGTAAGTTTCTCACTGTGTGCATTAGAAGCTGCTGCAAATCAAATAAGACTTGCTTGGCAGGAAGACACCCTTTGTCATCTGGCTCTTTCCTCCACATCCTTACTGTGCATAGGCCACCCCTTTTATTAATTGGATTTCAGGTCTTTCAGTCATTAAGGCACAGCATCAATTGTGAGTTTTACCACAGCTTCTTGTTTTCAGGAAGCCTTGTACAGCACCATGCTGGCAATCCCACCAGCTGTGATCTACCCACGTAGTATAAAGAGGTACAAAGACCTAGACCCAGTGATGATGTCACTGAGCCTTAAATAAGGTATGTAATGAAATAGAAAGGTCTTTTTTATTAATTGCATTTTAATGTTGATGAGAGGGAAAATGAGGAACCTGGGAAGGCAAAGCCTAAGCAGATTAAACTTTCGCTTTAAATAATGTCAAAATGATATCCTTCAAGTCCTATTTGTCATAGTGTACGGCTTACTGATTCTGTTTTGAATTTAGGGATATATTTTCTTGTCAAAAGCTTCTGTTTTGAGGCATATTTGTATTTACCACATAATTTCTGTGTAAAAGGTAGCGTGTTTTTACAATTTTTTTTTAGTATCCCAAGTAATAAAATGCAATGCCTTTCTGACCTTCATCACTTGCTGATTTAAGCATTGCTAAGCAAACCTCATAGCACCACTACATGTCACCCTCACTGTAGTAGTAGATGTATTTCTTACAGTAGGTGGTATTGAATTAACCATTGCAGTGGTTATTGTGCAGACCTTCATCCCAGTATTAGGTGTAGCACCCTTGTCCTAAACAGGGCTGCTAATAAATTTAGCTGTGCTAGGTGGTAGCTAGCCTGGCTATATTGTAGTCTTTGTGATCAAATGTGTTTCCTCCTAGGCCTGGTTTAGCTTTGGTTTCTCCCTTTTGTCAGTAGGTAGCACTGTTACCTTTGGCATTAGTGTGATGAATTACAGTAAATCTAGGTTTAGGATGTGTATACTTTTCTCAGCCAATCATACTGATCGCTGAGCATGCTGGGAGAAAGTATTTATTTGGAGGAAGTCAGGTGATCTTGGTCCTTTTTATGGGTACTGTGTGAGGAACAGCTGCTGCTGGGTAGGCCTGAAGCCTGAGGCCTAGCCAAGTGCTCAAGGTTCTGCAAGGAAGAACATGCAGGAAAGTAAGGATGCACCGATCCGACTTTTTTGGTCCCGATCACGATGCCGATCTTTTGCTTTGTGAAATCGCCGATCGCGAGTCCCATCCGGAAGTACTGTTTGGTGAGCTTATAACAAAATAATACTTCCGGATCGGTATCGGCAGATACCTTATAACAATTGTGCATTTAAGAGGTTAAACTTCCCTCCTCCGGCAGACGGAATGAAAAGATACATTGTATTTATTGTGTTTACTTGACCTGGAGACTGACAGGCATTTGCATGAGGCTCTTTTTTTTTTTTTTTTTTCTTTGACAGCTGTTCTCTGCTCCCTCACAGCTATGTAAAGAGCAAAACCGGATCGGCCCCTGGATCTGTTCATTTTACCGATCCCCCGATCCAGCTATTATGGCCATATCGGCGCCGATATCCGATCCTAATATCGGAACGGTGCATCCCTACAGGAAAGGAGGAAGACCTAAGATGAAGTACCAGAGGTTACTCTGCCATGAACCGGGAAACCATGGAGAGCCTGGGAAAGCATTAAGGTGGAATCATCCACAGAGTTCCTGCATCTTCTGTGAGTTGAGTTTTGTTGCAATAGGAGATGCTACAATGTACAGATTGCTGGTTCCAGCTTAAGGCTCTTTTTTTGTGCTGCTGTCTACCTTTTCTACATTTTTGCCTAAGGAGTCTGCCGTTCTGCTAGTTTTTTGCTGTACTGCATTTGTCTAATGCTGGCCATACACATATTTTTTGGACGAGAATGTTCGTAGAACATTTGTACAAAAATTCTTTGAACATTCTATATGTAGCACTACTCCCTTGGGAGCTGCTGGTTACGGGTTCCCCTGGGTTACCATTAGCAACAACATGACAGTTTGACATTTTTCCCAAGTGTTTTAGCTCAGTCAGGAAACAGTCTGGTAGCTTTGGTTTTTGTGTTTTTATTGGGAACTTGGATAGGAGAAGGGAATGAGTGGATACTCCAACCTTATACACTATGCACAATAGGCAGGGACGGCATGAAAATGCTGATTAACGCTGAGTAACGCTGAGTAACGCTAGTCACGGCTAGGCCGCTGCTTCAGTTTGTCACAAGCTGGGACGCAGGACTGAATGATCTTTCTGAGGTACATTGTATCATGAGGTAAACTGGACTGTACTGCAGAACAACTTCAGGGTCCTTCCTGGCACCCCCTTTTTGTTCCTAATCTTCAGGGTCAACTACACGGCACCCCCTTTACTGATACACTCCTTGTGTGAGCTAGCTCCTTGATCCCCTGACTTCTCTGGAGTGGTCCCCTCTCCTAGGCAGACCCCCTGGCAGATCTCCTGGTACTCACGATACTGTTTTTCCCAAGATGATTCTGCCAGCAGCCAGGGCCGGTGCTAGACTATTTTACGCCCTAGGCGAGACCAGCTACTCGCGCCCCCCCCCCCCCAAAAAAAAAATAAAACAAAAAGGGAAGGGTTTAAAAACTCCTCTATGTCATATTCAATGACCCTGATCTGATGGTTCCTCCATGTAAATCTTTCATACCCAGTGACCCCCCATATTCCTCCATGTCACACCCGGGGACCCTGATGTCCCCCTATGTCACACCCAGGGACCCTAATGTTTCCCCATGTCACATTCTGGGACCCCAATATTTCTCCACATTGTGCTGTCATACCCACTGACCCTGATGTTCCTCCATGTCACACCCAGGGACCCCTGTGTTCCTCCATGTCGTGCTGTTATACCCAGTGACCCCAATGTTCCTCTATGTCACACCTGGGGCCCCTGATGCTCCTCCATGTCACACCTGGGGACCCTGATGTTCCTCCATGTCACACCTGGGGACCATGATGTTCCTCCATGTCACACCTGGGGACCTCAATCCCCCATGGCATACCAAGGGGTCACAATTCCTCATTGAACACCTGGTGACCCCAAACCCCTCTTACACTAGTGACCCCTATCCCCCATGTCACACCTTTATGACTCCGATTCCCCATGGCACACCTGGTGACCCCAATTCTCTTTCACACCAGGGATCCTCCATGTCACACCCAGGGACCCTGATCCCCTGTTCTGGGGACACTCACTGGGCAGTACGAAGAGAGTGGCCCGCACTCTGCCCTCCTTCACTGTGATCCTGCTAAATTCCTTCTCCCAGGACGCTCCTCTCCTGGGCCATAGTGCTCACCACAGCTCCAACTGGCTCCTGGTGGAGGGAGAAGCAGCAGTCAGAGAGCGCCGCACATCCTTCATCACCAACCTCCTCAGACCATTCCGGTACCTCGTCGCTTCTGCTCCAGTAAAGGTGCCGCCCTCCAGTGCCGAGCTCCGGCTCAGGTTCAGCTCTCCTCCGCTCCCTGCTTAATACTGACCCAGGGAAATGAACAGCTGCCCACCAGCTCAGTGTAGAGAGTCACGTCCTGCCCAGGGTTTAGGCCGCTCAGCTCCAGATGAAGAGGATCATTATGCAGGCAGCACTCCGTTGGGCTCCCTTCCTGCCTCTTGGGCCCCCCCCCCCCAACAATGGTGGAAATCCAGGGCCTAGTAGTTCCGCCATTGCCCCAGACACCTGGCATCTTCCTCTGTCCCTTCTTCATCCCCCACTGCCGCACCTCACCTCAGCTCCCAAGAATCATTCATGATGGAGAGAGAATGCTGACTCGTGGCTGCACCGCTAGGTGGCAATGCGCCCTAGGCGGCTGCCTAGTTTGCCTAGTGGAAGCACCGGCCCTGCCAGCAGCTCCACTTGTCAGCACTCTGGATCCTCTGCAGCTCAGCTCCACTCCCGGTTCACTAGGCCGACTGCCTGAATCACCTTCCTCACACCTGCAGGAGGAGAGACCAGCCGTCTGCCTCCTCCTGGGACTTTGCTTCCCGCCAAAGATGCCCTGTCACATGCTCCCTTCAGATTTATTGCCAATTCCAGGATGCATTGCAGCAATGCCCACCCACTGAGACAGCCATAAACCCTGGTGTGCTACTAGTTAGGTTTCCTCTACTGTCCAACAAGCTCCCTTATTGGATACAGTGGGGACACTCCCTTAGACCCAATAAATCACACCTGGAAACATGTGACAGGCTAAACTAATAGATCAGCTCCCCTGATAAACAGAAAAGAGCCACCAAATGCGTTTTCCTAGCACCTACCTAGGAGGGTGCTACATATGAATGTACAAACGTCGTTCGAAAATTGTCTTTTGCTTTTAATGTTCGGTTTTAAAACGAATGTATTTTCTGAGAGATAACCACATACACTGCCCGAAAATTCATTGATCAAGAAAAGTTTTCCTTCCTGCCCCTTCAAATTTTCCTGTCACTACAGTCGCAAATGGACATCGATATGACCGCACGAACGATTAGAAAATTAAACTAAATTCTATAAGTGTATGGCCAACATATGCGTGTCCTGTGCCCTACCCCTCTCTCCCATATTTTTCCTGTTGTGAGAAATAAACTTCTCTTTGTTCAAGCATAAAAGCTACTGGCGCCCCATTTTTCTACCTTGTACACCACCACCATTTCTAGTAACCTCCACCCTGAGGAGGAATGTCAGCCCTCCCTTTCTCTGGGGGTTCCCGCCAGGCCTCTGGAGGTTGGAGGGAGGCGTTACATAAGATTGAATTTAATTAAAGTCACTCAAGTAGTTACAGTGAAAGAATGAACTGACCGAGACGAGACACTCTTCCCTCTCTCCTCTCCTTATAAATGGGCCTCTTAGTATACTTTAAGAGCCGGTTCACATTAGCGCGACACGACTCCTTAATACTTCAGGGGCGACTTGTGCATTACAGTGCACCACGACTTCGGAGCGACTTGCAGGGACTTCACATAATGAAAGTCTATGCAAGTCGCTCCGAGGTCGCCCCGAAATAGTACAGGACCCTTTTTCTAAGTCGGAGCGACTTGTGTCGCTCCTACTAGAACGGGTCCTGTAGCGGTCAATGGACCGCGAGGGAGCGCGACTTGTCAGGCTGACAAGTTGCCTGACAAGTCACGCTAGTGTGAATGGGCTCTAATACTGAGAGAAAAACTGATACATTTTTACCTTTTTTTTTTTCTAGTGAAATCTGTTTTATTATCTTAATTGCTCACTTTATATTTAAAGGGGTATTACTCTCAGAACCAAAAATTTACTATATTGCAGCTTACCTATCATTAGATGTGGGGGCTTCAAAAGTTTTCTTTTCTTGGGCTTTTTCTCTCGGTTTTCACTTGATGATCTGGCCAGTAACACACCTCCTGTATTACAGTGTCCCTTCTCTGGATGAAGAAGTACAGGGGCACCTTTGGACAGCATTGTCAGTTTAGTTAAAAAGGGGGGGGGGGGGTGTTGTAGCAGAATTAGCTACAATAACAAATTGAAGCTGAACTCCAGCTAATACTTTATACGCAGCTACAGCAAGCAATTTTTTTTTCCCTTGGGATTTTGTTATAAAGGTTTTACTTAAATAAGTTAAAGTTGACCATTGTAAGAAGAGAGCTTGTTCTTTTGAAAAACAACAAACTCACTGGCTGGATCACAATATAAAAATAGAGGAAAGAAAGCCTAAAAAAGAAAACGAATGCAGCCATCATATCTAAGAACTGGTAAGTAGCAATATAATAAATGCTTGCTTTTGGGTTTAATACTGCTTTAATATAATGTGCTTTTAAAAGTCACTGTTTTTGCCCGTTCTCTGGATCAGAGCTCCAGCAGAATCTTCATGTTTAAAACTTCCAGGTGTATCGGATGCCTGCGTTCCAAGCCACATGCTGTGGTTCCATCTGCCACAACTGGTTCCTGTAGTGATGTAGTGGCTGTAGCTCTGCAGGAAAATGAAGAGATGAGAAATGGGCAGTAGAAAAGGTGGATAGCATTGTTCTTGTTTTGCAGGCTGCTTTTTTGGGGGCTTTAAACCATTATTTGTTTCTTGTAGATTCAAGGGATCACATTAAAGTTCTATAATATTAATCTAGGACTAATCCATCAATGACCATATGCTAGCTTGCTTTTGTTGCATGTAGTTGACTAAGATTGTCATAGTGGGGTTGATTTACTAAAACTGGAGAGTGAAAAATCTGATGCAGTTCTGCTTCCGCTTTTTTTTGTCAAAGTTTAAAGTAAAAATATTCATCCATCTTTTGCTTTTACCTATAGGTAAGCCTACAATAAGGCTTACCTATAGGTAGTGTAAATATCCCCTAAACGTGCACCCTAGGAGATACATTATATACATTACATGCAACCAGTGACATCACCGGCGCATGTGCTCTGAAGGAACAGCCATCCATGCCATTCCTTCAGACCCCTGTGCCATGAACGGCAGGTCCTGCGCATGCATCGTTGTGACATCATCGCTGCTCTGGCCAGTCACAGAGCTGGAGTCCGCAAAGCAAGACGGGTGAAGATGGGAGCCCCTGCAGCGCTGACACCTTTGTTTTAAGGTAAGATGAACAAAATATGCTAGTATGCGATGCAGGTTCCCCCCCCCCCCCCCAAAAAAAAAAAGGCCAATTGAACAAACTGAAGTTACAGTGCCTTGCAAAACTATTTGGCCCCCTTGAACTTTTCGACCTTTTGCCACATTTCAGGCTTCAAACATAAAGATATAAAACTGTAATTTTTTGTGAAGAATCAACAAGTGGGACACAATCATGAAGTGGAACAAAATTTATTGGATATTTCAAACTTTTTTAACAAATAAAAAAACTGAAAAATTTGGCGTGCAAAATTATTCAGCCCCCTTAAGTTAATACTTTGTAGCGCCACCTTTTGCTGCGATTACAGCTGTAAGTCACTTGGGGTATGTCTCTATCAGTTTTGCACATCGAGAGACTGACATTTTTGCCCATTCCTCCTTGCAAAACAGCTCGAGCTCAGTGAGGTTGGATGGAGAGCGTTTGTGAACAGCAGTTTTCAGCTCTTTCCACAGATTCTCGATTGGATTCAGGTCTGGACTTTGACTTGGCCATTCTAACACCTGGATATGTTTATGTATGAACCATTGCATTGTAGATTTTGCTTTATGTTTTGGATCATTGTCTTGTTGGAAGACAAATCTCCGTCCCAGTCTCAGGTCTTTTGCAGACTTTTACATACCAGCTCTCTTTCCGTAACTATTCAAATATTTAAATATTGATCAAAAAAATCAAAAAATATCCTGACAATAAGAAGAATTTTGTTTTGAACAGATATTAACAAATGTACTGTTCTCACTTGTTTGGAAAGAACATGCGTTCTGGGGGAGTGCGACATCTTGCAAAACAGATGACAGTAAAATCTAAAAAGAGAACATATACTGATATTAATCTTTTTTTCATAAAATATATCTTTGTTAAGTCTTGTTATAATTATTATTATTATTGCTTTCCTTTATGTTACTGCAGTAAATTAAAAATTTAATATTTTTTTTGGATTCCAAGAAAAAACATAAATAAAACTTACCACGACTCATAAGGCAGATAGGTCTTTGTGTACGCTAAGCTCTGAACTTTACCATTTGTTATTATGAGTATATATAACTCCCCAAACGCCCCGTCGCATTATATGTTTTGAAAAAAGCTCTAATTTTCATGGCTCAATACCCTGATGCAGATGTCTGTATGGGTGATTTCAGTTTGTTATTGGATTGGGCCTTGGACAAATGGGAGTTTCCTCCACACTTACTCTTCTGGTTCCCCTACTTAGACATCTTCTAGCTGAAATTGGCTGATCGGATCTCTGGAGAGTAATGTATCCCCACTGTAGAGTCTATTCCTGTTAAATACTAAACATTGGTAGCCTTTTACCTATAGATTTAGCAATGGGGAATGACAACATCCTACCTACCATAACTTATGTCCCCGAAGGAGTGTAGGACCACTCCCCATTCCTGCTCTGCTTAACAATATGCCCTGCTGAACTTCATCCAACATCCAATAACCGTATATCTGACCAGCTGACTGTCTTCTTGAAAGCTCATGGGGACTTTTGAATAGACGGCATGTTTTGGGATGCTTTTTAAGGCCTTTCAGGGCATTGAAATCCACCATTTCCTTCATTAAACATGCCTCCAGACAAGAGGATGAAGAACTGCCTAGGCAGATTTCATATCAGACCCCTCTCATAATGCCTGAGCATGTTTGAAACATTTATCCCACCTTTATAAGAAGAATCAATGCTAAACGTAAAATATTTTTTTATAAGCCAGCATTATTTCGAGCATGGTAATACATTTTGTAAATTGTTGGCATTTCTAGCTAGGCAACAGTCCTCTTGCACTGTAATTCCAAAAGTGAGAAATGAGAGGGGGACAATTGTCCATACTGCAGCTGAGGGTTGTGGAAACAGTGAGCCCTACTTACCCTAGCAGACATGTACGACAATGGAGCTTCACGCCACCTTGACCACTTTCACGCGCAATATAACTTTGCTCACAAGTTTTTTTTATAAATATTTACAGCTCCAGCATGCCTTACAGATTTAATTTAAATCCCATAGTCTTAGGCTATCAACCCACCCCCTCATTGGAGTACTAAGGTCCCAGGGCCCTAAGAGGCTAATCTCATCTATTCGATTAATTGGGTACTATGCCCTCTCTTACACAAGCAAGGGAGCATCGATAGTTGAAAAAAAACTATTAGGCTCCATTCACACCTGGGCGTTTTCAGCTCCAAAAACGCTCAAAAGAAACGCTTCCAAAACGCCCAACAAGTAAAACCCCATTAATTTAAATGTCCCCTGTTCACATCTGAGCATTTTGCAAAACGCCTGTAGCTGAAAAAAGTACATGAGCTTCTTTTTGGGCTGATTACCAGCGTTTTTGATAGATGTCAATGAAAAACGCCTGAAAAAATTGCGGTAAAATCGCGGTAAAAATCGCGGTAAAATCGCGGTAAAAAACGCTACGCTCAAGTGTGAATGCAGCCTTAGATGGGCACCTTAAGGACCACACCATACAGGGGTATACAATATACTATTGACATAGACACTTATACACACACACACACACACACACACACACATCATAGGTTGAACTAGATGGACTGGTTTCTTTTTTCAACTTCATAACTATGTTACTATACCCTTATTTGTTACATCCAAATGGCAGTCTGAATTTCCAGCTATGACAGACAAGGACTGGGACAAGGACTGGGACAAGGACTGGGACAAGGCCTGCTTATTGCAGTTAGCAGTGTCACTGGCAACCTGGAGCAAATTTCATACACTTATTGTGGTCTTGCCCTAAAATATCACTCTATTAGGGCCTCTAGAGGAGAAGCTCTGGCCAGATATGGCAGGATCCTTCTAAGGGAAACTCTGGCACGCAATCAAATTATTCTTAAATGGATGTAGTCCTCCTCCCCCTTGCTCTCCCAATGTCTCAATGCAGTCAACCAAATTCTATCTAAGTAATATATGATCAAAGGGGGTGTTTTCGAAAGTACCATAAAGTCTGGGACATATGGCGTTACTCATCCCACACTTCTGGAATATGCAATTCAGTTTCGGGCACCAGTTCTTAAAAAGGATATCGGGGAACTGGAGAAAGTGCAGAGAAGGGCAACCAAACTGATAAGGGGCATGGAGGACCTCAGCTATGAGAAAAGATTAGAGGAACTGAATTTATTCTCTCTTGAGAAGAGGAGATTAAGGGGGGATATGATCAACATGTATAAATACATAAGGGGACCATATAGTGAACTTGGTGTTGAGTTGTTCACTTTAAGGTGAACACAGAGGATAAGGGGGCACTCTTTACGTCTCGAGGAAAACAGATTTCGTCTCCAAATATGGAAAGGTTTCTTCACCGTAAGAGCTGTGAAAATGTGGAATAGACTTCCTCCAGAGGTGGTTCTGGCTAGCTCACTAGATTGCTTTAAAAAAGGTCTGGATTCTTTCCTAGTTGTACATAATATAAATGGGTACTAATATTTTTTTTTTAGGTAAAGTTGATCCAGGGAATATCCGATTGCCTCTCGGGGGATCAGGAAGGAATTTTTTTCCCCTGCTTTAGCAAATTGGATCACGCTTTGCTGGGCTTTATTTTCACCTTCCTCTGGATCAACAACGGGTATAGGATTGTGTATATGGGATTGTATGGTTGGGTTTTCAATACTGTTTTTTTTTTTTTTTTGAACCCGATGAACTTGTGTCTTTTTTCAACCTGACTAACTATGTAGCTATGTAACTTTTAATGTCAGTGAACAATAATTACAGTATGTATCTTCTTACTAAGGCTAACCTACATGATGTTTTGGACCTGCTTATTTGGGATGCTATGATATAACTCTACCCTACCTCTGATACTGTGCAGTAGAAGGCCGCTTTTTTTTTTTTTTTTTTTTGCTTTTAATGCAGTTTATTTCTTCTTAGATTTGTACTGCAATTGTCCGTGTTTCGAGGAATTGTCATAGTTTATACATTCTGTGTGAATTTTTATTTTACGCACCCTGTGATGTGAAAATCCCTTGTAATCTCTTGTAAAAAACAGAGTTAAAAACCATATTACATTATTCTTGTCCTATAAGTTTAGAAGAGATTTCTAGGGAAGAAACATTTAAAGTGAATTTGTGCTTTACCCATGCAGGGCAAAGCAACAGATTAACCTAAATCTCAGCCTTTGCATCTGTTTTACCAATGCTCTGTTTGTCCGCAGTGATGAAGGGAACAAACCATGCCATTTGCCAACATCAGTAGAGAGTGAAATTGTGATGTAGCCTATCCGTATATGGGGGAAAAGCTCAGGATTACTTTTAACCATTATTGAGCAAATTTTAGAACAACCTACCTGTGTTTCGTTTGGATAGCAAACTGCCTTGAACACTCCAGCTAGCAGTGTACTTCACAACAAAAAATTAGAAACTGACTCTAACTTGCAAATCTGTCAATTAGAGAGATGTGAATTAATATACTTGAATATGTATATCCCTCGCGCCTATGGGTAGGTTTATGGTATATTCTAAAGAAATGCGCAATCATTTATAGAAATAAATAGATGATTGAAAATGCAGCTGCTATAGAAACGGTGAGAGGTAGTGAGAGTGGGGCCAGCTATAGCGCTTGCTTTAAGTGAACCAATGCTGGACAATAGCTTGTCAATGCAAAAGGTTTTAAAAAAGATTTTTTGGGGGTGGTAGGCCTTAACCTTCCTAGCGGTATTCCCGAGCGTGGCTCGGGCTTAAATTTCAGAGCCAAAAGCGGTAACCCCGAGCCACACTCGGGGTACCGCTAGGAAGATCGCTGGATCCTGTAAAAGAGGTTTCTTACCTTGTCACCGGGATCCAGCGATGTGTCCGGCGGTGTCTAGCGGCGGTCCTTCTTCCCGTTCGTCTCTGTCCCCCGGCTTCCGTCTCCTGCGACGTGACGTTCGCAGGGGGGTGGAACCGGCGGCAAATTCAAATGTAAAAACACACCAAACACACTGATACCATTCAAAATAAAAAAAAATCACATTAGATTGCCCCCCAGTGCCCTTTCCTGCAGTTTTACTGTACTTTTTATGTAAATATATATATATATATATATATATATATATACGTAATTCTTGTGAATGAGCAGCCCAAACCAACTGTATACATTATATATATATACATATATATATATATATATATATATATATATATATATATATATATACGTGTATATATATTTGTATACATAATATATGTACATACATATATATATATATATATATATATATATATAATAAATGTATACAGTTGGTTTGGGCTGCTCATTCACAAGAATTGCATGCAAAATAATGGTACCGCTTTCAGCACCTAGAATCCAATAGAATCATACCGCCAGGGAGGTTAAATATATATGACACATTAAACCTTTATTGCTTTATTGCTTGGTGCTGATATCTTAATAGAGTAATGTGCAAGGATGTATATATATATATGTGTATAACACAGTGTGTGATGAATAACAAATGATCTTAAAATAATACTTAAAGTAGATAACACAATAAAAGTATAAGGAATAAATATTTAGATATAATAAATGCAGTATTATAAAGGTGAGGGTGGTGCTATATTTAAAGTGATTAAATCAATCAGGTAAAAAAAAAAATATATATATATATATATATATATATATATATATATATATATATCAATCAAGCAGAAAAATGTGTATGTTTTCAATAAAAATTCATATAATAAGTGACTCAAGTGCAAATGTGTAGGTAAAAAAAAGTCCATAAATAATAGTTCATAAGTGACTCAGGTGAAAATATGCAGGTAAATCTTGAGTGCCAATAAAAAAGGAAAAGGTGCAGGTGCTCTGTGTTGAATCCTCCAATGCTCCAGTGCTGGTACTTTTTGGTGTCAATGTGGGGGATAATAGAAGAACACACTCACCAGATGATGTGGGTCTTATATACATTTTGGTATTAAGACCTGTGTATGCTTATATGGCCACCAGGGCCAAAGTAGACACTGCTGGGCTTTGTAGTACCACAGTACTCGGAAATTCCCTCTCCTGGATAGCCTCGATCCACAGGGTCCGGTCAGGGTATGCAGGATAAAAAAAGCTCCAGATAGTGCATTACCGTAAAAAATATATGTTTAATAAAATTGGTAGGTATACAGTACATGAAATAGTAAAAAACCGCCAGCCGTAATGGTGCCCGTGAGTGGAGAGCAGTGAATGCCGGTTTGCGTTCCACTCAGGCACCCGTGACGTAAGCAGCGTGCGTTCCACCTTACACGTGTTTCGTCAATGCGTATGTTGTCTTTAGACGTCATACGCATTGACGAAACGCGCGTAAGGTGTCATTGTCATTGACGTCATATGTCATTGCGGCTCCGGCCAAATCACACCCCCGGAGACCACAAACCCGGAAGTAACTCCAGGGGAAAATGTCAGTGGTGACACACCGATGTGAGGGCTTCGTTCTAAGGTAAGTATTACATAATGAGCTAGTATGCGATGCATACTAGCTCATTATGCCTTTGTCTTACAGAGTTTTATATTTTTTTTGGGGGGTTTACAACCTCTTTAAGAAACAACCTAATTGTATGTATCTATTTTTCTATGGATCCAGAGAACAGGGAGTCTCATACTTCAGGGTAAAGCAAGGACATACAGTACATGTATTGTAATGTATTTACAGCACTTCATTTTTTTCCACATTTTGTTATGTTACAGCCTCATTCCAAAATCGATAAAATTCATTATTATCCTCAAAACTTTACAAACAATACCCCATAATGACAAAGTGAAAGAAGTTTGAAAGAAGTTTGTTTAAAATCTTTGTAAAATCTTTGTTAATGTATTAAAAATAAAAAATGAAAAAAATGTTCATAAGTGTTCACAGCCTTTGCTACGACACTCAAAATTGAGTTTAGATGCATCCTGTATGCACTGATCATCTTGATTAGAGTCCACCTATTGTAAATTCAGTTGACTGGACATGATTTGGAAACGCACACACTTTTCTATATAAGGTCCCACTGTTAACAGTGCATGCCAGAGCACAAACCAAGCCATGAAGTCCAATAAATTGTCTGGGGAAGGGTACAGAAAAATTTCTGCGGCATTGAAGGTCCCAAGGAGCACAGTGGCCTCCATTATCTGTAAATGGAAGAAGTTGGGAACCACCAGGACCATTCCTAGAGTGTGCCGCCTGCCCATACTGAGCGATTGGGGGAGAAGGGCCTTAGTCAGGGAGGTGACCAAGAAACTGATGGTCACTATGACAGAGCTCCAGCATTTCTCTGTGAAGGGAGGAGAACCTTCCAGAAGAACAACCATCTCTGCAGCACTCCACCAATCAGGCCTATATGGTAGAGTGGCCAGACGGAAGCCACTCCTCAGTAAAAGGCACATGACAGCCTGCCTGGGGTTTGCCAAAAGGCACCTGAAGGACTTTCAGACCATGAGAAACAACATTTTCTGGTCTGATTAAACAAAGATTGAACTCTTTGGTCTGAATGGCAAGCATCATGTCTGGAGGAAACCAGGCACTGCTCATTACCTGGCCAATACCATCCCTACAGTGAAGCATGGTGGTGGCTGCATCATGCTGTGGGGATGTTTTTTAGCGGCAAGAACTGGGTAACAAGTCACGATTTAGGGAAAGATAAATGCAGCAATGTACAGAGCCATCCTTGATGAAAACCTGCTCCAGAGCGCTCTGGACCTCAGACTGGGACGAAGGTTCAACAGGACCATGACCCTAAGCACACAGCCAAGATAACAAAGTAGTGGCTACAAGACAACTTTGTGAATGTCCTTGAGTGGCCCAGCCAGAGCCCAGACATAAACCCAATTGAACATCTCTGGAGAAATCTGAAAATGACTGTGCACCAACGCTCCCCATCCAACCTGATGGAGCTTGAGAGGTCCTGCAAAGAAGAATGGGAGAAACTGCCCAAAAAATAGGTTTGCCAAGCTTGTAGCATCATACTCAAAAAGACTTGAAGCTGGAATTGGTGCCAAAGGTGCTTCAATAAAGTATTGAGAAAAGGCTGTGAATACTTCTGTGCATGTCATTTTTTTAGCTTTTTATTTTTTATAAATTTGCAAATATTTCAAACTTCTTTCACGTTGTCATTATGGGGTATTGTTTGTAGAATTTTGAGGAAAATAATGAATTTAATTAATTTTGGAATAAGGCTGTAACATAACAAAATGTGGAAAAAGTGAAGCTCTGTGACTACTTTCCCGGATGCACTGTATAGCATGGAGAAGGTGATAGAACCACAGATTAGCTTCACACATATAAAGAAAGCTTTTATACATTTCAGTGATCGTTGTAACTGCTTGAATAGAGGGGTTTATTTTAAAATTGTATTTAAATCTATATAAACCTTGCTTTAGTAGCCATACTGCACATACAAATCTGCCTGCTCCAACTATTTCTAGTTGTGCTCCCTATTATGTATTAAAAATATTTAAAGTTGAAACATTGAAACCGCACTGGGTAATATAGTTATAAAAAATGCAAAACAACTAAAATGATGTTACAGTGCTTTCTGTGAGACGTGCTTCTGTTCCAAAGCAAATATTTAGTGTCAGTTTCCTCTGTTTGTTTTCTAGGATGTGTGCTTATTTTACTTGTGCTTTTCTTTGGTATGCTTTATTCTAGAACATGCACTGCTCTGTGCAGTAGCATGAGGTATTTTCAGGTTATAGTACCTTTTTCTTAGGCTTCTTTCACACCTAAACATAGCACAGCGCATTTTTTTTTAGCGTTTTTCAGTTTTTTAGTGGAGGGTTTTTGAAGCACCGCCGTTCATTTGAATGGGCCTCCCTCCGCTCCAAAAGCACTCCAAAGAAGCTCATGTACCAAATCTTGGCACAGAGCCAGTAGTGTTTGGCGTTACGATCTTTGCCGTAATTGTAGCACGCTTTGTTGATCAACAATCGCGGCAAAGATCGCACCGCATTTTGGATGCCATTAAGAAATAACGACATTGCAAAAATGTCCTGTGATTTGCCAAGATTCTGAAATCTGAATTCAAATCGCCTAAGTGGGAAAACAGAGCCTTAAAGTATAACACAAGTCAAAATCTTTAGGGGTCCATATAATAATCTTGGTGTTGAGATGTTCACTTTAAGGTCATCACAGAGGACAAGGGGGGACTCTATGTCTAGAGGAAAAAAGATTTTGTCTCCAAATACAGAAAGGTTTCTTCACAGTAAGAGTTGTGAAAATGTGGAATAGACTCCCTCCAGAGGTGGTTCTGGCTAGCTTCACTAGATTGCTTAAAAAAAAATCCTGAATTGTTCCTAGGTGTACATAATATAAATGGGTACTAATATTTCTAGGTAAAGTTGATCCAGGGAATATTGCCTCTCGGGGGATCAGGAAGGAATTTTTTCCCCTGCTGTAGCAAATTGGATCATGCTTTGCTGGGGTTTTTTCGCCTTCCTCTGGATTAACTGCGGGTATAGGATTATGTATATGGGAATGTATGGTTGTGTTTTCTTTTTTGTTTTTTATTGGTTGAGCTAGATGGTCTTTTTTCAACCTAACTAACTATGTAGGCTGGGTTCACATATATATATATTCGAATTGGATGTGTTTTGCACCGCATCCAATTCGCATAACATGTGTGTGACCGGCTTTCAATGGCAGTGTTAATTTCGTCGACTAAAACCGACTAAAACGTTTTCGTCTACTAAATTAACACAATTTTAATCGACTAAAATACGACTAAAACTAAAACAATTCAGATGACTAAAATATGACTAAAACTAAAATGGCATTTTAGTCAAAAGACTATAACTAAAACTAAATCGAAATTTGCTGCCAAAATTGGTGCATGCAAGCTTAATACCATAAATAATAACATATTAGATTTTTCACTCCAGGACCAGCAGTAGTATATAATGAGTTTGGAAATTGTAGAGAAATGCTTAAATAATGCATTACAAATTACAATTGAACTACACCCATTTGATTATAGATGACTAAAATTAGTTTTAGTCGACTAAAATGTAGGACGTTTTAGTCGACTAAAATGTAGGACGTTTTAGTCGACTAAATACGACTAAAACTAAAACACTTGCAGAAGACTAAAATGGGACTAAAACTAAAATGCCATTTTAGTCCTAAGACTAAGACTAAATTGAAATTTGCTGCCAAAATTAGCACTGTTCAATGGAGCTGGTTCACACATGTCTGAAGGGGTTGTGGTGGGAGTTTGAAAAGGGTCCTGTGCGTTTTTGGGTCCGGTTCAGGTGCAAATTCATGGAAAAATTTGCACCGGAATTGCACCTGACTCGGTGGACACAAACGAACAGGACACTGGACAGCAAACTGCAGCCGAACCTGTGTGAACCCAGTCTTAGTTTGGATAGTGTAGAGAGGGATTAGAACAGCTGTCAGGTTTCTATTTATGTCTGTACCCCTATTATGGAGATTCCCCCCTCTCGATTTATCCTGCTTACCTTTATTGCCAAGATTGAAAGTGAAAGAAAATCCCAAATTTTGGATTATCACCAGAACAGAAAATGGAGGGGAAATCTTCCAATAGGGCACACTAGTTCTGATAAGTCTGGTAGAATTCCATCACTTTGGAGGGATTTCTTTTGACTTCCTGTTTGAGCTATATAGAACAGGAAGTGAGGGGAAGTCTCCCAAATGGGACAAAGGTGGCAAAAAAAAAAAAAAAACTGACAGGGGTTATATTTATCCCTTATTTTACAGAAATATTTTGCCTTTTGTTCTACTTTGAATTTACTTGGCTGAATGTATTATAATTTGACATAAGGGTTTAGATTACACTAAATCATGAGTATATTAATTATATTAATTATAATTATAATTATAATTATTAATTATAGTGTATTAAGCACATTATGTTTTTTTGATCAAGTCAACATTTTAAACTAGATTTTATATTGTGGCATGAGATTGCTGGGAATCATTGACAGACTTTTAACCTTTTTTTGTTGCAACCTGTTTGATCCAGACAATTGCCCATGTAGCACTGATTTATATTTAATTTGGAAGAATTGGACATGCATTAGCTTGACGTCCTCTGCTCTTCTTTTAATACATTGCCGTGCAAAGCACTAAATAGCTTGATCATGCTTGATGCTGCAAACAATTTATTGAATTATTTTTCACTGTAAGGCCTCATGCACACTGGTGCTGTTAAATTCACGTTTTTGTGAGTTTAGGTGTTTCTTTTTCTGCCCTAAAACTCCCCTAATGCTACCCTATGTGTCCATGCACACGTGAACATTTTTAGCAGTTTAGTAGCAGGGACGTTTAAAGGATGTTTTCTAAATGCCCTAAAATCACATTTAGGAGAGACAATTTTGACCGCAAAAAACGCTGAACGCTGTTAAACGTTCATAAACGTGCCTAAACGCTAGGCGCATTTAGCACTTTAGCATTTATGTATTTCAATAACCAGAATTAATTAAAATCTCCAAACTCTGTTAAAGGTGTTGTAAACCGCTGGTTGTTTTCTTATTTTTTTCCGGATCTGCAAGGTAAAGGCATAATGTGCTAGTATGCATCGCATACTAGCACATTATATGAAACTTAGCTGAAAATGAAGCCCTCTAGCAATGCAATGGTAATCTCTAGAGGCAGGGTCCACCTTTATCCGGTGTTTCTTCTGGGTCCGTGGACTTCAGCTGTGTGACAGGCCAGAGCCGCTATGACGTCACTCCCAGGCATGCGCGGGGGAGCTGTCACTTACGGCACAGGTATCTGAAGGAACAGCAAGGGTGGCTGTTCCTTCAGAGTGCGTGCGCCAATTACATCATCGGCTACATGTAATGTAAATATCTCCTAAACAGTACACGTTTAGGAGATATTTACGGTACCTATAGGTAAGCCTTATTATAGGCTTATCTATAGGTACAAATTATGTCTTTGAATTTACTTCCTCTTTAAACTCTGCTAAACTCGCCTAAACTGTTTTGAAAAATTGCAGCTTAGGTGAGTTTATGATGCTGATTTTCTCCTGTCAGGATAAACAGCACTTACAAGAAACCAGTGTGCATGAAGCCTAAGAGTTATGTATTAAATAGAAGGAAAGAAGTTTTAGAGCCGGTTCACACTACTCTGACTTGTCAGGCGGCTGTGCAATGGAACCGTTCTAATCAGAGCGACTCAAGCCCCCCCGACTTAGAAAAAGTTTCCTGCACTACTTTTGGGCGAAGTCGGAGCAACTTGCATTGACTTCTATTATGAGAAGTCGTTTGCAAGCCAAGATGAAGTCGTGCTGCACGGGCGACTCAAAGTCGGGGCGACTTTGTGTCACCGTGGTGTGAACCGACTCTTAGACTCCATGCACACTAGCGTTTTTTTATAAGCCAATGTTTATATTTATATGCTGGATGAAAAACTGATAATAGCATTTTTGTGCCAGCTTGTAGTATCGTTTTAGTAGCATTATACGAGCATTAGCGTTTTATTAGCATTTTTCCAGTACATGAAGAAATTTTTCCAATACATGCCAGAAAATACATAATTTACTTGCCCTTTCCTTTCCTGAATGAACACAGTGAGCGATATGTACCAATCACTCCTGTTCCAACTATCACTGAAGCATAGTAAACTGTCAACTATATGTCAACTACTTTGGGCTCTGAATATGCAGGAAGATTCTGAGCCTTTCCTATTTATTCATCTGTGCAGCAGAGGCTACAGAGAAAGGGACTGATAAATCTATTTCATCAGTCAGTTTCGACCAGGGGAAGGGGTCCTGTCAAGTAGGCTGTATGGGGCCCCGTGATTTCTAACAGCAGCCCTGTGCACAAGCCCTGCTCTTTACAACGGTGGCCCCACGGTTAGAACTGGCCTCCCTCTTAATGGGATCATAATGCTAAAATATTGTTATAGACTGGATATAATTCATTGAACATTCAGAGATTGTAGAAATTTAGCAGGAGACAGTAAGACGTTGTAGACAAGCTGCAGTAGATCACTGACATTGTAATCCCTTTACAAAGCAATGCTCTTATATTTGTATTTCTAACTGCTCGGATCAGTTTAGATACATTTTAAAGATCAGAGATAAAAAAGAAAAGGATTAGACAGCAAAGAAGACATAAAAAAGTGTGACAAAATAAATCCAAGGCTTTTAAATAGCAGAAGCCAGTTTAAATGTCTTCCTTCACTACTTTGAATTTTACCTCTGGCAGTGCTCATACAGTATTGAGGTACAGTGAAGCAGTTCTGCATGTCCAGGTTAGTATCATTCATATGTCAGTTCTCACAGTACCTGAAAGGTGCTACACTGAGCTTAGCTGAATACTGCAATGCGCATTAATGCACATCAGCAAGCTGCAGTGCCATTCATTTTGCATGTTACCCCAGTGCCCATTACATCGCAGGTCCAAAGCACGTGTTGCAGGGCACCCTCACACATGGTAACACACTACAATGCATTGTGGTGCTCTGTGTCAGAAAAATGCAGAATTTTTATGCGGAAACTGTATGTAGGTTGTGTATCTGGCACCTGTGCATGTGGCAGGTAATCGTAATCTTGTCGGGGAATCTGCAAAGGGAAAAGATTTGTGTAGGTTTATAGATCAAATGCTCAGCAAAGGCATGCAATTCACAAACTTCTAAAGTGGGCTAAATACTGTCTTGTATTGAAATGGGCACAGATATTTTCTGTGTTGGCTATTTACAAAGTAAAGCTGAGCATATCATTCATTTATGAATACCAGTCCCCAAAAAACCTGGATATGGTACTAATAACCGAGTGTTGCACAACAATGTGTGTATTAGTATATAAATGGCAAATGAACATTATGTTTACCTTTAGGTCACCAAAGAAAATATGGGGCTGTCATGGGTAAAATAAAATCTAATCGAACTCAATTATATGAGTTAGATTAGCAGAGCAATGCTCAGGGTGTTGCCGTGAGCAAGCCAACATTTTCAATACACGTAGATACAAACTTTATTAAAGGCTATGAGGGGGATATGAGACATGGCCCTCCCCAAACAGGATATTGCCCTAAACCTTTATGTAAATAAGAGAACCAGAACCTTCGTTTTGTGAGAAAGTGGGTTTGATAATAAAGTTGACATTGCCTCCACCCTGTAAACAGAGGGCATTCCCTTCTCGCAAATTATTCAGTAATCGAAATAAAGTAATTTGGAACTACTGCAACCAACATATAACATTAACCATAAGTATATAGATGCACACCAGTATGGAAATAATACAAGCTACATGCAATGTACAAACAGGTATTATCAGCAAAGGGGCCAATAGGAGTCCCGGTGAAATTGTATACTTATACCCGGGTATATATATATTTATTAACAGAGATATCTCCAGATAAATGTTGCAGCAAAATCCAGTTGCAAGGTCCTCTGAGGATGATACAGTGCCTGTCTTTGTGTCAGAGACCTGGGGAGATCATCCAACTGTTGTCCAAGCAGCCTGGAATGCAGCTTCTCACTGGCAGGAACTGTGATGTGGCACTGGAACTTAGAGCCAGCCTATCTACTCTTTGCTTTAGTCCCTCCCTAATAGTTACTAATCTGACATGCGACCGAACCTCTAAGCTAATGATCCCAAAGTGGCCAATGGAAACCTAACCTGGTGCTAGCCTATGCTGTTTGAGCCTTAAGCTAAAACTAAGCTAAAGAATTCCAGACCAGAAAGGCCATTTATTTAAAAACCAGCTCCACCTAACAATATACTGCATGGTGACCACTGGCGAGGGGTCGGGCGTGTTCGGATCGAGCCTGCCAGGAATCCGTCATTGCACACTGCCAATCATAGGCAGTGAGGCCTTTTCCTGACCATCAGCTGCACATACACATGCTGCCTATGATTGGTGATGTACAGTGCTTTCTGGTGGGCTCGATCAATACATGCCCGAGCCCATAGTGACCACTACATAAACAGTAGCACAGACCTTGCTATCTGGTACATGTGAAATCATAAAAAGAACAGAACAGAGATACTGTGTCTGCCACAAGGGTTTAGATATGCACTCAGAAGCTGCAGTTAAACTATTAGAACATTGGAATACTTGCATAATGTCCCCTTCTGGCTTGGGGTTTAGCAGCATGGACAGGACATGTGGCTGAGACTTTCTCTCCACTTCCTCCTTCCAGGGTTTCAAAGCCAACAATCCATGAACAGGAAGTGCATACATGATGTACAGTATTTAAAGGCATTTAAAAATTCAGACAGTAGAGGGCAGCAGATCCCTACATAATCAAAGTTCATTGGAAATAGTTACAGAGTTAATCCTGTTGAAAAAAGATACAAGTCTATCCAGTTCAACCAACAAATAGCAGAAATATAGATTCAAAGATAAAATAAATCATTAAAAACAACACAACAACAACAAACAATCAAAAAAGAGAGAAGACCCTCCATAGCCATTCTAACTGCATCCTTTAAAGATAATGCAGCTCAATATAAACTACAATTGTGGATTATTACTTATCTTCATTAATCAATCCATCGATCACTTGTAGTAATGGCTAGGGGGTAAGTATACATCTCTTTAAGGTGATAACATTCCAATCACTAAACAAAAAAAGCCTGCATTAATTGTCTCACACCCTTGTATAGAGCTGCTTAGTCAATAACACATTGCAGAGCACGTGAAAAGTAAAGATGGATGTGACACAATCATGCAAAACTCAGCAAAGAGAATTAGTCAGAATATTATCCATGAATCCAGCAACGCGTGTATAGGTAAGGCTTGTACGTTGTATAATAGCACAATTATTAGGATCACATTTTGGATCATGTGCAAAGCACAAGTAGCAAGGCAAAAGCTTTTCTCAGTAAGTGTAGTATCTGAATCCTCAGTATATCTTTGAAACTAAGGCACATGCATATTGAGCTGATCTAAGGGTTATACATATGCTGAAATGCTTTAATTCCAAGAAAGTTAACATGGCACGCACCTGTCTACATCTCATGGTGGAACCTAATGGTCATCTTCAGAAAAAATGCAATGCCCGTATCGCGGTCCAAAGATAAAGGTTACAGCAACACTGATGGTAACAGGTTTTTAAATCCCAAAAATAGCATATCTTCCACTGATGGAAATGCATACAGGCATTCAGTGGTAAAATTCTCAGACAATAGTACATATTTGTAAGTTCACCAATTTAAATGCCAATGATAGTGCTAGAGATGGCAACTGTTTTATTCAAATATGCAGTATATCTTTAAGCAAGTAAAGGATATACAGTGCCTTGCGAAAGTATTCGGCCCCCTTGAACTTTTCGACCTTTTGCCACATTTCGGGCTTCAAACATAAAGATATAAAACTGTAATCTTTTGTGAAGAATCAACAACAAGTGGGACACAATCATGAAGTGGAACGAAATTTATTGGATATTTCAAACTTTTTTAACAAATAAAAAACTAAAAAATGGGGCGTTCAAAATTATTCAGCCCCCTTAAGTTAACACTTTGTAGCACCACCTTTTGCTGCGATTACAGCTGTAAGTCGCTTGGGGTATGTCTCTATCAGTTTTGCACATCGAGAGACTGATATTTTTGCCCATTCCTCCTTGCAAAACAGCTCGAGCTCAGTGAGGTTGGATGGAGAGTGTTTGTGAACAGCAGTTTTCAGTTCTTTCCACAGATTCTCGATTGGATTCAGGTCTTGGCCATTCTAACACCTGGATATGTTTATTTGTGAACCATTCCATTGTAGATTTTGCTTTATGCTTTGGATCATTGTCTTGTTGGAAGACAAATCTCCGTCCCAGTCTCAGGTCTTTTGCAGACTCCATCAGGTTTTCTTCCAGAATGGTCCTGTATTTGGCTCCATCCATCTTCCCATCAATTTTAACCATCTTCCCTGTCCTTGCTGAAGAAAATCAGGCCCAAACCATGATTGACAGTGGGGATGGTGTGTTCAGGGTGATGAGCTGTGTTCCTTTTACGCCAAACATAACGTTTTGCATTGTTGCCAAAAAGTTCGATTTTGGTTTCATCTGACCAGAGCACCTTCTTCCACATGTTTGGTGTGTCTCCCAGGTGGCTTGTGGCAAACTTTAAACGACACTTTTTATGGATATCTTTAAGAAATGGCTTTCTTCTTGCCACTCTTCCATAAAGGCCAGACTTGTGCTGTATACGACTGTTTGTTGTCCTATGGACAGAGTCTCCCACCTCAGCTTTAGATCTCTGCAGTTCATCCAGAGTGATCATGGGCCTCTTGGTTGCATCTCTGATCAGTCTTCTCCTTGTATGAGCTGAAAGTTTAGAGGGATGGCCAGGTCTTCGTAGATTTGCAGTGGTCTGATACTCCTTCCATTTCAATATTATCGCTTGCACAGCGCTCCTTGGGATGTTTAAAGCTTGGCAAATCTTTTTGTATCCAAATCCGGCTTTAAACTTCTCCACAACAGTATCTCGGACCTGCCTGGTGTGTTCCTAGATCTTCATGATGCTCTCTGCGCTTTAAACGGACCTCTGAGACTATCACAGTGCAGGTGCATTTATACGGAGACTTGATTACACACAGGTGGATTCTATTTATCATCATTAGTCATTTAGGTCAACGTTGGATCATTCAGAGATCCTCACTGAACTTCTGGAGAGAGTTTGCTGCACTGAAAGTAAAGGGGCTGAATAATTTTGCATGCCCAATTTTTCAGTTTTTTATTTGCTAACAAAGTTTGAAATATCCAATAAATTTCGTTCCACTTCATGATTGTGTCCCACTTGTTGTTGATTTTTCACAAAAAATTAAAGTTTTATATCTTTATGTTTGAAGCCTGAAATGTGGCAAAAGGTCGAAAAGTTCAAGGGGGGCGAATACTTTTGCAAGGCACTGTACATGCAGTCCACAGAGTAAGGTGCTTGAGCAAGGTAATACAATCACACTTCACCAATATGAGGGAATAAAGTCATCAAATAAACTTCCTGGGGATGACTCCTTGTAATGGCCAAGCGAGCAACCCTGTGTGTTCAGTATACAAATGCAAATTGCTCAAGCAGCACTTGGAAGAGACCAATGCAAATTGTATGTATCATAGGCTACTACAGTGATTTTCTACATCCCCAGCAGCCCTGTGATGTATGAATAGTTAGATGCAACCAAGCTGGGCCAGTCTAAGGTAATTCCTAACAGCCCTGTGATATATGAATAAGTTAGATGTAACCAAGGTAGGGGTCTTTAAACTATGGCCCTCCAGTTGTTCAGGAACTACAATTCCCACCATGCCTAGTCATGTCTGTGAGACATGTCAGAGTTTTACAATGCCTAATGGGATGTGTAGTTCCGCAACAGGAGAGCTGTAGTTTGAGGATCCCTGGTGTAAGGTAATTCCTAAAGTTCAGCTTTAGGATATATAAAACCAGTTTTTTAAAGGCATTTTATCAATAAATACCAGGCTTCTTATGATTGGCTGAGGTGTAGATTGTGACACTATCTGCCCGCCTTTCCACCTTAACCAGTCAGACTAAGCCTTGTATTTATCAAATGATCTATTTAATATAAAAGTAAACCTGCAATTAGGCTTTAAAATAACAACCAAAAGCAGAAATGAAGTTATTTACTTTTTTATCTCTTTTACTGTATATACATTTATTCATTATTTTAATTACCAGGATAAGAACTCTGAAATATATATTTCTGTTTATTTGCAGGACCTACACGTAAAATGCCACCTGCTTCCAGCGCAATGGATTTTTTTCAGCTCTTTGTCCCTGACAATGTCATTAAAAATATGGTGACACAAACAAATATGTATGCCAAGAAATACCAGGAGAGGTTTGGATCTGATGATGCTTGGGTGGATGTCACTCTTGCAGAAATGAAAGCTTTTCTGGGCTATATGATATCAACCAGCACTCATCACTGCGAGTCAGTGCTCAGTATATGGAGTGGTGGGTTTTATAGCAACAAGAGTATTGCTCTTATAATGACGCAATCAAGATTTGAGAAAATCCTGAAGTTCTTCCACATTGTGGCCTTTCGCTCCAGCCAAACAACCCATGGGCTGTACAAAATTCAGCCCTTCCTTAATGCTTTGCAGAATGGCTTTGACTCGACTTTCAGGCCTTCACAAACACAGGTAAAACTAGTTTTTATATTATTATCTTTTTATGATACAATCTTCCTTTGCAACATTTTAAAGTATTTAACTGAAAACTAGAAAGCAAAAAAATTAAAAAAGGATGTATGCATACCTCCCAACTTTTGAACTGGGCAATGAGGGACACTGAAAGAGGAAAAAACCTGCAAATTGCAAATTGTCGGTGTGGCCAATTGCTTAGCAGTGGGAGGGGCTTAAGGTATATGGTAAACAAAACCCAGACTTCCTAGTACTTATAAAATATGCTTTGATTGCTCAGCCTACCTTAAAGAAGAACTTCATTAAAATAGTCAGAGACTGCATAGCAACCAGCAACTGTTGAGACAATGAAGACTTTGGTGAGAAGTATATAATGTACAGTATTGTGTATATAGTACAGGAGAGTGTAATGTACAAAATGCAGGAGACAGGAGTATGTAATGTACAGAATGCAGGGGTCGGACTCTCCACCATCCAACCCCCAGCTCTATCCACCCCAAATGCCCATCCCAGCTCCATCCACCCCCCCAGCTCTATACACCCCAAATGCCCACCCCAGCTCCATCCACCCCCCAGCTCTATCCACCCCAAATGGCCACCCCAGCTCCATCCACCCCCCAGCTCTATACATCCCAAATGCCCACCCCAGCTCCATACACCCCCCCAGCTCTATACACCCCAAATGCCCACCCCAGCTCCATCCACCCCCCCCCAGCTCTATTAACCCCAAATGCCCATCCCAGCTCCATCCACCCCCCCCAGCTCTATACGCCCCAAATGCCCACCCCAGCTCCATCCACCCCCTCACTGGCTCTATACACCCCAAATGCCCACCCCAGCTCCATCCACCCCCCCCAGCTCTATTAACCCCAAATGCCCATCCCAGCTCCATCCACCCCCCCAGCTCTATACGCCCCAAATGCCCACCCCAGCTCCATCCACCCCCTCACCGGCTCTATACACCCCAAATGCCCACCCTAGCTCCATACACCCCCCTAGCTCCATCCCTTCCCCAGCTACACTCCCCCCCCCCCTCAGCTTAAAAATTTTAATTTTTATTATTCGCACTTTATTAATCAAGCATTGGGATCATGTATTTATTTAATATCTATCATATATTATATATTTTCATATTGTTTGCACAATAATTTAGCATGCGCTGTAGATAGCCCAAATAGGTCTATTTCTTTCATACAACTTTTTTACTACTGCTGCTGCTGCTGTTATTATTATTTTTATCATTATTCACCTTTTATTATTATCTATTTAATTTAAACGCCAGGCGCGGGGAGTACACTTCTTTTAAGTGTTACTTTACATCCAGATAGAATAACAATCTCCATTTTTTGTAGTCTTGCCTCCACTGTCCTGGTACAACAAGTGTACAGGGTGTACAAATATGACTGGACATCCCAATAGGCATCAGCATTAGACTGTGCTCAGTAACCAGCACTCAGTAATAGACCCACCTCCTCTGACACATGCAATGGGGGTGTTACAGTGGTCAGAAGCCTGCAGTGCACCCCTCTCTTCTCTTTTCACCACAGCAGTGTGAATCTCTTCTTCTCCCTATTCACTGACCAGGAGCACAGCTGTATCCCCTCACTTCTCTATTCACTGATTGCCGATCTGATTCTCCTTTCCTTCTCTCTATACAATATCCTGAAGCCAGGCTGTATCCCCTCTCACTGATCATCAGTGAACATAGAAGAGAAGAGATACAGCCTGGCTTCAGGATATTGTATAGAGAGAAGGAGAGGAGAATCAGACCGGCAATCAGTGAATAGAGAAGTGACAGTGCAGTGCCACTCAACTCCGACTGTCAGGGCTGTAGCAGGGAGCCGAGGAGGAGTTTAACAGCACTTCACTCGGCTCCCTGCTACAGCCCTGACAGGCAGGGAGAGAAGCCTACGGAACGAAAAAAAACAAAACAATGCAGGCAGTTGTGGTGCCAGGACCAAGGGCACCCACCAGCAAACGTGGGGCAAATCATGCCCTGGGTGCCAGGCGCTCCCTTACATAGACAGAAACTACAGGGACTTCTTACCCGAGGCAGAGCTGCGGAGTGCGGACCAGGGAGTTGATAGGCACAAAGTGGGAGCCGAGCGGAAGAGGAAGGCGGGGGGCGGAGCTTGGACGCCCTGAACATTGTGTCATCAGTTGCCAGGACGCCAGCGGTCCTAGCAACTAATGTCTGCACTGAGGAGGGGGGCAGGGGGGACAAAGAGAAAGCTTTGCATGTAGTAATCCTTGCTTGATGCTGTGTGTGAGAGCACACACAACCACTGAGTATACTACTACTGAGTGGAACCCAGTGTGGAACCCAGAGTGGAACCCAGTGTTGGAACTTGTTCCAGCACTGGGTTCCGGGACTTCTGCCCAGCTCTGCGGGACCCCGGGACTTACTTAAAATTGCGGGACAGTCCCGCGGAATCCGGGACTGTTGGGAGGTATGTGTATGTGTACAACTGTTTTGTAGGGTGTTTTTGTTTGCAGAACAAAGCATCAGATTCACTTTAATGCCCCCCTTCTGAGCAAAACAGAATCACCTTCGTTTTTTCCTCTGCTGATCAATTTGAACACCAGGAGGGTAGAAAAAGCACTGTGTAAGCTCCAAACCAGCATTCAGAGCCTACAAAGGGCTGAGAACCCCAATTAACCCCACATTTTTTTTGTGGGGGGGGGGGGTGGAACAGAATGGCCTTTTGTCTTTTTTCTATCAGATTAACTAACTATGTAAGTATAATAAACCAAGCATGAGTACACCAAGAAGTATCATGTATTTTATTTGATCATGGTGCCCTAATGGAGCAAAAGAGGGGAGGGTTTCCAAACCACGATAAACCCGTCTGCACGTATGTAGGGACGCCGGGATGCCGTGCAAACAAAACATGCCATGGCAGTCTACATTGACAAGCCAGGCAAATGCACATTTAAAGAAATTCTTGGGCTGCCAGGTAAGTAAATGCTGCTTAGCCAGATCTAGGGGGATTCAATTGCACCCTTGCAAATTGTAGCAGCAGTTCCTCATGCGGCTCTCAGTACACTGTGTGCACAATTATTAGGCGACTGAGTATTTAGACCAATAATAGTTTTTATGCATATTGTCCAACTCCAAGCTGTATAAACTTTAATGCTTTTTGGATTTAATCATATCAGGTGATGTGTATTTGTGCAATGAGGTAGGGTGTGGCCTACGGACATAAACACCTTACATCAAGGTGTACATAATTATTATAAAAATGGGGATATTGCTGCGCTAAAATGTAAAGATAAAAACATACATGAATAAAAAGTCAACAGACCAAATGAAAGCAGCCAGCACCTGATCTAGAATCAGAAATACCAGATCTAAATAGCAATATAGAATGGGATTGGTGCAGCGCTAACACAATTGAATCCACAGTCCATACAAATGTTCAAATGGATCAAATACAAAAGTGCAGTAAACAAAAGTTCATCAGAGAGTGCTCCAATAAAGAAGGGAAACTGTCCACCACTTCAAACTTGGAAAAAGCCCCGAGTGCAGGAACCGCCACCAAGATAATAAATGGCCTCTTACCAAATTGCAATGACCCCCATTACAAGGATCAAAGACAGCCTGTGTGATCAAATCAGTGCCCAGATCGACAAGTATCGATTCCCAGTGTTCCCTCATAATTATTAGGTAGCTTATTTTCCTCAGGCAAAATGGGCAAAAAAGAGATTTTACTGACTCTAAAAATCCACAAATTGTAAAAAGTCTTTCAGAGGAATAAATGAAAAAAAAAACCCAAAGTGATTGGGATTATTATAGCGCTTGCTGTTGGGGACCAGGGTTCACAATAATCTAAATACATTATGTGAAGTCAATATACATATAAATATATAAAACCGTTGATTTGTGACTAAAATCATAAAATGGATAATAGTGTATCACACAATATTGCAGTGTAAAATCAATAAATATTCATAAAATGTCAGACTATAAATAATTCAAATCACATAAGTGCCATTAATGTGCAAAATAAGTGCCGGATTGAGTCCAATCAAAGTTCATATGTGACTTAAGTGCAGAAAAGTAAACTTCAGTGCCAAAAAAGGAAAAAAGTGCAAGTGCTATGTGCTGGGTCCTCCAGTGGTCCAACCGCCAATAATAAGAAATGGCTTCAGGAAATAGTAAAGATGTAAACTCACCAGAGAATGTGGGTCTTAATTACCTTATGGCGAAAAGACCTATAGAGCCTGATGGCCTCCTCGGCCTGAGAGATGGCAACTGCTGGGCTTTGTAGTCCCCTGCAATCCGTGATCCCCTTCCTGGATATGCTGAGTCCTCAGGGTCCGGTTAGGGAAAAAATAATTGCACCAAATAGTGCAGTACCATTAAGAAGGGTTTTATTAAATGTTGCTAATCAAACAGTACAAGAAAAGTTAAAATCTAGAGGATCGCGCCCGCTGTATTGGTGCCTGTAGCGTGGAGAGCGGTAACTACCGGCTTGCGTTCCACCTGGCTTCCGGGCGTGCTAAGTAGGTCATCCATAGGCGCGAAGAATATACACCTTTTGGAGTATATATTTCATAACTTTCAGAGGAATGCACTCTTGAAATTGCTAAGATATTGGGGCATGATCACAGAACCATCAAACGTTTTGATGCAAATAGTTAACAGATTTAATTGAGAAGAATCAAACGTGAAGCTACCAGGAACCCATTATCCTCCAGAGCTGTCATATTCCAGAACTGCAATCTACATTGCCCAGAAATACAAGGTGCTTAATACTCAGAGACATGGCCAAGGTAAGGAAGTCTAAAACCCAAACCACTGAACAAGACACAAAAGTTAAAATGTCAAGACTGGACCAAGAAATATCTAATGACATTTTCCCAAGGTTTTTTGGACTGATGAGATGAGACTGACTCTTGACGGACCAGATGGATAGGCCTATGGCTGGATCAGCAACGGGCACAAAGCTCCACTTTGACTCAGACGCCAACAAATTGGAGGTGGGATACTCGTATGGGCTGGTGTTATTAACCACTTGCCGACCGCCGCACGACTATTTACGGCGGCGGTCAGCCCCTCACAGGCAAAGCGACGTAGGGCTACGTCGCTAGCCTGTGAGGCTCTAGGGAGCTCCCGTGCGCCGCTGGAGGTGCGCTCCCGCGCGGTCACGGGGCTCTCCCGCGCGTGTGCCTGGCGGACCCGATGTCCGCCGGGCACTCGCGATCGTCCGTTACACCGGGAGAAAGTCAGGCGGCTAATGTAAACAAAGCCGCTTGTCAGTTCTCCCTGTGTAAGAATGATGATCAAACGGTTCTGCTATGTAGGACCGTTGATCACTGTTCTTAGACATCAAGCCACAGCCAATCAAAGTTAGAAACACGCCCCTAGGGACACACTTAACCCCTCCCTCTCAAAAAAAGTTAACCCCTTCACTGCCAGTGTCATTTTTACAGTAACAGTGCATATGTATAGCACTGATTACTGTACTAATGTCACTGGTAACCCCAAAAGTGTCAAAAATGTCAGTCAAGGGTCCGATCTGTCCGCCCCAATGTCGCAGTCCCGCAAAAAAAAATCGCAGATCGCCGACATTACGCGTTAAAAAATAACAACAAAAATTACAAAAATGTTTCCCTTTGTTAGTAAACACAATAACTTCTGCGCAAACCAATCAAAATACGCTTTTTGCGTTTTTTTTTTTTACCAAACATATGGTAAAAAAAAAAAAATTGGCCTAAAATGTTAAAAAATTTTGATTTTTACATTTTTTTGGGGAATTTCATATAAAAAAATGTGAAAAATATTGTTATTTTTGCAAAATTTACGCTCTTTTTTTGTTTATAGCGCATGATCAAAAAATCGCACAGGTGATCAAATACCACCAAAAGAAAGCTCTGTTTGTGGGAAAAAAAGGACGTCAAATTCGTTTAGGTACAGTGTCGCACGACCGCGTAATTGTCCATCGCAGTCCCGAATCGCAAAATAGGCCCTGGTCAGAAAGGGGGTAAAATCTTCCGGGGCTTAAGTGGTTAAAGATGAGCTAGTTGGACCTTTTTGGGTTGGCAATGGACTGAAAATCAACTCTAAAACCTACTCCCAGTTTTTATAAGACACTTTCTTTAAACACTTAAGGACCAGAAGGTTTTACCCCCTTAATGACCAGGCCATTTTTTGCAATTTGGCACTGCGCAACTTTAACTGGTAATTGCGCAGTAATGCAATGCTGTACCCAAACTAAATGTATGTCCTTTTTGCCCTGAAATAGAGCTTTCTTTTGGTGGTATTTGATAACCACTGGGATTTTTATTTTTTTGCGATTTTCTTATAAAAAATATCCAATAAACTCAATTTTTGTCATACATTTGGGCCAAAATGTATTTAGCTATAAGTCTTTGATAAAAAAAATCTCAATAAGTGTATATTTATTGGTTTGCGCAAAAGCGTCTACAAACTATGGTGTATATACTGGAATTTATGCAGCTTTTACTTTCTGACTGCCTATCTCATTTCTTGAATGGCTAAAATGGCAGGGCAGTACAACCCCTCCCCTCCCCCAAATTACCCCTTTTTGGAAAGTCAACACCCCAAGGAATTTGCTGAGAGGCATGTTAAGCCCATTGAATATTAATTTTTTTTTGTCACGAGTGTTTGCAAATGACAAAAAAAAAAAAGTTTTTTTTACACAAAGTTGTCATTAAAATGATATATTGCTCACACATGCCAAAGGTATATGTGGAATTACACCTCATAATACATTCTGTTGCTTCTCCTGAGTATGGGGATACCCCATGTGTGAAACTTTTTGGCAGTCTATCTGCGTACAGGTCCCCAAAAACCAATCACCGCCTTCAGGCTTTCTAAGGGTGTAAATTGCTCATTTCACTTCCTCACTACCTATCACAGTTTCGGAGGCCCTGAAATGCCAAGATAGCACAACCCCCCCCCCCCCAAATGACCCCTTTTTGGAAAGTAGACACCCCCAGCTATTTGCTGAGAGGCATGTTGAGTCCATGGAATATTTTGAGTTTTGCCACAAGTTTTTTTTTTTTTTTTTGTACACAAAGTTATCACTAAATGATATTTCTCTTTCGTTCATTGACGGACACAGCTCCTTAGAATCTTGACCAGTGGGTTACACTGCCCTCTACAGGAGTAGGACACTAGGCAGAAAAAAAAAAGGCTCAACTATGCCTATGGGCAGTCCCAGGAGGTACTCTGTGCTATAGGTACTCAGTTTTTTCTACCTAGTCAGGAGTAAGGACCAAGTTTCTTGCTTGGAGCTCTGGTCCTGGCACTTTTTTTTCTTTTAAATAGACTTTTTTCTCCTGTTTTTTTTTCCTGTGAGTTTTACAATCAGCTGCCGGACTGGGCAAGGAGCTGGATAATCTAGATCCAGTGGTCACCCCAGTCTGGCCAGCGAGCAGGTGCAGACCACAGCTCTGCGCTAGGTCAGCTGCAACGTAGCCCCACCGGATTAAGGCTGGCCTGTGAGTTAAATGTCTTGCGAGGTCGCATACGACCGATTTTCAGCCCACGTCGCAGCGTTCCTTCTGGCCGACAGCCCCCCATTTCGAAGGGGTTCTGTCTGGAGCAGTGCCCGCCCAGTTCCTGGTATAGTGAGTAGCAGTCCCCCCTCTTCCCGTGGAGGGTTTTGAGGTGGACACGGGGTACCTATCTTGGGGTAGTGTGTCTGAGCTGTTTTCTGGGGCTGGGGCAGGGCGTTCCGTTCTACTGGTGATGGGAGGGGCGTGCACCGTCGGCAACTGGGTGATCAGCTGGGGGGGGGGGGACTGTACTTGGTGGGGGGTTCCTGCCCAGTTCCCCCTTTCCTTTTTGTGCCTTGCCTGGGCCCCAGGGATCACTCCTGGGTCCCTGGGAGCCACGTGGTGCCGCCATTTTGTTATAGCCTGTATTGTCTATAGGCCGGTGGCCCTGTTTGTGTAGTCCGGCATTTAAATCCACTGCAGTCATTACAGAGGAGTCTTCTGGGTGGCAATTTTGGCTGTAGGAGCCCCTCCGCATCACCTGGTGCTGACTCCTGGGTCTCTTTCCTTCCTGGATGGCGCACGTGGAGTGCTATCCTGGTGCTGCCGGTAACTGTCTGGTGGGGTGATGAGTCTGGTGAGGTCCTCCCTCTCTCTGCTGCAGGCTCATAGGGTGCTCTGTTGCTGGCGATTAGGCAGTGTTCCCAGCGGGGGTGTCCCTTAGCAGTGTTTTTTGCGGGGTCCCCTTATTCCTCATGGAGTCTTTGGAGCACATTTCCCCACCTGACCCCCTCTAAGAGGGCGTGTGGCCCTCTGGGTCCCAACCATCTATTGATACACTGACGGTGGTCCTGGAGACCTTTGTGTCCCAGGTGGGGGTGGTTTTTTGGTGGCAGGCTTGCAAAAAGCGTCCCCTGCCTTTCCCTGCCTCATCTGTCTCCTCAGATCCTGAATCTGATTCAGCCACTGCAGACGTGGCTCACCCTGCGGGGTCTGCGACCAAGCGTCCTGAATTTTCAGATATTGAGGATGATTCCTCCACTCCTTTAGCTGCGCACGAAAAGGTGTCGGCGGACGCACTAATTGTGTCTGCGCGTGAGACTTTAAAAACAGAGGACGCAGCCGAAGCTGCGGCGAAGACATTGGTTCCCTTTGGCGCTCGCAAGCCATCTACAGTGGCAAAGGTGTTTCCTTCCCCTGCTATTTTCACAGAATTGTCGGAAAAGAGTGCAGATGGCCCATTGTGGTCCCTAAGCGATTTGCAATGCGGTACTCCTTTGAGTCTCTTCTTAAAAATGGACTGTTCCACCCATGGTAGATCCCCCCCCCCTTTCCAGGTTGAATAAGGCAATGATGATTCTGGTTGAAGAGTCTCTGGCCTTTAGGGATCCGGCTGACAGGAAGGTGGACGCTGTGGCCCACAATATGTTTACTGTTGCTGGTTTGGCACCTAGGCTGGTCTTTGTCATTGCCCTGGCGTTGCAAACTCTGACCGAGTGGGCTTAACTTTTACGCCGTAACCTGGAGGGGGAGCAGCTCCCCCCTACCTTTGCTGAGTTGGCAGACAAGTTGGTCCAGGGGCTGCAGTTTATCTGTGATGCCTCTTTGGATGCAGTTCCCCTGCTTGCTAGACTGTCTGTTTCGGCAGTGGTCCTAAGGCTTGTCTTTTGGCTCAAATGCTGGTCTGCGGACCAGACTTCTAAAAAAGCTTTAACTGATCTACATTTTCAAATAGAACGCCTGTTTGGAGCTACCCTGGATGACATCATTAAGAGTCTCACGGGGGAAAGAGTACCGTTTTCAAGGGTTTTATTGAAACCTGTTTACGGTCCCCAGAAAGGAGACTACTTTTTAGGGAGGATCTGCTGTCCCAAGGGCCGATCTTTCATCCTGCTTTACAGTCGCTGGTTTTGACAGCTTCGCTGTTGAAAGCCAGGTGCTGAAGGATAGAGGTTTGTCTGAGTTGGTGATTCCAACGCTGTTGAAAGCTAGGAAGTCTACTTCTAGGAAGATCTACCATCGTAAGTGAAAAACGTAGAAGGTGGCCTTTTTGGTGGCAATCACCTCTGCGGGCAGGGTGGCGGAATTGGCAACGTTATCTTGTCGCTCAACTTACTGGGTGGTTCACAGAGATGAGGTGGTTCTTCGCCCCTGTCCGTCGTTCCTTCCAAAGGTTGTCTCTGATTTCCATTTGAATGAAGACATTGTGCTGTCTTCCCTGTGTCCCAGGACAAAACATCCTAAGGAAATTGCGTTGCATGCCCTTGATGTGGTTCAGGCAATTTGGGTGTACCTGGCAGCTATGGAGTCTTTTAGGAAGTCAGACTCACTATTTGTGCTCACGGATGGGCCTCCGAAAAGGACTGTCTGCTTCCTCTGCGACCATTTCCAGATGGATCAGACAGACGGTGACTCAGGCCTATTCAATCAAGGGTCAGGTTCCTTCGTTCCCTGTCAAGGCGCACTCTATTCGGGCACTCAGTGCCTCCTAGGTCTTCGATCATCAGGTGTCAGTGACGCAGGTTTGCAAGGCGGCCATCTGGTCGTCAGTGCGCACTTTCACATAATTTTAGAAAGTGGATTTGCCACCCCTCAGGTTTGACACTGCTTTGGGACGTCCCACTGGTCAAGATTCTCAGGAGTCCCAATGGTTAGGAAGATCAGGAGGTGTGTCAATGAACGAAAGATAAAATTAAATTTTTGACTTACCGTAAAATCTATTTCTCTGATGTTCATTGGGCGGACACAGCACCCACCCCTCTGTGGAGTTGTAATTCTTCTGACACTGCTTGTAACAAAACTGAGAACCTATAGCAGAGAGGGGGAGTATACCTCCTTGGACTGCCCATAGGCAAAGTCAGTCTTTTTCTCTGCCTAGTGTCCTACTCTTGTAGGGGGCAGTATATCCCAATGGTTAAGAAGATCAGGAGCTGTGTCCGTCAATGAACATCAGATAAATGGATTTTATGGTAAGCCAAAAATCCCATTTTTTTTTTTTTTTTATCAGAAACCTAATTTTAGTGTGATTTTTTTTAAAGAGGACAAGTTAAATAAAATGAATGCTTTTTATTTACAACAAAAGTATTTTTTTAACCACTTCTGGACCGGAAGGAATTGCCCCCTTAAAGACCAGGCCATTTTTTGCGATTTGGCACTGCGTTAGTTTAACTGACAATTGTACAGTCGTGCGACGCTGTACCCAAATAAAATTGATGTCCTTTTTTTCCCCACAAATAGAGCTTTTTTTGGTGGTATTTGATCACCTGTACGATTTTTATTTTTTGCGCTATAAACCATAAAGAGTGACAATTCTGAAAAAAAAAATTAAAAATCTAAATTTTTCATCCTTTTAGGCCAATGGGTATTCTGCTACATATTTTTGGTAAATAAAATCGCAATAAAAATATTTTAATTGCTTTCTGCAAAAGTTATCGCGTCTACAAACTAGGGGAAAGATTTATGTAATTTTATGTATTTATTTATTTATTTATTTTTTACTAGTAGTGGCGGCGATCTGTGATTTTTAGCAAAACTGTGACATTGCGGCAGACAGACATTTTTGACACTTTTGGGGGGACCAGTGACATTACTACAGTAATCACTGCTAAAAATATGCACTGTTACTGTAATAATGACCCTGGCAGGGAAGGGGTTAACTCGGTGGTGATCAAAGGATTAAGTGTGAGCCTAGGGAAGTGTTTTCTAACTGTATGGGGGAGGGACTATATAGAAGGATCCTAGGCGCTCTGTGATCATTTCAAAGAGAACAATGGTCAGCTGTGTTTACAACAGCTGACCGTCCTTCTCTTTCAGCGGGGAGAGATAGCAGGTGCCTGGCAACAATCGAGGCTCGCCCCCCAGCACCGCTCCCATGAACCGATGTACCCATACATCGATTCGGGCAGCTGAGCCAGCCTGCTGCAGTATATGGGCGGGCGGTTGGCAATTGGTAAAGTAACCTTGGTATAAACAGAAAACATGCATTTTTACGACTTTTTGTCAAAAAATAAATAAATAAAGTGGAGAAGTATGTATCTTAACCACCCCCCATCCGCGCTACAGCCTATATACGGCTGCAGCGCGGACTCAAATTTTCGGGAGGCCGTTTTTAAACGGCCTCCCAGTGACACGCCCCCAGCGCGCTCCCGCGAGCGCGCTGCGGGGAAAATCTGTGTCGGCCGTGTCCCTTGGACACGGCCGATCACAGATCGTGGTGAATGGCCAATCACAGCGGCCATTCACCACGTGATCTGGCCGTCCAATGAGCGATGATCTCATATGTAAACATATGAGATCATCTCTCATCGCCGGCGCTCTTTCCTCACACGGAGCCTGCAGTGTGAGGAAGGAGGGGGAGCCTCACAGCGCCGGGGACACAGGAGAATGTAATCAGGGCACCGATCACCAGTGCCCTGATTACACAAGGTAAAAACACAAACACGGTGCCCCCCCATCAGTGCCCACAGTGCCCACCATCAGTGCCCCCCATCAATGCCCACAATCAGTGCCCATAGTGCTGCTAGTCAGTGCCCATCAGTGCCTGCTCATCTAGGCACTGATGAGCACTGACTGGCAGCACTATGGGCACTGAGTGTGGGCACTGATGGTGCTGCCCATCAGTGCCGCTCATCAGTGCCACCCGTCAGTGTCCAGTGCCATCCGCCAGTGCCCATCAGTGCCGCCTATCAGTGCCCATCAGTGCCGCCTCTCAGTGCCGCCTCTCAGTGCCCAGCAGTGCCACCTGTCAGTGCCCAGCAGTGCCACCTCTCAGTGCCCAGCAGTGCCGCCTATCAGTGCCCAGCAGTGCCGCCTATCATTGCCCAGCAGTGCCGCCTATCAGTGCTCATCAGTGCCGCCTCTCAGTGCCGCCTCTCAGTGCCGCCTATCAGTGCCGCCTATCAGTGCTCATCAGTGCGGCATATTAGTACCTCCTCATCAGTGCCCATAAGTGCCACCTCATCAGTGCCCATAAGTGCCACCTCATCAGTGCCCATCAGTGCAGCCTATCAGTGCCCATCAGTGCCGCCTCATCAGCGCACATCAGTGAAGGAGAAAAATTTATTTTCAAAATTTACTCGCATAAAATAAGAAAAACTTTTTTTTTTTTCAAAATTTTTTGCCTTTATTCTTTTTTTTTGTAAAAAATAAAAAACCCAGAGATGATTAAATACCACCAAAAGAAAGCTCTATTTGTGTGAAAAAAATGATAAAAATTTCAAATGGGTACAGTGTAGCATGACCGCGCAATTGTCATTCAAAATGTGACAGCGCTGAAAGCTGAAAATTGGCCTGGATGGGAAGGGTGTTTAAGTGCACAGAAGGCAAGTGGTTAAAGTGGTTCTAAACTCAAATGTTTTTTTTTTTTAATGAATGCCCCCAAAATTTTTTTACCTTAAATCATCCCTAATCTATTCTAAGATAAAAAAAAAAAAAAAACTACCTTTACTATGTACCGCCTCTCTCCAAACACTTACCTGCCTCCTGTCATTGCTCCAGCTCTGTCTCAGCTGCAGCATGGCTCCCCTCAATTCCTGGTCTCGCAGGAGACACTGAGGGCAGCATTGGCTTCTGCTGCTGTCCGTCAATCTTCTGTGAGGGAGCGAGGGCTTAGCTTACCGGCGCTGTGTGGGTTTTATGAAGCACATGGCCTGGGTCAGGAGCACATGCGTATGGTTACTCCCTTAGCAATGGGCTTGCTAAGGAGGGAGGAATGGACAGGGCTGTTGGGAAACCGCCAGAAGAGGAGGTAAGGGACATCTCTGCAATATTGTTGCAGATTGCAGGTAAGTATAACCTCTTTTTTATTTTAACAAAAATAAACCAAAAAAACAGACTTTAATACCACTTTAAAGAGAAGGTTCTTTGAAGAAGAAAAAAAGTTAAGTCAGCAGCTACAAACCCTGTAGCTGCTGACTTTTAATAAAAGAACACCTAACTGTCCAGGGATTCAGCACCATCCTCACCTGGGCTACTTCATCACTAGCCTTCGATTTCCTAGGGCGGGCATCCTAACTGTGGATTAAACATGCCCACTGCACATGCCGAGTTGTGCTGTGCTTTGTGAATGATCCCCCAGTCTTCTGGGACCTTTGACGTGTCCCAGAAGACTGTGGGGAGGGAGGGGGAGAACTTCAACTTGGATTGCCTAGGCAATCTGAGCGGAAGTGGGAGCAGCCAGTTATAAAAATCAGGTACCTGCTCCCCCTCCCAAAAAATGATATGCCAAATGTGGCAGAAAAGGAGAGGAGGAGGACTTAAAGCCAAAATTCCCCTTTTGGGTAGAGTTCTGGTTTAAGTAAAGCAAAGTTCTTGGAAATTAAAAAAATGCTGTGGTTTATAGAGGGTATAAAGGAACTTAAAGCCTAAACATAAATCCTTACATATACTCACTAAATTAATAGTCTCAGATGATACACAGGGATGAAACAAATCCTCCTACATAAGTTGTACCTGTTTATATGCAGTCCTCTTTTTCTCTACATCCTCTTAAAACACACAGATGAAAGGCTTTTTCTCAGCAGTAGAAGGCAGAGCACAGGTATCTGATGTCATACACACTGCAAAGATAGAGCACAGAGTTCAGTGAGACCTGAAACCTGAATTGTGGGAATGGACATACCCCACCAACCACAGAATCATAGGGAAATATACACAGCTGACGCTGTCAGTCGCCTGCTGTGTGCAGGATGGGGGGGATGGGGGGGGGGAGCTATTATCACTGACTCATTTAGATAGCAGAGGGAAGAGACTGCATAGAGAGAAGACACGGTGCTTTAGATTGAAGCAAGTACCTACTATAGAAAGATATGCTTTGTTCAGAGGTTTACAAGCACTTTCAAGTAAAAATAATATGGTACAACAATCATAACACTATTAAAACTTTAAGGAAATATTACATTAACTATTTGTTACATTAATGCTTTTTGTTAATTGCTGTCTTTGCCTCTGTTGAAAGAAAACACTTTATTTGAGCTGGTGACCACTGTAATACTGTATTGTTTATGCTGTAGAATTAATAAACAATTTTTAAAGTTTAATGTCCATGTTATTACACTTTTGGTGTTTTTCAGGTGCTTCATGAACCTTTAATTGATGAAGATCCAGTATTTATTGCTACTTGTACTGAACGGGAACTTCGTAAAAGGAAAAAGAGGAAATTTAGCCTTTGGGTTCGACAGTGTTCTTCCACAGGCTTCATATGTCAGGTGAGTGGTTTGCCTGGTGTATTTTAAAGTGTCACTAAACAATATCCTTATTCTCCAAATATAATCTATACACATTTCCCAGCAAACATGATATTGCATACTCTTTTGTATGGAGACTGGTCTATTCCTGACAGACTATTTTCCCCTCTCAAGCGTTTTGCTGAGCAATATCCTATTGAGGAGGTTTTTATTATTTGTGGACCCAGTAATTTCTTGCTTTTACAAAACACTGACTATTCCTGTCAAAAACACCCCAGTGTTTAAGGATCCGAAGGACAAGAGACTGTAATTCTCCTTATTCTCTTTGGGATGCCCTGCCTTGCAATCTGCCATTGCTGTCGTGTAAATTTGCCAAACATTGGGGGGGGGGGGGGTGGATGAGGGATATGGCCAAGGCACCTGCCTCCATCCTGATAGATAATTCAGTTTTGAAACCATTAGAACTTATGCATGTTACCCTATCCTACTGTGATGATGGGCTTATCGTTATCATAGTACATGCATACGAACTGACTTCCCAGCATTTCATCCTGGCAAAAAGCACCCACATTACGATGGAGCGGTGGTCTGTCCGGAGAAGTGCCCACCCTTCCTTGGTGAGGTGGTTATGAGCTAGCTCTTAATGGGGGGCTGGTTGGAGTTGCTGATGACCGTGTTTTCCTGGTGCGCAATGGGGGGGGGGGGGGTGGGGGGTTTAGTGACTAGGGCAGGGATGTCCTCTGGGCTGGGGGAGCGAATAGTTTAGCATCCGTAGGTAGCGCCTCATGCTGCCGGATCTGGCTGAAAATTTAGGCTGCAACTTTGCGGCCTACTATTCGGAAACTACGTGGGGGCTCGCCTCCAAGCGGCTGGGCACCCACAGAAATTTAGGCCACGGCCTGTGGCCTACTAGGCCATTTTTCTGTATTTTTCAGCACTGTTCACTCAAAAAAGTAGAGGAAGTCGTCCAGGCACCAAGACAACCCACGTGATCGCAGTACAGGCCACAGGTCCCATTCTTCAAGGCATAGATCCTCAGATCGATCAAGATCACATAGGTGTTATTGTTCTCCTTCTCCCCCTGCACATTCGGTGAGGAAGAGGTGCTAGGCCTGTTTACCCCTCTACCCGATAAATTAGTCTGTACGGACTGCTTCAGGGGATATGCGGCTGACCAAGAACATGAAAGCTAGCAAGTCGTGGATTTATTCAACAGGACAATGAAGGATTAATTTTCGGAATTGGCAGCCATGATGCCTGCACATCCAGTAGCTTGGGAGACTCGCGTAACAAATATTGTCCCTAAGACTACAGGCCCTTCTGCGGCCAATACTCCGATTCCATCTTCCCGTCAGGTGAATAGAGATTCTCCACAGGAAGAGCCTTCTGATGATTCCTAGGAAAACAGAGTTTGCAGGGTTTAGCTTTTCCCTTATTCAGCCTTTTATCGAGGCGGTTAAATCCGCGAACGCATGGGCAGACCCTGAAGGACCTTCCCAGAAGTCAAGCAGGAATTTCCCACATCGAAAAAAAAACAAGCAATCTTTTCTTTGATGTCCAAAATCAAAGAAGTGATTGAGGAAGAGTAGAAGAAGAAAGAAAAAAAGTTCACATTGGCGAAGTTTGGCAAGCTTTATCCGCTGGCTCCATCGTACTCAGAAGTTCTGGACGTGGCGGTAGTTCATCTAGCGAAGAACATTACTCTTCCTATTGAAGATTCTGCCTCTTTCAAAGACCTCCTGGAGAGGCGCATACATTACTACTGCAATTAAGTCCTGGACAGAAAATATTAAGCCAGCTATTCGTCAAGATGTGCAAAAGAAGACAATATTAAGGCTCTAGATGAGTTAATGTCCGCAGACTTCGTTGGGGAAGCAGCGATCTACACCATTTGTTGTTCGGCAAGATCAATGTTGCATTCAATTATGGCCAAAAGAGCCTTATGGCTTAAACTTGAACCTGGGACCTCCACTGTGCCTGGCAATGACTCTGCTTATTGAGCCATCTGGAATGCTGGACAGCTCCCTAGACAAATCCTTGAATGATCCAGCCGTGAATCTTAATTGCCTTGAACCTTGTGACCCTTTGCTCCTCACATGAACTTCCTGATTTAAGCCATGTCTCTGCACTTCCTGTTTGCAAAAATATTGTGCCTTCACTAGCCAATATTTTGCTCGTCTTTCCTGCAGCCGCCCGTATCTTCGCTACCGTTCGTTATCTACACTTGGCTTGTCACTCGATTGTGCTTCTGCCTAATCCCAACCTGCAACTTCTCGTTACCGACCTTTGGCTACTCCTAGACTATGTTTCTGCTTGATCCCAACCTGCTATATCTGCTACTGGACCCTGGTTTGATCACCTGGTGGGGCGATCCTGAAGACCGTGACCTGGTACTAACACACAGCAAAATCCATCTCCACCATCAGGAGCACTGGTGAACACCGGTTAGTACTTCAATGTCGAACCTCAGATGAGCCTTCGTCATCTGCCAGAGTGACCTGCCTGTGTTTCTATCTAGCCGGTTCCTGTGTAAGCTGCTATAGCTATTGGTATTCAAGCCTGACTCCAGATCACGACACACTGTTTGGAGAAAAACTCAATAAGGCAATCTCCAGAGTCACTGGGGGCAAGTCAGGCTTGCTTCCTCGGGACAGAAGGGTAAGAAAATCTAGAACCTTCTCCTCTAAGTTTCAAAAGTCTAGAGCCAGAGATTTTAGGCAATCTTGCCAAAACCCGAACGTCCAGAAAAACCTGGAAGGGTACCCAGTCTTCTTTTCTGAGGGCCAGAAAAAAAAGGCCTTCTCCGCTCCCCAGGATGCTACAAAGTCCTTCTGATACAAGGCCGGCTCAAACACTCCTGGTAGGAGGCAGGCTCAAACATTTTGCACCAGTTTGGGCAAACAGATGGGCATTTCTTGACTTTCTCTCATCAGCCTCCTCAAGGACACTTCAAAAGAACAGAAATTCCAGCGTCCATGCAGAAGGCACAAGCTTTAATGCATTTTGTAACTTCACTCCAACTGCAGGGTGCAACCACTGCAGTTCCCCCTTCAGAGCATTTCACCGGTTTCTACTGTATTCCTGGTCCCAAAGAAAACAGGCGGTTTGGAGGCCGGTGATAGACCTGAAGAAGCTCAAACCATAGATCTATCCGGAAAGTTTCAAGATGGAATCCTTGCAGACGATAATCCAAGCAGTACAGCCAGGAGACTGGTTACTTTCAATAGATCTTCAGGATACCTATCTGCATATTCCAATTCTCCCGTCCTTCCAGAAGTACCTGAGATTTGCAGTGGGTCACCTCCATCTTCAGTTTCAGTGCCTACGATTCGGTCTATGCACGTCTCCCTGGATATTCACAAAAGTCCTAGTTTCTACCCTAGCCTCGCTAAGGGAGAAGGGACTAAGGTTATACCACTACCTGGACAATTTTCTTCTCCTTGTTAACAACCAGAACCAACTCATCTCGCACAGAAGTATTCTTTTACAATTCTTGACTCAGGTTGGGTGGCTCGTAAATTACCAGAAGAGCCAACTTATACCAACTTAACAGATGATTTAGCTGGGAGCAATGTTCAACACCCTACAGGGTACAGTATCATTACCTCCACTGAAGGCCAAAGCCATCATTCAGAAGATGACCAGGATCATGGAGAATTATCGTTTAACAGCTGCACTATGCTTGTGCCTAATAGGCACAATGTCAGCCTGCATACCCTTGGTCTCATGGTCAAACTGTCATCTTCGGTATTTCCAGTCAAGCTTTCTGGAAGAAACATTGCTTCTCGCAGACCATCTCCCTAACAACATGCATGCGCAGAAGTCTCCGTTGGTGGACAAAACTCCAGAATCTCTCCAAACCTCGTCAATTAGGTTCCCTCTCCTGGACCACAATTACTTCCGATGCCAGCGGAAGAGGGTGGGGAGCCAATTGTGGGGAAGCCAAGGTCCAAGGAAGGTGGTCCTTCCACACCAAGGGTCTGGTCTCAAACGTACTAGAGATGAGAGGGGCATTCTTAGCTCTAACCTCTCTGGCTCCCTACATCAAAGGTCAGAAAGTCATTCCACGCCTGGACAACAGAGCAGCAGTTTTTTATAACAACGAATGGACCCTGCACCCACACATATTCCAGCAGATCGCCAATCACTGGGAATATCCTCAGGTGGATATTTTTGCTACGCCTTAGAATACCAAACTTCCTAGATTTTTCTCCTGCCTTCCACATCCCCAGGCGGAGGCAGTCGATGAAAGTACATGAGGAAGGCAGCGCATGAACCACACCGGGATGCAATGGATAAGGAAGTCAGGTGAACATCCAGTATAGAAAGGGTTAACAGTTTATTGGTAATGATAACCGAAAAACAAAGTACATAAAATGCTTATATTCCCCCTGGGCTGGAGTGGACAAGGGCACCTGGCAGCAAGCAACACGAGTGCGAGGAGGTCAGTCTCCCAGGACTGCTGAGCAGTGTGTGTACAAAGCCGGAAACCAGCCGGCACCATTTTAGTGTTAATGGGATAAGATTATAGCCATACAGTTTGTATGACTGAAATTGCATCACACAGACATTGCATGTGATCTGCACAGCAATGCGGTGCAAATCACATGTGATATCTGGCATCGCACTATTGTGAACAGGCCCTAAATTAGAGATCGCAGTGGCAGCCCCATAAACTTCTACTGTGGCCAGGGGAGGACTGGGCCAGGGGGCAGGGGGGCAATTGTCCCTTGGGCCTCACTGATGTCCTGTAAATAGGCTGCACCACTTCTGCCACAGACATGCCTAAAGGATTCCCGGTAAAAAGAAGTAAAGTCTCTGCCACTGACATACTGAGTGCGGGATGAAGACAAGGACAGAGCGCAGCCTCCCTCCCCAGCATGGATGGTGTAAACTGTGTCTGAGCAGAAGCCGGTTCCATGCCCCACTTGAGACTTCCCTTCCCCCCCCCCCCCCCCCCTTGCCAGCCCGACCAAGCTGTCCCAGCTCCCCCCAACAGCCCCCTGCTGGCCAGGTTGGGAACCCAGGTTCAGCCGGTGAGTAGAGAGTACCTGTAAAAAGGGCTTCAGCTTGGAATGGGGGGTCAGGAGAAGGATAGGGGGAGGGAGAGTGGGAGGGGGACCAAGTTGCTGCCCCATGGGCCTCTGGTTTGTACTTGCCCCCTGGGCTGAAAGTTGCCAGTCTGCCCCTGATTGTGGCAAATGTAAATTGGACCCTAAATGCAACAGGAATGTGGTGCAGGAGTGACAACATTTTAAAGTTTTGCTGTGCTATGTTGGGCAGACAGCCAGTATAGTGAAGATTACTATGGAAATGCATTTTAGATACAGTGTGCATATTATGAAAATACTATAGTAGTAACTTTTAGTCCTCAAAGGCAGTGCAGAAAATGTAAAACTGTCAACTTTAAAGTGGTTCTGAAGCTGGGATGTTGTTTTACCCTACCATTACCTGCATTAAAGGGTAACTCTGTAGCTCTGTAATATTTTGAAAATGCAATGCAATATGGCTACCTGTAGGTGTTCTGTATACAGAATGTGTACTGAACGCCCCCAGAAACATAATTTCCTGCTTGTGTGATTGGCTCAGATTTCAGGCATCCCCTGCAACAAAAATTTACTTTTTGGTGAGATACTTCCAATAGGAAATCACGGCTAAAGGGATGTAGGTCCAGCAGCTTTCCTCATTAGAGCCCTGCAGGTGCACAGCTGACTGATAATTATGAATCTACTCCCATTAGATTCACTTTCCCACATGGATACAGACAAACACACAGGGATTTCTTCAGAATAACAAGATGTAGGAATCTGCAACAAAGTTTGTGAAAATCCTTGTAACTTACAGTACATAGATCATCCAGAAGGGAATCTTTTTTTTTTTTTTTTCTCAATAAAAGTGGAGTTACGTTTTATGGTAAAAAACCTTCCACTAGTTATTGCCTCCCCACCATTCCCCCACCCAAATACAAACCTTGGATGATCCAGCACTGTGTCCATCTGGAGCAACACTGGTTCTCTCTCCCCTCTCACAGGCTCAGAGTCAGCAGCGGAAGCCATTGGCTGTTGCTGCTGTGAGGAGGGAGTGGGGCATTGGGCTGTGCCACGCTGTGTGTGTCAATAAATGCACACAGCCTGGCTTAGACGTGAGCCTGCAGGTGCACCACCATAGGAAGCCGCTTACTGTGGTGGCTCACCAAAAGTGAGTACACCTCACACATTTTTGTAAATATTTTATTATATCTTTTCATGTGACAACACTGAAGAAATGACACTTTGCTGCAATGTAAAGTAGCAAGTGTACAGCTTGTATAACAGTGTAAATTTGCTGTCCCCTCAAAATAACTCAACACACAGCCATTAATGTCTAATCCCCTAGCAACAAAAGTGGGTACACCCCTAATCTAAAATGTCCTAATCGGGCCCAATTTGCCATGTTCCCTCCCTGGTGTCATGTGACTCGTTGGTGTTACAAGGCCTCGAATGTGAATGGGGAGCAGGTGTGTTAAATTTAGTGTTATCGCTCTCACTCTCTCATACTGGTCACTGAAAGTTCAACATGGCACCTCATGGCAAAGAACTCTCTGAGGATCTGAAAATAGGAATTGTTGCTCTACATAAAGATGGCCTAGGCTACAAAAAGATTGCCAAGACCCTGAAACTGAGCTGTAGCACGGTGGCCAAGACCATAAAGAGGTTTAACAGGACAGATTCCACTCAGAACAGGCCTTGCCATGGTCGACCAAAGAAGTTGAGTGCACATGCTCAGCATCATATCCAGAGGTTGTCTTTGGACGTAAATAGACGTATGAGTGCTGCCAGCATTTCTGCAGAGGTTGAAGGGGTGGGGGGTCAGCCTGTCAGTGCTCAGACCATATTCCGCACATTGCATCAAATTAATCTGCATGGCTGTCGTCCCAGAAGGAAGCCTCTTCTAAAAGATGATGCACAAGAATGCCCGCAAACAGTTTGCTGAAGACAAGCAGACTTAGAACATGGATTACTGGAACCATGTCCTGTGGTCTGATGAGACCAAGATAAACCTATTTGGTTCAGATGGTGTCAAGCGTGTGTGGTGGCAACCAGGTGAGGAGTGCAAAGACAAGGGTGTCTTGCCTACAGTCAAGCATGGTGGTGGGAGTGTCATGGTCTGGGGCTGCATGAGTGCAGCTGGCACTGGGAAGCTACAGTTCATTGGGGGAACCATGAATGCCAACATGTACTGTGACATATTGAAGCAGAGCATGATCCCCTCCCTTCAGAGACTGGGCCCGCAATATTCCAACATAACGACCCCAAATACACATCCAAGACGACCACTGCCTTGCTAAAGAAGCTGATGGTAAAAGTGATGGACTGGCCAAGCATGTCTCTAGACCTAAACCCTATTGAGCATCTGTGAGGCATCTTCAAACGAGAGGTGGGGGAGCGCAAGGTCTCTAACATCCACCAGCTCTGTGATGTCATCATTGAGGCGTGGAAAAGGACTCCGGTGGCAACCTGTGAAGCTCTTGTGACCAAGAAGGTTAAGGCAGTGTTGGAAAATAATGGTGGCCACACAAAATATTGACACTTTGGGCCTAATTCGGGCATTTTAACTTTGGGGTGTACTCACTTTTGTGAGATACTGTTTGTGTGTGTATATATATATATATATATATATATATAATATGTGTGTGTGCGTGTATATATATATATATATTATATATCATATATATATATATCATATATATATATATATATATATATATATATATATATAATTTATATATATATATATCCCTTTGCAGTTACTTTAACTAACACCTCTGACTGGTAACATGGTCAAATAATCCCATTCCTGTATCTCTAATGTTTTACTTGAACCAAAAGGCCCCAGCACTGCCTGCGAGTTAAACATATTCCTATTTTCTCCCAATTTTTATGACAGAATGCTATTATAGCATCTAAGTAAACTTATTGCAGCAGCTAATGACCGATGAATATGTCAAATTGTGCATAGCAAATTCATCTGCTTACTTTTGATGTTTGACTTGGGTAATTTAGTACTCAACAATGACCCTAGGTCATTATTGAATACTAGTTCTCAGAAACCTGAAGGCAAATTCAGATAACGGATGTTTACAATAGTTGTTCAGGGCACATTATGGATAAGATTCAGACTTGTAATCTAGATGCGCTTTCCATTGTGCTAATTTGCTTTTAATTTTAAGCGTGCTTAAAGGGGAACTAATCAACCTTAACTTATTTTATTCCTTATGCTACTAGCCTTAGTAAATAGATAGATCAGTATATTATATTTACTTGTTTTAAAGTCTTTTTTTAAATTTCTTCCTGGTTTTTGGTTTAGGCCAATCCCAGGAGTCTTCATGGACACTTTTTTTCTTTCATCTGGAACAGGGAAGAAGGGGCTTGTACAGCTAAGCACACCCTCTTACATGCATGCTTGAGCTAAGGGAGAATGGATTCCAGGAAGTAAAGGCTACATTAATCATCTGCCCTTACTCAAAATAGCCATTTCTAAAAATGCTAGGTGGTGTTTTTCAAACTGATTTCTCAGCAAAATAAAGCATGGAGACATGGATGGGTTTGTTTGCTTGGAATAATAAAAATGAATTAAAAAGTGTTTCTCTTTCGTTCATTGATGGACACAGCTCCTAAAAAATCTTGACCAGTGGGTTATACTGCCCCCTACAGGAGTAGGACACTAGGCAGAAAAAAAAAAACTTGATTATGTCTATGGGCAGTCCCAGGAGGTATACTCTCCCTCTCTACTATAAGTACGTAAGTTTTCTTCCTAGTCAGGAGTAAGGACCTAGTTCCTTGCTGGGATTTCTTGTTCTGGCAATTTTTTTATTTTTAGTATAGATTTTTTTCTCCTGTTTTTTTTCCTGTGAGACCTACAATCAACTGCCGGACTGGACAATGGGCTAGCTATTCTAGATCCAGTGGTTACCTCAGTCTGGCCAGTGAGTGCATGCAGACCACAGCTTCGCGCTAGGTTGGCGGTGACATAGGTTGCATATGACCGGGTCTTGGCCTGCGTTGCAGCATTCCTCCTGGCCGACAGTGCCCCCCCCCCCCATTTAGATGGTGAGGAGGTTCTGTCTGGAGAGGTGCCCACCTCGTTCCTGGTATACTGTAGTGAGTAGCTGTCCCCTCTTTCCCCCTGGACGGTTTTGGTGTAGACGCAGGCCCCTCCCTGGGACGGTCGGACCCCCAGGTTCCCCTCCTTCCCGTTAGGCACCCCTCCCCTGTGCCTTGTTGCTCCATGTGGGTCATCTAGTTCTCCATCTCTTCTCCCCTTCTATCATAGGGTAGTGTGGCAGTCTGGGCTGCTTTCTGGGGCTCGAGCAGGATGCTGTGCTTGTGACGGGGGCAGGGGGGTGCGCTGCTGGGGACTGGGCAATCAGATGGGGGGGGGACTTTACCTGGTAAGGGGTTCTACCCGGTTCCCCCCTTCTTTTTTATGCCTTGCCTGGGCCCCAGGGATCCCTCCTGGTTCCCTGGGAGCCTTGTGCAGCCGCCAATTTGTTGTGGCCTGTATTGTGCATAGGCCAGCGGCCATGTTTGTGTAGTCCAGCGGCCATTTTGCATTGAAATTAGTGGTGGCCATTACAGTGGGGTGGCAATTTCAGCTTTGGGAGCCTCTCCTTGTTTCCTGGTGCTGACTCCTGGGTCTCTTCCCTTCCTGGACATATCACATGGAATACATTTTATCCTGGTGCTGCCAGTGACTGTCTCGTAGGGTGGTAAGTCTGGGGGGGGGGGGTCCTCCTCTCTCTGCTGCAGGATCGCAGGGTGTTCTGTTGCTGGTGACCAGGTGGTGTTACAAGCGCGGTGGAGGTGTCCCTTAGCAGTGTTTTTGCACGTTTTGTGGGGGTCCTCCTATTCCACATTGAGTCTTTGGGGCACGTTTCACCACCTGACCCCCTCTCAGAAGCTGTGGGCTCCTCCGGGTCCCAAATATCCATTGATACACTGACGGCGGTCTTTGAGTCCCTTGTGTCCCAGGTGGAGGTGGCTTTTGGGTGGAGGGCTGGTAAAAAGCACCCTCTACCTTCCCCTGCCTCATCTGTCTCCTCAGATCCTGAATCTGCTTCGGCTGCTGCGGACATGGCCCACTCTGAGAGGTCTGAGGCCACGCACCCTGATTTTTCAGATAGTGAGGATAATTCCTCCACACCTGTAGCCGCACACAAAAAGGCGCTGGTGGATGCACTGATTGGGCCTGCAGATGAGACTTTAAAAATGGAGGACACAGCTGAAGCTACAGTCGAGATATCGGTTGTGGTGAAGGTGTTTCCTTTCCCTTCCTATTTTCACAGGTTTGTCGCTAAAGAGTGGGAACTGCCATTGATTTGTGGTCCCTAAGCGATTTGCAATGAGGTACCCCTTTGAAGAGTCCCTCCTTAAAAAGTGGACTGTTCCACCGGTGGTGGATCCCCCAGTTTCCAGGTTAAATAAGGCAACCATGATCCCGGTTGAAGAATTGCCAGCCTTTAAGAATCCGGCTGATAGAAAGGCAGAGGCTGTGGTCCGCAATATGTTCACTGTTGCAGGTTCGGCACTTAGGCTAGTCTTCACCATTGCCCTGGTGTCGCAAACTCTGACAGAGTGGGCTAAACTTTTATCCCGTTACCTGGAGGGTGAGTAGCTCCCCCCTGCCTTTGCTAAGCTGGCCAACCAACTGGTCCAGAAGCTGTAGTTTATCTGTGATGCCTCTTTGGATGCAGCTCCCCTGGTTTCTAGACTGTGTTTCGGCAATGGTCCTTAGGCGTGTTTTGTGGCTCAAGTGTTGGTCTGCGGACCACACCTCTAAAAAAGCCTTAACTGATCTTCCTTTTCAGGGAGGTCGCCTGTTTGGACCTACTCTGGATGACATCATTAAGAATCTCACAGGGGGAGAGTACTTTTCTTCTGCAGGCTGGTGAGGGTAAGGAACCTCGTCATAGATGTGGCCCATATTTCTCAGCTCACAAAAAGTTTTTTAATCCCTCAGGGTTAGCTGACAAGGGTCCAAGCGACCTTGATCTGACAAACTGAGAGCGAGATTCTCCAGACCTGTGGACAAGGCTCCCTCTGTATGAAGGTGCGCCCTTTCCAGTGCCTGGGGTAGGGGGATGTCTGCACTGGTTTCCGGGGCCGTTGACCTCCTTGGTGCAAGACAAGCGAAACGGTCTGGCTACAAGATCAAGTTTTGTTCTCTTGTCCCTGAACCGATTGCAAGCTCTCTTTGGGTATGCTATATAGCAGAAAGTAATGTAACTTTTCAAAATTGTGGGTCTTTCGTTGTTAATAGCGCAAAAAATAAAAACTGCAGAGGTGATCAAATACCACAAAAAGAAAGCTCTATTTGTGGGGAAAAAAGTCATCAATTTTATTTGGGTATAGTGTCGCACGACTGCGCAATTGTCAGTTAACCACATAACGACCGCCCACCGCAGATATACTGCGGCAGGCAGCCACTGCAAAGTGATGTAGGGGTACTTCACTCGCTCAGCTGCCTGTGGGGGGGCGAGCGCGCACCGCCGGAGAAGCGCTCCCGCCCCCACTCGTTCACTGAGATCCCCGCGCGAGTGACCGGCGGGTCGGATGTCCGCCGGTCAGTCGCGATCTCCCACTGCAGAAGGAGAAAGACAGATGACTGATGTAAACACAGCCGTCTGTCATTCTCCCTGATGTAAGCACAGAGGCTATACGATCCTGCTATGTAGGATCTTATGTCTCTGTGATTACATCACAAGCCACGCCCCCCCACAGTTAGAATCACGCCCCTAGGGACACACTTATCCCCTTGATCACCAATAAAGTCAACCCCTTCCCTGCCAGTTTCATTTTGACAGTGACAGTGCACATTTTTAGCACTGATTACTGTAGTAATGTCACTGGTACCCCCAAAAGTATCTAAAATGTCAGTTAGGGGTCCGATCTGTCCACCGCAATGTCGCAGTCCCGAAAAAAATAACTTTTGCGCAAACCAATCAAAATACGCTTATTGCGATTTTTTTTTTTACCATAAACATGTAGCAGAAAACAAATTGGCCTAAAATGTTTAAAGATTTTGATTTTTACTTTTTTTTTTTGAGAATTTCATATAAAAAAATTTGCAAAATATAATTTTTTTCAAAATTGTCGCTCTTTTTTTGTTTATAACGCAAAAAATAAAAATCACAAAGGTGATCAAATGCCACCAAAAGAAAGCTCCGTTTGTGGGAAAAGGACATCAATTTCGTTTGGGTACAGCGTCGCACGACCACCCAATTGTCTGTTAAAGTCACGCAATCTCAAAATAGGGCCTGGTTATTGAGCAGTCAAATCCTCCAGGACCAAAGTGGTTAAAAGGATTAAATCAAAACTATAAATACATTTTTCTTATGGTTTAAACTTTGTAACATCTGTATGGTCAAACTGAAACAAATGCATTGTGTATTACACCAACAATGATGTTGCCCCTTTTAATGTCTTTGGCATGTGCAGTGGATATATATTTGTTTGTATTTTTGTTAATTGTCCTTTTTCCTTCCACATGGATGATTTAACCCCTTCCCACCAACCCCAGCATCTCAATGCTGGGGGGGCCTGAAGCATCAACGATCAAGTGACCCTTGTGATTGGCTGTCACAATAATCATATGATCGGGAGCTGGTCCCACTGGCTTCCGATCTTTAGTGGGAACGGAGAACTGTCTTTGACAGCATGGTCTCTGTTCTGGGAATGTGCTTTCAGCACAGAAACATCAGCTGCCCAGCAAAAAATGAAAGCCATCCTTTTGCCACCGCTCATATGTGTAATGCAGCAGGTAACATTAAAGTGGAATTCTGTTGTCATGTTTTAAGGCTGTTTTATCTCTAGTTTGGGTCTTCGTATGGATCCTGGAAAGGTTTTGGCCATTACTAACTGGCCTCTCCCTGCCATCCTCAAGGCGACACAACGCTTTCTTGGGTTCACAAACTATTACAGGCAGTTTATTAGGAATTACTCTTCCATTGCTGCGCCAATTATCGCCTTGACCATGAAGGGTGCGAATGGCAAGGAGTGGCCTTCAGAAGCTGTCCCTGCATTTCATGAGTTAAAATAGGCCTTTGTTTCTCGACCTCCCTCGAGGAGACCTAATACTGGGGAGCCAATCTTTATTGAAGTGAATGCTTCTTGAATGGGGGTGGGATCTGTGCTTCTTCAATCCTTTGAGGAAAAATGTCAACCATGTGCGTTTTTTCCCCAAAGATTTTCTCAGGCAGAGAAAAATGATGCTATTGGTGATCGGGAACTTCTTGCAATTAAATTGGCGTTAGAGGAGTGATGTCATCTCTTGAAGGGTTCCTCTCACTTTATAACAAATTTCACTGATTATAAAAATCTGCAGTACTTACAGAATTCCAAACATCTGAATCCCAGACAGGCTGGGTGGAGTCTTTTCTTTTCCCATTTTAATTTCACTATTACGTACAAACTTGGTTCCTGCAACAGTTGGGCTGATGCACTCTCTAGGTCATTTGACACCCTGGATGGGGAGCCCACCTCTGAACCTGAACCAATCATTCCTGCCTCATGCATTTTTGGCCATTCTCCCACTTTGGAGTATTCCTCCTGGAAAGACCTTCATCCCCACTGAGCAAAGATCTTAGATGGGAACATGGTTCTCGATTGGCCTACTCTCCGTTCGCATGTCTAAGACTACGTTAGGTTTGTGATGTCTGCACACAAGCTCTTGCTGGTCTTCTCATGCCCTGGTCCTGTACTAAGGAGCCCTGGTCTCACATTGCCATGGACTTTATCATCTATCTTCCATAGTCTGAGAATAATACAGTCATTTGGGCAGTAATTGATCGTTTCTCCAAGATGGCGCATTTCGTTCCTCTTCCTGGACTCTCCTCTGCTCCCGCTCTTGTTCCCATTTTTGTTTAATAAATCTTCTGCCTCCATTGGGTTCCTTCCCATATTGTTTCTGACGGGTGTTCAATTCACATCTCGCTTTTGGAGAGCCTTTTGCAAATCCCTCAATATTATCTTGGATTTTTCCTCTTCTTTTCACCCCCAATGCAATGGTCAGACTGACAGGGTTAATCAGGAGTTAGAGGTCTTTCTCCGCACTTTAATCTCTGTTCATCATGATGATTGGTCCTCTCTATTCCCAAGGGCAGAATTCTCTCACAATATTAATGCTACCATCAGTTCTCAGAAGACACCTCATCTCACAGTTTATGGAAGACACCCTCAGCTCCCTCTTCCTATGACCTGTCCTCTGGACATTCCAGCTTTGGCTTTGGTTCAGGAATCATTCAATTCTATTTAGGGTGATGTTCATGATTCCCTCTGGGCAGCTGCCAACAAATTCAAAGGTTTTGCCGACCTTCGCAGTTGTAAGCTGCCTTCTCTACAGCCAGGAGACAAAGTCTGGCTTTCCACCAGGAATATTAAGCTCTGGGTTCCTTCTCTGAAATTCGCCTCAGGATTCATTGGCCGGTACAGTATTATTTCTAAATTAAACCCGTTTTTTTTAAACTTCAGATCCCTAAAAACCTCAATATATCAAACTCCTTTCATGTTTCCTTTCTGAACGCTTCTCAAAAAGTTCTCTCGTCCTCTGCCTACTTTGGTTCCAGTCTCAAAAGATAATCAGGAGTACGAGGTTAGGCAAATTCTGGATTTCCGGCTATGTAAAGGCATTCTTCAGTACCTTGTGCATTGGAAAGGTTTTGATCCTGAGGAGAGGTCTTGGATCCCTGCATCTGATGTCTTTGCGCCTCGTCTTTTGAGGAGGTTTCATTTAAGGTCCCCCTCCAAGCCTGGGCTCAAGCGGAGAGGCCTTATTGGGGGGGGGGGGGGGTACTGTCATGAATCTGCAGTAATGTTTTATGCCCTGATTGTCTGCTTATCTCTATGGCAGAGATATGCAAACTGTGGCCCTCCAGATGTTGCAGAACTACAAGTCCCATGAGGCAAAGCGAGACTCTGACAGCCACACCCATGACATCCATAGGCAGAGGCATGGTGGGAGTTGTAGTTTTGCAACAGCTGGAGGACCACAGTTTGCATATCCCTGCTCTATGGTCTTTATATCAGCTTTAGGGGCCATGCTCTCACACCTGTGTTTAAGTAATCTTCTCTCACCATGGCTCCACCCCAGCCTCTAACAGGAAACACTATATTAACCCACGCACTGCAAGCCAACCTTGCCCGAGCAACAATTGAGCGAAGGCTTCCCTGAGTGTTTCTTGCCATGTGCTCTACGTCTGATCTCCATGTACCGACTTTGGCTTGTTCGCCTGACCATCCCTGTCTGCTTGTTGCCCTGACCTTCGGCTCATCCTTCTGACTATCCCAGTCTGCTTGTTGCCTCGACCTATGGCTTGTTCTCCCAACTATCCCTTGTTGCCCTAGACTGCTGCTTCCTCCCCATCCACCAGAGCTAGCCGTGAGCGTGAGCTTGGAGACCATGAACTGGAGTCAGCTGCAGCCAAGTCCATCCTCACCATCAGAGGCTCTGTTGAAAACCTGCTGGCTCCTAGACTCCGCACCCTGGGGAATCTTAGGCTCTAACTCCTTGTCCAGGATCGTGGCTTCGGCCTGGTGTAGCTGCTTCTCTGAGCCATCGACCCTCTGCAATCAGCCGTTAGGTTCACAACCTCCGCGGTACGCTCCCCATCACTTGATCCCGCAGGTGACGTTAACACATGGTTTATCACCTATGCTGGCCAATGCTTGCCCAGCTCAGGTTCTTACTCCCACTGTGGAGCCCTCTGGCTCACTGTCTGCTAAAAATTCCTGAAAGTGAGCATGTGCCTTTGGTCCTGAAGAACAACCTGAACCTCAAACCTTGAGATGCCCCAGAGGCTTAATGCCTGAAAGTGAGGATGTGCCATCACCTGTTAGCGGAGCAAAGCCTGGAACTCAACACTTAAGATGCTCCCAGAGGCCTAACTTTGGGAAACCACCTGAGCACTTTGCGAAAGAGGACTGGTCTATAAACTTGCCTGGAATAACAAGTTCAAGTGGGGGGGGGAGTGTGGTGGAGTGCCCCTTTATCCACAGTCAGTTGCAGGTCTTTTTTAATTTAAACTCCCACAATACTCCAGGCTCCCAGCATCCCCTGAGCTCTTGGACACACCCAGGGGATATAAATTCCAGTTCCTCCCTGCTTCCTTTGCTCAAAGAAACCCGGCCTGATGGGACAGTGGTGACTGGGCAAGTGAACTGTTTCTAGGTGCTGGGTTCACCCCCGTTAAGTCTGGTGTGCAGGCCACCTGCAGTAAGTACAAGAGCACGCAGCATCTATCTAAGCCCAAGTCAATGAAGAGGACTTTGCTACAGTCCATTTAGAGAGGCTGTCCATACAGTGGGGTGGCCCTATCTTCAGTCACCAGAACCTCCCGACCAAAGACAACGGCAGCAGTGCCAGTGTGATGCCTGTGCCAGTCACAAAAGCATCCAGCCATTACTTTTCCAGAACCTTCATTCATAGGGTGGATATGTGAGGGATACTGTCTTCTTTCTCTCTCAGAAGCTGAACTGAACTCAGGAACTCTACTGCCATCTATTGGTCATTTGTAGAATTGTTTTCATTTCTACCGTTCCTGTTTTCCCTACTGTTAATAATGTTCTCTACTGCACTCCCCTGTTCATATGATATCCCCTATGCAATGTTATGTTGACCTCCATTATTTAGTAAAGTAGAAATTGCATATCACCACTGGTCTGATCATTTGGCTGATACCATTATACAACAATGCCTCTTCTCTTTAAAATCTTCCTACGTCCTACCCTCCCCCCCATTGTTGCTGTCGTAATCTTCCAGTACAATTGGGGCTAATACAGCTAACAAGCTAGCACAGGCTTTCAACAAGAGAACCAGGCTATGCCCCCTTTCTGTCCAACTGCTCCAATCATAGAAGAGGAGTTACAACTTCTATGAATGAAATAGTCTCTATGAATGGAGAATGGGCTACAAATTTCTTAAGCAGCTTTAACAATAGCTGGTTGTTAAGGAGCGGGCCAGGATGTTGGCAGCGGTATCCTTAATGACCGATGACTCATCAGATCTCAACAGATTCCCTGCTGACAGCTGAATGTAAACCAAAAAATTGCTGTCACATCACCCACGAATTGCCCCCCTCCCCTTCAAAGCACCTTGTCTCCATATTGTTTGAAACAATGGCCTCTTGCCCACAACCCTGGCTGGTGTGGGGGCCCTTGTCTCCAAACAAAAACAGTGTCCGCCAGTGTAAATCCCACTGTTTGACAATGAAATACCTAAAGGGCAAGGCCCTGCCTTTTGTGATGGATCAACCAATGCATGCTGGGTCTATGACATCACAAAGGGGCAGGGTCAACCCAGTTACATCATCGGGTGGCTCCGCACCATAGCTATATAAGAGCTGGCGGGAAGCCAGCAACTGGTGCAGACGTCTACCTTTTTTTTTGAGGTTGGCTGCTGCGTTCATCGTGATTGACGTTGGATTTACTTCAGGGACTTTTTTTTTTAAAATAAAGCAATTGTCAAAAACTGTCTCTGTGTTGATTTATTTTTGACACTTTTTGGTGAATGAGTAGGGGTACAATGTATCCCATACTCATTCACATGGTTGGGGGGCCAGGATCTGGGGGCTCCCTTGTTAAAGGTATAAGCCAAAGGAGTATTCTCAGTATAAATATTTCATTTTCAAAGTATCAATAGTTCTTCAGAGCATAGAGTGTCTTCAATTATACCACAAACACTTAAAAAAATCAGATATGATGTATGTATATTTTTAAAAAATCTGCTGACTTCAATCTTTCAATGTTCAAGCAAAAATCAATTTTTTTGTTTTTTGTTTTTTTTATATTTCTTGCACATGCACATTGGGTATTGTATATTTAACAAAGGTAAATGAGTGAACATGCTCTACTCCTTGAGTAAATCAATTCTTAGTGTCTCGCCAGCCTAGTGGTATTTACTGTATGGAAAGTGTACCTAAGTAACAAAACTGGCTGTACAGAATTACAAACAAAAGAAAGGGCAAGGATACTTTTATGTCATATCCTGTTTATCCTTAGTACTTTAACTTATTTGTAATGCTCCTACAACATTTAGCAATGGTAAAATTATGGGCACATCTTGTTTGGTAAATTGTATTACTTCTGCTATAATTTACCTTCTAATATGTTTTGTGGCACCATTTATTAATTAACCACTTGCCCACTGGGCACTTAAACCCCATTCCTAACCAGACCAATTTTCAGATTTCAATGCTCTCACATTTTGAATGACAATTACTCAGTCATGCAACACTGTCCCCATATGAAATTTCCGTCCTTTTTTTCACACAAACAGAGCTTTCTTTTGGTGGTATTTAATCATAATTGGGTTTTTAATTTTTTGCGCTATAAATTAAAAAAGACCGAAAATTTTGTAAAAAAATGCAATTTTCTTTGTTTCAGTTTTAAATTTTGCAAATTTAGTCATTTTTCTTCATAAGTTTTGGCCAAAATTTATACTGCTACATATCTTTAGTAAAAATAACCCAAATAAGTATACCTTTTTTGGTATTTGTGAAGATTATAGAGTCTACAAGCTATGGTACCAATCATTGAATATTGATCACACCTAAAGTACTGACGGCCTATCTAATTCTTGAGACCCTAACAAGTCAGGACAGTACAAATACCCCCCAAATGACCCCTTTTTGGAAAGTAGACATTCCAGGGTATTTAGTAAGAGGCATGGTGAGTTTTTTGAAGTTGTAATTTTTCCCCACAATTCTTTGCAAAATGAAGATTTTTTAAAAAAATATATATATTTTTCACAAAATGGTCATATTACGAAGTTATTTCTTACACACTGTATAGGCATACTTGCAACTATACCCCAAAATACATTCTGCTACTCCTCCTGAGTATGATGATACCACATGTGTGACACTTTTCCACAGCCTGACCACATACAGAGGCCCAACATCCAAGGAGCACCGTCAGGCGTTCTAGAAGCAAAAATTACACATATAATTTTCTGATGACCTATCACACTTTTGAAAGTCCTGGAGCACCAGGACAATGGAAACCCCCATAAAATGATAATCTAGGAGGCATAATGAGTCTTTTGAACATGTCATTTTTTTCCACAGGTTTTTGGAAAATGTGGAAAGAAAACCAAAACGCATTTTTTTTACACAAAGTTGTCCATTTATAAGACATTTCTAACACATAGCATGTACATAGCAAAAAATGACACCCCAAAATACATTCTGCCACTCCTCCTGAGTATGGCGATACCACATGCGTGACACTTTTCCACAGCCTGACCAAATACAGAGGCCCAACATGCAGGGAGCACCGTCATTTCCTGACTTCCCATTACAATTTTGTGAGGCACTGTAGGGCACTGATAAGCATTGTAGTGGCACTGATGTGGCATGGATGTGGCCCGGATGAGCACTGATGAGCACTGACGTGGCATGGATGTGGCACTGATGTGGCACGGATGAGCACTGACGTGGCATGGATGTGGCACTGATGAGCACTGACGTGGCATAGATGTGGCACTGATGAGCACTGACATGGGATGGATGTGGCACTGATGAGCACTGATGTGGCATGGATTAGCCCTGACGTGGCATGGATGTGGCATGGATGAGCACTGACGTGGCATGGATGAGGCACAGATGAGCACCCTGATGTGGCATTGATGTGGCACAGATGAGCACTGACATGGCACAGATGTGGCATTGATGTGGCATGGATGAGCACTGACATGGCATGGATGTGTCACGGATGAGCACTGACATGGCATTGATGTGGCACTGATGTGGCATGGATGAGCACTGACCTGGCATGGATGTGGCATGGATGAGCACTGATGTGGCATGGATGTGGCACTGATGAGCACTGACGTGGCATGGATGTGGAACTGATGAGCACTGATGTGGCACGGATGAGGCACTGATGAGCACTGACGTGGCACGGATGTAGCACTGATGAGCACTGATGTGGCATGGATTAGCCCTGACGTGGCATGGATGAGGCACAGATGAGCACCCTGACGTGGCATGGATGTGGCACAGATGAGCACTGACATGGCATGGATGTGGCATTGATGTGGCACTGACGTGGCATGGATGAGCACTGACGTGGCATGGATGTGGCATGGATGAGCACTGACGTGGCATGGATGTGGCATGGATAAGCACTGACATGGCACTGATGTGGCACGGATGTGGCACTGACGTGGCATGGATATGGCACTGACGTGGCACGGATGTGGCACTGACGTGGCATGGATGTGGCACGGATGAGCACTGACGTGGCATTGATGTGGCACGGATGAGCACTGATGTGGCATGGATGAGCACTGACGTGGCATGGATGTGGCATGGATGAGCACTGACGTGGCATTGATGTGGCACGGATGACCACTAACGTGGCACGGATGAGCACTGAAGTGGCATGGGTGTGGCATGGATGAGCACTGACGTGGCATGGATGTGGCACGGATGAGCACTGACATGGCATGGATGAGCACTGACATGGGATGGATGAGCATGGACGTGGCATGAATGAGCACTGAGGTGGCATGGGCAGGCACAGATGTGGCATGGATGTGGCACAGATGAGGCACGGATGAGCACTGAGTTGGCATGGGTAGCACAGATTAGGCATGAATGGGGCACAGATTAGGCATGGATGGGGCATGGATGAGGCACTGATGAGGCACTGATGGGGCACGGATGAGGCACTGATGAGGCACTGATTAGGCACTGATGAGGCACTGAGGGGGCACTGATGAGGCACTGATGAGGCACTGATAGGGCACAGATGGGGCACAGATGAGGCACTGATAGGGCACAGATGAGGCACTGATAGGGCACAGATGAGGCACTGATAGGGCACAGATGAGGCAGAGGAGGTGTGCAGCTGCATTTTCTCTCCTCTCCTCGCATGCTGTACCGATTGCTGTGTACAACGGAAGCCCAATAGTAACTCTGTGTGTGACATCACTTCCCATTCATTACCCAGCCATTGTCGGCTGTCTCCTCTGCAGAGCTTCCGCCGCTAGAGACCGGACCAGAGCGGCTTCAAAAAAGGTATGTATACCGATTTCTTCTTTACAGGGCTAGATAGGTTAGTCTTAAGTGGTTAATGCTTGTAGATTTAGAGATTTTAGCGTTAGGGTGGACTTCTCCATTAAACAAACTTACATTATGTTTAATTTTTTAGTTTTACACCCATCCTTTTTTCTTCTACGGGATATAATAATAATAATAATGTATACAGTGAGGGAAAAATCCCCTGCTGATAAGCTACGTTTGCTCACTGACAAAAAAAATTATCAGTCTATAATTTTTTGGTAGGTTTTTTTTTAACAGTGAGAGACAGAATAACAACTAAAATATCCAGAAAAATTAAACTCAAAAAAGTTATAAATTGGTTTGAAATTTAATAAGTAAAACAAGTATTCGATCCCCTATCAATCAGCAAGATTTCTGACTCACAGGTGTCTTCTATACAGGTAACGAGCTGAGATTAAGGGCTCTTTCACACGGGCGGTCCGATCAGATCCGCCTATCAGTTTTTTAGGCGGATCTGATCGGATCCTCCATGCAGCTCTATGGGGCAGCGGGTGTCAGCGGAGGTCACCTCCGCTGACACCCGCTGCCATCCGCATCCGATCCTGTGCTGAAATCTGGACGGATGGAAACCCTATTTTTCCATCCGTTCAGTAATCGGATCGGAGGGGATCTGATGAGAGCGGACAAGCGGTCCGCTCTCCTCCGATCCCCCATAGAGGGCAGCGGGTGCTGAGACACCTCCCTCTCCGCTCTGCAAGCGGAGACGGAGCTGTCATCCGCCCGGCTCAGCGGGGATCGCGGATCGATCCCCGCTGAGCAACACGGATCCGCCTGCGGAGGCGGACCGTGTGAAAGAGCCCTTATAGCACTCTCTTGAAGGGAGTGCTCTTAAGACCAGCGTGTCACCTGTATAAAAGACACCTGTCCACAGAAGCAATCAATAAATCAGATTGCAGTCTTTCCACCATGGCCAAGACCAAAGAGCTGTCCAAGGATGTCAGGGACAAGATTGTAGACCTACACAAGGCTGGAATGGGCTACAAGACCATTGTCAAGCAGCTTGGTAAGAGAGTAACAACAGTTATTGCGATTATTCGCAAATGGAGGAAACATGAAATAACTGTCAATCTCCCGCGGTCTGATGCTCCATGAAAGATCTCACCTCGTGGAGTTTAAATGATTATGAGAATGGTGAGGAATCAGCCCAGAACTACAAGGAAGAATCTTGTCAATATTCTCAAGGCAGCTGGGACCATAGTTACCAAGAAAACAATTGGTAACACATTAGGCCTTGAAGGACTGAAATCCTGCAGCGCCCGCAAGGCCCCCCTGCTCAAGAAAGCACATGTACAGGCCTGTCTGAAGTTTGCTAATGAACATTTGAATGATTTATAGAAGAACTGGATTTAAGTGTTGTGGTAAGATGAGACCAAAATCTAGCTCTTTGGAATCAACTCAACTTGCCGTGTTTGGAGGTAGAGCAATGCTGCCTATGACCCCAAGAACACCATCCCCACTGTCAAACCTGGAGGTGGAAACATTATGCTTTGGGGGTGTTTTTCTGCTAAGGGGACAGGACAACTTCACCGCATCAAAGAGACGATGAACAGGGCCATGTCCTGTCAAATCTTGGGTGAGAACCTCCTTCCCTCATCCAGGGCATTGAAAATGGGTTGTGGGTTGGTATTTCCGTATGACAATGACCCAAAACAGGCAGCCAAGGCAACAAAGGAGTCTCCAGACCTTAATCCCATAGAAAATATGCGGAGGGAGCTGAAGGTTCGAGTTACCAAACGTCAGCCTCAAAACCTTAATTACTTGGAGAGGATCTGCAAAGAAGAGTGGGACAAATCCCTCCTGAGATGTGTGCAAACCTTATGGCCAACTACAAGAAACGTCTGACCTCTGTGTTTTGCCACCAAGTACTAAGTCATGTTTTGAAAATCAATTTATGACTTTTTTAAATGAGTTTTTCTGGATTTTTTTGTTGTTATTCAGTCCCTCACTGTTAAAATAAACCTACCATTAAAATTATAGACTGATCATTTCTTTATCAGAGGGCAAACAAAATCAAAAATCAGCAAGGGATTAAATACTTTTTTCCCTCACTGTATGATATTTTGTAGCACATTGAAACATATATTATGAATATAAACATTACTTCTAAAATAATAAAATTCATATCTTGAATGATTCATAGGCACTGCTACATTTGACACCTTTAAATGCGGTAGTTGGCTGCTTTCAAAATGATCCTTTCAGGATAGAAATCTGGAATTTGCCATTCTGACTTATTTGTGTGGGTTCTAGGGATGTTGTCCAGATATTTGTTGTAATACCCAGTGACTCAATAACCTAAACCAAGCAACAAATCAGTGAATTTAGGAAAGTCTGATCTTCAATGCTGCATGGCAGTTCGAGATCGCTGACTTAAGGGCCATACACACTATAAGATTTTCTGAAGACTTTTTCCTTTAGACTTACCAAAACCATATAATATGAGGTCAAACCTAAACACTTTCAATTTGTATGCAATCTGGCAGGTCCTTGCACTACAAAGAAAAGGTAAATCTGAAGGAAATCTAACCACAAAAGTTGGATAGTGTGTATCCAGCTTTACTAGGCGGTGAAGTGAGGATGAGAGTTCTAGATCCCGACATTTTAAAAGCAAATCATCTGCCATATCTTTGTCCTCACATGTTCTCTTTAAGGACTTGTCTACTTCTGTTTCATTATTTAACCTCTGATGCAGTGCCAAATCCATCAAGGTTCCTGTTTGTATAACTCTTAGCCAACTTTATGTTTAACATTTTGCTGAAGCATGGCCTATGTTTGGCACTGTTGTGGAGCACATCTTCACTTCTGTTACACTGCATTCATGGTTGTTTGGCCTCAGTTTGGCAGGCGATCAATGCATGTAACAGACCCGCTGAGGTGGAGCAGTTAACAGCATTGGCCAGCCATAGGGAGGGTGGGTTATCAGCAATTTGGGGTTGGAAAGGGGTAAAGCAATGCAAAGGGAGGGGTTTAAGCACTGACCAGTAATGTAAGGGGGGTAAAAACACTGACCAGCAATACACGTTTAGACAATTGTTAGACATAAACCTAAAGGGGTTGATTTACTAAAATTGGGGAGTGCAAAATCTGTTGCATCTCTGTATAGAAACCAATCAGCTTCCAGGTTTTTTTTTTTTTTTTTTTTTTGGTTTTTTTTATCAAAGCCTAATTGAACAAGCTGATGTTAAAGGCTGATTAGCTACCATGCAGAGCTGCACCAGATTTTGCACTCTTCAGTTTAAGAAAATCAACCTCAAATGTATCTAAACCCCAAAACAAAAACGTAATATTGTGTAGCTTTCCAGCCTTTAGGTGTGGGAGGCTGCAGTCTTCCTGGGAAGGGGGAGGGGATTTTTTAAATCTATTTTTACCCGATTATCTGTCCTATGACATACTCCCTGTCCAACGATGACCCTAGGCTCCTCTACAGATTTGGTTTGGTGTACAGGCCTTCGGACTGAGGGTATCTTGTGGAAGAAAAAAGTACTCAGGGTAAATGCCTTGATGAAGGTGAATATTGCAGCGAAAACTGGTTTTCTTATTCTATCTTTGAATGGGCTATTCATTTTTATTAAGTTTTTTTTTTTGGCTGGAGTACTGCTTCAATAACAGCAGTGTGCACTTCATACGGGTGCATCTCAAAAAATTAGAATATCATCAAAAAGTTAATTTATTTCAGTAATTAAATTCAAAAAGGGAAACCCATATATTATATACTGTAGATTCATTACACACAGAGTGATATATTTCAAGCATTTCTTCTTCTTTAATCTTGATGATTATGGCTTACAGCTAGTGAAAACCCAAATGTCAGTTTCTCCGAAAATTTGAATATTGTGAAAAAGTTAAATATTGTAGACTCATGGGGTTTATTTACTAAAGCTAGAGAGGGCAAAATTAGTCACAATTCTGCAGAGAAACCAATAAGCTGCCAGGTTTTATTGCTAAAGCTTAATTAAACAAGCTGCGATTAAAAGCTGATTGGTTTCTCTGCAGAATTGTGACTAATTTTTCCCTCTCTAGCTTTAGTAAATAAACCCCATGGCGTCACACTCTAATCAGCTATTTAACTTTGAACACATGTAAAGGTTTCTTGAGCCTTTAACTGGGTCTCTGTCTGGTTCAGTAGGTTTTTTTTTTTTTTTTAAACAATAGTTTTTATTGAATTTTTTTTTGCATACATACAACCAAACAAACATAAAGAAAAACAAACAAATAAAACAAGAGAATAATGGTGTAAAATACACCAACTGACAATTCACATGCTAATACATTGTACAGACATGTAGACTTCCAACCCTACATTAGCATAATCCTACTCATACAATCGAATATAGACTAGTATAGAGAGTATATGTATAGGGTTGCATACTAGCATATGTTAGTTAACATCATGACTGTCACACCATGACTATAATGCTTCAAGTATCTCTAACTCCACTGGCTATATAAACCAGGATGTCCCATCTCAGCGTTTGAGCAGTCATCTATTGATTGTATTAGGCAGCTTACTTCTACCTAACTGCTGAGTAAAGCCCCGTACACACAATCAGATTATCGAACGATCTGTTGTCCGTTTTTTGTGGCATGCTAGTCTGATGTTGAAAGTGAAGAGTTTATTTTCATATGAATTTTCCCGTATGACAGAATTCTACTTCAGAAGTGATGTCATGTGTTGGATTGCTTTGTATGTGTTCTTTCGTCTCTGAGCATGCCTAGTTTTGCTCATAAGATTTTTCCCCATCTAAATCTGTACTAATGAGACGAAAATTGGACATGTGTTGACGGAGGACAAAAATTTTATAGCCTGCACATCAGGATTTTGTCAGCCGAAAAGTCGGAGTCGGCTGTCGAAAGCACCATACTAACAATCCGAAAATCGGCAGATTGGTCGTCGGACGAATTTTCCCTTCCGAATTTCTTATCGTGTGTATCTTTAGAGTCTTTTAAAGTTGAGCTAATACCCAACAATATACGCCTAAATTATTTGCATCACACCAACAGGATTATCCACTTTGCAGCAATCTGAAAGAGACCAGTGAAAATGGAGCTAGACCAGGCGCCGCTAGCCATGGCTCCCACAGTTTGTAAAATGTATGCGGTGTGTCCCTATCTCGGTAAAACTGTTGTTCTTTCAGGAGGGTATAATTTACCTGAAGACGCCATTCCTCAAATGACGGAGGAGTGGGTGACAATGACTTTGCCAATAAGCTTATGCGCTATAACCACTAATCTATTGATAGGTACTAGTGTCTCAGGTAAAAATAGTTCCTCATCCAAACAAACCAATAGGAATATCTTAGGTGTAGGAGTAGTGGTTGAGGCGCTGTTAAGAATGGATTTAGATCAACCATGAACTCCTATTATGCTATGTTTTGGTGCAAGAAAAAATTAGGTGAACTCAAAAAATTGATATACAAACTCAAAATAATTCCAAAAAAACATAATGCTCAGTTTCAATTTTCAACATTGTCCATAGCAATCCAAATTCTTCCAATCACCCCGTGTTATATGTGCTCTGTATTCCTCTTATATATACAGTAGGTGCTCCTTATAAGTGCTCCTCCACCTATTTTCAAATGGGCCACTCACCAGATAGCTGAGGGCTACCAGGACCCCCACCACTTTTAATAGACTCCCTTTTCTCCAAGGCCAACTTAAATGCCCTTCAGTGTGAATCAGCCAAAAACACTATATTGCCTCCTGGGTTTGATGGCAGCATGGATGGGTGTCCAATCAGCAGCAGAGGTTTAACTCCCAGAATTCTGAAAATATAAAATACAAACGAATAATCACGTAATATCGTTTTTTATTGAGCTAAAAGGTAAAAACAATCAGTAAAAACTCACATGTGCTTGTGCTTATTAGCGGCACCCACCAGAATCACCTGTTTTGTTTGGAATCGCCGCTCCGTGCCAGCATGGGTTCCACCTGTGTTCCTCAAGCCGGACGTGACAAAACAGGAAGTGATGCCACTGTACTTAACCTCAGTGCATTTCACCGAATGGCATCATCCTGCAGGAGATTGCTGACATCGTGGGAACTCCTGAGTGTTGGTTCAGTAGGTTACATAATAGTGGGGAAGACTACTGACTTGACAGTTGTCCAGAAGAGACTTGACAGTTGTCCAGAAGAAAGTTTCAGTTTTTGAATTGATGACTAAAATAAATGACCTTTGTGATGATATTCTAATTTTTTGAGATGCACCTGTACATACTCTGTGAAGTGGCTTTTTGGGAATGAGCATGTAGCACAAACAAACACAAAATACAATCTGACACAATTAAAATCTTCAATGTTACTGAAGCAAGTTTTTATTTAAATGAAGAAATTGTTTATGAAGACCTCTAATTTCACATATGTAAAAATGTACAGCTGTGTTGTTGTTGTGTCTTGTTGATTTAGCCATAATCAATACAATCTTCCTACCCCTGAACTATGACTGGTAAAATATTTTATTTTTATAGTTTCATACATATGTCCTGTTTTCAGGCACATATACTGGTCAGAGAAAATGTGCCCTATTTAAAATATATCTGATAGTACTCAGGAGCTCTTATGTTGCTTTGCAGCAGAATACGCAATTCTGTAAGCTCTTTTATTTAAATGACTTTGTCATGTTTTGGTATGTAGGTCAGTGCAGCAGAAAACAAAAGAGATTATTTTAGATACATTGAAAAGTGAAAGGTTATATAAACCTGATATAGTTTGCGCTAAATGATGAGAATTCATGATATTAGGAAATGAAGTCGTATGTTCCTGTAATGTGGAATGGGTTTTATAAAGCTTAACTTCCTAATCATGCTTTCTAAGCTTTTCAATGATTTCCCCAGCCCTTCTGCCATCTGCTTACCCTAGATTCACAAGAATTTTTCTAGTTCTGTTATACTTTAGATATTCAGTATTTTATTTTTAAATATTTAAATTCAGTATTTGATTGAAGCAGATGCAAACATCATTTTGAATGTCACTTCTGTGTAAAGGGAAGGGTAGTGGCTATGAGTGAATGCCAGAGAGATGCATTAGAGCTTCACCACCCAAAAAATCCTGCTTTGGGTCATGTCTTTTTGCCTCCTTCAAAGTCCCAGAAAATCTTCACATGGAAGCACTGCTTCTTTCACCTTCGGTGCTAGCACAGTCATGAACATGTGAACTCTTCAAAATCCAGGCTGTTCCTAAAAAAGAGATAAAGTATAGCTAGCACCTCAAATGTTCCAAATCCTGTCCTATTTAAAACATTTACAATTACAGGTTTGGATAATGTGTTAAATCTATACTCAGCATTAAGGAACAGCACAATATTAAAGGACAGCTACTAAAACAGTATTCTCTGACAGCAAATATTCGGCTATGGAATTTTTTTATTTTAGAAGTAGCTTGTATACAGTACACCACCTCAATCTGATTTATTTCAGTGAAAAAAAGCTTTTTCCTAATGTGAGAACTAGCATCAAAGGTAGAGCATTTAAGGACACTGCCACTCGTTTGTCTTCTTTTTAAGGGCTTTTATTGCCCATTTTATTAAAAGAAAATTCAGAACCACAAAATAAGTTTCCCTCGCAGGGGTTTTCAGCCTTTCTTCAACAGAAACAACATTCAGTCATTCTGGCTTGCACTTGCAGTACTGCTGCTCTGGCCTTACATTCCAGGCCATTGCCTGTCTCCTACAGACTGTTTACTGACCAACTTGGTGCACACAGCTAACAGCCTCTGGCTGCACTGACTCTCATATAGAGCCCTCCTGACTCCTGGGCCAGACCTCCTGTCTGCTAGGGTGGAGCTCAGAACCATGGTCCGATTACTACCAGAAGCCCAGCACACACCTGACCAATTTATTTTGCTGGCTGTTCTGAATACCTGGACCCAGGATTGAAGATTTCATCCCACCCAGATCACTTAGAAATCTCCAGGCCCCAGGTCCCAAAATAACCCAGAAAACTGAAAAGCCAATTTCCTCTTCATGTCACAAGCTTCCTGGAGCCCCTCAACCCGTTTGGTTGAGAATTCTGGGTCACAACCTCCTCCTACCTAAACCCTGACAGGGAAACGCTCTGCCACATATCCTCCTCCCTATTTCGAACCCCCGAGGGGGGCGTAACACACCAGCCTACCTTCTTTAACTTGGCACCTCTGTGCCAGCTATCACCCACAAGGGCCAAACCCTGTCTTATCAGGTGACTTTCCCTGTATCCCCATGACTTTTTATGAGTGTGTTTCCAAAAACACAAATGGCATCCACGCTATGTCTTTAGGAACTACAATATATCACTCTTAAGCAGCTAGCAACATTCTGTTGATGGCAGAAAAAATATAATATAAGTCCAAACAAGCAGCACTGAGTGAATTGGTATCTGAAAACAGTCAAAAGACCATAAACAAAAGATTCCGTCACCGAAGATCATGTGAGATGATGGCACACAACACCCAACTATGTGCTCTAAAAAGGCTGCTTACCAGACCTCCATAGGCATGGAGCATGTAGTTGAAATCATAGGACAGGGAGGAACGGCTGTGTGAGGGCAGCTTCCATTAGACTCATAATTTCTCAGACATTTGTCATATAATCTCCGGGGAATCAGTGTCTGTGGCTCAACCCCTAATGGCACAAGGAACCGTCATGCTTTTTGTTAAAGAAGTCTGCGCTTCCATCCTTCTCAATTCAGGCTTCTGACCGGGCTTTGGGCAATCTAGAACACGTGCATGCACAGGGTGTATCATCAGGGGGTTGGCTGCAAGAACCTGGAAGAAATAGCTGGCTCCCTGATGAGGTACAAGAGAAAGGTGGCGTTGCAGGACAAGACCTTGCCTTCCTGTTGGCAGCCAAAAGTGACACCTTTTCTTTGGGACCACACTAAACACCTTAGCCCTAGGGAACTTACCAAGGACTTTTCTCTTTACCTCTGAAGAGGTCATATTTTTAAACACCTTTTTAACCATAAGTGTGGGCACTTTTATTTGGGTTATGTTAGTCCCTCTCTGTGTTCTATATACGGCCACTTTTTTACCTTCTAACATTAGCCCCGCTTGTTTCCCCAAGGTAACTAAATCAACAACATTTACCAGTGCCTTGCACTTTTCATTGTCAGAACTATCCACACAGTTATCACAACTCATTTCACCAGTGTTATGCAAGGCAGTGCCTGGAGAGGAATCGCACAAAGCAGAGTGGTTGTCTACCATAGCAACTTCACTATCCACCCACTTCACTGGCATATGTCCTCCTCCTAGCAACTGTCCTGACACTAAACCATCCTTGCATAATTTCTCCTTTGGATTGAGAACCCCTACCACATCACATATACTTGTGCCCTCTGGCACTTCTACACAGACTTCTGTCGTGTCCAACAGTACTCCAGAGTGACTCTCATACAGAACAATAGTAGGAGACAACCTGTCAATGCATTGTGAGACAATTTTCAACACGACCAACAAGAACGGCATCACAGAATTCCCATATTGGCCACCTTTGTCCAGTACAGCCTGTAATACCCAGCTCCAATTAACGGTACTCCGCAGTACCAGCACTCCCGAACGTGGAAGAGACAATGAGGTATACACTGGCTGTACCTTAAGAACCAATTTATTGAACTAGGCTGCAAGTTGAAGGAAGGACCTCCAAGGTGATATTCTCTGAAAAATTGCGCAACACAGGAAAGTCAGGGGGAGATTAGAGAGCTGAATGCAATGTCTAAAGACCTGGTGTAAGAAAGAGGGTTTGGGTTTTTAGAGCACTGGGCTCACTTTTCATTGGGGTGTAACCTATATGCTAGAGATGGTTTTCCCCTAAATAGAAGGGGATCTGTTGTACTAGGGGAGAGGTTTATGGGAAGGCTGGAGGAGTATTTAAACTAGGAGGAGGGGGGAGGGTTTATTAGATTATAATGGGGCAGACAGGTCAGACGGGGTCAGCCTCTATTGGTGGGCGGAATGGGGAAAGATGGGGGGAGAGTTAGGCAGAGGATAAGAAGGTTCCCATGTTACAAACAACCATTGGAAATGGTACTATTTGTACCAAAATAAAAAATATGCAAAATAAGTGTGCAAAATGTGACAATGAATTCAATTGTTTGTTCACCAATGCCAGAAGTCTGCCAAGCTAAATAGGTGAGTTGGAAGCTCTGGTGCACAAGGAAAACTGATTCATTTGGTATTGCTGAATCTTGGCTTCATTCTTCACATGACTGGGCTATTAATATTCTTGGCTATACTATCTTTTGGAAAGACAGGGAAAAACAGAGGGGTGGTGGTGTCTGTCTCTATGTGAGAAGTGATCTCAAAGTGAATGTTAAAGAGGATCTAGTTGATGGAGAGTGTGAGGAGTCTGAAGCAGTATGGGTGGAAATGTACAGAAGTATGTAATGTACATGGTATGTTACAAAATCCCAACCATGGCATTACATACTGTTGACCACTGAACTCTGTATGCTGTGCTGTCCCGCCCCACTAAGTAAAAATCTTCCTCAGTAAAAAAACTTTTCTCTAGCAAACTCTCCAAAAAAGCAATTTATATTACTCACATGTGGAACCCCTGTCCACAGCTTACCTCTGCACCCAACCATCCACAGCTTACCTTTGTCCTTCCCTCCACAGTCTACCTCTGCACCCCTTGTCTACAGCTCCTCTCTGCACACCCCTTTCCTTCCACAACTTACCGCTGTAACCGCTCGTCCACAGCTCTGGCAAAAGATGAGTTTACAGCAGGTGCAGCATGCCACTCTGCGACCCAGCCCCACCCCATGAACCTTCCTCCAGAGATTATATATTTACCCTCAGTTCCCTATCATTTTCTCATTACAATGGCGCATACATTTCAAATACAAATTTTAGTCTACCTACGTCCAAACAGTGAAGCCTTAATCACAAGTTTGATGGCAGTAGTAGCCATCAGTTTGTGTGGATTTTCTTTAGCCAACGTCAAAGTGAAAGTGATGCAGAGACTGTATAGCCGCCAATCACTTTAATAGAGCAGATGGCACGGTGCAGCCATTTTTTGCCAAAAATTAAGATTTTTACATGTGTACAAAAAAAAAAAAAAAAGAATTTGCTCTAGAGTTGAACTGGTTAAAGATCTTTAAATCCACCTAAAGTCTTGGAAGAATGGAAGAATTTGTTTTTACAAATTACTAGGGTCTGAGATGATTTTGCTATCCATCTTTGGTCTCTAAATGTAGATAACATAGTTCTATAGTCACTAAGAATTACATGTGTGACATCACAATGGCCTTAGGTCATAGTACTGCTGCACTGAACACCGCTTGTACATCATCACATGACATCCTTCAGTGCTGCACTAAGGACTGCCAACCATTTATGGTGAACAAGAAGTGTATTTAGGGATTTTTTTAAAAATAAAATAGGGTGGAAGGACTGTGATGTAAGAAGCTGCAAGCTGCAGTTGGGTTTAACATATGCATTTTTCCTCAGTGTATTTTGCTGTTTTGCTTTAACATTTGCCATTTGTAAAAATGTTTGAATATATTTAAGGCTACGTAAGGCATCCTTACAGCCAAGTACTTAAATAGTTCCTATGTAAGGTTACTTTCCTAATTTAGGACTGTTTGTACAAGTAATGAGGATTGTGTAAAGCAGTTTAACTGAGATACACTGTTATGTCAAGGTCTTTGCAAATCTATCTGCTTTGCATTTTTTTACTTAAATCATTTGTTGTTGGGTAATCATTTACATAGAACTTTCACTAAATTCACTAAATTCTACAAGGTGTATTTGTTGGCATCTGCGGCAGCTTTATTTGGCTGCAAAGTTTATAGGGGTCTGTTCCCTTTTTGGGGGTGTATTGTTCAGGTTGGGCTCCAGTTGTTTTTTGATGAGCTCCTATTTACCTGGTTGGCTATTTTGTTTAGCCTTTGGATTTATTTGTTGTCCCACCCCTCATGTTTGGTACTACTTGGGGACATCCCTGTTGTTCAGAAAAAATGAAGCTGTGTCCTTCAATAAAGGAAAGAGACAATAGGATGTTTGTACTTACCGTAAAATGGACATTGATGGACACAGCAACCAACCCTCTATGGAGTTTTAATACTTCTGACACTACTTGTTACTACACTGAAGGCCTATAGCAGAGGGGGGATGTATACCACCTAGGACTGCTTATAGGCGTAGCGTCTTTATTTTGCCTAATGTCCTACTCCTTTAGGGGGCAGTATAACCCTGTGGTTGTGAATAATAGAGAGTTGTGTCCGTCAATGAACTCAGAGAAATGGATTTTACGGTAAGTACAAAAATTCTTTTTTTTTTTTTGCTGTACTTAAACACTTTTTGTGTAGGCTTTTTAATAGTTAAAGCTTTGAAGAGTATGGGAAGAATATTTTTTATGCTTTACTTTATGAAATTAATAACATAAGCGCAAAGTACGTTTTATTTTTTAGAAGAATTAGTATTTTATTGTGATCGTAATTTGCTGTCACATGAACATTGGTAAAAATAGTAATGCATTTCATTTTCATCTACAGATTTATGTTCATCTGAGAGAAGGAAGTGGTAGTGATGGCATTGACACATTAAAGTTTAAACCACAACTGCACAGCATGGTAGCCAAAAACTTGTGTCAAAGTGCTCCTGGAAAAAACTATATCATATTTACTGGACCAAGCATCACAAGCCTCAATTTGTTTGAAGAATTTGAAAAACAAGGTTTGTAGCACTCTGATTATAAGGGTAATTTAAGATGGCTCCTATGCATGTGTTATTTTAATAATGTGACCTTGAATGTATTTTAAGTCCATGGATAACATAAATTTTCTCAGCTCAGTGCCGCTTTCCAGTTCTCTGTAGTGTTGCTTTGCTAGATATTCTGACATAGAATGGTTGCTTGTGACTAGACTATAAATAAACCAGGGTCTCAATTCACAACCTTGTTTTAACTGCTTCTTACCTGCTTCTAAACCTTCATTATCACCTGTCTGTGTTTGTTTCTGCCCTCTTTTGTCATGTGAAGTTCACATAGCCGCTACACTCCTCATAAAACTTGACCTTCAAAAAGTAGAACTTCCGCTTTAAAGCCTCCTCGCCCCCTGACATGCCACATTTGGCATATCATTTGTTTTTTTTTGGGGGGGTGGGGGGGTGGGTGTACATAGTGTAGCACTACTCCCATGGGAGCTGCTGAAAATGGGTTCCCCTGGGTTACCCATAGCAACAACTTGTGAATTCTTAAGACTCTAGATCCTTGGCTCAGTCAGTAAACAGTCCAGGGGATTTGGTTTTTGTTTTTATTTTATGATGCGATGGGAGAAGGGATGAGTGGGATACTCCAACTTGGTAAATTATGCACAAACTTGAGGACTTCTAGCTATGTTGAATGCGGCAAGGCCGCTGCTTCACCTTGCCACTGAAGTGAAGTATTTGAAAGATGAACTACTTGGTAGATTACTCTTCAGGGCTCTACTTGTCAACCCCTTTACACTCTGCAGGGTTCTACTTGGCACCCCCTTTACACTCTTACTGTGTGTGCTGACCCTCTGTCCACTGACCTCACTGGAGTGGTCCCCCTTCCTGGGCAGACCCCTTGGCAAGCCCCCTGGTACTCACGGACACAGTTTTTTCCAGGTGGCTCTTCCTGCAACTCCACTGTCAGCTTCTCCAGGACCTCTAGGGCTCAGCTCCACACCTGACTCACTAGGCCGACTGCCTGTGTCCACTTTCCTCAGCATGCAGGAGGAAAGACATCCGTCGCCCTCCTCCTGGGATTCTGCTTCCTGCCAAAGATGCCCTGTCACATGTGCTCGCAGTTTTCATGGTCAATCCTAGGATGCACTGCTGTGGTGCCCTCCCACTGGGACTGCCACAAAAGCCTGTGTGTCACAGGATAGGTTTCCTCCACTGTCCAACATGATACAGTGGGGACAATCCCTCAGACCAAGTGACTCACACCTCGACACATGTAACAGGCATAACTAATAGATCAGGCTCCCCTGATAAGCAGATGGAGCACATAAATGCTTTTTCCTAGCACCTTTCTAGGAGGGTGCTACATCAGTTTTGACAGGTACCCGCTCCCACTTCTGCTTGGGCCGTCTAGGCGGCTCGAGCGGAAGTTCTCCTCTCTCCCTCCCTGCAATCTTCTGGGACACGTCACAGGTCCTAGAAGATTGCCTGTCCACTCAGGACGCTTAGTGCGACTCGCGCATGTGCAGTGCGCACCTGGCTGTGAAGCCGCAAGCTGTCACAGCTGGGTGCCCACAGTAGTGATTTCGGTGCCGCAGGGAGAAGAGGGAGAGAACCGAGGCTCCCGCCGGGCGCATCGCTGGACTGTGGGACAGGTGAGTGCGTGTTTATTAAAACTCAGTAGCTACACTTTTTGTAGCTACTAACTTTTAATAAACACAAAAACCAGTGGAACTCCGCTTTAAATAACTGGTGGATGCTCAAAGTTATTGGTATGGATTGTGATATGCCAGAACTAGATGTGAAGATACCAACTCACCGCTACTCAAATTAAATGCATATCCAGTGATGTATTTAGGTTTTGTGCTGCCCTAGGCCTGACTAAGCTTGGGTACCCCCTAATTTAAATATGACCCACCCCTTCCTGTAAAGGCCACACCCATCCTGTCACCTGTAAACCACAGACCACAACCACAGTCTATCAGTGCCCATAAGTGCAGCCTCATCAGTTCCCATAAGTTCAGATTCATCAGTGACCATGAATGCAGCCTTCTCAGTGCTCATCATTGCAGCCTCATTACTGCCTATCAGTGCAGCCTTATCAGTGCTCATCAGTGCAGTCTCATTACTGCCCATCAGTGCAGCCTCATTAGTGCAGCATATCAGTGTGGCCTCATCAGTGGCTTTCAGTACAGTCCCATCAGTGGAGCATTAGGCTGCAGTGCCACACTTATTATCATTGGCAGCCATCAGGCCATTTGTATTAAGTGTGGTTGACGGGCTGCGGTCTGTCTGAATGTCCTCACCGGCCGGTATTATCATACTGGCAGGTAGCAGTGTGACCACTTTTTGGGGAGTGCCAGACGGACTTGCCTCCTGGACCCTGCCCAATTCGCCCCATAAGACTGGCACTATACTAAAAGTGTAGCACAAGCTGGCGGGGACCCTTTTCGCGTGGAACCCGGGATCAGGGCTGTTTTTTGCGTGCGGGGGGGCAGCTTTTTTGCTGCCCCCCCTGAAAAGTGCTGCCCTAGGCCTGGGCCTTTTTGGCCTAGGCCAAGATACAGCACTGTGCATATCACATATTTATTTTGAAGACAGTGTCCCGTAAGTCATAGGAAACTGATGTTCCAGGGCCTCACAGGGTCCCTTCCTTAAGGTGACATAGTAACAATAAGTATGCACATGTATACCCTGGTAAGACCCATAGCAACCTGTGTAACACCCTTTTATCTTAATGATGCAATAATGCTGCCAAAAAACAGCAAGTAATCATCAGAAATGGAGTATGGCAATCAATCTTTGGTCATAGACAAAAACCACTTTACTCCAAGAAACAATATTGTATCCAAATAAGGAGTACAACAGTAAGCAGCCCTCTATGTGAATCTGTCCATTGGATATCATTAGGGAAAACTACGTCTTCCTTGACGATATTTTTTGAATGCGATACTTGGATTTGCTATATAGATGAGATCTTTGTGATTTGGACAGGTGCCCAAGATGTAATCCAGGACTTTGCTAATTTTCTTAATTCTGTGGTAGATGGCATTGTCTTCAATCCACCAATCTCACAATTTCTTGTGTAATACGAAGATTGGCCCTTACTGTTTCTTATGACTCCTGACGCCGTCTTCATAATAACGTGAAATGCATTTATTTGGAGTGCTTATGACATTGTACCATAAGTCTTGTCCTCATCTATGTCTCATCTAAAAAAAATGTCTAAAAGGACAGCTCCTTCCTTTCACAGGTTCATTGTTCAGCATTGCTGTGTATCACTCCCTGTGTTTTGTATGTTTACTTTCTGATACAGATTTTGAATCATTCCCAGGTTGGACTTCATTTTTGATTCTGCGCTTCACATGCTGTTTTGTTACCTTGCTGTCTCATGTAATAGTTCTTTAGACAGAGGAAGTGGCTCATAATGCTGTTAGTCCCTTTGGAAATCATGCACGGGTGAACACATTGACTCCTGTGACATTGGAGCTCCTATAGATAGTGTGACAGGAAGTCAGGTAAATCTGGGAATGTAGTCACAGGAAGGAGATACATTTCCACCTGATTTAGAAAGTTCACTGATACTATAGGGTGTTGGCTACAGAGCTAGCCAGCAGGAAGTTGAAATGCCTTCACCTGTTCAGAATGAGGGAGTTAAGGCTCTATAATTTGTTCAGAGAAAGTCCTATTGATTGCTGCCTCCTGTCGCCGTGTGGGCTGGGAGAGGAAGGCAGACAAACGGCTGCATCCTGACGCCATGTGGGTAGAGGACAGTCCTGTGTGCCCCCTGAAAGCTGAGTGAGCATGGGGAAGACCTCCTGAAGCGGTGTGCGCTCAGGAGGGTAAAAACGAGTGAAGACGTCTCAAAGGTGAGAAGACGAAGTGTTTCTGTGTGAAAGAAAACAAAGGGACATGTTCAATGGACAATGTTTATATGTGAAAAGAAAACAAATGGACATTTGAGTGTCTGCTGTAGGATCAGCAGTGTCGGCCCAACAGTAGGTTGGGAGGACTTCTTAGGTAGGTTCCAGAGTGAGTAGGTAGCCGCCCACAGAGGCAAGGATTTATTTTGTCTTTTATTTTATTTTGCTGTTTTTGCTGCATGCACTTGTTTGAAGAAATTGACCTAATAAACCAAACTATTGTTTTCAACCACTCCTCGGCTATCTCCCTGTGTGCCGACCCCCCCCAAAGGGGTCACCCATACGCCTACCACCGAGCTAATCCCTTACATATGGTGGAGGTATGCAGTGGGCATAAGCAGAGATCCCTGCAAGGAAGTGCAAATGTTTGATGAACTTTATCTGGTGCATGAGATTGCACAATCTATGTGTGCAGGAGAGAAGATCCTGACAGAAAAAAAAAAGTGTTTTAAAGAGACAGCGGTCTCAAAATTATTTGATGAACTTTGTTGTGTCTGGTGCAAGTGACTGCACAAACTGTGTGTGCAGGAAAAGAGATCTTGCAAGAGAGAGAAAAACTACATGTGTTGAAGAGACAGTGGTCTGAAAATTGTTTGCTGGACTGTGAAAAATTTGTTTGTGGAGTTATTGAAGATGGGGCGTTCAAAACGCCTGAAGAATGCAAAGATAGATGAAATGAGAGACCGGATTCTGTGGATGGAGGGGATGTTACCGTCTGAACCAGCCCCATCCATGCCTAAAGAGAGTCTACTAAAGAGGAAGGGTGTTGTCCCTAGCAACACTGATGAAACTGCTATGGAGACGCAGTGTGCTCAGATGAAAAGTAAAATCAAAATGGAGGAGATGTTGAAACAACTGATTATATCAAATACAGCTCAACAACAGGCAAATGCAGCTCAACAGCAGGCAAATGCAGATTTTCAGCGGAGCTTTGCAGCTCAACAAAAGGCTCATCAAGAGAGCATGGCAGGCTGGAAACAGAGACGCCAGCAGCCAATGGAGACCATCGGTTTGGAGAAAACCGAGTATGTGTGCAGGGCTGAGTTGGATGCCTTGCAACGGAAAATGGAAGAAAAGGAACAAGCCGTGGAATTGCTTAACCACTTTACAACCGGAGGATTTTGCTGTCTTCCGTCCAGGCCACTTTTTGCGATTCGGCGCTGTGCGACTTCAACTGACAATTGCGCGGTCGTACGACGCCGTACCCAAACGAAATTTACGTCCTTTTTTTCCCACAAACAGAGCTTTCTTTTGGTGGTATTTGATCACCTGTGCGATTTTTACTTTTTGCGCTATAAACAAAAAAAGAGCGTTTATTTTGAAAAAATAACAATATTTTTCACATTTTTTTATATGAAATTCCCCCCAAAAAAGATGTAAAAACCAATTTTTTTAAAAGTTTTTGGCCAATTTGTTTTATGCTACATATGTTTGGTAAAAAAAATCGCAATAAGCGTATTTTGATTGGTTTGCGCAAAAGTTATTGCGTTTACTAACAAAGGGAAAGATTTCTGTCATTTTTGGTGTTTTTTTTTTAACGCGTAATGGCGGCGATCTGCGATTTTTTTTGCGGGACTGCGACATTGCGGCGGACAGACCGGACCCCTGACTGACATTTTTGACACTTTTGGGGGTACCAGTGACATTACTGCAGTAATCAGTGCTATATATATGCACTGTTACTGTAAAAATGACACTGGCAGGGAAGGGGTTAATTTTATTGGAGAGGGAGGGGTTAATGTATGCCTGGTGCTTACTGACGTGTAGGGGGGGAGGTGACTATGTGATTCATGGACAGATCGGATGTCCAGCTATGCTGAACAGTCCGATCTGTCACTCCCTGTCACTATGGAGATCCGCCCGCTGTGTTTACACACAGCGGGCGGATCTCCAGACTCGATCCCCGACGATCGGGTAAGAGCAGCGGCGATCGCCGCTGCTCCTCCCCTGGCCCGACTCCCGCTGTGAATGAAAACAGCGGGAGCGAGCCTCCGGCGGCGCGCAAGCACCGCCCAGAAGGGGAGGAGTCCAGTCACGTTAATACTACGTGACTGGACGGGAACGAGCCACTCTGCCGCAGTAGTATTACTGTGAGCGGTAGTAGAGTGGTTAAGATGGAGCATAGAAACTTGCAGGAAACGAATGAACTACTCAAGTCTCATGTGTCACAGTGGGAAGAATCCACTGCTCTTCTTTTGGTCGAGTTGCAAAAACGCAGAGAGACTATAATGGAGAAAGATACCATCCTCATGGAAAAGGAAAGTGAAATTCAGACTTTGCAGAAGCAAAGCATGTGTGAAATGTTGGAGTTGCGTAATCAGCTGGAAAAAAGTCTTCAGTGTTTGGAAGTTACAAAAATAGACCTGCAGGAGTCGCAGGAACAGAATGTCGCTCTGAAAACGACATTGTCTCTCAGCGACAACGAGAAAAGTGAAAGAGAGGCTAAATTACTGAGTACTGTGTATGAGCTCACCACTTTGAGCAATGTGGTAGACGAATTACGTGCAGACTGTGAAAGTTGGAAAGGTGAAGCCCAACGTTTCCAGCAGCAGTTAAAGGAGAAAGAAGCCTGTGTGGCAGAATTACAGTCTCATTCCCAGAAACTAGCCAATGAGGTGAAGGCTCTTATGCAGGTAAAAGGAGATTGTGAACATAAGAGGGAAAAAGTAGAGGCACAGCTTCTGGAATCGCAAGTCAAGGTGTCAGAAGGTGACCGATTGTGTGCTAAGCTGTCAGAGAAGGCAAACCGATTGCAGGTTGAGTTGGACAGTGTCACAAATCGGCTTTCTCAAGCAGACAGCAAATCTAGAGAAATTGCGGAAGATTTTTCTATCTTGGAATCGCAGCTGCAAGACACGCAGGAACTCTTACAGGAAGAGAGGTGTCAAAGGCTGAGTTTTAGCACAAAGCTCAAACAAATGGAAGATGAGAAAAATGGCTTCCTGGAACAATTAAAAGAGGAGGCGGAAGCAAAGAAAAACCTATCAGAGCAAGTCGCAACATTGCAAGCTCAGATAGCGGATATGAAAAAACGCATGGAAGAAAGCGTTGGTTCATTACAGTGTGTTGAAGATGTGAAAAAGAAGTTTGATCAGATGCTTGGTGAAGAGAAGACTGTGTCTGCAAAATATGCAGAAGAACGCGCCCGTGCAGAAACGGAGGTGCGTGATAACGAGAGCAAAGCCCTGTTCTTGGCTCGCTCTTTGGAGGAAGCTCTAGAGTGTAAGGCTGAACTAGAAAGTGTTAACAAACAGCTGCGTACAGAAATGGAAGAATTGGTCAGCTCCAAGGATGATGTTGTGAAAAGCGTTCAGGAGCTAGAAAAGTCTAAGCGAGCCTTAGAACAGCAAGTAGAAGAGATGAAGATTCCGTTGCAGGAACTGGAAGAGGAATTCCAGGCAACAGAGGATCTGTCCCAAAGAGGGGATAGTGTGCCTGATGCAGTTTTTAAAAGGATCAGTGTTTTGGGGTCTGTCCTGAGTGAGCCTCAGAAATGTGATGACACGTGGCTTGAATCACCCCTTTGGAATAAACCGTTCCTTCAAAAACTTCAAGCATTGGAAAATGTATCATTAGAGCTTCAGCAAACAAAAGAGTTGTGTAAGAAATGTGATGATTTCTCAGTTCAGGCTGAAAACCTAGTGGAGAAAACTAAAGCGGAGAAAACTAAAGCAAGTGATATAAATCTGGGAGAAAAAAGCAAACGCCACCTAGTGGAGAAAACTAAGGCTGTTGGTGAAAACGTGAAGCAAATGAATAAGTGCCTTTCAGGGAGTGTTTCCAAAATGGAACTGGTGAAAGACGGGTGGCAGAAGTTTGATCGTGATCTTGAGATGCATTCCATGTGGAATTCAGATAGGAAAAGGAACTAGGTGACTTTGAGCGGTCAAATAGTTCAGCAGAAAGTGCATTGAAGAAACCTGTAAAAGAATGTGTTGCAGTTCCATGCTTCTTCACTGATGCAGAGAGGAGGTCTATAATGGATACCACCCAGATCGCTGGGTTCAACTGTGTTGTTGCCTTTGACCCATATGATGATGGAAGGAAAGTTGATAAAGTACAGACAGTTCTTGGAACAAAGCTAAGTGAAGCAGAGGTTCTCAAAGTGTTGTGGAAATCATTTGTTGATTGCAGAGAGAGGCGTCTTAAGAATGTTGAAGACTTTAAGACTAGCAAAATTGAGTTACCTATGGATCACGGTCCTCCATGGTGGATTGGACAGACGGTTATGAGGGACAAGCTGTCTGACATTTATGAGAAAGCTGTCAATGAAGATGACAGAAACGAGGAGCAAAATGATGCCAAAAATGCAGTTGAAGAATGTGTATATGAGATGAGAGACAAACTGTGTGGCATTTATGAGAAATCCGTCAATGAAGATGACAAAACAGTTTCATCCGGAAGCTTGAGGATAATAGGAGGCTTATTAGTGAGTCAGCAGTGCTTGACACATGCGTGCCTGGAAATCTGTGTCCCAACCCTAGGGTTGAAACAAGAGGGGGGGGTATGTGACAGGAAGTCAGGTAAATCTGGGAATGTAGTCACAGGAAGGAGATACATTTCCACCTGATTTAGAAAGTTCACTGATACTATAGGGTGTTGGCTACAGAGCTAGCCAGCAGGAAGTTGAAAGGCCTTCACCTGTTCAGAATGAGGGAGTTAAGGCTCTATAATTTGTTCAGAGAAAGTCCTATTGATTGCTGCCTCCTGTCGCCGTGTGGGCTGGGAGAGGAAGGCAGACAAACGGCTGCATCCTGACGCCATGTGGGTAGAGGACAGTCCTGTGTGCCCCCTGAAAGCTGAGTGAGCATGGGGAAGACCTCCTGAAGCGGTGTGCGCTCAGGAGGGTAAAAACGAGTGAAGACGTCTCAAAGGTGAGAAGACGAAGTGTTTCTGTGTGAAAGAAAACAAAGGGACATGTTCAATGGACAATGTTTATATGTGAAAAGAAAACAAATGGACATTTGAGTGTCTGCTGTAGGATCAGCAGTGTCGGCCCAACAGTAGGTTGGGAGGACTTCTTAGGTAGGTTCCAGAGTGAGTAGGTAGCCGCCCACAGAGGCAAGGATTTATTTTGTCTTTTATTTTATTTTGCTGTTTTTGCTGCATGCACTTGTTTGAAGAAATTGACCTAATAAACCAAACTATTGTTTTCAACCACTCCTCGGCTATCTCCCTGTGTGCCGACCCCCCCCAAAGGGGTCACCCATACGCCTACCACCGAGCTAATCCCTTACAATAGGTATAAGAATCGGAAAATCAAGAAACTTGAAGAAACTGCTCAAGAAAATTGATAGTGACAGCAAGGGGCCAGGAACACAACACACAGTAAAATAAATTAATAAAGGGTTGGTGCAAAGATTGTTAGAGTGCATGATTGCTGCAGATGTGCTCGGTAGAAGGTATTCATCCATTGGCGACCGGTGCGCAGGTGTGCCCCCCCCGTATCAATGCGTCCGGCCCCTTAATCTACATGCGGGGCGCCAGACGCATGGAGTTCAATGGGGGTTTTTTTTATGAGTCACCTGATTAGAGCCAGAGGCTCTAATAGGCTTCAGAAAAGGGAGGACCCCGGGCGCAGAGCAGTGCGCCCCGAGCCGACCCATTGTGTGACAATAGCGAATGAAAATTCGCTATTGTCACTCGGATCATCCTCCTGGCCAATCAGGAAGAGGGTCCGAGACCCGCTTCCTGATTGGCCAAAAGGCAAAAACCATGCCATTGGCCGAGGAGGAGGTGGGAGGACTAGAGGAGATAGATTTCTTGTGGAGACAGTAAATACACTGCACATTTTAGAGTGGCCTTTTATTGTGGCCAGCCTAAAGCACACCTGTGCAATAATCATGCTGTCTTACCAGCATCTTGATATGTCACACCTGTGAGGTGGATGGATTATCTCGGCAAAGGAGAAGTGCTCACTAACACAGATTTAGACAGATTTGTGAAAAATATTTGAGAGGATTAGGCCTTTTGTGTACATAGAAAAAGTCTTAGATCTTTGAGTTCAGTTCATGAAAATTGGGGGCAAAAACAAAAGTGTTAAGTTTATAATTTTGTTCAGTGTACAAATACAGGGCTCAGAACTTCAAGTCCTGAGCTACTAGACAGGCGTTAAGGGTTTTTCGCCATCAGTTGCCCTACCCTGCCCCAAATTCTGCCCCTAAATACACCCTCATAAATGATCTCATAAAATGACACTGTTAAATGTTTTTGCATGAATGCAGAAGTTACAAAAAAAAATATTAATAACAACTTTATCAGTGCAGCCTTATCAGTGCCCATCAATGTAGCCTATCAGTGCCCATCAGTGCAGCATCATCAGTGAAGCTTATCCGTGCTGCCTCATCAGTGCCCATCAGTGAAACTTCACCAGTGCCCATCAGTACAGCCTGATCAGTGCCTATGAATGCAGCCTCACCAGTGCCCATGAATGCAGCTTCACCAGTGCCCATCAATGAAACCTCACCTGTGCCCAACAATGCAGCCTCATCAGTGCCCAACAATGCCCCCTTACCAGTGCCTATCAATGCAACCTCACCTGTGCCTATGAATGCAACCTCACCTGTTCCCATCAATGCAGCCTGATCAGTCCCCATTAATGCCCATCAATAAAGCCTCATCTGTGTGAAGGGAACTCTTAAGGTGTCAGCATACCAAGTCAATACTTTTGACAATTACGTATGCATTCGCTTCTGCGCGCGACCACGGAAGCACAGGGCGCTTCACATTTTTTTTATTTATTTTATTTGTATCACTTTTATTCCTATTACAAGGAATGTTAATATCCCTTGTAATAGAAATAAGCATGACAGGTCCTTTTTATTGAGAGATCTGGCATCAAAAAGACTTCAGATGTCTCATTTACTTTTAAATCCAGAAAAAAAAGTAATTTTGCCTTTAAGAGAAGAGAAAAAATCATCCTTTTAAAGCCAAAAGGTGGAAGTGATGTCGGATGTTGCTCAGGTTCTCCTAGGGCATAGAGCCAAGTGGGGGCTATCTTGCTTTGAGTGGGGGCTTGCTCGGCTTCATGCCCAGCCATGGAATGGATCGGATCGGTTACAGGCTAACCGAGAATCGGTGGCGGCACCTCTCCCGCTGCCTCTAAAAGTGATCCCGCTGCAAATCTGCCACCGGGACCACTTTTAGTAGGCACAGAATCGCCCACAGTATAAAAAATATCAAGGTTATGGCTGCTAGCTTGCTGCCATAACAATAGTATTTAAGGACAAAGTAATGATGTATATATATATTGTGGGCGATTGTCAGGTGGTTAAAAGCTCATCTGATAAGGACGGAGGGGAGGTAGATGGCGCTGCCTATAAAACCAATATATGCAATAAATATGAATCAAATAGCAGGATATATCTTAAAAATATCAATAAAATGAGGTAAACACGTGCTGAACCAGGGGGTTAAGACCCTGAAAGTGACTAAGTGATAAATTAGAAGGAATTAGAATTTCCTGAAAATGGGCTAAAAAGCTGAAAGTGACTGTGCAAAAGAGAAAGAAAAAAAATAGCCCCAAAACTAGGGCTCAGCTTTCTTAAAAAGTGAAAAGAGTTATAAATATAGCTCAAGCTAGACAGTGCCTGTAGATAAAGTGGTGAAGTAGTGCAGAATCCATTGTGGTGAGATAAACCACATAAAAGGTATTACACAAATTAGAATACTAGGCAATGAATCCAATAAAGTGTGCAAAAAAGATTGAAAAAGAATACTATTGGATATAATGCGATTCACCAAAATCGCATACACATCAAAACACTGACAGAGTGCTTAAACTGTGCAAAAAGTGATAAAGTGCTCAATAGTTTCCACAAATATAAAATATATATGTGATAAAATAATAAGGTGACAGGGAAAATGAATGAAGATATAATAAAATGCTAAATGCTATAAAAATTGCATAAAATATTAAACACAGGTATTCAAGACATTCGTTCTTAGTACAAATCCTCTAATGGATAGAAGGAAATCCTACAGGATTCACAGTATAAAATCAGCAGGGAAAAATTCCAAAATATATGTAATGCGGGGGACCTAAAGTGCCATAACAAAAGTTCAGCAGGGAAAAAATTGTCCAATATATACGTGACAATCCAATGAATATCCTTAGGGTATTTTTAAATCCTAAAATCAGTTCTTAAAGTGCCGAAAATGCTATATTCAAGGTGACTTCAGTGCAGGTGCCTTTAAAAATCCATAGGGGTGCTTAATGAGGTGGTCAAACGGTGCTCCCTGCACTCCCAGGACCACACTTACCAGAGGTGACTACCCCTACAGGGGTAACAAGCCTGTGTGTAATACTTGGCTCTCCCACTCCTCAGGTCCCAGCCCTCGGTTTCCCTGGGTGGTCTGGTCAGCTCTGGATGGTGTCCCTGTGTGTATAGGCTATAACCTGCCCGGATCTGGTCCCTTTAAGAACCTAACCTCACAAGGTCCAGAAAAGTTCCAAGGATCTATGCTGCTAACACAGACCTACTTGTCATAGGAAAACCATAAACTGATACTTTGCATTTCAGAACATTGGCATGGCAATGAAGCGACACCTGTGGTAACGGATCTGCACGCTGTGCACTTAACTGAAGTCCTTCTTTTTCCAGTGATATCCACGAGTGTCTCAGCCATCTGAGACTCTTCCTCCTGATTGGCTGAGGCACAGCATCGGCAGCATTCACTTTTTTTTTTAAATAACAAACATCCTATGCAATGTTTTTGCACAGAGCAGCCCCAATCCTCCTCTTCCTGGGTTCCCCGCCGGTGCTCCTTGCTCCTCCTCTTCTTCAAGTGCCCCCATAGCAATCAGCTCCTCTCTGCTGTCCATTAGACACACAGAATGGGGCTTGGCCCGGTCCTCTCTCCCTCCTCACTTGCTGTGAATAATAGCAGCCGGAGCCAATAATCAATGAGAGGGCAGAGACCCGGAACAGCAGTATCTCTCTTGCACACTGCTGGGTCGGGATTGGGCTCGGGTAAGTATTAGAGGGGGCTGCAGGGGGAGTTGCATACAGAAGGTTTTTTACCTTCATACATAGAATGCATGAAAGTAAAAAAACTTTCAACCTTTAGAACCACTTTAAAATTGTGTTTAATGGTGCAGGAGATTTTAGAACACCAGATTTAGTGAGATTCTATTAGTCCTGTATAGAGGAGTGTGAGTTTATTCTGCTGGGGATTACACAGCGCTAAGATTAGGCATACCAGAGCAAACTTCCTGACTTTAATACAGTTGTACAGTGTACTGACTTACATTAGTAGCTCACGTATTGCCTGAAATTGATGCCTGTAATCTATCCCTAGCCTCTATTTACTACAATTTGTTGCCTAGCATGAGCAGGAGTGAGTGGTTGCTGTAATAATTGTTTATTGTACTTGGCATGCATTTAGCTTTAAAGCATTGCAAAAGCCTAATTACATATGTTTTGCTCAGTTGCCCATAGGACATAAAATATTTTCTTTTAAAAAGTTCATAGGTGCAAATCAGCTATTTCTGAACCTTTGGCATTAAGCTTGCTCTGTCATCTTCCCCAACTTTTAAAAGGTGAGCGAACATAAATAACAATCTGTATTCCATGCAGTACATTTTTGGAACTGTATGTCTCATCATGCCTTGCTCTGGCAAGCATACATGCCGAGGTATTCATAAAGGTTTGGCAGTCCCTTGTGTTCTTTTTTCTTATCTTGGGCTGTCAACACATCAACCTCTATGCCAATCATGGGAGCATGCATGAAAGGGTGGCTCTAGAGATCGACCGATTATCGGCAAAGCCGATATATCGAGGGCCGATATGCACTTTTCCCCTATATATCGGAATCGGCCAACAAGATGACCAATATTGCCAATATTTCGGGAAAGTGCTTGTACCGGAGTGATGCCTGCAGCTAGAGGCATCACCCCGGTACCGGCATCCATAGTCGACGGTCAGCTGTCTTGTAATGACAACCGATGCAGCTGAGAAGACGCTCAGCTGTCATTACAAGGAGCGGGAGGGGACGTCCCCCCCCTCCGCCGCCTTCTGCGGCTTGCCCGGGTCTCCCATCCCACCGGGAGACCCGGGCAACCAGCCTGCATGGCCGCCAAAGACCTGATCAAAGCCGCATTCGGCTCTGATCGGGTCTCCATGCAAAACCTGGAAGTGATGTTATGAGTGACATCACTTCCGGGTACTGCCTGGACCCAGGTTAAAAAAAATTACAGCATTTAAAACAGCTAAACTTGGCGTTTTGAATGCTTTTACATGCAGGGGAGGGGTTTGGGGTATTTTAGACCCCCAGATCCCTCCACAAAGGTACCTATCAAATTAAAAAAAAAAGTTTTTTTTTTGTACGAAAATATCGGCCCATATTGACCGATACCAATATGCATTGGCCAAAATATCGGTATCGGCAACGAAAAACTGATATCGGTCGATCACTACTCTAGAGGGATCCTGCAAAGGAAGGGAGCCACACTAGAACCAAATATTAGTTCCAGCATTCAGTGGACCCATTATTTCAGGTAGGAAAAACCTGAGAGCATCAAGGAGCAGCATTCATTGTAAGTGATTTTCCCATCATGTGAAAAATCTTTTAAAAAGTTGACTTTAATATCCCTTTAGGCAGATCTCAGGTACTTTTTACATTATATCTAAAAAAAAAAATATTTCAAGATTAAAATGTTTCAAGTTCTTTTCTGACCCTTGCATGTATTAAAAATGATTGATAAAATAGTTTTAGTTAATTTATTGGTTACTAGTGGAGAGATCTTGTTGGACTTGTCATGAAATATGTAGTGAAAATTTAGAGCTATGCTAAATTAAAGGTACCTAAGCTTACTGATTCTGATAACTAAAATTCCAAGCTAATTCCTAATTACCTTGTATAACAAGGCCAAGGTGAACTGAGGAATTACCGCGGATTATTCCAGGCTTGCCTGCGTACAATATTCACATGGGATCCTGACTATCCAATAGTATGGCAATATGTTGATAAATTCTATATTTTGTAAAGCTTATACGGTAAGTATATCAATATGGAAAGAGGTCTTCTGTGATGCAGTAAAATGGTAGTATGGTAGAATAATCCAAACATAAAACACACCGTTAATAGTTCTGGTGATTTTTCAGAACAGACAGATTAGGGGATGGGGGCCTCAAGGTGCTTGGATTTCAAAAAATATAAAAATATTGTATGTATCATGACTGTTTTGTATTTTGTGAGTTCTAGTTACTTCTTTTGTATTGTAATACGTTATGCTTAATACATGTTGTAATCACTTTTGCTGATGTTCCAAAAAATATACATACTGTAAAAAAAATAAACTTTTTAAAAAATGACAAAAAAAAAATGTCCTACCAATTATTTGTTTGGTTTGCCACAGTGATATTGTACAAATTCATTTGGAGACAATTGTAGTCATTGGGGTTTGGGTGTTTTGTTTTCTGCCAAGACTCCTCACAGTCTAAAGGCTAGTATACACTATAAGAAAATCGGGCAAACATTTTCGTCCAAAGAATTTTCGTATAGTGTGTACACAACTTTCCACAGCTGATTCTGAATTTTTGTATGAAAATTCTCAAAGGGGCAAACTCCAAAATTTTTCTCGTATGGAAAAAACTAACGAGTTTTGTTTAATGTGTACTGTTTTCGTACAATTTTTTATTTTTTTTTGTACAAGAAAAATCAGAAAAAACAACTGCGCATAATCAGAAACAATAAACAACAAGAAAAAGTCTTTGTTTCGTTCATCGGTTCTGATTTGCCGTGAAACAACGAGGTAAATCAGACGGTCGTTCCGATTTTCTTATAGTGTGTACCCCACTTAAGGCTCCAGTTTCACTTCACAAGCAACAGCAGATTGTTGCAACTAATTGTAAAATGAAGGAGAGCAGGCAAAAGTGCAATCTAGAACACAAGTTGAGATTGGAACAGGTGATCAAAAAAGTAAAAAAAAGTAAAGAAAATGAATGCATGGAAAGCTAGAAAATAAAACCTAAAAATCTGTCAAACACATTTTTAAAGGCTAAGTTCACCTTTTGTTTTTCTAAAAAAAATAAAAGCTTTCTTTGATTTTCAAAACAAGGCCTTACCTTAGCTAAGTTCACCTTTTGTTTTTCTAAAAAATAAAAGCTTTCTTTCTTTATAACGTGCGTTAAGCCACGTTATACGTTTTTTTTCTTCCATTCAAAATCAATGGTTCCCTATGGGAGCCTATTGATTTGAATGGAAGTCGCACCGCAAGTCGGATTAGGGGCGTGACCGCTCGGTGACATCACCGGAAGGCCCCGCCCCCTTATGTCACAGATGACGTCATCTGTGGAGTAAGGGGCGGGGCCTCCCAGTGACATCATCGGGGGCCACGCCCACAATGGCTATATAACAAGCTGCAGAGACCGGAGACCGGCATAATCATCGGAGACATCGTCGGAGGAGGACCGGAGGAAGAAGGAAGAAGAAGAAGAAGAAAAAGAAGAGAAGAGAAGAGCCGAGAGCAAAAGAGCTGAAGAGCGGACAGCAAAAGAGCAGAAGACCAGGAGAGGGAGAAGACCAGGAGAGGGAGAAGACTAGAGAAGAGAAGAACAGATGAAGATTTTTGATAAACTTTAAAAAACTTCTGTCGTTATTTACATACACTGCTTCTTATGGGGTGAATGGGTAGGGGTACAGTGTACCCCATACCCATTCACATAGGGAGGGGGTCCGGGATCTGGGGGGCCCCCCTTGTTAAAGGGGGCTTCCAGATTCCGATGAGCCCCCTCTGCCCGCAGACCCCCACAACCACCGGCCAGGGTTGTCGGGAAGAGGCCCTTGTCCCCATCAACATGGGGGCAAGGTGCTTTGAGGTGGGGGGTGCAGAGCCCCCCCCTGCCCCAAAGCACCAACAACCCCCATGTTTAGGGCATGTGGCCTGGTGTGGTCCAGGGGGGTGGGGCTTCTCGCTCGTCCCCTCCCCTTTCCTGGCCTGCCGGGCTGCATGCTCGGATAAGGGTCTGGTATGGATTTGGGGGGGACCCCACGCCATTTTTTCGGCGTGGGGCTACCCTCAAACTCCATACCAGACCTGAAGGGCCTGGTTTGGAACCTGGGGGGGACCCCCACGCCGTTTTTTTCCCATTTTGGCATGGAGTTCCCCCTCAAGATTCTCAGCAAGTCGCACCGCAAGTCGGATCTGACTTGCAGTGCGACTTCCATTCAAATCAATAGGCTCCCATAGGGAACCATTGATTTTGAATGGAGGCAGAACAAAACGCTGCTAAAAGCAACGTGGCAAAACGTGCAATAACGCCAATGGAAAAAGCTACTGAAAGCACGTTTTTACAGCTGCTTTTTCCGGCGTCAGAACTAACTTTGACGCACGTTTTTTCTAACGCCCCGTGTGCATGGGGCCTAATTGTTAACAGCACACCAAACACAGAAGCAAACACATATTTTGCCACATGAAAAAAAACAGTGACAAATACAACAAAACAAGCAGTAAAAAAACATGCAACCCATATCATGCCAAACTATCCCATGAGCTGATTTGCCACATGTAGTGCAGCCCATTGAAATGAACAGGCTGCCCTATGTGTGCCACTGTAAAAATGAGCCAAAAAACATGCGCTCCCAGCCCCCCCCCACTATTCTAGGTCTGAATGGGGCCTGATAGTAAAATTGGTGCATTTACACAAGAACAATGAGGCTCCATTTACATCTGTGTGTTTCCGAATGCATGACAAACTGCACAGAAAATGCGTGTTTTGCCATGCGTTTCATAAATGCAGTGTTTGTATTGTCATTGCATGTTTAAGGCTCCCCAAGTGCGGCAAACGCATCAAGAACTGCGGTAACGCACCATGCTCCGCTCCAAGAAAAGTTCTTGAGCTTCTCTGGAGCGATTGTTGTGATCAAGTGAATGGGCTGCCCTATGCGGACGAGTGAAAATGCTCCAAAACACTCAAAACAAACGCATGTGGGAATGTGAGTTTTCGCTACTTAGCGATATGAACGAGGCCTGACAACAGAGTATCTCCTCCCACTCCCTCCTATGTACTTGTAGATGGCCATTCACTATTCATTCTGATTGTACAATTTTCTTTAGAGTTACCTGAACTATGGAATAGGAAGACACACCTGAACAACCCATTAAATTTGTATCAAATCAGACAGGTCATTATACTACATAGCTGATGGGAGATCCAAAGCAGATTGTACAATCAGATTGTATAGAAAGTAGGTGGAAGGTGGTATTGTAATGAGGGAGGTGTGGTCCAGATTGGTAAACACACCCTATCACAAACTCTTCTGTGATGCAACAAGGAAGTGAAGGCTTCTGGGAGATGGCCTACTGGAAGTGAATGCTGAACCCATCTACAGGAAATAATGGAATCTGAAAATCATTTCAAATATTCAAATAAACTGATGAGATTTTAAACCTCCTGTGAATAAGGGACGTGAGAGAAAAGCACAGTGGGATGGATGGGCTAGAAATGGCATTGGAAAATGCTTCCTTTTATTCTGAAAAGAGAAACCCCGTTTAAGTCCACATTATTTAATCTCTTGCCGCCAGCACCTCCTGGCCCTTTAAGGTGTTTAGGATGGCGGGGTGCGGTTTATGAACATGTGACCGCCGTGATAGGCTGTCATGGGTGTTATATAATCAGAAAGATTCCGATCGCAAGCAACGATCGTGAGCTTTCCGTTAGCTGCTGGTAATTGTGCCGGAAGTGCGCAGGGCGCACGCTCTCGGCACAGCTGCATTTGCACTAATGAACACAATTATGTGGCTGCTTGGCGCCAAGAGGCCGCATATTTGCATGTGGCCGGCGCCAAGGGGTTAAAATATCGTAATACAAATTACAGAATCATAAAGGTTAACTGATTAAACTTCAGTTTAGACATTAATAATTGTTTATTACAAACTGAAATCGATTCAGAAAGGGACCTATTTATAAACATATTTAGGAAATGGCATACTGAAACCTGTATGTCTCTGTTTGAGTGTCTATTTACCAGCTGTTCTCTATCACATTTATGAAGCATTATGCTTCTGGTGTGCTGTAAAATCTGTAAATTGGGATGAGTGAATTTTTGTAATTTCCCTACAATTTTTTCAAACATCAGATTTAGGAAGAATTACTAATATTCCTTTTGGTAGTTTTCAACAATATAATAACAATATAATGGGCTTTAAATGGTTCTTGTGGATTATGTTCCTTTCCACTATTTTGGACCTGTTCTTGTGCTAAAATCTACCAAATTATCATCATTATATTACACGTTTTCTTTTGCAGAAAAAAACAGGCTGTGTAAAGAAGTAAAATAATTAAATAAAGAAAGATAGTCTGTGTAGGATCTGGGTAAGGGTCCAAACACTGAGACTATATTTCACAAATGAAGAAGGGTTGGGGAGAGAGAGTGTAAAGATAAAAGAGGGAGAAAAGAGAGAAAAGGGAGAGGAAAGGGCAAGGAAAGAGACCAGGAAACACAGGAACGTGGAGAAGAGGGGGGGGGGGGGAGGAGAAAGGAAATGGGAGAAAAAAAGGAAGGATATAAGGGGGAAAGAAGAAAAGGGGGGAGAGGGCTAGTGGGATTTTTGAGCGGTACTGTAACTCTAGAAGGTAAACAACTGGTTTGTAAAAAATATAAATTTTATTTATACATGATTAAAATCACAAAAAACATACATTTAAGACATAAAGTGAAAATGCAGAAAATATATCAATACATCAAGTTTTGACATACAGGCAATAGTAGGCAGTCAAGCATACAACAAAAACCGGTGATCAATTGAGCACCTGGTATCTACCCAACATGTTTCACGGACAATGGAATCCGCTTCTTCAGGGGTTTTGATATAAGGTATGTTTATTGTTTAGCCTTGAGATTCCTGTATGATAGAAATATACATAAGACATACTGCACATAGATTAATACACAGGGGAGTCTTAGCAAGTGCATGCACACCAGTGTTCCGTGCCTCCTCCACCCCACACACGCAAACGGCCACCACCCAGTGAACGCCTCACCAACGGATGTGGAGGGGATATAGGCATGCATTGAGCAGTAGGTAGTGACTAGATAAGATTGTTCGAATTAGGAGGAACAGAGAAGAGAGAGTTTCCTCAAGTGGTAAAAAATACCTGTATAAACGTGATGATGGTAAATATTTGCTGCCAGGGATGCCTATAGTGCTGTAGACAATTGGCATGGCATGGAAAATATCACTTTTTGTGAAGCAGAGAGATTCAAGATTAATAATTGTAATAATAAGGAGACAGGCCTCCAAGGTTAGGGAGAGATAAAGAAATTGTAGGACTGGGCTTACCAAGCCTTGTGGAGATATCTGTCCTATCATGCCAGACTAAAGGGACACACAGGGGCTGGGGCTCAATTGAAGTGCCGGAAGCCTATGTGAGGGGCTTCAACGTTAGAAGGATAACGTTGGCAGTCACAACGGATGTGTGGTCCCTGGGCTGGCCGAGACATCGGGAACATGTTCCCGCCCATGTCTGGTCTGTGGCTGTGCACAGCTGTTGTTGCGGCTGAATATTGCACAGCACGGCGCATGCTCCGTTCCTCGGACTGCACCGTTAGGGACCTGGCTCGACGTACTGACGTCACATCCGCCCGGATGTGCGTCACCGCGCCGGGTTGAGGGGAGGCATTTAAAGCAGTACACAGGCATCATCATTGTAGATGCCGCTGTCCCCGCCATCAGACCCACACACAGGTAAGCAGTGCGGAGCCCGATTATTCAGACTCAGACATTGACCGTAGTTCTATCTTTGACCCTGTCTTTTCTTCATTGACCCAGATGCTTTAATGCTGGTGACGATAGGGGAAGGTTTCCCCTCCACAGGAAAGTAGTTCATTCTATCCTTCTAACGTTGAAGCCCCTCACATAGGCTTCCGGCACTTCAATTGAGCCCCAGCCCCTGTGTGTCCCTCTAGTCTGGCATGATAGGACAGATATCTCCACAAGGCTTAGTAAGCCCAGTCCTACAATTTCTTTATCTCTCCCTAACCTTGGAGGCCTGTCTCCTTTATTATTACAATTATTAATCTTGAATCCCTCTGCTTCACAGAGAGTGATATTTTCCATGCCATGCCAATTGGCTACAGCACTATAGACATCCCTGGCAGCAAATATTTACCATCATCATGTTTATACAGGTATTTTTTACCACTTGAGGAAACTCTCTCTTCTCTGTTCCTCCTAATTCGAACAATCTTATCTAGTCACTATCTACTGCTCAATGCATGCCTATATCCCCTCCACATCCGTTGGTGAGGCGTTCACTGGGTGGTGGCCGTTTGCGTGTGTGGGGTGGAGGAGGCACGGAACACTGGTGTGCATGCACTTGCTAAGACTCCCCTGTGTATTAATCTATGTGCAGTATGTCTTATGTATATTTCTATCATACAGGAATCTCAAGGCTAAACAATAAACATACCTTATATCAAAACCCCTGAAGAAGCGGATTCCATTGTCCGTGAAACATGTTGGGTAGATACCAGGTGCTCAATTGATCACCGGTTTTTGTTGTATGCTTGACTGCCTACTATTGCCTGTATGTCAAAACTTGATGTATTGATATATTTTCTGCATTTTCACTTTATGTCTTAAATGTATGTTTTTTGTGATTTTAATCATGTATAAATAAAATTTATATTTTTTACAAACCAGTTGTTTACCTTCTAGAGTTACAGTACCGCTCAAAAATCCCACTAGCCCTCTCCCCCCTTTTTTTCTTTCCCCCTTATATCCTTCCTTTTTTTCTCCCATTTCCTTTCTCCTCCCCCCCCCCCCCCCCCTCTTCTCCACATTCCTGTGTTTCCTGGTCTCTTTCCTTGCCCTTTCCTCTCCCTTTTCTCTCTTTTCTCCCTCTTTTATCTTTACACTCTCTCTCCCCAACCCTTCTTCATTTGTGAAATATAGTCTCAGTGTTTGGACCCTTACCCAGATCCTACACAGACTATCTTTCTTTATTTAGTTTCAATCGGGATGTTGGTACGTTTTCTATTCAAAACAAACATCAATTTTCAATATCGAAGTAAAATAATTATTTTTTAAAGGGGTTGTAAAGGCGGAAGGTTTTTTTTTTTATCCTAATGCATTCTATGCAATAAGATAAAAAATCTTCTGTATGCAACAGCCCCCTAATACTTACCTGATCCACATCTGAATCCAGTGATGTTGCAGAAGTGTCTTGGCTGACCGGAACTCCCCTCTTCATTGGCTGAAACAGCAGCGTGGCGCCATTGGCTCCCACTGATTTCAGTCAAAATCAGTCAGCCAATGAGAGGAGAAAGGGGGTGGAGTGAGGCCAGGCTGCAGTTCCTTGTTCCATAGCAAGCTGCTTGCTGTGGGGGCACTCAACAGGAGGAAGGGGCCAGGAGTTCAAGCCAGGAACCTGGTAAAAGGAGGATCAGGGCTGCTCTGTGCAAAAAACACTACACAGGGCAGATAAGTATAACATGCCTATTATTTTTAAGTAAAAAAAAAAAAAGACTTTACAATCACTTTAGGTGACAGTACACAAATTAACAAAAACACCAATACAAAGAACACTACAATAAAATAAACTAAACTACCCTAAATACAAGAAAACAACCTTCCTAATACATGAATTGGTTATTGAAGCAGGAGTGGGGGGTTTCTGCTTGTAAGAGCATATGCCTATAAATTCCTGAAAAAGCCATAGTGTGCATGGACACATTGACCAACATTGAAGGGAGTTTCCAGGCAGGAAAAAAACAGAGCTCAAACGCCTGTAGTAACAGCTTCTTTGATATACAGTGTGCATGAGCTCCAAAGGAGTTGGGAATGTTCACACAGTAAACTATGTGAAGATTCTCTTCAACTATTCAGTCAGGTGAAAGGAAAATTCCTATTTACTTTTTTTTATCTTTCAATGACTGTTTAACTAAAATGAACCATACATCATTTATTGTGTGAACATTCTCAATTCCTTTATAAGCATCACTAAATGGCGGACCGTGGGCCGGATCCAGACCGAGCCACTGTCCCATCTGGACCTGCGGTCACGCCATTTAGGAGCCACTTCTGTTATTCAGCCAAGGCTGCTGTAATTCTCTGCATGTCGCGAGGCACTAATATGCCGAGCGAGGGAGGTACAGCTCTGCATTGGGGGCCGGTAATAGGCTGAGTGCTGGTATTAAGCTGACTTTGGGAGGCATAGCTCTGCATTAGAGGAGAGCGAGAGCTGCCGGCTGCTTTTCATATTAACCAGCAAGTGATTGATGGTTAGGACCGCCCTGCATCCTGGGGGGGCAGTGCTGTGGGGGGGAGTGATGTGAAAGAGGCAGTGGTGTGTGTGTGTGTGGGGGGGGGTTAATGTGTAGGGAGCCAGTGATGTGAAGAGGGGCAGTGCTGTGGGGAGGGGTGATGTAAAGTGGGGTGAGGACAGGTGATATGAAGGGTGGCAATCATGTGGAGGGGTGTGGGGGCAGGTGATGTGAAGGGGAGCAGTGCTTTGGGGGGAGGGATGATGTATAGGGGGTGGGTGATGTGAAGGGGAGCAGTGCTGTGGGGGGGGGGTAATGTGGAGGGTAGGGGGGCAGGTGATGTTAAGAGGGCAGATGATATGAAGGGGGCAGAGCACACTACTGTGTAGAGGGGGGGATTTGTGATGTGAGGAGAGGTGGGTGATGGGAAGAGGGGCAGTGGTGTGGGGGGGGGGTAATGTGAAGGGGAGCAATGCTGAGGAGGCAGGTGATGTGAAGGGGAGCAGTGCTGTGGTGGGGCAGATGATGTGAAGGGGGCAGAGCACACTACTGTGTAGAGAGGGGGTTTGTGATGTGAGGGGGCGTAGGTAATATGAATGCGGCAGTGCTGTGCGGGGGGGCAAGGACGGTACTGTGGGGGTGATGATTTAATAGGGGGGGTTGAGAACTACTTTGAATAAATTTAATGTAAAGGGGATTCAGTACACTACTGGGAAAAGGGTGGGGGTGATGTGAAGGGGGTTTGAGAACACTACATTGAAGGGAAAACTGTGAAGTGAAGTGGGGGACTGTGATGTGCGAAGGACTGAGGAAACTGATGTAGGAACGAGATTGTGATATAAGGGGGGCTGTGAAGTACAGGTGTCTTCGCAAAAACGTACGATTCGGACCTCTGCTGGAAAAAAATGTTACTAACCGGACCTCCATAAAATGTAATTCAATACCCCTGCTTTGGTACATCATCCTCAGTGTCTCTGTCAAGGCAGATCTGATGGGTACTATTGATAGGCTATCATCAGCCTGATAGGTTGATTTTTGTGCACATATTGTGGTTAAGTGTTACAGATCTAAAGAAATACATTTTACCAGTTCCAACATATAGGTCTGTTTAACCACTTCCCGCGAATCGACGTACCTGTACCAGGATGCCTACAGCTGTTCATACAGCACTAGAGGAAAAAGCTTATTTTAGGTTTACTTATTTAAATCTATTTCAAAGCTATTTAACCACTTTGGCTCTGACACCTGTTCACCTCTTATGGACCAGAGCAATTTTCAAATTTCTGCTATGAGCCCAAATTCAGTGACAAATCGGTCACTACTTAAGATAACATTGTAATACATATACTGTTTTTTTTTTTTAAGGAAAAATAAGGCTTTCTTTTAGTGAATATTGTCCTGCAGCAATTGTATTTTATTTTTTTTTTTGCAATCCTTGGACAATTAAACATAATAAAATTAAACAAAAGGCGCTTTTTCTTTTTTTGAGCAGTGTCAGTTTAAAAACAAATAGTGTTACTGCACATAAAAATGTGTATTTTATTCTGTAATTTATCCTGTTTAAAGCAACACTAAAATTATGATTTTTGTACAAAGCATTGCAAAGATATTTACAAATGAAGTAAAGTAGGTTTTTTCAATTTTGCTCTTTTTTCAGTGCGATACGTGTAAATATTTGTAAAAAGTGTAAACATATTAATGAACAAAGCAAACAAAAGCAGACAAAAAGTTTAAATATTAGTTAACAAAATAGAAAAAAAAAATCACCAGGAAAATTATAATTGAATGGAGAAGGAGAATAAGGAGTTAATTAGGGCTGATTAGAGTAAACTAGGGGTTAATAAGAGGTTCAACAGAAAAAAAAACATTTAATTATTTTAATTTTTTTTTGTTACTTGTCAGGTTGTTTTAACTTAATCTACAGATCAAAGTTCATCCCTTTAATCTATAAATGAATAAACAGAAAGTTGCAAAATGAAAACATGTTTCATTTCTGTATTCACGGCTGAGCATTGTTGCTAAACATTGCCTGACTGCTTTTTTTTTTTACAACTCCTGCTGCCAACCTACTCTGTGTACTCGGCAATGCAGCTGTGATTAAGATTAGAGCTGAATTGCCAAGTACTGGGACAGGGCAGAAGGAGTCGATGTACTAGACACGCCCTGTGTACACTGGTGACATTTGTTTGGCCGTGTCATGCCCAGAGTCTGCAACTGGTTAAATATGGCATTCAGGCTTAATAAAATACTTCCTGAGGCAGGCCCTTTGTAGAGGGATGTCTGGCACATGCTAGGAATAAAGTTACTCTATGTTCAAAGTCATTGGGGTTGATTTATTGAAACAAAAGCCCTGTATTTGATTTGCAGACTGGATTTTCACTTAACTCAGTGAATAAGGTGAAACTGTGTTCTCTTCAATCATCAAGTCATGTCCAAACAAAAAAATCCTATTTTTATGTTTTTTAAATTCTCTTACACACAATTGGGTATGTTCTGTATTTACAAAGCTAAATGAACATATGGACATACTCACCAGGAAACGTATAAAGAGTTATGAAAAAAGAAAAAGCACGCTGTATGAATGAGAACACATAACAAACATATATTGGGGTTTTCTCAAATCTGCAAAAGTGGAAATACACTTTAAGGGTCTTTCATGGGTCTTCTGGCAAGTGTTAGATAGGTTTTAGTTAGGAATGGTAGCTTCCTTTTTGCCACTGTATCCCTAGTCCCTCCACTTAGACCCACTGAAGATTGTAACTTATTCAGATATGTCATATGACTCTTGATGGCCTTTCTCATTTATTTGCTTCTTGCATGATCAGTAATTTTTTGGTGGATGCACTGTTCTTGGCAAATTTACAGCCGTTGCATACATTTTCAATGTGAGGCTTTGGAGGACTACAAGAAAACCGATTTCTTTGCTAATGAGGTAATAGTAGTTATATCAGGTTGTGTTCACATAGAGATTTTGGTTTGTTCTAATTTAGATCATGCAAGCAAAAACATGCAAAAATGTAATTAAACCATTTGAAAAATGCTGAATTTTTCACACCAAAGAGGTTTGGAGCTGCATAATGCATTTTCAGTGGGAGTGTGGCTAAGTCATTTTCTGCGTTGCTGTTTTTGAACACTGAACTGGTTTTGTTTGTTTTTTGCATGCATACTTTAACATTTTCATGATCATGCAAGGCATTTATTAGGCATTTTAGGTGACAAGCCCTCATTGTATTAATGTTTTTATCAACTGGACCTATCCATTTGCTTGCATGTGAAATGAACCTCTTAAACACCTTTGTTCTTTATTTTGTTGTCTTATGCATATTTTCTTACATTCATTTGTAGTTATCCCTCTATGTTATATATTTATTCTTTTTTTTTACTTTTGTAATACTGAAATATACCAGTTTTAGTTAAAGATCCCAATGTAGCTTAATAAATCAGACCCTGGGCTAAGAAATCAGATTTTACAATACATGTAATTTATACAGCAAAGAACTTTGAGGGTCATTGTTATAGACTTGGGCAAAGAGACGGAAGTGATGGTAAGAATGACGATTGGAGTTGTAAGAAATAGTAATGGATATTGCATAATTATTAACAAACTAAAATTTCTTAAAATCAAAAATTATTACATTTAAAAATTATAGTCTACTATGAATTTTTGGAGTAGTGTGTTTTTTTTTTTTTAGAAATACCTAAAGCTATACCCTGCTATATCATGTACATTTTAGCATAATCTTCTAAAATAATTCAATTTTTTAACAGGAATTTACTGTTGTGGATTGCTCAGCTCTCGTAAAAGTGACTGTACTGGCCTACCTCAGTCAATGATGACTAACACAGAGGTACCAAAATCACGAGGACACTATGAAATAAGAATGAAAGGAAATATGTCCCTTATTTGCTGGTACAATAAAGGGCATTTCCGCTTTCTGAGTAATGCTTACTCTCCATTTCAGAAAGGTAAGTCATTTTTCAGCAAATAAACCAGCATCTGAATGTGTTCCCATAAAACAAGAAATTTTTGTTGGGTAAATAAGCTGGAATTAAAAGATATGTGGATGGTTGACATTTAGTTCTGCAAAAGACAAAATAAATCATTTTTTTAAATAATCAATATTCATCAATAACTAGTAAACCATATGTAAACCCACATATTCAAGTCCTTTAAATTGCTCCCTTTTTTCCTGTTAAAGTTTATCTGAACCCAAAAACTAACATTTAAAACATTGTAGCTTATCAGTCATTGGATGAGGTGACTTCATTTGTTTTCATTTTATTTTCCTATATTTTCCGTTGGTGATTCTGCCAGTAACACACTTCCAGTCAAATGAACTGACTCATTTATTCTTCTATATCAGGACAACACCGATAAAATATTACTATGAAACCCCGCCCCCTTCCTATTGTCCATAATATAGAGGGGCATGATTCTGTAGTCGTTTAGGGAATAATGTGATTGATAACAGTCAGCAGTCTGTAGTGTTTCAAATGAGATAAATGTGTAATACATTTTTTATAACCACAATTAACAGCAATGACACAGAAAAAGTGTGTGTATATATAGATATATATCTATATATACACAAAGTATATATAATGAAATAAAAAAAAAGTCCTAAAGAAAGTCCTTCACATTAGTGTATGTTATAGATCACCAATAGTGTCCATATATGATCCACATAATATTGCTCTTCATGCAGTGCTCGTGATCACCACTCCCACTGTGCAGATTCCATGACTCACCAGCGATCTATGCCTCACATCCAAGATTATTGGCATGCAAAGCTCAAATGGTTAATAACGACTCCAAACTTATCCTATGGTACTCTCGCTTCAGGATATGGTATCTTCTAAGACACTCTCCTTCCAACAGTCACCCATAAAAAAAGAAAGGCCAGCAATAGTGCAATATCTCTATATCTTCAAATTTTATTAAAACCATATAAAATACTCAAACACATTATAAAATGATGCCTTCAAAAATAAAATTAGCCGTCAGTGTACCCACTTTCACAGTATCAAGCTATACCGCCCGGTAGTGAGATGAAATCCTGCTCATTCAGGGAAAGCGGGCACACTGACTGCTGGTTTTATTATGGAAGGCATAATTTTATAATGTGTTTATAATGTGACTGAAGGAGGTTTTCCAACAGGATTGTGTGACAGAAGTCAATCTAACAATTAGCTTTTGTTAAACTGGTAGCACTCCACACAGATCGAAATTTAGCCAGTCCCTACTGAACTGGCCAATTTTTGATCTGTGTGTGCCCAGCTTAAGGGGCTCTGTGTGGCTCTGAAGGGTGAATGGTGGCTATCAGAGGGAGAGGGAAGCTCTGGGGCTAAATGTTGTGTTCTATAGTCAGCCTAAAATCCAGATTTCTGGTAACATATTAGCAGCTACATACAGATATCTCAAAATGATTAATACTGAGTCACTGCAGAGAGTTTTTTTTTATACAAATCTGTCATTAAAGAATAAATAACTGGTCACAGGCATGAAAATTAACTCTAGCAGACCATCACCTCCTTTGCAAGCAAAACACATAACCTTTAGTAAATGTCCGGTAAAGATTTCTAATGAGCTTGGGAAGTAGTGAAGTTGTCCTGATCTGTGATCGCATCAAAGTTGCAGGATACTGACACTAAACAGTAATCTGCAAGCATTGAATACAGAATGACACACAAATTTGGTATTGCTGACACTGACCCAACTTGTTCTACAAATACATTTTAGCACTTCACCTTAATGGCAGGTTCCATGGCTTGAATCAAGAATTTGTGCACTTTTTTCTGTCAGAATCACTTCCGTGACCTAATATGACTGGTTGCCTATTCTGACAGAACTCTGGCATGGGGAGAGCTCTGGTTTCTGCTAGGCTGGACAGTGATCGGTGCAGCTGCTGTTCAGTGTAATGAACTTTCTCTGCCTGCTTCACCCTCCTCTACTGCTACTCAGACTGGGCAAGCCCTGATCCAGCCAGGCAAGTTTTGACAGCAGCCAAACCTGGTAGGGATTGTCCTTTTCCTATATGAACACTGGTATGGCTGCAGCTACATAGAGGAGGCATCCAGTGTGCACAGGCGCAACCTCAGCTCAGTGCGAGGGCTGTAGCAGAGTTTAGGGCATGGGGTGGCGTGACAGCCAGGCCATTTTAATCGCATGTAATGAGCATAGTGCATCAGGCACCCCCCCAATTAAGATTCCACCCAGGCAGAGATGTATAAAGTACTAGAGACCCAGACTTGAGTAAAAGTACAAGTGCTCTATCAAAAAAGTGACTTGAGCAGAAGTTGAAGTGCTCTTTAAGCACCACACTTAAGTAGAAGTACTAAAGTATTCAACATTTTTGTACTTAAGTATTGCAATAGTTTATTTTAAAATTTACTACTCAAGTACTGAAAGTAAAAGTACAAGTATTGTGTTATGTAGTTATTAAAGAAAGTAGTCAAAAGGCCAGGGCCCCCCTCCCATTTTAGATCCCCCTTAGAGCAGGCCAGGGTCCCCCTCCCATTATAGATCCCCTTAGAGCAGGCCAGGGTCCCCCTCCCATTATAGATCCCCTTAGAGCAGGCCAGGGTCCCCCTCCCATTACAGATTCCCCTTAGAGTAGGCCAGGGCCCCCCTCCCATTATAGATCCCCCTTAGAGCAGGCCAGGGACCCCCCCCATTATAGATCCCACTTAGAGCAGGCCAGGGTCCCCCTCCCATTATAGATCCCACTTAGAGCAGGCCAGGGTCCCCCTCCCATTATATATCCCCCTAGAGCAGGCCAGGGTCCCCCTCCCATTATAGATCCCCCTTAGAGCAGGCCAGGGTCCCCCTCCCATTATAGATTCCCCTTAGAGCAGGCCAGGTTCCCCCTCCCATTATAGAGCCCCCTTAAAGCAGGCTAGGGTCGCCTTCCCATTATAGATTCCCCTTAGAGCAGGCCAGTGTCCCCCTCCCATTATAGATTCCCCTTAGAGCAGGCCAGTGTCCCCCTCCCATTATAGATTCCCCTTAGAGCAGGCCAGGGTCCCCCTCCCATTATAGAGCCCCCTTAGAGAAGGCCAGGGTCCCCCTCCCATTATAGATCCCCCTTAGAGTAGGGCAGGCCAGGGCAGGTCCCTCCCCCCATTGAATAGATCTGATCCCCTTAGTGAGTGACTTGACTTCAAGACAGTTCTTACTTCTCCTACCTTAGGCTGTCTCGAGTCCTCCAGTCTCTCTCTCCACAGTCCCCAGTCCTGTCCCCCCTGCTGAAAGAACAATATATTTCTACCTCCATCCAGTTCTCCTGCGCTGGGCGGCCGTGCTGCACAGTGCCCAGAGACAGTCTAGTAGTCTAGACTCTAGTAACTCACAGTCCCTCCCCCAGCCAGGGCCCAGAGAGATCACTCCGCGGGCAGGTGTCTCTCCTCTCTCGCCACCACCACTGCACTTGAGAGCCGAGCGGGAGGCGGGACTCGGGCCGAGCCGAGGGAGGACAGAGGCGGCGAGGCTCTGCCCCTAAGCCATTGCATCGGGTCGGGGATTGGTCGTGACTTGTGAGTCTCAGAGAATGTGAGACTCGAGTAAAAAAAGTCAGCGGTGGTGCGGGTTTGGAATGGAATGATTCGTAACATTTTTATAATTGTAATGAGTAATGATGCAGCACATAAAAAAATATCGGAGTAAAAGTAATAAACTCATTGAAAATATGTACTGAAGTAAAAGTGGAAGTAGGAGAAAAAAAATGATACTCTAGTAAAGTACAGATACCGCCTTTTAAAACTTAAGTACAGTAGTGAAGTAGTTCTACTTCGTTACTATACAACTCTGCACCCAGGGCAGTTGTCCCTTCCACCCACCCCTCTTTCCGGCCCTGCAAATAGCACATCTACTGCAGAACCACTCTGCTACACATAGATGAGTCAACCCACTGACATGTCACATCCAATCATTGCAACAGTTAGACAGGCCACCTCCACAGCATACTGGCATGTCACATTGTCACACTGACACAGCTGCAAATCTCCAAATAACAGTGATTTATAGCTTGAATAACATTGCCAGAGACACTAGTAAGGGTCTTGAGGACCCAAAAGGCTACAAAAGTTCTGTTGTTTTTGTGACAAATTGCATTTGACCAGGTGGGCCAATATTAAAATTGGGACACTTTCAGGGTGATTTCCCAACCGGAAAAAAATTTTCAACAAATTTTACCACTCTGAGATGTGCTAAACTCTTTAGCTGCCAGGTGATTTATTTTAGGAAAATGAAGAAAAGTATTTAAATTATGGGGTAGTTCTTTCTTTGTTTGCCTTTATTACAATGGTCATTGTTTTTTTTTTTCTTTATCTTCCTTTCTCTTTACAGGAGTCATTATAAAAAGGAAAAGTGGGGAGATTCCTTGTCCTCTGGCAGTAGAAGCATTTGCTGCCCATCTCAGCTATATCTGTAAATATGATGATAAATATAGCAAGTAAGTAAACTTCAATCAGTTCATGCATAAAAATACATTTTTGCTATACTGTAAAATAAGCCATTGTGGAGTGGAATTCCAAAGTATCTTTCCAGTTTGATATAGGCTAACAAGACACATTATTTAAAGAGCAAAGGGCTCTTCACTAGTAGTATAATTTCATCACCAAGCTTTACTGCACAAATGGTACATCTTGTATGCCTCCACCTGAAGGACTGCCCCTCAAAAGTGTTTCATCCATTCATTCTTAATCATAATCAATAATAAAGGGTTAACTGGTTGGTTTGAATGCATTACTGAAAACTGATGTCTAGTCTGCCATTTTTATCTTCACTTTGCATCACTGGTTATCATACAAGGCAAGTTTAAAAGTCAATGAGTGTGAGACTGGGAGTGGAAGAGGGGGCCAATGAAATGGGGGTATTAATTGTATTGCATGTGATGTGTCAAAGTGGAGGCAGTGGTTGTGGCTTGCTTGTTGCATTGCAGTACACAGGAGGGTTTGCTAGTGGAGCATATAGTGTGCTGCAGTGAAATATTGAGCTAACAGTGGTGGAGGAAAAAAAAATGCCGCATTGTTGGTGTTGTCAGTGGAACGGGATTAAATGGCCAATTGGCACCAGTGAGGAATAGAGTGGGAGAGAGATGGAGGGAGAAAATGGACTATTTAAACATGTTATAATCACTATTATTAGTATTAGAAATAACCTGCATTGCAGTGCTCATACTCTATGACTGTTGCAGAGTTATTTTCTTAAAACCTTCTCTAGCTGATTTCTAGGTGAGTATGATCAGGACAGAGCAGTATGAGTCACAAAGAAAGCAGTGTACAATGAACATGGTTTCACCTTTGTTTCATCTGTAATCTTTGAAATGTTTGGCACAATGAAGTTATTTTATAGGACTTATTTTATAAATGAAGGAAGAAAAGCTTTATATAACATGCTCTGTAAATTGAATTTCTCAAAAACCAGAGTGTAAATCGAAAACTCCAGCAGCTGGTGCACATTACAGTAAAACTGAAATTGTACCCCCTCAGCAGGACCCAGTTGAATTTCGAGCACTGTTTGGCCATCCCTGCTCAGCATAAGTCAAGTGTTGATTGACTTCTGTCAAAACGACATGCTGGAAAACTTTTGTCAATCAGCGGCTGCAGCTAATTGGCTGCAGGCGCTGACCAGTGTATTGTGATGGCAGCAGGTCTTGCTGTTAGAATACAATGTCCCGGCAGGGGGGATTCCTTCATTCACCTCATTTGTGTATGGAGGAATATATTACATTTTTTGTTCAGCCCAGAGGTTGAATAAAAAAACCTAATCATCTTTGACCAGCATAACCCTTTCATGATGAGGGTAAAACAAATCCTAAGATCCCGTTTCCCCGATGACATCCTATGCTGGGTGAAATGTGTTGGGTGGGGCCTGGTCCACGAAGTCATCACACCTGTGACTGCCAAGCGGTGTAGTGTTTCTATTTTGCTTGCTGTTCTTTTATATTTTGTGAGTATAACCTATACATGAATAAAGTTTCAAAGGTTTTTAATATTACTCTATGTAGTTCATCTCTATTTCACCCTACGTTATGTGAGATTTTTTTGTGATTCTTGAGGTGTAGTGATGTGCTGATGGATATGATTGCCATGTTGAGTCTCACTATGTTAAGCGCTCTTAAAATCAAATGATTTGGAGATCAAATGTATCTGGTAAGAGGTCTGCATAGCTGGTGGTGTAATACACGGTAGAAGCACTTGAATACACATTCTGTGTCCACAGAGTTATTTATAGAGTTTATTGCACGATGGCACACACAAGGGATACACACTTTGGTGGTATATGCACTTTATTGGAAGCACTGAAATACTCCTTTTATGTTTGTAGTGTAATCGACTTTGTGAATTTCCATATACTACTGAGCACTTTATCTTAAATTGATACACACCTTCTCACATGTTTTGCATAATTGTGTTTTATGCATGTATTCATTTATTCATCATGTTTTTAGTGGATTGTGTATCTAACATGGTAAAGTGATACTAAACTCAGGATCCTGCATTCACTATATCTGGTCTCCCACAGTACACAGAACATGGAAATGCAATTATTTTAGTACAGGCGGTCCCCGGGTTACAAACAAGATAGGGACTGTAGGCTTGTTCATTAAGTCTAATTTGTTTGTAAGTGGGAACAGGTAAATTTTTTAAGTGAAGCCCCAGCCAAAATAATAATTTTTAAGTTTTTTGGATAGCATAGGGAAGGGTTACTACCCCTGTACCATTTATTTTGCTGTCTGTACCCCTGTTCAGAAGATTTCACCTCACTTACTGTCCCTATGACAACTGGATTTTGAAGATTTTGGGTTGTTGTGAAGACAAGGATTAGTGATAAAGCTTCAGTGGACCCACCTTATTCCCATGAGAACTCTTACAGGAGGGAATTTCCCTTCCTAGGGCTAGATTTCTCCTCACTTCCTGTTGTCTCCCTCCATTTGTAAGTAGGAGTCCTTTGTAAGTTGGATGTTTGTAACCCAGGGACTGACTGTAAGTATAAACTGCTAAATACCTTTTCTCATCAGCAGTTAGAGCAGTCCCATGACTTCTATCAGTGGTTGAAGCACTGGTTAAAGCTTTTAGGAGAAGTTTTATGACAATCCTATGAGCCCTGACCCTCTGTCTGAACAGTGCAGATTGGTCCTGTGCTGATCACATGCACACCTTCCAAGGAAAAAAAAAAACCTCTCTAGCAATACACACCAAACTGAACATGTGCAACCTGCCTTCCTGGGCTCTCTGTTATCAGGAAATTATCAGGGAACAATGGAAGGAAGGGAGGATCTGTGCATACAGGATCAAACAGCCTTTTTACACAATGCAGAGGATTTACCCCTTAGGTTCTACAGTGAGTATAACAAGCATGCTTTACTGCATATACACATTGATTTTACTGTTGTGGGTTTAGTAACGCTTTAATAACACAAATCCTAATGCCTAAACACAGTTTTTGCAACTTTGACATGCGTTCGTAAAACTGTACATGTCTTTGCACCTTCTTAGTGTTTCCAAATGAATTCTGAAGAAGAAGGGGGTAATCGGCGCTTGTTTTGCTAAATGATGGCCCAAGAAATAGGTTCCTAAAGCTAAATATAACACAAAAACTTGGTTGCACTATGATATATGTGCCAATGTGTAAATGTGGTGAAACAAAATAATGAAGGGGCAAAACTGGGATCAGTCATCTTATTGGGGGACTTCAATTATCCCAACATTGACTGGGAAGAGGGGACTACACACTCACAGAAGGCCCGTCTATTCATGGAAACATTACAGGACAACTACATGTCTCAGTTGGCGGATTCTCTACTAGAGAAAATGCAGTCCTGGATCTATTGATCACCAATGACCCAGACCTAATCTCGGAGGTTGGAGTCCAGGACAACCTGGGCTCTAGCGATCACAGGATGATCACATTTAGCGTAAATAACAATATAACAAGGCAAGAGGGGAACATAAAAACCCTAAACTTCAGAAGGGCAAACTTTCCCAAATTATGCTCAATGATGGAAAGGGTAAACTGGGACCAAACCCTGGGAACACTGACCACGGAGGAAAAATGTGAATGCTTTAGGAACATATTAAACAAATGCATCTTGCAGTGCATTCTTATGGGAAATACATTCAGAAGAGACAAAGCCAAACCTGGCTGGCTAAACCGTAATGTTAAAAAACTTATTAGGGGAAAAAAAATGGCCTTCAAGAAATATAAATCAGAGGGCACAGTATCGGCTTTCGAGCAATACAAGGAGGCAAATAAGAAAAGTAAATACAAAATCAAAATGGCTAAAATCAACTTTGAGAGACAAATAGGGGAGGATAGTAAAAAGAACCCAAAGAAATTCTTTAAATATATCAACAGCAAAAAAACTAGGGCAGAGCATGTTGCACACATAATTAACGATGATGGGAGGATGGCTACAGAGGACACTGAAAAAGCAACTGTGCTGAACGTTTTTTTCTCGTCAGTCTTTACACATGAAATGGAGGGGTACACTGACCATGACTGTATGGTTAGTAGTAATTCACAGGACTTGCCACTATGGCTAACAGAGGGTGAAATGAGGAAAAGGCTGGATAAAATTAACACAAATAAATCACCAGGCCCAGATGGCGTACATCCAAGAGTACTCAAAGAACTTAGTAAGGTTATATATAGACCACTGTTTGCGATCTTTGCTGACAGTATTATGACAGGGGATTGGAGGAAAGCAAACGTGGTACCGATATTCAAAAAAGGGCAGAGGCATGTCCCGGGAATCTATAGGCTTGTCAGTCTGACATCGATAGTATGTAAACTTCTGGAGGGGATGATAAGGGACTATATCGTAGAGTTTGCTAAAGACAACAACATCATCAGCAGTAATCAGCACAAATTGGCGTTCTTGTCAAACCAATCTCTTAACATTCTATGAGGAGGTGAGCTGTGAGCTAGATAGGGGGAGACCAGTGGATGTGGTGTACCTGGATTTCGCTAAAGCGTTTGATACAGTTCCCCACAAGCACTTCATTTATAAAATAAGGTCTGCAGGCAGGGTTTGCTCTTGGATACGGAACTGGCTAAAAGGGCATGTCCAAAAGGTGGTAATAAATAGCGCATACTCAGACTGGTCTGAGGTGGTAAGTGGGGTCCCCCAAGGTTCAGTCCTGGGACCAACTTTGTTCAATTTATTCATAAACAGCATTGAGGACGGGATCAGTAGTTCTATGTCAGTTTTGCAGATGACACAAAATTAGGCAGGGCAATAACTGAACAGCATGAAGCAGATATCCTACAGAATGACCTGGACAAAATAACAGAGTGGGCTACGACATGGCAAATGAGGTTTAATGTGGAGAAGTGTAAGGTTTTGCACTTGGGGGCTAAAAACATAAAAGCACAATACACTATAGGGGGGGGAACCTTTGGGGGAATCAAAAATGGAGAAAGATCTGGGAGTCTTGGTAGAGGATAGTCTAGGCAATAGCATGCAATGTCAAGCAGCAGCGGCCAAAGCCGGCAGAATATTAGCATGCATAAAAAAAAGGATGTATTCCAGAGATAAAACTATAATCCTTCCACTTTATAAAACTCTGGTCTGACCACATCTGGAGTACTCTGTCCAGTTCTGGTCACCAGTCCTCAGGAGGGATGTGTTGGAGCTGGAGAGAGTCCAGAGAAGGGCAACTAAACTAATTAGGGGTTTGGAGGACCTTAATTATGAAGAGCGTCTGCAATCGCTTGATTTATTCTCCCTGGAGAAGAGACACCTGAGAGGGGATATGATAGCAATTTATAAATATCTCAATGGTGATCTCAGCATAGAAAAAAAGCTATTCAGTCGAAAGGACTGCATGAGGACTCAGGGGCATACAATGCGATTGGAGGAGAAGCGTTTTAACCTCAGGCAACATGGAGGGTTCTTTACTGTTAGGGCTACAAGATTGTGGAATTCTCTACCACAAGAGGTGGCTTTCAAAAGACTCTTAGACTTACATCTCAAGGAGAAAAACATTCAAGGGTATGAGAGATGATTACGGCCACACACACCTACACAGGTTGAACTGGATGGACTATGGTCTTTATTCAACCTCACCTACTATGTAACTATGCATGTAAGTGGATACAAATCAAATATGTGACTTGAGTGACAAGTTTTGTGACTTAAGTGAAGAATAAAAATGTTCATAGGTGCATAAAATATATACGATAAAATGTTGATTGATGCAATATAATGCTGACAAAAATATCCACAATAATAAAATGATAATCAATAAATGAATAATATACTAGTAATTGTGGGGTGATAATTAAAAATAGTCCATGTGCAGGAAAATGCAAAATAATGCTTGAAAGGAAAGGTGAATTTCGTGACTCTTCACAGAAATGAAAGTGACTTTCGTGAAACTCCTGAAAAACGTGTCACTAGAAGTGAGCTATATCCTTAGACCTCCAAAAACACCATTAAAGGCGTTTAGTGATAATAATCACTGGACCAGGATATCTAATCCTCCTCCACTGGTGGGGACTTCTATTAGGGTCTCTAGGATGTCCTTTTAATAGATGTTGTCCGCCTCGTTTATTACTGGGTGTTTATCCTCCTGCTCCAGTACACTCAGAGAAATGAATGGGTACTCATAGTGAAGTATATCAAGGGTGTTTATTTAAAAACAAACATATAAAACTTACAGTTGAAGTAAAAAAAATTCAGTAGCCGCCGATGCTGTATACCTCCGATACTTCCGGTCTCGGCCGTAGACCGGAAGTTACGTCACCTGGCTTCTCCCAACGCATTGCGTCACTAAAACACGTGACTTTATCAAGGGTCAAAATAAAGTCACGTGTTTAATGACTTTACAGCTTTTTTACAGCGATTAGGTGATCAGGAACCAGGATTCTCAGTTGAATCACATGTACAGGTATATGCAGCCTCACAGAAGAGGACCCACTATACTGTATGTGTACAGGAAATAGCTAAGGGACCTTGTTTTTTTAATATTCTGTACTGATTTATTGTGTCCCATGGTGTATACAGCATATATTTTTACTCAAACAAATAATACCTATAAAAGCTCCCCATTTAGTCTGTTCTAGGAATCCTCTCTTCTTCTTCTTCTTCCTAGTTCTAAAGGAAACCAGCAGTAGGCCTGAGAGTCCCAGAATGAGGCTTGAAGTTCTGGTTTTCTCTAGAACTGGGAAGAAGAAAGCGGATTCCTAGTACATTGCATATCTCAGCATCCCTCCACATCCTCATATGCCTATAAAGATGGCGAGAGTCGGTCATTTTTACAAACACTGGCTCACTTCATCAGACATCCAAGATTAGGAGCAAATCTTTTGATTTTTACAAAATGTCTGTCAATTTCCAGACAGTTGGCAGCCCTACAGCCTAAATACTCAGTGTTTTGCAGTAGTATAATGATCCTGGCTTTTCCCCCGTGTGCTTCTGATTTTATCATTGCTTTCCTATTTGATCTGTTGGTGAAATGATGTGTGACGTCATCAGTCTCTGATGTCTCTAGCCACAGATCTGAGTGACTGAAGCTTCATGGAACTTTAGAACAAATGAACAGTACAAGCATTTGCTACTAGCCGGCAAAATAGAAAGCAAAATGGTGAAAGAGAAAATATTGCACATTCTGATATGTAGTAGGTAAACCGATCTGAAATAGAGTTTGGTGTACAAATAGTATTTTTAATGTCATCACAATGCAAGATTCAGTCTCAGTGGCGGCTGGTGAAGTTTTAAGATGGGGGGGCGCAAGACCCCGCCCTTCTATTTTGACCCCTCCCATTTCTCAGAAGCCACACCCCTTATAGACCCCACCCATTTTGTCCCCTGTATTTTGCTTGCGTGAACCAATTCTCCCAATATATCACATATTAAGGGCTCCATCAGTACTAGTATATCCCATAAAAGGGAGCAGGGGCCCTATTATGGGATATACTGTGAGAGACATCCTATTATGGGATACACTGACTGAGAGTGGCACAAACCCCACAGTACAGGCCCCTTGTACAAACCCCACAGTACAGACTCACTAGCACAAACCCCACAGTACAGACCCCCTAGCACAAACCCCACAGTACAGGTTCCCTAGCACAAACCCCACAGTACAGGCCCCCTAGCACAAACCCCACAGTACAGGCCCCCTAGCACAAACCCCACAGTACAAGCCCCCTAGCACAAACCCCACAGTACAGGCTCCCTAGCACTAATCCCACAGTACAGACCCCATAGCACTAATCCCACAGTACAGACCCCTAGCACTAATCCCACAGTACAGACCCCCTAGCACAAACCCCACAGTACAGACCCCCTAGCACAAACCCCACAGTACAGACCCCCTAGCACAAACCCCACAGTACAGACCCCCTAGCACAAACCCCACAGTACAGACCCCCCTAGCACAAACCCCACAGTACAGACCCCCTAGCACAGACCACACAGTACATGCCCCCTTTCAATGTAGTGACTAGCGTACATGCCCCCTTTCAATGTAGTGACCAGCGTGCATGCCCCCTTTCAATGTAGTGACCAGCGTACATGCCCCCTTTCAATGTAGTGACCAGCGTACATGCCCCCTTTCAATGTAGTGACCAGCGTACATGCCCCCTTTCAATGTAGTGACCAGTATACAGGCCCCCTTTCAATGTAGTGACCAGCGTACATGCCCCCTTTCAATGTAGTGACCAGTATACAGGCCCCCTTTCAATGTAGTGACCAGTATACAGGCCCCCTTTAAATGTAGTGACCAGCGTACATGCCCCCTTTCAATGTAGTGACCAGCATACAGGCCCCCTTTCAATGCAGTGACAAGCGTACAGGCCCCCTGCAGAGGTATGGCAGTGGGAGAGATGGGATCAGGCAGAGGGATGGTGGTGGGAGAGATGGGATCAGGCAGAGGGATGGTGGTGGGAGAGATGGGATCAGGCAGAGGGATGGAGGTGGGAGAGATGGGATCAGGCAGAGGGATGGAGGTGGGAGAGATTGGATCAGGCGGTGGGATGGAGGTGGGCGGGATGGGATCAGGCGGTGGGAGGGATGAGATCAGGCAGAGGGATGGAGGTGAGAGAGATGGGATCAGGCAGAGGGATGGCGGTGGGAGAGATGGGATCAGGCAGAGGGATGGCAGTGGGAGAGATGGGATCAGGCAGAGGGATGGTGGTGGGAGAGATGGGATCAGGCAAAGGGATGGCGGTGGGAGGGATGAGGGCATGAGGCAGAGAGGGATGGCAGTGGGAGGGATGGTCATGGGATTTGGCAGAGCAGAGGGGGATGGCGGTGGAAAGGCTGGATGGATGGATGGTCATGGGATGAGGCAGAGCAGAGGGGGATGGCGGTGGAAAAGCTGGATGGATGGATGGTCATGGGATGAGGCAGAGCAGAGGGGGATGGCGGTGGAAAGGCTGGATGGATGGATGGTCATGATACAGCAAATTTATATGCTTCTTCTTTGATATCCTTAGCAATTTGCCAGCTAGGCATCTATTGTTTATTCGTTTTTTTTTTTTTAAAGTTATTGTTTCCAAGTAGATAAATTGTTAGTAGTGTGCAACTGCATAACAGTACTACTAGCCTCAGCCTGGAGTGGAGGACTGACAGGACAGGAGGACCACGAGGACTCACTTACCGGTGGTGATGTCTTCTCTTCTTCCAGCAGATGACCTCCGCTCCTCGAGCTGCGGCCTGGTGAGGTGACTGGTCCGGTCGTCTGGATCAGATGCTGGTGGTCTCCTCTCCGGTGCCGCCGTCACTCCCGTCCGGTGTCCACCCGACTCCATCGTCCGTCCGGGTCTGGTCCACTGCTGAGAATGACGCACGCGAGTGACGTCAGCGGCGCTCAGCGGGGTCAGCGTCGGATGTCCTGGATGTTGTGATTGGTCCAGGCTGGAGGCTGGACCAATCACAGCCAGGAATCCACGAAGTGGGGGTTTCCAAGCAATGTGCCTTGTGCCCAGGTTACGCCCCCACGCCCCCCAGAAGGCAGCCAATCGGCGCCTCTTCTGGGTGGTAACCCCACCCCCCCCCCCCCCGCCTCCACATCGGCCGGCGGCGGCGGCGAACGCAATTTTTTTTTTCAAACTTTATTGCTCGTTTTGTCATTTTTTTTTTCTTTTTTCTAGGGGGGGCGGCGCCCTGGCGCCCCCTATGCACCGGCCGCCACTGTTCAGTCTGCTTACTGGTGTGGGTAGTCCGTCAAAAGCTGTCAGTTTGTAAATATCTACACACAATCTTAATATTTCTTAATATCTCAAACTATAATTCCTAGAAGCATTTCACCACTCCTGGCTTATTCACCAAGCTATGCAGAGACCTCCACATAATGGGACATACTTTTTTGAAAGAAGTGGCTTACCTAATTGTTACTGAGTTGCTATGGGTGACAACTGACCAATCCTCATTCCAGCCACAAGCTGCTGTACCAGGTCAGTCAAAATTCATAAATCTCTATCAGCTGGTTGTCAGTCTGCCCCACTTCCTACCATTTGACATCCATTCATTCCTTGTTGCCCACTACCTAGGCAGCCAGCAGTTTGTCTGTAGTGTAATTACATTTTCAGCTGGGCCATCTGCATTAGTCTATTGTTGTGCTCATTTAGTCTTTTTATGTCCTCTGATAGCCACTTGTGCTGTTGTGGACTAGAGTGAAGCTTTTAACATATCCTCCACAAACAAACATGGTCATTTTAGTTGTTCATAGCTCACTGGAGTAGTATACCAACCCTTTAAATGTCACTGGTATACAGTCTGCAACAAACATTTCACTGTTTCTATAGATAATGTGGCTTCGAGGTTCAAGTTTGCGCCCTCATTCTCCACCAATTTTGGTGATTCAATTTCAAACAGTAAGCAAATAAAGCACACAGTCAAATGTCATTTGCAGACATATAATAAAATGAGAGTGCCAAACAAACATCAAAGAGTCCAAAATAAGTAAATGATAAAATTAATTCATAACAGAAAAAAATTTAACCTGTTTTGGGCAAAACACGCCCCTCTTCCTTTTGTTTAAGGTTTAGGAATTTTGACTGTGCTTAAACAGACTCAGCTCAGCAGATACCATATAAATCTGCACTGTGATTTACTGTTTGGAAAGTTCCAGGAGGGCAAGAACCTCCTTTGCTGCACTCACAAACAGATCCAATACCTTGGCTTCACAATGCAAGCCATCAAGAAAAGCAGTTGTCACCTTTGAATGGCTACAATCGCATAGGATGTATACGATGTACACAGAACATGATTATACATGGAACATATAACGTGACTAAATGGCAATATTTTCTCTACGAAACCTAAAGACAACAAGTAGTAACTTTAAGGTCAGTATACTTTTATTCATTTATTTTAACTATAACACTACAATTGAAATTAGCTAGCAGCCCAAAGTATTTTATGACACAAGATGTCCACGTGCCAAACATATGTTAACAGTAAGTTTTAACAACCATATATACATGATAATTGACAAATATGTGGCAAATTAGGTTCAATGTTGATAAATGTAAAGTTATGCACCTGGTGGCTAAAAGCATGCATGCATAATACATTTTAGGAGAATAACTGTGAGAGTTAATGGTAGGCGGTCCATATAGTAAAAATGATGTAGAGTCATTCAGGTCATTACAAAGGACAAGGTAGCACTCTTTACGTCTGGAGGAAAGTAAACCTCTATACGGAAAGCCTACTTTACTATAAAAGCTGTAACAATATGGAACCAAGAACTAGATCTGGCCAGATTGTTTTTAAAGATGACCTGGATGCAAAATATAACAGTATACTCATTTTTAGAGATACTGACACCAGGGGTAATTGATCGAGGGAATATCTGATTGCCTCGTGGGGGATCAGGAAGGACTTTTTTTCTCCCGCTGGACCAAATTAGACCATAGGAGTTTTTTCTACCTTCCTCTGGTCTATTTATTTATTTAATTTTTTCTATTAGATTACCTTTTTTTTTTTTTTTTTTTTTTTTTAGAAATATTTATAGTAGAGGGTAGGAAAGGCAGATTCCAAGTATACATACATATAAAAAATAGGAAGTATAAAAAGGATCCTATGACAGTGAGTTACAATTGCAATGGATTCATGTCAAAGAGGACAAAGAAGAGGACCTGAACTAACCATCAAAAAGTAGAGGTCCTGATAAATATCAGCTTTAATGTAAAACGGGACCGGTAAAGGGAGCAGGGGTAAATGTCCTCTAGAGCAGTGTTTCTCAACTCCGGTCCTCAGGGTACACTAACAGGCCAGGTTTGCAAGATATCTGAATCACATCACAGGTAATATCATTTGCTGCTCAGTGATTGCAGTATTCTAGTCTGCATCTCCCCAAGGCAATACTTAAAATCTGGCCTGTTAGTGTGCCTTGAGGACCGGAGTTGAGAAACACTGCTCTAGAGCTTACAGGCTGGCATGTTATAGAATAATTCCAGGAGGTAATCCCAAAACGGGTAAACTTCCAAGATTACTCTATAAGTGATAGAAAACTGCCAAATTTTTACAAATATATGAAAAGACAGGGAGAAGAATACCAGAGAGGAGAGAGAGAGGGGGAGGGTTCTTGGGGGGGGGGGGGGTGTTTAGGGCAGAAAAGTAGGCTCTGAGTTAGTCTGTCTGCATTCAGATGTGAGGACACCATCAACCAATAGAATTCACCTCAATGAGAGACTTCCCTACCCCAGAATAGATAAACGTGTTTCATAATGTCCAGGTGTGCATGTAGGCCTCTCATTTCTCCAGGGTGGTCAAAACCAGGTCCTCCATCTGGTTTAGCTCCTCAACCTTCCTCAACTACAGCTCAATTGTTGAAGGCTGTGTCAAGTGAGGTTCTCATGTAGCAGTGTTAATTTAAAAAAATAAATAAATACAATTTGCAGTAAAGGCACACATTGATTCATTACATCATCTGACTTTTTCAAGAGCCCCCTTCTGACATACATCTTAATCTCTTGAGAAGTCAGTAAAAAGTCAATTTTAACCACTTGCCAACCAGACGCCCAAGTTATATGGCAGCAGATCCCCACGAATTGCCGTACCTGTATGACAATTCGCAGGAGCGATCCTGGGGGCGTGGCCGCGATTGCCGCTGGGCACCCGCGATCGCTCCCCGTGAAGAGAGAACGGTGGTCTGCTGTTGTAAACACAGCAGACCATTATTCTCTCAGCTATAAACACGGAACTCCTGTGTACCTCCTATTTAGGAACACAGGTCTCTGTGTTGATTTCACAAGCCTATCCCCCCCACAGTTATAAAACACCCCCTAGGCTCACATTTATCCCTTTGATCGCCCCTGGGTTAACCCCTTCCCTGCCAGTGTCATTATTACAGTGCATACTTTTAGCACTGATTACTGTAGTAATGTTACTGGTCCCCCCAAAAGTGTCAAAAATGTCAGTTAGGGGTCCGATCTGTCCGCTGCAATGTCGAAGTCCTGCTAAAAATCGCAGATCGCTGCCATTACTAGTTAAAAAAAATAAAATATGACATAAATCTTTCCCCTAGTTTGTAGATGCGATAACTTTTGGGCAAACCAATTAAAATTTGCTTATTGGGATTCTTTTTACCAACAATTTGTTGCAGAATACAAATTGGCCTAAAATTATGAAAAAATTTAATTTTTTAATTTTTTTTTTTAATGGGAATATTATATAGCAGAAAGTGAAAAATATATATATATATTTTTTCACAGAATTGTCGCTTTTTTTTTGATTATAGTGCAAAAAATAAAAATTTCAGAGGTGATCAAATACCTCCAAAGGAAAGCTCTATTTGTGGGAAAAAAGGACATCAATTTTATTTGGATACAGCGTCGCATGACCGCGCAATTGTCCGTTAAAGTAACGCAGTACCAAATCGCAAAAAATGGCCTGGTCATTAAGGGGGAAAATCTTCCAGTTCAGAAGTTGGTAACACAATCCAAAACAATTTAATCAAATAAATATGTCTAAACCATTATAACTAAATGGTTTACACTGACGTGCTCAAAGAGCTGGGGTCAGTTATTTCTAAGACATTTATTGTAATTTTTAGACTGTTCGGTAGCAGTGGATTGGTACAAAGCACATGAGGCTTATTTATAAATGTCATTTCCCAAGTTACTATAAGTAAAAGCATCCACTGGGTTTTTTTTTTTTAAACAGCGGTTTAGAACAGCCTGAAAGTCCTACCTACTGGCTGGAAATGAGAAATACTCATGTAATATTTCATATTCATTTAATTATGTCCTTCATAAATTCAGAAATATAGAAAATATACTAACATACATAGAAAAATGTCATACATGACAAAAGACATGACAAAAATACCATAAGCGTGCTAGAAAATGTTAGAAACAGTAGGCACCATGCATTTATAACAAGCTCACTATACGGGTTGTAATCTGACCGTAACAGTCTCTGTAAATTAATTTTAGATTTACCCAAGTTATCTAATATGAGAATCAACCTAAAGTATCCTTCTAATTTGTATCTAGTCAGGCAGGTTTCTGCACCACACTATGATTGATCAGTCGAATTGTAATGTGTTTGATAAGTTATATACAGATATTGTTGACAAACAATACGTTGTCAGGGGGATGGTCATGTATTTACTGTATTTGACATTTGTTCAAGCTTTTGTAACTGTTCCCCTGAGATACTGAATGTACAAATAAAAATGTATTGATTTAGAAAATCAATTATGTAAATGAAAGACTAAATCCAGAGAGTTGTGATCAATGATTCATTCTCTGAATGGTCCAACTATATAAGAATAATCTTATTCTTAGCCAGGATTCAGTCTTGGGACCATTAATTTTCAGCTTGTTTAGAAATGATATAGAGATTTAGAAAAACAGTTTTTGGTGTAAAATATCTATGGTAGTTGCATTGCCCCTGATTTGACACTGATTGATTAATATTATAAATGGTAAATTAAGTAAAAAATTGACTGATGTTTAACGTTCACTGCATCCAAAGCAAAAAAATAAAAATATTTTACCTGGAGTTTCACTTTAAGAGATCTCATACTGAAATAAAATTTGTGCCCTGCTGTTGCCATATAAAGAATTACCGAATAGTAAATACAATTGGATTCTCTTAGAACTGCAGTTTAAATCAAGGGATATAAGCAGGGCTAATAGTTTTGAGCTACATGATTAGATTTCTAAATGTTTCTGCCTGCCTGGGACCCCTATTTCATGTTTGCTTAGTGATCATAGGCCGCAATCAGGGCCATCTTACCGAATGGGCACATTGGGCAGTTGCCCAGGGGGCTGCACCTGCCCAGCGACCCAGCCAAGCCTTAGTTCCGATTCCCTTGTGCATCCCGCCACCGAACTTAGCAGGTGGCAAGTGCTTATCGGCCCTGCGCTGCTGTCAGGCCACTTGGGCCATGGAGGGGGAGCCCACAACTGCAGGAATGCCTGTCCGCCTCCACCTGAACAGGCACACACAGGACAGTGGAGTCTGACTTGCGTCCGTGTATGTGTTCACCGGACCCAGCTGCCGAATTTAGAAGCTGTCATTAGCCTGGCACTGCTGTACCAATAAATATCGCCTTATCGATAATTTGCATTTTTATTCTCATGTGTGATTGTGTAGGCAGGGCCCCAGTGCACTGCATTGCCCAGGGCCCTTCAATGCTCTTAAGATGGCACTGGCCGCAATAAGAAACAATATGTTATCCCTCTTCAGGGAGAGGTCAGAGTAAAACTTCTAACTTAAAGCGGAAGTATCCATCACCTTTTACCTACAGGTCAGCCTATAATAAGGCTTACCTGTAGGTACAATTAATATCTCCTAAACCTGCAAGGTTTAGGAGATATTCGCCCTGCATGCAGCCGCTGAAACCAGTAGACCTTCAGAGCTCTTTGCCGGGCCCTTGCCAGAAAGTGATCTGCTGCGCGCATGCGCGGGAGTGACGTCATCGGGGCCATGGCCACTCACAGCGCCGGAGCCGCTGAACCCGGAAGAGACACGGAGGGAACATGACAGCTCCCTCAGTGGTGTCCGGGGGACCATGTCGGGGCTTCGTTTTAAGGTAAGTATTTCATAATGAGCTAGTATGCGATGCATACTAGCTCATTATGCCTTTGTCCTGCAGGGTTTGTTTTTTTTATTTTTTTTTCGATGAGGATACAACCGCTTTAACTGATTGCCAGCAATATTGACTCCAGTCACCTGATTGCTTGTGTACCATTTGAGGACCATTTATCACCTGATTGCTTCTGTACCATTTTAGGACCATTTATCACCTGATGGAAGTCAGCAAAGCTTCACCTCGTTCAGTTTAGCTAAGAGAAAATGGCCTTGCAAAGTGAACAGCCAAATTGCCTTTGGTATACCAAACTCTGTGGCATACCAGACACCTTGCTAAGCAAAAAAGATGTCAGGCTCCATGGAGAAGTTAAAGTTTTTTTATGACCATGGTTGGTACTTTGCTCATTCAGAATTCCAATCCACTGCATGCCTGTGCAAACAAACCAGGTTATTCACTGGTGGATTAGGTAAATTCAGGTTTTTCATTCTTTGACACGTTTTTGAAGAGATATTCTTTTTTTATTTTTTTGATTCACAAAAATTGTGTCATTTAGTTGATTGGCATCTTTGTGTTTCAGAAGCATTGAAATTGTTTGGTGGAAACTCTATTGTCAAGCAAAGCTTGTCATATTAATTTAGGGGTTTCTCCTAGCCTATACCTCTAGCACTTTATATATCAGATGTGTAGATTTAGACAGTAAGACTCGGTTCACACTACCGCGACCATAAGTCGCCCCATGACGGAGTGACTTTTTACAGCGACTTTACCGCGACTTCAGAGTGACTTGTGAATTATTTAAAGCGACTTATATGATAGAAGACTTTGTATTTGGCCAATCAGAATATGATGTGTTGTGACCTAATTCCCCCTTTCTGTTTTTTTTTTTACTCATTTCCTCATTGCCCACCAGTGCCACGTATCAGTATCCATCAGTGCCACGTATGTGTCCACCAGTGCCACTGCCCACCAGTGCCACGTATCAGTGTCCACCAGTGCCACTGCCCACCAGTGCCACGTATGTGTCCACCAGTGCCCCTGCCCACCAGTGCCACATATGGGCCCACCAGTGCCACTGCCCACCAGTTCCACGTATCAGTGTCCACCAGTGCTACTGCCCACCAGTGCCACTTATCAGTGCCATGAATCAGTGTCCACCAGTGCCACGTATCAGTGCCGCATATCAGTGCCATGAATCAGTGTCCACCAGTGCCACATATCAGTGCCACGTATCAGTGCCACGAATCAGTGTCCACCAGTGCCACGTATCAGTGCCACGAATCAGTGTCCACCAGTGCTACATATCAGTGCCACAAATCAGTGTCCACCAGTGGCACATATCAGTGCCACGAATCAGTGTCCACCAGTGCCACATATCAGTGCCACGAATCAGTGTCCACCAGTGCCACGAATCAGTGTCCACCAGTGCCGCATATCAGTGTCCACCAGTGCCACGTATCAGTGCCACGTATCAGTGTCCACCAGTACCATGTATCAATGCCACATATCAGTGCCACGTATCAGTGTCCACCAGTGCCATGTATCAGTGCCATGTATCAGTGCCACGTATCAGTGTCTACCAGTGCCACTGCCCACCAATGCCACTTATCTGTGTCCACCAGTGCCACTCACACAGACCAGGCAGAGATAATGGTATATAGGGACTGTAGGCATGGCTGCAATGTGGGGAATGCTTGGCTAATTTTCCTTCTTCTTCCTGGAAAGTCAGATCACAGTCGCTTGACAAAAGATAAGGATCCGACTTGGAGATGACTCCCATTGAAGTCTATTGGCACAAGTCGGATACAAGTCGCCTTGGAGTAGTACAGGACCCTTTTCTGAAGTCGGAGCGACTTCAGTAGTGCATATTATGACGGCTCTCATTCATTTACATTGCATTTGTTATGACAAGCGACTTGGGGTGACTTGAGGGCGCACAAGTCGCCAGACAAGTCGTACTTGTGAGAATGGAGCCTAAAACCTTCACCAATTTTCACTCCTAGGTATGTTATGCGTTCTGTTACAATAATGAATTTTAAAGAGATCTAAATTTAGAGCATATATTTTAATTTTTTAACATCAGCATTGCTATATGCTCAAGCCGTAATTATTTTTGCAATCTAATATAAACTTACTTGAAAAATCTCCCTGCGGCTTCTTCTCTGCTGATTTATGTTATTTACTTTCAAATTCTAAGGACTGCATGTCCCTAACTTTTGCTGTACTGAAGGCACCTCCTGAAACTCCTACTCTCAGCATTTTCTGTTGTTCAGACAGCAGACTTTGTGAAATGTGGGACACACCAGTGCACTTTCACGGGGCATAATGAATGTGTTGCTGCATGCAAGGAATTAAAGTAGAACTATAGGCAAACCTTTTTTGTTCATTTTGGATCGAGCAAGAGAAGGTAATAACCTCTGTCAGATTTTTCTTTGCCAGCTGTGTCCCATTGCAGAGATTTCCCTTCACTTCCTATCTCATAGCCAAGCAGGAAGTGAGAGGAAATCCCTGCAAATTAAGGGATTTCCTTGGGGACCCCCAGGTCACCAGAACTAGTGTCCACATTGCTATATTTCCACTATTACTTTTCTGGGGACAACTCAAAATGTGGGGATTTTCTTTTATTTCACTTTCAATGATAATAGTCAATGATAATGATAAACCGGGCAAACATAAAGGGAGAATTTCCTTACCAGGGGCGCAGACTGCAATAAAAACTGACAAGCATTATAATCCCTCTGTAATCTATCCAAAACAAAAAAAATGTTTTGCGTTTCAGTTATATTTTAAACGTGTTTTTTTTACAAAGTAAGTTTACAGACTTCAAAGTCATTCAGATTAAAAGAAGTAGGCTATAAATATATAAAATTCAGTGTGGAAATGAAGATATAATTTAAAATTTTGACCATAGATACACTTTAGTATTTTGATTCTATTACCATTTAATAGGTAGTATTTCACTCTTTGCAAAGTTAATGCATATGCCTTCAAATTTATTGTAGTCTACAAAAATAGTTTGCATATTTTCGATTTACTGTATAGCTGTGGGGTCTCGATGGGAACAAAATGATATCTTTTGTAAAACAGCAAACACGTTCTACAGTGCCTATGTGAATAACTGGTATGGGAATGGAGTTCAGGTATTTGGAGAGTGGTTCTACAGCTAAATTGAAAAGCATTAGAGATATTGGGCACCCCTGCATGTACCTTTGTGTAAAATAAATTGAAATGACAGACATCCTAGAGTGCTAATGCTGGCAGTTGGGGAATCATGCATGTTTTAAAAAGAACTGTGTTAGTTATCTAGTGAATCCCAGTGCTTCCATAACTTGGAACAGCCATTTTAGATTTATATTTTCAAAAGCCTTTTCAGCATCTGAAGTGACTATGGCTATGTCTTATGACTGAAATGTTTTGGCATGTCCAAGTAGTCTAAGTACCTTGCCTGAATAATTCATTCCTTTTGGAACATTTTCCTATTTTTAAGAACATGACATAAAGAATGAAACTGGTAACGTTTGAAGTTATTTAAAATTATAAAAAGGTAAATCTAAATAAAGTATATGAGCCCATGGCAAGAATATTTTCCTGACACAAGCATGACAGCATACATGTATGGGTATAGGCGCCACCCCTTGCCCAATCTGGACTGGTTATACTGTATAAATTAGTGCCTCCCCTAAGGTGGCATTCTCTTTTTGTTCCTCAAATGCTCAACTAGTTATTACTATGGAAAGAAGATTTTTATTTTTGCCGTCACCTTGCCGGAATTCGTCTGGCCAGCCGCACAGGTTCAGCCTCCCCTGTGACGAAGCTCCCTCCGTTCGGGTGTACACCGCCTCCCACAGGTCCAGACACTGGGGTTCAGGATACTGGTCTCTGGATGCAGGTAAAACAGTTCTGCCTTGTTGTTTGTTGGGACAGATCCAGTCTCTCCTCCCTTGTGAGTTGTGGCCCCATACACTATTGGTTAATCTGGCGCTCTGTGCATGTTTTGTTTCCCTTGCAAAATGTTGGCATTGTTGTTTGGGCGGCTGCCCCCTTCCAAGATGGATCCTTGCCTACTTTCTGTGGCTGTACTGCGGGCTGCCCTTTCTAGATGGATGTGTGGATGGGGATGGTGCCCAGCAGACTTGCGGTTGACAGGAAGCAGCAAGATGGTGTTGAGATAATTTCCAGCTCATGGTACTAGCGACCCGGGCGGCTGTCTGGGGTGTATTGGTGGCCACCTGTTTGGGAATAGAGCCTCTCCCATCACATTAGAGTCAGAGATGTGTGCTGCACAGGTAGGTAAGCTAAACCATAGGCTGTCATGATTATTATTCAGTTAATATGTCAGGCTGCCAAAGTAGGTTAATTTGCTGTTTATAGTTCTATAGTTGTTTCATTGATGCCTCACCGGTGTTGTTTTGTCTGCAGTACTGCTAATGCATGGCCTGATATACAGGTGTTGCCGTGCAAAGTTGAGTCTTTCCTATTAACTCAGCAATGCCTGGCTCTGCAGGTTTGGATTACTGTTTATGCTCTAATACCTGGGTTTGCTGTTTTTAACCTTTGCAGACCAGTGGCCTAGTGTAGGTTATCCTGCCAGGGCTATTGGTCTGTGGTATATTATCCCTTCCTTGTGCTGCTTATAATATAGTAATACTTCAGTATTAATAACTGCTATGTGTTATGGCTGCTATGCGTTTAATGCCTGCTTTTGGCAGCTAAACATTGATGGCTGCTATACGTTAAGGGCGGCTATATGTTTAATGATTGTTATACATTAACCTGTTATGTGTAAATGCTGGAGTGAAGTTCGGTGTTCTGCTTAAGTTTACAGTTCCTTAAGTAATTTGTCTATTACAAATCTATTGGTAATTACTTTTTCTGAGGGGTTAATCCTAGCTCACAATAGCATATACAGTCAGGTCCATATATATTGGGACATCAACACAATTCTAATCTTTTTGGCTCTATACACCACCACAATGGATTTGAAATGAAACAAACAAGATGTGCTCTAACTGCATACTTTCAGCTTTAATTTGAGGGTATTTACATCCAAATCAGGTGAACGGTGTAGGAATTACAACAGTTTGTATATGTGCCTCCCACTTTTTAAGGGACCAAAAGTAATGGGACAGATTAACCATCATAAATCAAACTTTCACTTTTTAATATTTGGTTGCAAATCCTTTGCAGTCAAATACAGCCTGAAGTCTGGAATGCATAGACATCACCAGACGCTGGGTTTCATCCCTGGTGATGCTCTGCCAGGACTCTACTGCAACTGTCTTCAGTTCCTGCTTGTTCTTGGGGCATTTTCCCTTCAGTTTTGTCTTCAGCAAGTGAAATGCATGCTCAATCGGATTCAGGTCACGTGATTGACTTGGGCATTGCATAACATTCCACTTCTTTCCCTTAAAAAACTCTTTGGTTGCTTTCGCAGTATGCTTCGGGTCATTGTCCATCTGCACTGTGAAGCGCCGTCCAATGAGTTCTGCAGCATTTGGCTGAATATGAGCAGATAATATTGCCTGAAACACTTCAGAATTCATCCTGCTGCTTTTGTCAGCAGTCACATCATCAATAAATACAAGAGAACCAGTTCCATTGGCAGCCATACATGCCCACGCCATGACACTACCACCACCATGCTTCACTGATGAGGTGGTATGCTTTGGATCATGAGCAGTTCCTTTCCTTCTCCATACTCTTCTCTTCCCATCACTCTGGTACAAGTTGATCTTGGTCTCATCTGTCCTTAGGATGTTGTTCCAGAACTGTGAAGGCTTTTTTAGATGTTGTTTGGAAAACTCTAATCTGGCCTTCCTGTTTTTGAGGCTCACCAATGGTTTACATCTTGTGGTGAACCATCTGTATTCACTCTGGTGAAGTCTTCGCTTGATTGTTGACTTTGACACACACCTACCTCCTGGAGAGTGTTCTAGATCTGGCCAACTGTTGTGAAGGGTCTTTTCTTCACCAGGGAAAGAATTCTTCAGTCATCCACCACAGTTGTTTTCCGTGGTCTTCTGGGTCTTTTGGTGTTGCTGAGCTCACCGGTGCATTTTTTTCTTTTTAAGGATGTTCCAAACAGTTGATTTGGCCACACCTAATGTTATCTCTCTGATGGGTTTGTTTTGTTTTTTCAGCCTAATGATGGCTTGCTTCACTGATAGTGACAGCTCTTTGGATCTGATATTGAGAGTTGACAGCGACAGATTCCAAATGCAAATAGCACACTTGAAATGAACTCTGGACCTTTTATCTGCTCCTTGTAAATAGGATAATGAGGCAATAACACACCCCTGGCCATGGAAGAGCTGATTAGCCAATTGTCCCATTACTTTTGGTCCCTTAAAAAGTGGGAGGCACATATAAAAACTGTTGTAATTCCTACACCGTTCACCTTATTTGGATGTACATACCCTCAAATTAAAGCTGAAAGTCTGCATTTAAAGCACATCTTGTTTGTTTCATTTAAACTCCATTGTGGTGGTGTATAGAGCCAAAAAGATGAGAATTGTGTTGATGTCCCAATATTTATGGACCTGACTGTAGGTCCATTTGCTGCTTCAATGTCTGCAGATGGATGTGTGGATGGCCACTGAGAGTGTATTAATACTAATGTCCTAGCCAGTACTTCCAGGCATTTATTATGACAACAAACCTACAGCTCATATCCTTAGGGTATGAGCTTACCCGGAGACCAGTGGCTATCATTAAGGTGAGGGTCAGGTAGGTATACTATCCTAGCCCTTAATACCAGCACCACTCCCCAAAGGAAAAGAGGCAACTTGTTCCTTCAACAGTGACTCACATTGTTTTTCTCTTTTCTTCCACCCTATAATGCTGTTGTGTATGAACTAGGCACACAGAGGCTGTCCAATCTGCAGTTTGGCACTTCTCAAATGACCATTATGCTCTAGGTGCATAAAAATGTTGCTAAGGGTCTGTGCATGTATGGTGCAGGGGGAATATTGACTGCATTTAAGGTCTAAACAACCCCTTGAATTTTAAACCATGTATTAAAAATGTAATGTTATGTGAATGTTTTAATTACATAGATATTCCTAAACTGTATTTTTCTTTTTATTCCAGGTATTTTATTTCACACAAACCAAACAAGACTTGGCAGCAGGTGTTTTGGTTTGCCATAAGCATTGCTATTAACAATGCTTACATCCTCTATAAAATGTCTGATGCTTACTATGTAAAAAGGTACAGCCGGGCTCAATTTGGGGAGAGACTTGTGAGAGAGTTACTTGGATTGGAGGAAACTTCACCTCAAGATTGATCCTAGGCTTGTCTTAATCTTCAGCTAAATTCCTTCAAAAAGGACATAAAGCCACTACTCTGGATTGGTATTCAGGGATTTCACTCTCAAATATGCCAACCAACTAAATACTGCGATAAACCGAAGACTAAAAATTTGGACAAACTATTAAACATTGTTCAGTGAGCTTTGTGTCTCCCTTTTCTAATAATACCTGGAAATACATGCATTTTAAATCATGAAATTCATAACTGGAGAGGATATACAACATGAATGGCGTATCATTGAAATTACACTCTTTTACATTAAATCGCAAGTCTATAAGTTTGGAACATAAATTTTGCCATTAGATTTAATTGTTTTCGATTTCATTTTTGTTTAAACATATAAACTATTAAAATGTTGGTATTTTGATAGATTTAATTTTCTTAAATGACAATTGGGACTAAAAAATAAATAAAAAAAAACCATATATTAATAAAGCCAAGTACAATACTATAAATAAATAAAAGTTCAATATAGAAATAAGTCCAAAGGAGTTTCTAAAGAACTCTTAGTAGCGCAGTAAAAGGATGATAAACCTTATATGAAAAAAGTGCAAAGAAGTGCTTCAAACATCCATTGATGAATGATATGTAAACATATCCAAACAGTCTCTAATTGTCCATAAAATGTGAGGGATCCTTGAAGGGTGCTGATATAGGACCACCTTAGGGTAACACCACCACCAGTGCTGGGATATGGCTAGAAAACTCACTCACCAGAACACAATGCCTGACCACTCTCATGGACTAGGCAAAGACAGCATAGGTTTAAATGAGGGTAAAACCAACTCTCTCCTGGCAATCCTGGTTCTTGTACGGATAACTCCTCTCATTGGCATATGGATAAAGAGATAAAAAGCACTCCCATAGCGTGATAACGTTTATAACAATTTATTGAAATAACCATAAACCATCACACTCACATAAGCGTAGATCAAAATAGGCAGAAAACAAATGAGTCCAGAGTCTGGTATGCTGTATCGCTATCCGAAAACTCCTTCACCCTCAGTGTACAATTGTTCAGTGGACGCCGTATAGCCACGCCCCGACGCGGCGTTTCGTCATTTCCGACTTCCTCACGGGGGCATGGCTATACGGCACGGCAGTCCTATTAAGTAGGGAGCTCCGTCACCCGCCCACCTCCGGAAAAACCGGAAGTTGCGCGTGTACCGGAAATAGTCATCGGCTCGTATCCTTCTCCACACCGAGAACTGTCAGCAGAGGCAGACCGAGAACGTTCATACTATCCCCTCTGCATTACTCCACACTTAGCGATATCGGTCACACAACATCTACCGATCGCTTCAACCATATTTGACCTAAATATGGGTACTATTAAAATACATAATAAAACATTTTATCTGGGTAATAAATCCCCATATAAAACCAATTCCAAATGCAAGCTGGATACAAAACGATTAGAAATGTAAACAGCAAACCATGTTGCCAGCGTAAAATGGACCTAGTTGCCAGTCAAGTACAATACTAGTATGGTTTACAATGTCCAATGACATACCATGCAGCTGAAGGTTATATATTAGTACTTCACACATTCTAAACTGCTGATTGCTAGATCAGTAGGCAGTAGGTCACAAGACAGGATGAGTCATTACTTGCTCCATTCCTACTTAGTTTAAATATCCTGCGTATTTTATTTTATATTATATATGGTGTTTACAAGAAATATACAGTTATATAGTGGATATTATTATGAGATTATATAAAGGTGGTTTCACAGTTATACTCATTAAGGAAGAATGTGCCAGCTTTCAGGGATAACACATTATATTTGTTGGTTTTATAATATGAATATGATATATCACAGATATTAGACTAGATCATCCAATGAAGGGTGACCACAGTATGTGTATCAGTTTGTCCTTGAATTCTAAGTCAATCCATAATTCAAATGTATTGCTTTTTGGATACAATGGGCAGAATATGAGCCTTGAAGAACTAATTGTTTCAGTAAAAAAAAAAAAAAAAAAAAACATGATGTAAAGTTAAAGAAAGTTCCAATACAATTTACAATTACAATGAAGCAAATCCATAATAATTTTGCAGTAAACACATTCTTGCAGTGATATATGGAAAATACCATTACATAGCGCAGTACTATTCAAATACTATATTTGGGTAAATATGGGTGGTACCAGATGGCTTGATTTTAACCAGATGTGTGTAGAGGTGCAAAATTTAGTAGACTGAAATGTTCTACTTGAATGCAATAATATTTGTATGAAGACTACAGACTTTTTTTTCATTGTTTTTTTCCATTCCCTTCAGCTGGTTGATAGCCCCAGTTGGCAGTAGTAGAAATTCTTGCTATAGCATTTTCTATTGTCATGCCTGACACCTTTAAATACAGAAGGACAGATTAAATTCTGATTTATTAGTCTTTTGAAATGCTTAGGGGAAGGTCATGGAATATTTTCATTCACAGGAAAGCTTAGGAAACGAATTAGATCAAAGGCTTTGACTATAGTAAAGGGTTTTGATTACAGTAATGTTTACCAATACAATTTAATAGACAATACCAATTACTTTGATCACAAAATGTTAGGTAAGAGTCAGTTCAGCATGGGTATTATGAAACTGTTTATAAATTCTGTGTGCTGGCATAAAAAATAGATTAATACTGCCATTGGATAGAAACAAATATTAAATGCAATATGTATGTTTCAAGTTATAGCTGTAAATGGTATTGTTTTACTAAAACAAAAAGGATAATTTATCAATGTGAAGACCGCAGGTTTTTGGAACTGTGCGTACACTCATTTTATTTGCTATTGTACCTGTAATGCAGGTCAAGATTATGTGCAAGTTGGTATTAATGAAAAAAAAAAAAACCCTGGAAAAATAAGGATATTCTTTGTTTGATGTGGACTATGTATGTGATGAGCTTAAGATGAAATAAATAATAAATGACATTACATTAAATATATTACACTGATATTCAAGGAAAGGCTCAAGCCTTTATTTAATAATGCTGAAAAAAGGAATAGTTAGCAACCCATGTATTTCAACAAGGATTATTAAAAGATGATTTTTGGGGGGCTACTGCACTTTGCTATATATTAACTATTATATGTTAAATAGATATCATAACTTCAAGAAGGCTATTTTGTTAGGCAATATTCATTTTTCTTGTAGCCACAAAGGATATTAGTGCACCATTATTGACTACTACTTTCAGGATTACATAGTTACATAGTTAGTCAGGTTGAAAAAAGACACAAGTCCATCCGGTACAACAATAAAAAAAAAAAAAAAAACAGTATTGAAAACCCTACCATACAATCCCATATATACAATCCTATACCCGCTGTTGATCCAGAGGAAGGTGAAAATAAACCCCAGCAAAGCATGATCCAATTTGCTACAGCAGGGGAAAAAAATTCCTTCCTGATCCCCCGAGAGGCAATCAGATAATCCCTGGATCAACTTTACCTGAAAAAAAATTTAGTACCCATTTATATTACACCTAGGAAAGAATCCAGGCCTTTTTCAAAGCAATCTAGTGAGCTAGCCAGAACCACCTCTGGAGGGAGTCTATTCCACATTTTCACAGCTCTTATGGTGAAGAAACCTTTCCGTATTTGGAGACGAAATCTGTTTTCCTCTAGACGTAAAGAGTGCCCCCTTGTCCTCTGTGTTGACCTTAAAGTGAGCAACTCAAACCCAAGTTCACTATATGGACCCCTTATGTATTTATAAATGTTGATCATATCCCCCCTTAATCTCCTCTTCCCAAGAGAGAATAAATTCAGTTCCTCTAATCTTTTCTCATAGCTGAGTTCCTCCATGCCTCTTATCAGTTTGGTTGCCCTTCTCTGCATTTTCTCCAGTTCCCCAATATTTTTTTTAAGAACTGGTGCCCAAAACTGAACTCCATATTCCAGATGAGGTCTTACTAATGATTTGTACAGGGGCAAAATGATATCTCTCTCTCTAGAGTCCATGCCTCTGTTAATACAAGAAAGGACTTTACTTGCTTTGGAAACAGCAGCTTGGCATTGCATGCTATTATTAAGCTTATGATCTACCAGAACACCCAGATCCTTCTCCGCTATGGATTCCCCCAGTTCTTCTCCACCTAGTATGTATGATGCATGCATATTCTTATCCCCTAAGGGCATAACTTTACATTTATCAACATTAAACCTCATTTGCCACATAGTTGCCCAATGAAACAGTGCATTGAGGTCAGATTGTAAGTTGGAGACATCCTGGAAAGAAGTTATTCCACTCCAAAGCTTGGTGTCATCTGCAAAGACTGAAATTGTACTTTTAATCCCAGACCCTATAACATTTATAAAGATATTAAAAAGTAAGGGTCCCAACACTGAACCTTGGGGTACACCACTGATAACTTTAGACCATTCAGAGTAAGAATCATTAAACACTACTCTCTGAATTCTATCTTTTAGCCAATTTTCTATCCAATTACAAACCGATCTTTCCAAGCCTGTAGACCTTACCTTACACATTAGCCGTGTGTGGGGAACTGTGTCAAACGCTTTTGCAAAATCCAAGTATACTACGTCCACAGCCACCCCTCTGTCCAAGGTTTTACTTACCACCTCATAAAAAGAAATCAGGTTTGTTTGACAACTTCTGTCTCTCATGAATCCATGCTGTCTGTTGCTTAAAATATTTTTTTCCACCAAGAACTCATCTATGTGGTCTTTTATTAAACTCTCCAATATCTTCCTGACTATAGAAGTTAAACTAACAGGTCTATAGTTACTTGGCAAAAGACTTTGATCCCTTTTTAAATATAGGTACCACATGGGCCCTACGCCAATCCAGTGGTACTATTCCAGTCCTTAACGAGTCCCTAAAAATTAGAAACAAAGTCTTAGAAATTACAGCTCTCAATTCTTTTAGGATGCGTGGGTGGATGCCATCTGGTCCTGGCACTTTATCCACCCTTATTCTGTCTAAATATTTCTGGACCATATCACTTTTGAGCCATTGTGGATCATTTGGGGCTGTGTCAATACTGTCCTCATTATGGTCATGAGCTCCCCCATGCTCCTTTGTATATACAGAGCTGAAGAAAGTATTTAATACATTTGCCTTCTCTTTGTCCCCAGTCACTCACTCCTGGTTATTTTGTAAAAGGCCTACATGCTCAGACCTAACCTTTTTACTGTTAATATATTTGAAGAATTTTTGGGGGTTTGTCCTACTATCTTTTGCAATCTGTTGTTCATTTTGAATTTTTGCGTCCCTGATTTCCTTTTTACATATTCTGTTATATTCTTTGTAACAATTAAACAATGATAGTGTTCCCTCATTTTTATATTTTTTAAAAGCTCTTTTCTTTTTATCTATAGCTTTTTTAACTTTTGCTGTGAGCCACATAGGTTTTATTTTTAACCTTTTAAACGTATTACCCATGGGAATATACTTTGCAGTGAGTTTGCATAAAGTCTTTTTGAAAAATTCCCATATCTGTTCTGTGCTCATCGATGCCAATATTCCCTCCCAGCCTAAATCCTGGAGAGCAGCCCTCATCCTTGGAAAATTTGCTCTCTTAAAGTTAAGTGCTTTTGTATTTCCTGTATGCGTTTTTTGCTTACAGCTAACATTAATTGCAAGTGTTTTTCTATAACAGAATAATTTATATACACACTCTGAAATGCCATTATATTGAAGATAACATTATGTTTTTAGTTATTCTAAACACAGAAAAACAAATTTACCAAATTTGAGATTCAAATACAGAGACTGGTGCGTTGATATGGGTTGGAATCAAATTCTTCTACACCTTAACACCTTATGAGCTGAAGATAATACTAGGGGGTTAATGTGCAGCTTGCCTACTCCTTACGAACTTGAACTTGTAAATGGGTGTGTTGGACTCCATACCTGTTAAGCCAAAAAGTAATGCTCCCCTACGTTTGAGCTCAGGAGGCCAGGCATATTGGTCTCCCAAAGCTATTTATTGCTAGGACTTTAGGCTGTAAAGAATTCCCACTGCTAGACATGAGAGCAAGCAAGATCACCCTGTTAGGAATGCTTACACTTTTTTACCAGAATCAAATATTCACTTTAATGAAGTTTAATTTACATAGACAGAAGTAACAAATATATAAATGTTATGTTTACACCACCCCCTTTTTTCTGAAGCAACAAAGGTGTAGATCAGCCCATTGCCCAGGTGTAGATCAGCCCATTGTGTGTGGGGAGGGGTGTTTATGAAGAACAGAAGGCTATGTGAGAGAATGTTAAGAAGTCATGTTTCAACACCCCCCCCCCCCTCTCCACAATTTTTACACACACAAAAGCTGTAATGTATTATTTGAAATGTATGTATTTGCCTGTTAACCACTTCACGTGTCCATGTGCATATTTGCGGGTTCTCGGTGGGTGGGCGTTAACGCAGAGCGGCCGCATGTATGCGACCTTGTGTAAACTTCTTACCATGCTGAGAGCGCACTCCCTGCTGCTTGCTCCCAGCATGGTAGGCGGTGGGGATTGGTAAGTTCCTGATGCACACTTGTGATTGGGAGCTTTCCGATCACATGACCCGAATGCTTACCTCCATACCCCGGCTTTTAGAACTCTTAAAGGGCTGGGCCAGGAGGCGGTCAGTGTGAAGAAGTTAATACAGATCTGTTTTCAAAGTGAACGATATAATAGCAGTGAAATAGGTGGGTATTTCGCTCAGGATTCCAATACAAAGAACCCCTTTATATATAGAAAAAACTATGTCTGCCAGAAAGCCCTTGAACTGGAAGTTACGTTCCAGCCATAAGTAATATGCTTAGATGGGAAACAGTGCAAGAAGGACTAAACATCTATAATTATGTTAGGCTTCACCAACGTAAAACAAAAATCAGGTAATACTGCACATATGGAAAAAGGTTTGAGCCCCCCCTGTAAAAGAAAATGTATATCCAAATCTATAGAACCCAGGATGTATCTGTAACTTTTTTTTACTTGTATGGAATGGTTACATCAGTGGGTACTTCTTCACTTACCACCAACAGAAGGAGCCCTAAACCACTGACCACGAATTTAATAGGTCACTACACCACTGACCACCAATGTAAGGGAGCACTATACTGACCACTCTGCACAGTGCATATCACATACATATCATTGCACTGACTGCTATACTCTATATAAGCTGTGCTGTATATTGTAGCAGTTGTGACTTTTGCATTTTGTAAACTGTGCTGTACATTACATACTCCTGATCAAAGACGGTATTGTCCCAACCAATGCTAGTTGCTGCGTAGGACTAGGATTTTTTAAAATCCTTTTTCTTAAGGTTTATGTGTGCCTGTAGACCTGTTGCTTGTAGCACAGTTATTAAGGTATATTTTGTATTTACAAGGACTGTGGACTTTGTTTTCAGTGTATACAATGATTAGGCTCTATATAATCATGTCCACTGCACTCACTTTTCCACAGTGCGATGTGGAGAAGAGCATTATTTGCCACGGCATGCTGCAGCTTTTCCCTCTTCAGGATGCAAAGGTCGTTCACAATCTTAGTTATTTCTTGTAATGATCTTTTCTTTAATTTTGTATTTCTCCCAGCTAAACTATATCCACAAAGCCTTAGTATGTTGTGATTTTCTCTCACTAGTCCAAATTACATAAACTACTGTAGATTGGAGTCTCTGCGTCTAATATTATTTTGGTAGAATATGAAATTGGAAACCAACTTTGGGCAAAATTTGAGCAAAAAAAATTAACTCTGTAAATGTCCAGATTTTATTTTGCCTGTTTGCAAGTACTGTATGCCTTTATTTACATACAAAATCTTCTGGTAATCTCTAGACATTTTCACTAATGTGCAGCGGTCCTTAGGGCCTTTTCAGTGGTTAGTCACGGCTCAGGTCCCATTTCGTTTTTAGTCTGTAATTTTATGGTTTCACTGTTCATAATTTAAAAGGTAGTCTAGGCCAGATATACACTTTGAAGCAAGTCGAGCCTGGTTGACAACCATGGCTCCCTTCATAGATGCAGTGAACTGAGTGAGTCCAGCAACTTTAGGACAAAAAGTGTGTTTCACAGGATTAACAGGTGAAAATAAAGGAACAAATGCTTAAAAAAAAAAAAACAATGTAGCCACCTTACCATCATGACTGGTAAGCTGCAATATATTATATTTTTGTTTTTTGGGTTGAGACTTGCTTTAAAGACCAAGTACTACTGGCAGTGTATTTATCTATGGAACAGTCCGTCAAGGCTTGACAAATATGGAGTGTCACACTGCATTGTATATTTGCACTATTCTTTTGCTGTTATTTAGTGATTTTTGCAAAACTGCACACCATCACAAACAAATACACAAAATGTTTTAACATGTAATGTTTAATACTGTAAATAAGTGCTATTTTACATAAACCACTAAATGTTCAAATTTGGAATCTTTTCAATTATATTGTCAGCATTTTAAAAATGAAACATTGACTCCTTTACAAAATTAATAAAACCATGTTTTACCTTAATGTGATTCATCCTTTCATGTTAAAGCAGATTTAGACTGGAACTACATTGGTGATTAGAAATCAATTTTTTTCAGAGATTTTACTGCTTGTTGGCAGTAACCTAATTTAAAGCACAGTAAAATAAATGTGCTGCTAATGTATTGATTGCCAAAAAGTAGTTAAATCTTTTAATGTCAAAGCAATGTAATTGCCAATTTTAATCTTTAACATTGTGACACGTCTGTTGTGAATGGTACGGCATTTACAGTAGGCATATTTCAGCTCTTCTTTTGCCCTGGTCCATTTTTCATCCATTGTACAATGATGTGTGGTGGCATGGAACCATATCATTTTAGGTGCAAACGTTCAGACAAAATTTTGTTCCTAAATGTGTCACACTGATAGTACCATCCAATATCCAGAGACAGGAGTAGGCAGGTTATGTCTTGGATGATGACAAATAAAAACATCTAGCTATATCAAGGATGGGAGGCATAAACTATATGTCCCAGATTCTGGCAGTTTGCTGAATATATCTTGGATGGGCATATAATAAAACCCCTGATCAAGTTGAACACATCTAAAATTGTCCATACCCGAGCAACAGAAAGAAATTTCAAGCATTGGTAAAGATCGCTGGCTATGACCGGTGGATAATAACCCATATTTCCGCAAAAAATGCTCCTTGACCAACTTGACAAAAGAGAAGGTCTGTCATGAATAAAAAAAATTCTGAAATAGAAATGGCCTTTGAGTTTTTAAAATGGGCCTTGTGTGGTCAGCCAGTGTTGTTTTCTTCACATTTTTCTAGGGACTTTGTATTTCAGACCTATGCATCAGATGCTGGATGTGTTGTCTCAGGTTTGGAATGGGGAAAACACCCTGTCGTTTACCTCAGTTCAGCTGAAGTCCTAGGACTTATATTATGCCACCATAAAAGTGTATAGCTGTGAAAAGGGCCCTATTTATCTGTTTGGTAGACAATTTAACTGTTGGGTAAAGAATCTGATAACTGTTCATGTTCCATTAAAGTGGATGGCCCAAAACAGAAAAGACCAATAGGAAGATTAATAGATGGTCCCTGGCCCTCCAAGACTTCAGCTGTGCCATGGTGTTACGATTGGTAATGCAAATGCCTTCTTCTGGGTTCATGCATGCCTGGCAACCTGTGTTCCAATTCCAAGGTCGAAACAAGAAGCAGGGGATGTGACAAGGAGCCAATAAAAGGAAGGGAGGTATGTATTTCCCAGATTCCATCAGTATGAGGAACATTTTATTTGTTTTGATTAGGTGAGGTTGCTGAGGTTGTTTGGGCTGGCTAAAGAAGGTATGGTGGTTTTGGGCTCTATATAAGCTCCCAGCATGCGCAGGGATTTTCCTTCATTCTAGAACAAGTTGCCCTGCCCTGCCTGTGTGGACACATCTGTACACCCAAAATTAATTTTAAGGACCTGTTTGTAAAAATTGATTGATAGCCAGCTCTTCAACTGTAAACACCTGAGCTACTGTTACACTCTTCTGTCCTTTGCAGGATCTTCACTTTATGTCATGACTAATAGGTAAATGAAAATAGTCAGTATAACTAAACAGAACAAGATGAAAATTACATAACTAGTTATAGTTGTAGCGCTACTCCTGTAGGAGCAGCAGGATTACTGTCAAGGTCTTCCCACAGGCTTTGCCAGGCATACAGGCTAATTCACATGTTTCTTTAACCACTTGCCGACCGCCGCAAGTACATATACTGCGGTGGTCAGCCCCTCACAGGCAAAGTGACGAACCGGTATGTCACTAGCCTGTGAGGCTCTGGGGAGCGAGCGCGCGCCGCCGGAGGCGTGCTCCCACGCGGTCGCGGGCCCCCCCCGCACGTGTGAGCGGTGGACCCGATGTCCGCCGCTCACTCACGATCGTCCGTGACAGTGGGAGAAAGGCAGACGGCTAGTGTAAACAAGCCGCCTGTCATTCTCCCCTGTGTAGGAACAGTGATCATACAGTTCTACTATGTAGGACCGTTGATCATTGTTCCTACACCTCAAGCCACAGCCAATCACAGTTAGAATCACGCCCCTAGGGACACACACAGCCCCTCCCTCTCAAATAAAGTTAACCCCTTCACTACCAGTGTCATTTTACAGTAACAGTGCATATGTATAGCACTGATTACTGCAGTAATGTCACTGGTAACCCCAAAAGTGTCAAAAATGTCAGTCAAGGGTCCGATCTGTCCGCCCCAATGTCGCAGTCCCGCAAAAAAAAAATCGCAGATCGCCGCCATTACGCGTTAAAAAAAAAACAACAAAAATGACAAAAATCTTTCCCTTTATTAGTAAACGCGATAACTTTTGCGCAAACCAATCAAAATACGCTTTTTGCGATTTTTTTTACCAAACATATGTAGCATAAAACAAATTGGCCGAAAATGTTAAAAAATTTTGATTTTTACATTTGTTTTTTTGGGAATTTCATATAAAAAAATGTGAAAAATATTGTTATTTTTTCTAAATTGACGCTCTTTTTTTGTTTATAGCGCATGATCAAAAAATCGTACAGGTGATCAAATACCACCAAAAGAAAGCTCCGTTTGTGGGGAAAAAAGGACGTCAAATTCGTTTAGGTACAGCGTCGCACGACCGCGCTATTGTCCGTTAAAGTCACTCAGTGCCGAATCACAAAATACCCCCTGGTCAGGAAGGGGGTAAAATCTTCCGGGGCTTAAGTGGTTAATAACCAGTCTGGGGGATATTGTTTTGCTATTTTTATTTTTGGAGAACTAGGACAGGGTTGAGGGTAGTGGTGGGTACTCCAAAAACAAGAACTATGTACAACTGAGGAATTAGATATTCTTCAGGAGAATTTAAATCTATGAACTTCAGCGCAATTTTATGTGCTATCCTATAAGTTAATGCGTTGAGTGTGGCTAACACTATGCGTTCTCACATATGCACCAGAATATAATATTATCTCAGTGTAGCGCTGTTTTATAATACCTGATTAAATATGCCAAGAAAAAACATCAGAATAATACATTCCTTCAGTAAAACGTGTGTTTAAGCAATGTGCATAGTGTCTTTCTTTATACACAAATGTCCTTTTACTAGTCAAAAGATAGTTAGTATGGTTGAGAAAAAACAGTCCATCTAGCTCAACCAACAAAAGGGGGAAAAAAAAAAAAATCATACAATCCTATATACACAATCCCATTCCCACAGCTGATTCAGAGGAGGGCAAAAAACCCCAGCAAAGCATGATCCAATTTGCTCCAGCAAGGGGAAAAGCTGAGTTAAACTTACCGGTAACTCCTTTTCTGAGAGTCTTCCAGGACAGCCCATGGGACCTGGGGCTCAGATAAAAGGCAGTCCTCTAGTCCTCGCACTTCAGTATTCTCGAGAACCGTAGGACATTCCTGTAAAACATATGCACAATACATAATACATAATACAAAACATCACAAGGTGGGAATCTGGCTGTCCTGGAAGACTCTCAGAAAATAATTTACCGGTAAGTCTAACTCAGCTTTTCTCAAGTCATCTTCCAGGACAGCCCATGAGACGATGAGCCAGAACTTACCAGTCTAGGGAGGGACTACTGCCTAGAGCACCTTTCGATCAAACGCCTGCTCCGGAGAAGAGAGGAGGTCCAGGCGATAATGTCTAACAAAGGTCAAAAAGTTAGACCAGGTAGCTGCCTTACAGATTTGTTCTGGTGAGGCACCAGCCCTTTCGGCCCAGGACACGGACAAAGCTCTCGTGGAATGTGCGTTGACAAAAGGTGAAGCAACATTTCTAACTTTATAGGCTTCTGTGATTGCCTGCTTTATCCACCTAGCTATGGTGGCTTTAGAAGCTCTATTACCCTTGTGTGTTCCAGAAAAAAGTACAAATAAGGTTTCACATTTCCTAAAGGTTTTGGTACCCTCTAGGTAAGCCAGAAGAACTCTTCTGACATCCAAAAAATTTAAATTCTTTTCTTTGTCATTTTTTGGAGAATTACAAAAGTTAGGTAGTACAATATCCTGTGATCTATGACAGGAAGTTGCTACCTTAGGTAAAAACCCTGGATCGGTTTTTAACACTGAAGGACTAGAAATAAGTCCCAAGTCGGACATGATCTGAAAATTATTGGTTTAGATTGCCCTAAAGAACCTTGCTATAATGGAATTTTGCTGAAGGGAATACTGGAGAAAAATGCTAATGGCTGCAGCCTGCACTTTTAAGGTACTAAGGGAAAGACCCTTATCGGCACCCTCCTGAAAAATTCCAAAATAGATGGCACATCGGGAGATAATCTGCGATTTTCAGACAACTAGGAGTTACATTTCTTCCAAACTTTGGAGTATATTGCTCTCATCACAGGCTTTCGACAACTGACTAGGGTCTTCACCACCTTGTCTGAGAACCCCTGGGAGCTTAGTATCTGCTCTTCAGATACCAAGCTGTCAACCTTAAGGATGTGACTTGAGGATGAAATACCGGACCCTGAGTCAACAGGTCCTGTCTCAAAGGAAGAGTTATTGGAGGCTTTGAGGCTAAAGTCTGCAGACGTGAAAACCATGACCTCTTGGGACAAAAGGGGGCTATTAGAATCAAATTGGTATCCTCCTGGAGACATTTCCGGAGGACTTCCGAGATTAGCCTGATGGGAGAGATAGCATAGCAAAGGTTGAATGACCAGGGATTCGCAAAAGTGTTGATCCCCAGAGACTGGTCCCTCGGGTTTAAGGAAAAAAATCTTTTAGTTCTACTATTTGTTTGTTTGGGCTGCAAAAAGGTCCACTTCTGGAAGACCCCACCTGGCCCACAATTTCTACAAAATCTTTCGGGTTGAGGGACCAATTGTCCCGACACACCCAGTAGTGGCTGAGGTGGTCTGCCAAGCAATTCTGAGTCCCCTTCAGATGAAATGTTGAAATGGAGGCCAGATTCACTTCGGCCCAAGAAAAAATCTTTTGGGCTATGAATTGCAACGTCCCACTTCGTGTACCCTCTTGTTTGTTTAAGTATGCTACAGTTGCAATATTGTCAGATGATGTCTGTAGATGACGTCCCTTGATTTCTGCTTGAAAGACCTCTAAGGCTTTCTGCACTGCCAAGAGCTCCTTTTGATTTGATGACACTCCTGCTTCTCCCTGCGCTATTTGGCTCTGAAGATGGCCCCCCATCCAAAAGAGCTTGCGTCTGTGGTTATTTTCTGTGACACTTGAATAACCAATTCCAACCCCTTGGTGAGGTGAAGTGGCGATTTCCACCACTATAGGGTTCTTTTTACTTTGGAGGGAATTTTTACCTTCAGTTCCAAGGAACATGGGGCCTTGTCCCAGATTCCCATCAGGAATAACTGAAGAGGATGCTGTCAAAACTGTGCCCAAGGGACAGCCAGAAAACAGGAGGTCATAAGGCCCACGACTCTTGAGATATCCCTGAGCTAGACCCACTGGTTGGTTTGCAAAGATGAGGTATAGTGAGGCCAGTGGCGTAACTAGAACCTTCAGGGCCCCGATGCAAGAAACCATAAAGGGCCCCCCAGACGGTGCCCTTCCCTCCCAGCCTGGTGGCGGAACGCCAGGGCCGGTCGCAAGTGCAATGTTTGTGTGGTAGTTCTGCCATTGGTGTCAGTAGTTTTTTAATTTAATTTTTCTACCATTTGCTTTATTTATTTTTTTTTTAACAATATTATTTTTCTTAAATATTTTTTACAATTTTTTAGGAGCCCCATTGGGGGGCTTTGGGGCTTTTGATGATATGCAAGAAGAATGGCTAATATAGTGATGTACCATTTTCAAAATCCTTTATTCAACAAGTTAAAATCAGGTACTCACATGAAATATGCAGTAAACGGGCATCCAGCGCAGTGGGGGCCGCGAATCCCTCGTTGGCGGCTACTTCCGGGACGCTATGCGTGTCAGCGACCAGGTCTGCGTTGCAGTGGGGCGGAAATGACGTAATCACGCACGACGCACAGCGTCCCGGAAGTAGCCGCCAACTAGGGATTCGCGGCCCCTACTGCGCTGGATGCCCGTTTACTGCATATTTCATGTGAGTACCTGATTTTAACTTGTTGAATAAAGGATTTTGAAAACGGTACATCACTATATTAGCCATTCTTCTTGCATATCATCACCGTCTGAGGAAAGAGAGGCTCCACTACCCAGGTTAAGGAAATACATTCTCTCCCAAGAGCCCCACACATTGAAATTGTTGGATAAAGAGATATTATATCGAGGCGTGTTACCCCTGTAGGGGTACATATTTCTGGTGAGTGCAGGAGCAATTGGAGGTGTGCACTGGTCTTTGTCACCTATCACCCAGCACTTGGACCACCCGGAATATCACCAATCGAATAAGATATTTTTTCTTTTTTTTGTGTTTAAACACTGTATGGACTATTTATCTATCAGATTGTTATACTGTTTCAATTTTGTGATCACCATTATCACTTTAATTTTTTTCACTGGCACATAGTCTTTTTTTTGCACACCAATTTATTTATTTATTATATATATATATTTTTTTAGGAGCACATTTTAATCAGATTATTTAAGATTGTATCCTCATAATTGTGAACCACCACCACTATCCTTCACTGGTATACAGTTTTTGTTTATTAACTTACATAACTATTTATTGCACATATCACTTTGAAACACTACTTTGGAGAGAGTGCTCTCTAAATTTGCTCTAAATTTGCTTTGTACCTTTTTATATATTTATGCCCTATACCGTGGACTGCACGTCATCATTTAAATCAGCACATTAGCACTTTATGTTGTGTCAATTAAATTAATCTTTTTTACACCATTTGTATAAAATTAGGCAGCACCATCTCACCTCACCCATCCCACATTTATTGATATAGTCTTCGGACTGTATTTTGAGGTTGGCTGCAGCCCATTTCTTTTGTCCATAAGCGCGGAATTTCTTCCACCCTTCATTTTTTCAAAATTGTCGCTCCTTTTTTGTTTATGGCGCAAAAAGTAAAAATCGCACAGGTGATCAAATACCACCAAAAGAAAGCTCTGTTTGTGGGAAAAAAGGACGTCAATTTCATTTGGGTACAGTGTCGCATGACCGCGCAAGTGTCCGTTAAAGTCACGCAGTGCCAAATCGCAAAATAGGGCCTGGTCAGGAAGGGGGTAAAATCTTCCGGGGCTTAAGTGGTTAACTGCAGAGACAGCAGCTGGGGGTGGACACATGCTGTGGCTGGTATACCCCCTGGTGAATGGGGCTGCACTACAACCACCCCGCAATTGTGTGCATTGTACACAGTTACAGCATAGTGATGATGCATTAGGGGGTTAAAACAGGCGGTGAGGAGGCAACATATTGCCTTTTCACCGTCTGTCAAATGCCTCTGAAAAGCGATATGAGCATGGATCGCTTTTCAGAGGATTGGCATTTTCTTGCTGGTACTATGAACAAGCTGTAAAAAAAAAAGGATTAAAAGTAATGTGCACACACACACAAACGCACATGTACACACATATACATACTCATATATAAGCACATATATAAATGTATATATATATATATATATATATATATACACACATATAAACACACACACATATATTATATATATATATATATATATGCATGCACGCACATACACACACACACGTACATATATCCACACACATATAAACACACACACATACATACATACATGCACACACATACATACATGCACACACATACATATATACACATACATGCACACACACATACATACATAAATGCACATACATACAGATAGCCTTTTTAAAAATGGCAGAGAGAGGACTGTACCTTCCTGTAACTTCCTGCTGGGTATTGCACTGTAGGGGGAGGCAGAGAGCACAGCACACACTGTGCTTTCACTTTCCTATGTGAGATCAGCTCCCTCAGTGGCGATTTACAGTTCGGCTGAGGATCGGGGAGTTCGGTCTCAGCTGCGCTTGCCGCTCCTCCTCTCTATACATACAGGGGGCTCTCTCAGGCCACCTGCAGCATGGGCCCGGTCACCATGGCGACCCCTGCGACCCCTGTACGTCCGCCCCTGAGTGAGGCGCTATTACCCTTATTACACACTATTAATAAGTATTGAGCTTAGACCATTACATTAAGAAATTACTTCAATGTACGAAAGTCTTCTCTGACACCTTCCCAAAGAGTGACATATCTCCGGTACAAGATTTCCTCTCTGGACCAAAAGATTTTTCTTCCGGAAGTCAAGGTTTTAAAGAGGACTCAGATGGTGGCATCTTTGCAAACCAGGGTAAATGTGTATATGAAATACCGTGCCTACCCTTGTGATTCAAATGAATACTTCAGGTAATTTTTCCGTCAATTTAAGTGTATGCTTAACCACTTAACCACCGGAGGATTTTCCTGCTTTACGTCCAGGCCACTTTTTGCGATTCGGCACTGTGCGACTTTAACTGACAATTGCGCGGTCATGCAACGCCGTACCCAAACGAAATTTACATCCTTTTTTCCCACAAACAGAGCTTTCTTTTGGTGGTATTTGATCAACATTTTTTGCGATATTAATAAAAAAAAGCGACAATTTTGAAAAAATAACAATATTTTTCTACTTTGACAGTTAAAAAATATCCAATATATTCTATTTTTGTCATATATTTAGGCCAAAATGTATTTAGCTACATGTCTTTGACAAAAAAATTCTCAATGGCTTCTTTCACACGGCCGCTCCGCTGCTTTAGTCCGCTGCGGGACTTTTTTTTTTTTTTTTTTCATGGAGCGGATGACATTTGTGTCATCCGCTCCGTGTGCCCGCATATCATCCCATCCGTTTGCGGATGATATGCAGACATAATGTAAGTATATGGTATTGCGGATGTCAGCGGATGACACCGCTGACATCCGATTTTCCTTCCTTTCCGTTTTTTACACGGATGAAAAAATAGGGTTCTGTTCCGTTCCAAAAAAACGGAACAGAACTGAAAGGAGGAAAATCGGATGTCAGCGGATGGTATTCCACTGACATCCGCAGTGCCATTCACTTACATTATGTCCGCAAATCATCCGCAAAAAAATAGGATGATTTGCGGACACACGGAGCGGCCGTGTGAAAGGACCCAATGAGCGTATTTTTAACCGCTTCAAGACCGGAAGATTTTACCCCATTCCTGACCAGGCCATATTTTGCGATTCGGCACTGCGTTACTTTAACGGACAATTGCGCAGTCATGCGACACTATACCCAAATAAAATTTATATCCTTTTTTTTCCCACAAATAGAGCTTTCTTTTGGTGGTATTTGATTACCTTTGCGATTTTTACTTTTTGCACTATAAACAAAAAAACAGTGACAATTTTGAAAAAATAATATTTTTCAAATTTTTTTATATGCAATTCCCCCCAAAAAATGGAAAAATCAAATTTTTTAACATTTTAGGCCAATTTGTTTTCTGCCACATATGTTTGTTAAAAAAAAAATTGCAATAAGCGTATTTAGATTGGTTTGCGCAAAAGTTATCGCAGCTACTAACTATGGGAAATTTATGTCATTTTAATGTAATTTAATTGTGAGTGAAAAATTTGCAAATAACAAATGAATTCAAGAATACTCAAAAATGCAGAGTGCAATATATTACAAGGTGCTCAAAAGTAGGGATTTTGTGTTTAAAATAAATGGTTCATTAAATATATCAAAAATGAATAAAAATTTATATAGGTGCAATGTAATATTGTGACTTTTGTAAAATAGTCCATAAGTGATTAAAAAACAATCCAAGTGTGGAATCTCCTTTTTCCCTCTAAAGTGATCCGTGCTTCAAAATAAGTTGTGCTCTTGGTGGGTGATCTGTGCTTTTCCACCTTAATAAGTGCAAGCAACTCAACAGAGTTATTCAGGCCCCCAGGACCTATAAAGCGGAACAAAAGCCTGTTTGAATCCAGATCTGTTTGGTGGGTATATCAGGCCCCTTCAGATTGGTTTTACCCAAAAATGTGTACTAGGAACTCGGGGATATTAAGCACATAAAAACTCTCATTGCGCAGACATATTTATTAATAACTAAATCAGAGTACAGTTTAAGTTGCGTATAAACTCACATTAGATGGTGCTTTTCCATAGTTGCCAACATTTGAAAAAAATTTCCAGGGACACTTTGCAGCACAGCTATCAATTACTTACCACACCCACTTCCCTGAAGCTCCGCCCACTCTGCATAATTAATCTCCGCCCACTTATCAGATTATAGGGTCTGCTTCATAAAGAGAGAATTACAGGAAATTGAAAACTTGAGGTCAAAGTAGCAGTGTTGGAATAACACTTCAGCTGCACTACTTCTGCCTAAAGTTTAAAATTCTCATCACAATTCCCTTTAATTCTAAAGTGTCAGCTTGTCGGAAGGTGCTCTGCCTCCCCCTGCTGGCGGATTTTGGAAAGTGCACCATGCTGACACCCTGGCTCCGGTGACACGTTGAATTTGCGACAGACGAGAAGAGTGAGTGGGCACCGAGAAAGAGAGACAACCTGGTGCCAGAACAACAACACATAGCTGGAGTGAGAGCGACACTGTGTGGAACAACATTACAAAAAAAATATATATTTTTTTTTAAATGATTTACATTGTCCCTGATTAACAGGGACAGTGTAAATTACCTGGGACAGGCTCCTATTTGCCGGGATTGTCCCAGGAAAAACGGGACAGTTGGCAGGTATGCTTTTCAGTAGCACTGACTTCTATTCGCCTGTGTATAGTTACCAGGAAACGCCGCTCGCATAGCATGCGTTTCAACAAGAGGGGGAGGGGTATGTCTCTATGTCAAGAACAATATAAAGGTGCTAGAAAGGAGTGACATTACGGATGGGATGAGCATGGATTTAGAATCTGTGTGGGTTGAACTCGATAGGGAAGAAGATAAGGGAAAAGTAGTTGTGGGGGTTTGCTATAGGCCACCTAACCAAGGGGAGGAGGTAGAGCTGGAATTTTTAGCACTAATAGGTAAAGCGGCAAAACTAGGATCAGTCATCATATTGGGGGACTTCAATTATCCCGACATTGACTGGGACGAGGGGACTGCACACTCACAGAAGGCCCGGCTATTCACGGAAACCTTACAGGATAACTACATGTCGCAGTTGGTGGATTCCCCTACTAGAGAGAATGCTATCCTGGATCTATTGATCACTAATGACCCAGACATAATCTCGGAGGTAGGAGTCCAGGACAACCTGGGCTCTAGCGATCACAGGATGATCACATTTAGTATAAATAACAATATAAAAAGGCAAGTGGGGAACATAAGAACCCTAAACTTCAGAAGGGCAGACTTTCCAAAATTGTACTCATTGATGGAAAGGGTAAACTGGGACCAAACCCTGGGATCACTGACCACAGAGGAAAAATGGGAATGCTTTAGAACAATATTAAGCAAAGGCATCTTGCAGTGCATTCCTATGGGGAATAAATTTAGAAGAGACAAAGCCAAACCTGGCTGGCTAAACCGTAGCGTTAAAAAACTTATTAGGGGAAAAAAATTGGCCTTCAAGAAATATAAATCAGAGGGCACCGTATCGGCCTTCCAGCAATACAAGGAGTAAAATAAGAAGTGTAAACACGAAATCAAGATGGCTAAAATCAACTTTGAGAGACAAATAGCGGAGGATAGTAAAAAAAACCCAAAGAAATTATTTAAATATATCAACAGCAAAAAAACTAGGGCAGAGCATATTGCACACATAATTAGCGATGATGGGAGGATGGTTACAGAGGACACTCAAAAAGCAACCGTGCTGAATTCTTTTTTCTCGTCAGTCTTTACGCAGGAAAAGGAAGGGTACACTGACCATGACTGTATGGTTAGTAGTAATACACAGGATTTGCCACTATGGCTAACAGAGGGGGAAATCAGGGAAAGACTGGATAAACTTAACACAAACAAATCACCAGGCCCGAATGGCGTACATCCGAGAGTGCTCAAGGAACTCAGTATGGTTATATCTAGACCACTGTTCCTGATCTTTGCTGACAGTATTAGGACAGGAGATGTACCAGGGGATTGGAGGAAGGCTAACGTGATTCCGATATTCAAAAAGGGCCAGAGACATATCCCGGGAAATTATAGGCCTGTCAGTCTGACATCAATAATATGTAAACTTTTGGAGGGGATGATAAGGGACTATATCGTAGAGTATGCTAAAGACAACAACATCATCAGTAGTAACCAGCACGGGTTTACAAATGGGTGATCTTGTCAAACCAATCTCTTAGCATTCTACGAGGAAGTGAGCTGTGAGCTAGATAGGGGGAGACCAGTGGATGTGGTGTACTTGGATTTCGCTAAGGCGTTTGATACAGTTCCCCACAAGCGCTTAATTTATAAAATAAGGTCTGCAGGTATCGACAGCAGGGTTTGCTCTTGGATACGGAATTGGCTAAAAGGGCGTGTCCAAAGGGTGGTTATAAACAGCGCATACTCAGACTGGTCTGAGGTGGTAAGCGGGGTCCCCCAAGGCTCGGTCTTGGGACCAACCTTGTTCAATTTATTCATAAACAGCATTGAGGACGGGATCAGTAGTTCGATATCAGTTTTTGCAGATGACACAAAATTGGCCAGGGCAATAACTGCACAGCATGAAGCAGATATCCTACAGAATGACCTGGACAAAATTACGGAGTGGGCAACGACATGGCAAATGAGGTTTAATGTGGAGAAGTGTAAGGTTTTGCACTTGGGGACCAAAAACATAAAAGCACAATACACGTTAGGAGGGGAACCCTTGGGGGAATCAAAAATGGAGAAAGATCTGGGAGTCTTAGTTGATGATAGATTAGGCAACAGCATGCAATGCCAAGCGGCAGCTTCCAAAGCCAACAGAATATTAGCATGCATAAAGAAAGGGATGTATTCCAGAGATAAGACTATAATCCTTCCACTTTATAAAACTCTGGTCCGACCGCATCTGGAGTATTCTGTCCAGTTCTGGTCGCCAGTCCTCAGGAGGGATGTGTTGGAGCTGGAGAAAGTCCAGAGAAGGGCAACTAAACTGATTAGGGGGTTGGAGGACCTTACCTATGAAGAGCGGCTGCAATCGCTCGATTTATTTTCCCTGGAGAAAAGACGTCTGAGAGGGGACATGATAGCAATTTATAAATATCTTAATGGGGATCTCAGCTTAGAAGAAAAGCTGTTCATTCGAAGGAATTGCATGAGGACTCGAGGACATACAATGCGATTAGAGGAGAAGCGTTTTAACCTCAGGCAACGTGGGGGGTTCTTTACTGTTAGGGCTACAAGATTGTGGAATTGTCTACCACAAGAGGTGGTTTCTGCGGGTAGTATGGTGACTTTCAAAAGACTCTTAGACGTACATCTCAAGGATCAGGAGATTGAGGGCTATGTTAGATGATTACAGTCACACACACCTACACAGGTTGAACTGGATGGACTATTGTCTTTATTCAACCTCACCTACTATGTAACTATGTAACTGTGAATCACCTTGCCCAGAAGTGACGTAATTGGAAGTGATGCCGCTGGATTAACCTCAATGCATTTCACCGAATATGGCGTTCTCAGGAAGTTAACCTGCGGACATCATGTTGATATTCTTATACTTCCTGCTTCCTTCTGATTGGATTCCAAATTAGACAGACCAAATTTCCCGTTTCAATTTATTTACAATATTGGAGGATGTTCTTATCCTTATTTCAGAGGGTCAATGTAATTGGTATTATTGTTACTAGATATATACCAATTAGTATTATTCCTGCAAGGTGGATTCACAGTTTTCTATATACTCCATTTATATTTGCTTTTAAAATTCATATGAACAAACAATGTTTTTAATTACAGATTAAACATGCACATTTGAAATATATGTGAAAATAAATAAAAGAACCACTATTTTAATTTAATATAATTTAATATTCCGTTTGGCGCCATCTAGTGGACTTTTATGATTACTACAATAAATCTATTTTCTCCAATTTATTTAAAATATAAAATTGAGAAAGTTTGGAAAAAAATAAAAATTTGTTTAACTAATACTTCTTATTAAATCTCAGAAGAATATATTTAAAATATTATTGGTTGGCAATTTTTTGGTGATCTCAAATACCTCAGACCTCATATTAATTTAGGACACAGTATACCTCATTTTCGTTTTAAATGCCATATATAGTTGGAGATGGATAGATATATTCATAGAACACTATATTTCATTATAATAAAAAAAAATTTAGAATATGGATATGATTATCAAGATAGGTAATAATTATCATGATGGTTTCAGTATTCCAGGTGGCTCAGCAAGGTCCCAGGTTCAAGTCTGGGTCCTGACAATGCCCCATAATGACAATGTAAAAGAAGTTTGTATGAAATCTTTGCAAATGTATTAAAAATAAAAAACGAAAAAAAATCCCATGTACATAAGTATTCACAGCCTTTGCTCAATACTTTGTTACTATAGGAAAGCTACTGGATTAAGGAACATGATAGCTAAAAATATAGCTAACCCTCCGAAACAAAGAACGTTTTTACAACGGGATGGATTCTATAAATGCGGTAAATATAGGACAGCGTCTTAAAGCAATAAATAAATACAAAGTGCAAAAAGTGACAAAAGGTGCAGAGTGAATATAAATAACTCAAGTGGTAGTGTCACATATACCAAAAATATCTTAAAGTGACCAAAATATAATCACGTGTGGATCCGAAAGGATAGATGTAATAACTAAAGTGATAAGGTGCTAATAAAACAAGCAGTGGGCTTATTCTTCTACAGAAGATGTAAATAATTGATAATATATATAACCCACACTCTCAGAAGAAGAGTGCTGATGAAACACGTAGAGCGTCACCGCGTCACTTCCTATCTCCGTAAAACGCACTTCCGGTGCGTGGAACGCACTGCTTTCTGGAAGAGCCTTACCGCTACAGTGTATCCGGAAAAGATACCTACACACTGCTTGTTTATCTGTCTCATTTGTGAGTACTTTTTCTGTTATTAATAAAATACTGATTTTAAATGGTACTACACTATACGAGTTTTCTTCCCCCCATATATACATTCACCTGGATACCCCTGGATTAAGAGTGGCCACTCTATAAAAAGAAACCTAGGCACAGGATATAGAGGGTCCTTGAAAACCATGTCCAGCAAGGATTTCAGACTTGCTACCCCTGCAGGGGTGATAATTTCTGGTAAGTGCGGTCCTGGGAGTGAGGGGAGCACCCTTTCCCGTCGCACCGACCACACTTGGAGTCCCCTGAAGCGGTCCGCAGCACCTGTAGTCACCTGTTTTACACCTTTTGGGACTGATCTATGCTTCCACATTTGGAATCACTTTTCCATGCGATTTGGAGAATTGGACTGTACATTTTGTGCGATTCTAATTTTCAGTCGTGATTTTTTCAGCACCAGTCACTTTATATGTTTTAATTAATATTCACAACAATACATTTCTTTTCTACCTGGTGTCAGCACTGTGGTTGTGCAAGCACTTCACACCACACTTTTTTGAGAGTGTGGGTTATATTATCAATTATTTACATCTTCTGTAGAAGAATAAGCCCACTGCTTGTTTTATTAGCACCTTATCACTTGAGTTATTACATCTATCCTTTCGGATCCACGCGTGATTATATTTTGGTCACTTTTAAATCTTTTTGGTATATGGGACACTACCACTTGAGTTATTTATATTTACTCTGCACCTTTTGTCACTTTTTGCACTTTGTATTTATTCATTGCTTTAAGAAATTGTACAATTTTAGTGTATTATACTATGTATTACCGGATACGATTCTCCCCATTGTGTTACCATTAACCTAACATTTTTTATGTGATGGAACCTTTGATCTGAAGAATTCCTACTATTGCAGTCTAACCCACTGTGACCCATTATTGTTAGACCTACCAGATCCGATTCTCCCATACCACCATCTAACTATCGAGTTCCCAACATACTTATTTATTTCAGATTTCATATTCTAATATCCAATTTTATTGGGCACTCCGTTAATATCTTCCAATAAGACACAATCTTTTGGGTTTATTTCATTTTATTAGGCATTCTATATGTTTGTATTTTGAAGTTTGATCTTTTTCACCTTGCTCACATCATCAATTATTAGACACTTTTAGGCAGCGCCACTTGCCTCTTCCTTTTCCCCTTTTTGGTGGTATTTGATCACCTGTGCGATTTTGAATTTTTGAAAAAAAGAGCAACAATTTTGAAAAAAAAAAAAAAAACGATATTTTTCACATTCTGATATATAACATTCCCCCAAAAAAATGTATAAATCAAAATTTAACATTTTAGGCCAATTTGTTTTCTGCTACATATTTTTGGTAAAAAAAATCGCAATAGGCTTATTTTGATTGGTTTGTGCAAAAGTTATCGCGTTTACTAACTACGGGAAAGATTTGTCATTTTTATTGTTTTTTTTACTAGTAATGGCAAATATTTGCAATTTTTTTGCGGTACAGCGACATTGCGGCGGACAGATCAAACCCCTAACTGACATTTTTGACACTTTTGGGGGGACCAGTGACATTACTACAGTAATCGGTGCTAAAAATATGCACTGTTATTGTAATAATGACACTGGCAGGGAAGGGGTTAACACTGTTGGTGATCAAGGGGTTAAACGTATGCCTCATGCTTACTGACGTGTGTTGGGGGAGGGGGTTCTGGGACAGAGACAGAGATCGCAGGTTCAGCTATGCTGAATCCTGTGATCTCTCCCTGTCTGTCACAGAGAAGATACGCCTGCTTTGTTTACACAAGCAGGTGGATTTTCTCACACTTTCCCCGACGATCGGGGAAAAGAGACAGTGATCACCGCCTCTCCTCCTCCGGCCCGACTCCCGCTGTGTCTAGAAAGCTAGGTGTCCAGAAACGTAGGTCTACGTCGCTGGACCCAGGGCTGCAACTGTGCCGCAGTAGCAGCACAGTGAGCAGTCCTAAAGTGGTTAATGTAATGGTCTAAACTCAATACTTAATTAATTGTGTGTAATAAGGGTAATAGCGCCTCACTAAACCTCATTACTGAATTTAAGCATACACTTAAATTGATGGTGAAATTACCTGAAGTATTCATTTGAGTCACAAGGGTAGGCGCGGTATTTCATATACACATTTACCCTGGTTTGCAAAGATGTCACCATCTGAGTCATCTTTAAAACCTTGACTTCCAGAAGAAAAATCTTTTGGTCCAGAGAGGAAATTTCGTACCCAAGATATGTCACTCTTTGGGAAGGTGTCAGAGAAGACTTCTCTTTGTTGATCATCCAGCCTAGTGACCTGAGGAACTCCTGAACTGTCTGGAGATCCCTTTTTTGTCTTAACGGGGCCAATGCTTCCCCCAAGACCTTTGTAAAGATACGTGGGGCTGAATACAACCCGAAGGGCAGTGCTTGGAACTGAAAATGTCGGACTTCCGACCCTAGCTTTACTGCTAGTCGTAAAAACTTTTGGTAAGCTAGGTGAATAGGGATGTGAAAATAAGCGTCCTTTAGGTCTAGTGTTGCCATGAAACATTCTGGGTATAGTAGATTGCCTATGGAATGCACGGATTCCAATGCGAAAATGCTTGTATTTTACCGGGCGATTTAGAGTTCGTAGATTCAGTATTAAACGATAACTCCCCGAGGGCTTCTTTATCACAAAAATGGTAAAACCCCTGCTCTGTTCCGTCTTTGGCACTGGGACCAAGACGTTCTGATCTACTAAGTCTCCAATTTGGAGACTTAGACCAGCTGCTTTCACTCGATCTCTGGGCAGATTGGTAATTAACAATCTCTCCGAAGGTCTGGAATCGAATTCCAGTCTGTGTCCCCTGGACACCAGGTCCAAAATAAAAGGGTGAATAGGGATGTGAAAATAAGCGTCCTTTAGGTCTAGTGTTGCCATGAAACATTCTGGGTATAGTAGATTGCCTATGGAATGCACGGATTCCAATGCGAAAATGCTTGTATTTTACCGGGCGATTTAGAGTTCGTAGATTCAGTATTAAACGATAACTCCCCGAGGGCTTCTTTATCACAAAAATGGTAAAACCCCTGCTCTGTTCCGTCTTTGGCACTGGGACCAAGACGTTCTGATCTACTAAGTCTCCAATTTGGAGACTTAGACCAGCTGCTTTCACTCGATCTCTGGGCAGATTGGTAATTAACAATCTCTCCGAAGGTCGGGAATCGAATTCCAGTCTGTGTCCCCTGGACACCAGGTCCAAAATAAAAGGGCTTGAAGTGATCCCCTTCCACTGTGGGAGGAAGGCCCTAATCTTCCGCCCATTCTGTGAATGGAGTCATTGCAGCTCGGCGGGGTGTTGAGGAGAATTAAACAGGACTCCCCCCTATCCTTGCCTTTGTGGCCAGTCCAATGCTTCTTGGATCTGGCCTGCTTCTCATGTGGACCCTGTTGTCTGCCCCTCCCCTGAAAAAACGTCAGAGGATACAGGGATTGTTTCTTATCTGGAAACAACTTTTTTTATCAGCAGTACGTTCCAGAGCTTCTTCTAACCCGGGGCCAAAGAGATGGTCACCTGTAAAGGGAAGCAATTTGTAAGCACAGTCTCCCGACCATGTCTTAAGCCAGAGACTTCTTCTGGCTGAATTAACCAATGCCGAGGTTCTGGCTGTCATTCTGACCAACTCAGCAGAGGAATCAGCCAGAAATCCTACTGCCTGAAAAAGAAGTGAGAATGATTTAATAATCTGATTTCATGGTGTCCCTGCAGATAGGTGAGACTGTATCTGTGAGAGCCATAACTCAAGATGTCTGGCTATACAAGTGGATGCTAAGGCCGGTTTCAGACTCATAACTGATGCTTCCCAGGCCCTGCACAACAAAATATCCCCTCTTTTATCCATTGGGTCTTTAATTGTACCCATGTCATCAAAAGCTAGATCTGTATTCTTGGAAATTTTTGAAAGAGGGGCATCTAATTTAGGAAATTTGTTCCACGGCTGTGCTGTGTCCTTGTCAAAAGGAAACCTTCTTTTTAAGTTACTAGAAAAAAATGGTTTCCTTTCAGGACTCTCCCATTCCAACTTAATTGTGTCTAGAAGGGAGCTATATACAGGGAAAACCCTGGTCTTTTTTCATACATAAGATCATGCTTAGATAATTGCACCTTCTCCTCCTCAATTTCTAGTATAACATAGACAGCTTTAGGCAAATCATCCACATCCTCCAGCGACAATTTGTACCTAGAGCCCCTGCTGAATTCTCTATTCTTAGGCTCTTCCCCTGATCCAGATTCCTCAAATGAAGGATGGGGGGACTCCAACTCCTACATTGTGTCATCACAACACACACTCTGTGTTGGATCAGAAATAGATTTTGAGGCTTGAGACTGAACAGGAGTCTGCATCTTATCTATAAGGTTTTAAAAGGAGCTAAAGGTAGAGGATAGTTCATCTCTAACTGAAGTCAGCATCCTCTGGAAGGATATAGCTGGATCATCCTTAACTAAACCGCCTATGCATGTGCGGCACACTGTTTTGTTCCATGTAGAACTTAGCTTGGTTCCGCAAATGGCACATTTCTTTTTGGGGGGCTGCGTCCTGTCCTTGTCCTGAGCCTTGGTCTATAACAATATAACAAAAAAAGAGACACCATATCTTTGAGATTAAGACCCCCAAAAACAATCCCCAAGCTATTATGGAGGGAAGGAAAAAGGAAACCCAAAAGGATTTAAAAGCGGGAAGACTCCCCAGGCTTACCTGAGAGGTGTCGGTGCCAGAGCCTGCGTCCGCCACTTGAGCGGTTGCTGCAGAGGAATCCATCCTGCTCTGCAGGTGTTCCACAGCCTCTTCTGCGTCTTCACCTTAACACCAGCTGCCCAGTAATCTCCTGTTCGCGCCTTCTGGAAATGGGAACCAGGGTTTCCAGGGCCCGCTGATGACGTCACTGTAGCCGGAAGTGACCTCGTCACTTCCTGGGGCCAGCGTGGAATGCAGGAGCCCTACACATGGAGCTGATTTCCAGGAAAGAGCCCTGAATCAGCAGCGTTAATGGGATCACAGCCTCGCTGCTCCAAGGATCGCCCACAAGGATGGAAGAGACAGCCACCTACTGACCTGTAAGCAGAGGTACCACACTTTGGCAGGAGAAGGTAAGTAAACCATTCTTCCAAGTCTTTCAAGGACAGACCATGAGACCAGGAGAACCAGGTTCCAGGAAACATGTTACCCCCTGTCTGGAGGAAATACTAATACTGAAGTGCGAGGACTAGAGGACCGCCTTTTTATCTGATTGGATTTAACGTGTTTCCTGTCCTGGTAGGAGGAGCCTACGACTTGAGAAAATTCTTTGCTGATCCCCCGAGAGGCATTTGGATATTCCCTGGATCAACTTCATCTATAAATATTAGTACTCAGTTATATTATGTACATTTAGGAAAGACTCCACCTATATAGCCAATACATGCCAAAATGAATACTGAGTTCTCCAAGGGACATATAAATGTGCCATTAATAATATTAATGCCCCAGTTGATTAATGCTGATCGATCGATTAATGTGCAATCCACATATTCCACTCGTGATAATTGCATAGAATATAGTGCTCTTCCCTTCACTGATAAATATACATATACTGTATACTCTCACCTTCAGTATTTGACTCAAAATAATTTTAGGTCAAATAGCATTTTTTTCTTTTAACTTTTAAGATATACCCATAGATATTTCTCCAGGTTAAAATCTCCCAGGTATTCAAACCATCTCCATCCTCCTAGATCATGCCATATTTTTTGGACATGTGTAGAACTGAAAAATTTGTGTAGTTTCAGATACAAACCAAATTCCAAAAAAGTTGGGACACTGTACAAATTGTGAGTAAAAAAGGAATGGACTAATTTACAAATCTCATAAACTTATATTTTATTCACAATATAATATAGATAACATATCAAATGTTGAAAGGGAGACATTTTGAAATGTCATGCCAAATATTGGCTCATTTTGGATTTCATGAGAGCTACACATTCCAAAAAAGTTGGGACAGGTAGCAATAAGAGGCCGGAAAAGTTAAATGTACATATAAGGAACAGCTGGAGGACCAATTTACAACTTATTCGGTCAATTGGCAACATGATTGGGTATAAAAAGAGCATCTCAGAATGGCAGTGTCCCTCAGAAGTCAAGATGTGCAGAGGATCACCAATTCCCCCAATGCTGCGGCGGAAAATAGTGGAGCAATATCAGAAAGGAGTTTCTCAGAGAAAAATTGCAAAGAGTTTGGAGTTATCATCATCTACAGTGCAGAATATCATCCAAAGATTCAGAGAATCTGGAACAATCTCTGTGCGTAAGGGTTAAGGCCGAAAAACCATATTGGATGCCCGTTATCTTCGGGCCCTTAGACGGCACTGCATCACATACAGGAATGCTACTGTAATGGAAATCACAACATGGGCTCAGGAATACTTCCAGAAAACATTGTCGGTGAACACAATCCACCGTGCCATTCGCCGTTGCCAGCTAAAACTCTATAGGCCAAAAAAGAAGCCAAATCTAAACATGATCCAGAAGCGCATGTATTTTCTCTGGGCCAAGGCTCATTTAAAATGGACTGTGGCAAAGTGGAAAACTGTTCTGAACTTCAAAATTTGAAGTTCTTTTTGGAAAACTGGGACGCCATGTCATCCGGAATAAAGAGGACAAGGACAACCCAAGTTGTTATCAGCGCTCAGTTCAGAAGCCTGCATCTCTGATGGTATGGGGTTGCATGAGTGCGTGTGGCATGGGCAGCTTACAAATCTGGAAAGGCACCATCAATGCTGAAAGGTATATCCAATTTCTAGAACAACATATGCTCCCATCCAGACGTCGTCTCTTGCATTTTCCAACATGACAATACCAGACCACATACTGCATCAATTACAACACCATGGCTGCGTAGAAGAAGGATCCGGGTACTGAAATGGCCAGCCTGCAGTCCAGATCTTTCACCCATAGAAAACTAAAAACCTGTATTATACAAGAATGGGACAACATTCCTATTTCTAAACTTGGGCAACTTGTCTCCTCAGTCCCCAGACGTTTGCAGACTGTTATAAAAAGAAGAGGGGATGCCACACAGTGGTAAACATGGCCTTGTCCCAACTTTTTTGAGATGTGTTGATGCCAAAAATTTAAAATCAATTTATTTTTCCCTTCAATGATACATTTTCTCAGTTTAAACATTTGATATGTCATCTATGTTGTATTCTGAATAAAATATTGAAATTTGAAACTTCCACATCATTGAATTCTTTTATTATTCACAATTTGTACAGCGTCCCAACTTTTTTGGAATTGGGTTTGTATATTCGTTATGTTAGTAATTTTGTTTTGTTTCCAAATTTGTTTGTTTTCATTTTGTTTTAGTTGAATTTCGTTTTGTTTATTATTTTACTAACAAATTCCAAATTTTAAGAACAATTCGGAACGGTCAAAAAATGATCAACCAATTTGAATTCTGTGTGAAGAATACGGAAAATTGTTGTCAAATACTTACCGTAGTTTTCCTTTCCTGGCCTGTCCTCACTTCAGCACACAATGGGGATAATGCCTACTCTGGTGCCCACAGGACCACCTCTTCCTAGCTAAATAAAAGACAGCCCCTTCCCTACTGAAGGGTTCGATAACCTAGCCTGCGACAGGCCTCCAGGGAGGGAGTCCTGTGTGGACATAAGGATAGGCCAGGAAAGGAAAATTACGGTAAGTATTTGATAACAAATTTTCCGTATTCCTAGCCCTACCTCACGTCAGCACACAATGGGATATAACTAGTTGAATAAATGGGTGGGAGAGAACACATGAAAAGAAAGATTGACAATCAGAGAAAAGCTGCCAAAGACAAAAGAAATTTATATGTCTCATCTCAAACTTTGCAGAACTTGCTGACTGCGCGCATAGCTTGTAAAGTCGAATGAAGTGCTAGCCATCTCTCGTATCCTTCACTAAAATCCTGGCATAACTGCCCCAAAGTCTGCCACCCCTCTGGTCGAAGGAGCCTGTTCCTGAGCAGAAAGGCCTAGTTCCTGCATGCCAATCTAATTACCCTGGTAAACCAATAGAAGATGAGTCAAGAACCTGACGGCGAAATAAATCGATTGCCCACTTTCTTCACGTCTTTGACCTTTGCATGTACACTGTTAGCAACTTGTGTAAGGACCTGAAGTCTTCCTGCTGTGTACTCAGTGACTTCATGTGAATGCTTGGAGGGACTGCCCCCAGGTTCTCCTGGAAACTGGATACCACTTGGAGATGGACGTAGTATCACTATTTCTGGTAAAAAGACACAAAAGGGATCTTTGCAGGAAAGTGTTGCAATCTCTAACATCCCTCTGTCTGAAGCAATTGCTGTCCACAAGGAATACAAAACACTTTGTATTCCTTGAGCACTCTTTTAAAATATGTCCCACGCTGCCCCCCTCCTACCTTTTGCTAGTCTTTTGTGCCACTGACAGGTGTCGTGAGCTCATGCAAAAAAATATGGAAAAAAAAAAATCATAAATTCTCTCGCCAAGAAAAAACAGGTACATTGTCCCTTTAAGATCCATCTTCTTTCATCCACTTGCTTCAGAAACAGCAGCATGGGAGCCCAGGCAGCCCCTCCAGAGGCAGACAGGAGACACGGAATCTGAGACAAAAACCAGCCAGACTGTCTAACCCCTGGGAACACAATACAGCACACAGGGGAGCAAACAGCAACAAATCTTTACTGCACAAGAGACTACAGTAAGAGGAGAGAAACCAGTTCTTCTGTCGCCTCTAAGACTGTTTAAGCTGCTGTTTGGTGACTGGTGGTCACTACCCCGCGCCGCCCCATCTCCTTGCCCTCTGTGACATCATTCACTGCCGCTCTCAGGCTAAGGACAAAGCCAGGAGAGCAGTGCGGCATGCTGCCTATACAAGACAGGAAAACCCCAAGGCAGAGGCCAATGGTGACATTGCAGAGCTTAGTAATACCACACCTGTAGAATATTTGTGCTATCTAAGCATCATTTGCCCACGGCCCGACACAAAGGGCTCCCAGTTTTTAGGAGGGATTACCATCTAATATTCAAGGTCTTCCAACTCCATGAGAGGCTGAACATGGAGGGGTAGGTTTGGCAGGGGGGGAATATACTTGCAGCAACCAAAGTACTTACCAACTTCAATCAGCAGGTGGCCTGGAGAGTCACCAAAAAAAAAAAACACTTTAGTGGGGGAGGGGTTGTCTTTTATTTACCTAGGAAGAGGTGGTCCTGTGGGCTCCAGAGGAGGCGTTTACCCCATTGTGTGCTGACGTGCAGCAGGGCCAGGAATAGATGGTTGTTAAGCAGAGGGTCAGGAAGCTGAAAGCCACATCCTTCATAACCAATGACTCATCAACTTCCCCCAATACATCCGAATCCCTGAATAACCAGAAATGTCCGAATTTCTGTTCAGACCGAAGCGAATTTCACATGTCTAATTTCTTTTACCAAAGCTCAAATGAAGATAGACGGTTATAGCGTAAAACGTTTTCCACCAGTATGTATTTAAAAATAATTTACAAGCTCACATTTAGAAGTGCAAATTTGATCCACTACAGAAAGCAAGCCTCTTTCACCTTAAGGGTCCTCTTCTCCAGACTCTCGCAAACTTCTGGGTGCATGGCCTGATGTCATCAGCCCTGCCCTCCGCGTTACCTCACTGAACATGTGACTTCATCAGGGGTTGGTCATTGGACAATTCAGCCACCTTATATCCTATACTTCCATTACATCATCATAGTAACATGGTAATGGGAGTCATTTATTTGAGCCCTAATATAGGACTACTGCAGCCTTTTTTGATGTGATTATTTCTGTGTTTAACCCATAAATCTTGTGAGTTTACTATGCATTTCCTCGGCAGCTTTAACCTAATATATCCTGCAGGGAACAATACCAACCATACATTTACTGGGATCTACTAACACCCCCCCCCCCCCCACATGCAATACATAATACTTAATTCCCATATATAAAATGGAGCCATAATAGCCTTACATACAGTACATCATGAATAATTTAAAAAACAATAATGTTGTTAAAAATCATACATTAAAATATATCAAATGGAGGGGAATTCTCTATTTGAAAAAGTCAGAGTGCGCCTGTATAACGAAAAACACGCTGCTCAACAAGTAGATGACATCTTCCCACATTGGCTCCCATCAATCCAGATATACGGACTCCACAATATCATTAAAAGGAAAGCCAGGAAACTCCAGTAGCTTATTAAAACAAAATTATATTTGTACAAAGGTAAAAGCATCCACCTCCATCCACTCCATGTTTATTAAGTAGCTAGGCAAGCATTCTTGCAGCATAGGGAACAAGAGCCTGTCTCAAAGCTTTTTTAAAGAAAAGAAAAGAAAAAGCTGGCGCTCTGGGCTGCTATAGTAGGGTCGGTATGACCAGTATATGAGAGGATAAAACAATAATACATGCAAATAGGCAGATACATCTATGTGCATGACATACTTTCATAGAAGATGCTCAAGTCCATCAATATAAATAAGACAAAGGGAAAAGTGTTCCAATATAGCCGGAGTGTCTTCAGCAAAGGTTGTTTGTTGTTTGTTTGTTTGTTTGTTTATTTAAAGCTTTTTTTAAAGAGAGAGGAAGAGATGCCCGGTGCCAGATTTTCCTCAATAATTTTATGGTATTTTGTCCCATCTATTTTTCTTCTATCCTGACAAGTGCTCCAGTCCCTGCTGCAGAGAAACAGCCCCATAACAGGGTATTGCCACCTCTATGCTTTACTATCAGAACAATATGTAGCACCCTCCTAGGTAGGTGCTAGAGAGAGAGTATAGTTTTGAATCTTGTCTGTTTACCAGAGGATTGCAGGTAAATCTACTGTATATTGTTCTCTGCCTACCAGAAAGCAGGATCTGCTAGTGAGGTCTCCTCAATGTGCCCAGGCAGGGCCGGCCTTAGGTGTTTAGGCACCCTGTGCGAGCTAATCTTTTGGTGACCACCCACCCCATCCTCACCCCTCCCCCTCTCGCCCCCCCTGGTCACCTAAACATATACAAAGAGGAAAAAAAATATTTGTAACAAATAAGAGAGAGATGCAGGGGCTGCGGGCATGGTACAGGAGATGCAGGTGCTGCGGGCATGGTGCAGGAGATGCAGAGGCTGCGGGCATGATGCAGGGGCTGCAGACATGGTACAAGAGATGCAGGGGCTGCACGCATGGTGCAGGGGATTCAGAGGCTGTGGGCATGATGCAGGGCTGTGGGCATGGTGCAGAAGATGCAGGGGCTGCGGGCATGGTGCAGGGGATGCAGAGGCTGCTGGCATGATGCAGGGGCTGTGGGCATGGTGTAGGAGAGGCAGGGGCTGCAGGCATGGTGCAGGAGATGCAGGAGCTACGGGCATGGTGCAGGAAATGCAGGAGCTGCAGGCATGACGTAGGAGATGCAGGGCTGTGGGCATGATGCAGGGCTGTGGGCACGGTACATGCAGGGCTGTGGGCATGGTACAGGAAAGGCAGTGCTTCGGGCATAGTACAGAAGATGCAGAGGCTGCTAGCAGGGTGTAGGAGATGCAGGGGCTGCGGACATTGTATTGGAGAAGCAGTGGCTGCGGGCATGGTGCAGGAGATGCAGAGGCTGCGGGGATGATGCAGGAGCTGCGGGCATGGTGCAGGAGATGCAGGGGCTGTGGGCATGTTGCAGGAGATGCAGGGGCCGCGGGCATGGTGCAGGAGATGCAGAGGCTGCAGGCATGGTGTAGGAGATGCAGGGCTGCAGGCATGATGTAGGGCTGTGGGCATGGTACATGCAGGGCTGTGGGCATGGTACAGGAGAGGCAGTGCTGCGGGCATAGTACAGAAGATGCAGAGGTTGCGGGCATGGTGCAAGAGATGCAGGGGCTGTGGGCATTGTACAGGAGATGCAGGGGCTGCAGGCATGGTGCAGAATATGCAGGGGCTGTGGGCATGATGCAGGGACTGCGGGCATGGTGCAGGAGATGCAGGGGCTGTGGGCATGGTGCAGGGGATGCAGGGGCTGCGGACATGGTAGAGGAGATGCAGGGGATGCGGGCATGGTGCAGGAGATGCAGAGGCTGCGGGCAGAATGCAGGAGATGCAGGGCTGCGGGCAGTGTGCAGGGCTGTGGGCATGGTACATGCAGGGCTGTGGGCATGGTACAGGAGAGGCAGTGCTGCGGGCATGGTACAGGATATTCTCCTGCAGAATCTCCTGTACCATTCCCGAAGCACTGCATCTTCTGAGGAGATGCAGCGGCTGCGGAGGGGTCTCACTTGCCGTTTGGTGAGGTGCCTTGCATTTAAAAATGGCACCACCCGGCGCCAACACGTCGCTGCGCATGGGCTCTCTGCCCGAGAATAGGCGAGCGTGTGCGGGGTTTCCCGAGCAGCGGCGACGCATGCGCAGTGTACCTGTCAAGCTTGCCGCGGCCATTTTTTTTCAGGTGCGTTGATCTTCAGCCAGCCCCATCATCAGTCAGTCCTGCTGTGAGTAACTGACTGCTGTGAGCTGTGATAGCCGCACGGCGCCCCTGTTGCCCAAGGTGCCCTGTGCGGCTGCACACCCCAAAGGCCAGCCCTGCGCTCAGGTGCAAGGGAGGCATATGGACAGTGGGAGGAAACCTGACGAATGATGCACAGGTTTTTAATACAGCCCTGGTGATTTGGCAGAGAAAAGTGCCTCGTTGCATGCTGAGATATTTTATAAAAGCCAGGAGCACATGTGCTCGGGGTCTTTCATCTAGGAGTCCCGGAGGGAGGGGGCGGCTGGCTCCTCCTCTGTAGAGGTGCCATGAAGCCTCAGGTAGTGGAGCTGAGAGCCTAGAGTGCTAGAGAAGAACTGAACCTGGAGGTCCTGCAGGGCTGACTGAGAGGGGAGACACTGAAGGATCTGATTGTGCAATACAGTGAGTACAGATCTGCATCAAGGGTTCTGACCTTAGGGGGACAAAAGTGCCCACACAAGGTATTCACAGGATCACCAGGTAAAAATAAAGAAGAGAAGGCTTGAAATAGGAAAACTAATGCAGCCACAACTTCTTGGGATTGGTAAACTGCCATATCTTACATTTCTGATTTTAAGCTTTAGGAGCACACTACAGATCCACCATACCACTAACATCAAACATGCCTACAAATTTAAATGGCATTTGCCAAGTAATCAAAAACACATAGGTCTTATCAAGTCCTTAAATGATAACTCCACTTTCCTGGGGGAATTAATAGCAAATTTAAAAAAAAATATTATGGCATATACACTTGCTACACAAATCGTATTTTATTTAAATGTTAAAAAAAATAAAATATCTTTTAATTTTCAATCTGCAGTTCTGTAATCTTCCGTAAAATGCAAAGACCTAGAGGTGTTCTGTACACAGATGGTGTGCAGAAGTCTGCACTGAGATACAAGCCAAATGAATGGGCATCCCCTGCAACAAAAATATCATTTTTGGTGAGATATTCTTAAAGGGGAAATCACATATAAAGGGATGCAGATCCTACCACTTTCCTAATTAGAACTCTGCAACTGCAGCAGCTGATTAATATTTATAAAATCATTCCCAATAAATTCGGGTTCCACATAGACACAGAAAAACAAACAGCTATTTCTTCAGAATACCAACAGGTAGAAATCTGCAACAACGTTTGTTAAATTTCCTGCAATGTAGATGGATCACCCAGAGGGGAATGATTTTTTTTCTTAGCAAAAGTGGAGCTACTCTTAAAGCTGAACCCATATGTACCAGGCATCCCGGTGGGGGCATTGCCTGTGAAAAGTCATATGCGTTGAATCATTTTTCACAGAGAGATAAGGGGGCCAGCTGATAGGCATTCAGGAAGTTATACTCCTGCCCCCCGAATGCCTGTTGTTGTTTTTTTTTTTTTTTGCAGCTGAATGGGCTTTTTTAATAGGAATACTGTGTCGCAAACTGTGAGCCTAGTCTTTGGTTCATGGTTGAAGCGCAACCCCATTCAGGCATTCACTTGAATTGGTTATGTTCTTTGGAGGTTCTGCTCGTCTAGAGCGGCAAACATTTTTTCCAGGATGCAAAGCATAGCAGCTGCAGAATGCGTATGCCCAACTGTGGGCTGACTTTGTAGCTTAAGAGGGGTGGTAAAAAACAGAGCTCAACCATTTCTTTGTACTGCCCCCAACTGCAAGTGTAAACTAGGCTTAAGGTCCCTTTCACATGGGCATTCCAATCAGGTCCGCCTGTCAGTTTTTCAGACCTGATCAGAAGGTCCACGGAGCCCTATGGACAGGCGGGTTTAAACAGATCTGTGCCCATTTACACTCACCTACATACGGGTCTGACCAGGTCCGATAAAAAAACAAAAACAACAAAAAAAAAAACAGAAAAGGATTGCTGTCTTTTTCTATTTTTCTGGAACAGATTGAAGATAGCCTTATGTAAACGGACATTGGAGTCTGATAACATCGAGTCATCCATAGAGATCAGTGGGGTCTGCCCATGTCTGTTCTGCATAAACGAAATGGGCACGGATGTGACATCTGTCCCGCTTGGCTCTGATCAGCAGGGGATCTGTGAGTAAATTCCCTGCTCATTGGAGCGGATTCCATTCCGTGTGGAAGAGCCCTAAGACAGATTTACTGTCTGATAAGATTGCAGCTTGATTTCTAAATGCTTCCCTCTGTTATTGCTAGAGTAGCACTGTCGCAATATAAAACCCCACCATACCATTTCCTAATCGTACATGTTTTTAGTGAAATGTTGTCCCCATTACTTATAATTAAATATTTCTGCAAAACTATCCGAATCTACCTCGTGTGCATAGGCATTACTGAAGCTGAAGAATACATCATACCTCCCAAATTTTTGAGATCGGAACGAGGGACACCTATTAGCAAAAGTATTTAGGCATCCTGTAGGGGGCCCGGGCACGCAGGGGGGCTCCAACAGCACGGGGAATCGGTGCAATTGGGCGGAGGGGCAATTACCGAAGGAAGCCCTGTGCAGCCCTCCGCAGGCAGCAGCTGAAAGCCAGTTTCTTCCCCTCCTGCTGAAGGGAGAGACACAGACACAGGGCATCGGCCCTGTAAATGCTTCTCTGACACCAATCCCCCTCCCTTTTCTGCTGGTTTCTGATACCCCCCCCCCTCCCCATGTGCCCCTCCTCAGTGCTGCAGGCTTCCCTGTCCTGTAAAAAAAATAACAAATTGTAAAAAAAAAAATAATAATAATAATAATAATTAAACATTGTAATAAATAATTTTTAAAAATGGTAAAATAATGGTAAAATATAATATTTGTTATTTATTTTATTCTTTTTATGTAAAAAACAACTAAAAAGGGCTAATTCACACAGGTTCTTTATTACGTTTGTGTCTGCTAATAATGATTTTATTGTATTTTTTGTATTTTTAGTGGAAATATTGTCTTGATGTATTTGGAGGGGGGCTGCCAGGTAGGCTGTACGGGACCCTGTGATTTCTAACAGCAGCCCTGGGCATAGGACACACCCCCTTCCACCCCCCTTGACCGCTCAAGAACTGCCCCACACACATATATTGCGGTAGGGCGGCCCTTAAGCACAAAATCATGTACCTGTACGTGATTTTCCTCATTGGCTTGGAGCCCCACTCTGGCTGTGATTGGACACAGCGTGAGCCAATCAGTGGGTCCAGCAGACAATGCGATTGTTCAGAGAGAGGCAGAACGGCGGTCTGCCTATGTAAACAAGGCAGACCACCCTTCTGCCAGAGAGGAAAATGGAGATCTTGTGTTTCTGCTAAGCAGAAACAGGGATCTCTGTTTTCCTTTAGTCAAAGCATCGCTCACAGTTAGAAAGCACTCATAGGGAACACATTTAACCCTTTGATTCCCTGTGATGTTACATAGTTACTGTAGATAGTTAGTCAGGTTGAAAAAAAGACACAAGTCCATCTGGCTCAACCAATAAAAAAAAAAAAAAACAGAAAAAACAGATAACCCCTTCCCTGGCAGAGTCATTTATACAGTGCATTTTTGTTTAGCACTGATCACTGTATTGGTGTCACTGGTTCCAAAAAGTGTCAGATTTGTCCCCAGCAATGTCGCAGCCCTATTAAAAATCGCTAATCACTGCAATTACTAGTAAAAAAATATTTAAAAAAATACAAAGTCCCTAAATCTATCCCATAGTCTGTAGATGCTATATACGCTTTCTGGGATTTTTTTTTTTTTTACAAAAAATATGTATCAGAATACATATTGCCCTAAATTGATGAAGAAATTAGATTTTTTTTTTACTGGATATGTTTTAAAGCAGAAAGTAAAAAATATATATATTTTTTTTTTTTCGGTCTTTTTTAGTTTATAGCTCAAAACAAAACCCACATAGATGATCAAATACCACCAAAAGAAAGCTCTATTTGCAGCACAAAAAGGACATCAATTTTATTTGGCTACAGCATCCCACGACTGCGCAATAGTCAGCTAAAGTAACGCAGTGCCGTACTGCAAAAAGTGGCCTAGTCAGGAAGGGGGGTAAAACCTTCCAAAGCTAAAGCTGTTAAAGGAGATTTATAAGAATACATTTTTATTTAAACCCACAAGTGCTTTTTTTAACGACTACTATTCCTTTATTCTGGCTTTTGAAATTTACAAATGCAACAATTTAGAAATTGGACGAAAGGTTTAGCATTGGTAAACACTTTAATGTTAAAAATTGTATTTTCTACACAACTCTATAGACCAGGCCCAAATGAGGGACAGGTGAGGAGAAAAGAGGGACAGAGGGACTTTTTTTCCAAATCAGGGACAGTCCCTCGAAATCAGGGACAGTTGGGAGCTATGGTACATACTGCTCAGCATCACTACGATGATCAGCAGGGAGTAGCTATTTAAGCAATATTAATCCAGACTGGAAAATATAAGCTGATTACCATCCGCACCCATTCCTTTCAGTGCATAAGTACTGTACTATAGTGAGATTATTCAGGAATCTCCCTTTTTCAAGCACTTAATCCCAAGGAATGTAACTGGAGTTGAAGGGCCTGTCTGTGGCCATGCAGTTGAGGCGTTGGTTTCCTCAGTTGGTTTATTTTGGTTGGTGGATACAGAAAATAAATATTTTATGTAAGACTGAATAGGGAGAATGGGACTGAAATGTATTGTCAGATACAGCTCAGTTGAACCCTCTGTAGCACCCTCCTAGGTAGGTGCTAGGAAAAAGTATAGTTTGCTCTGCCTGCTTCACAGGGGAGCCTGATCTGTAGTTATGCCTGTTGCATGTGTCCATGTGTGATTCATCTGGGCTGAGGGAGTTTCCACATTGTATCCAATAGAGGAGCCTGTTGGACAGTGGAGGAAACCCAACCAATGACACACAGGCTTTTGTGGCTGTCTCAGTGGGTTGGCACAAGAGTGGTGCATCCTGGGATACGTCATAAAAGCCATGGGCACATGTGACAGAGGGTCTTTGGACGGGAAGCCAGGTCCCAGGAGGAGGGTGACGGCTATCTCTCCTCCTGTCTGCATGGAAGGTGGTCACAGGCAGTCATCCTAGTGAGTAAGAGTGTGGTGCTGAGCCAAGAGGTCCAGAAAGCTGAAAAATGGAGTTGGAAGCAGAGCGACCTTGGGAAAAACAGTGTCCGTGAGTACCAGGGAGCTTGCCAGGGGTCTGTCCAGGAAAGGGGACCACTCCAGTAGGGTGTCAGTGGAGAGAAGGTCAGTGCACACAATCAGTGAGAAAGGGGGTGCCAAGTTAGACCCTGAAGAGTAACCTAAATGAGAGTACATATTCTTTATCTTCACTTCAGTGGCAAGGTGAAGCAGCGGCCTTGCCGCATTCTAGTCAGTTGTCCTCAGAAATTGTGCATAGTTCAAGTTGGAGTATCCCACTCATCCCTTCTCCCATCCAAGTTCCAATAAGAACACAAAAAAACAAATCCCCTGGACTGTTCATTGTCTGAGCCAAGTATTTAAAGAGATTGGTTTCTACAGACTGTTGCTACGGGTAACCCAGGGGAATCCAAGAAGTGTAATTCTCAGCAGCTCCTTAGGGGGCAGTGCTACACCTCTATTAAGGATAAATCAAAAATGTTTTTATCTTAGGCTTGGTTCACATATATACGGTTTCCCTCCGGCTGTAATTGGTCGTGCACAGCAGTCTATTTATTTAAATGGGCTGTTGTATCCACTGAAAATATCCCTGCACCTTTTCAGAAAACGTGGCCACAGGGAAACCGCATAGCGCAGAGTGGTTCCCATTGCGTGAGGTGCCACTCACAGAACAAACTGAGAGTAGTGGGAGCCACAATCAAACTCCTATGAGGAATGAGCAGGGACATGGCTTACCGGCACCGTGTGGTGGATGCACATAGCCCAGCTCAGGAGTGTGCATGCACAGGTGCATCTATAGCACCCAACTTGCTAGGGAGGCACCCAGAGAAGGTAGGAGCAGACAGCGCCAGACGGGAACTGCCAGGTAAGCATAACATCTTTTTTTTTTTTAACCCCCCCAAATGTTATCCTTTATTATCACTTCTAGGTGTATGTAAAGCAATTATTTTCAGTTTTATATACTGGAACTCTTTAACAGTAACATAGACAGAGCAAAAAAGGCTTTTCTTTATTAGAGTACAAGAAAGCTAAAACGTCCTATCAGACTTTTATTTCGAATTTTTCCTCATTTCCTGTTTGGTGAATCTGTTGTCAGCAGGATAGAAAGCGAGTATAAATCTCTTGAACTGGATCTGGATTGCAGTGAAAACCTGACAGGAATATTAGGCCTCATTCACACTAGTACAATATCAGATGTGACTTGAGTTACACAGAATCGCATAACATTATTCTCTATGGTGCCCATTTATTCTCTATGGTGCCCTAGCACAACAAGGAGTGTTTTTGGAAAATGGTCCACTGCTACATTGGTGCTGTTGCAGAACCATTTTGACTCCATAGACTTAAATGGAAACACACCAAAAACACGTGTAAATGCATATACACGCATTGTGACGTGTTTTTGCAAGTTGTTAAGGAAACAGCTCTCGCTCCCCAGCCGGGGATTGCTGGCTGACAAAGGAATGTAAGCAAAGAAGCCTGTCAGTAAATATAAAATAGCATGGGTGTCCGAAGCTCTTCACGTCTGTTATGGATTTTAACCACTTAAGCCCCGGAAGCCTCGGCGGGCGCGCTCACCCGCTATTGGCTCACAAACTAGTGACAGGCAAGTGACGTACTGGTACGTCACTTTGCCTGGCCGGGGCTGACCGCCGCAGTATATGTACTTGCGGCGGTCGGCAACCGGTTAACGGACAATTGCGTGGTCGTGCGACGCTGTACCCAAATTAAATTGACATCCTTTTTTTCCCACAAACAGAGCTTTCTTTTGGTGGTATTTAATCACCTCTGTGATTTTTTGATCATGCGCTATAAACAGAAAAGTGCGTCAATTTTGCAAAAATAACAATATTTTTTCACATTTTTTATATGAAATTCCCCAAAAAAAATGTAAAAATCAAAATTTTTTAACATCTTAGGCCAATTTGCTTTATGCTACATATGTTTGGTAAAAAAAAATTGCAAAAAGCGTATTTTGATTGGTTTGCGCAAAAGTTATTGCGTTTACTAACTAAGGGAAAGATTTTTGTCATTTTTATTGTTTTTTTTTTAACGAGAAATGGCGGCGATCTGCGATTTTTTTTGCAGGACTGCGACATTGCGGCGGACAGATCGGACCCTTGACTGACATTTTTGACACTTTTGGGGGTACCAGTGACATTACTACAGTAATCAGTGCTATACATATGCACTGTTACTGTAAAAATGACACTGGGAGGGAAGGGGTTAACTTTATTGGAGAGGGAGGGGTTAAGTGTGTCCCTAGGGGTGTGCTTCTAACTGTGATTGGATGTGGCTGTGTGTGTAACACATAGCAGGACCATAAGATCTGTGCTTTTACACAGGGGAGAATGACAGGGGGCTTTTTACATTAGCCGCCTGCCTTTCTCCCTCTCCACCCGACGATCGCGAGTGACCGGCGGACATCGGGTCCGCCGGTCACACGCGCGGGCTTCTTAGGGTACGAGCGGGGGCGGGAGCGCGCCTCCGGCGGCGTGCTTGCCCCCTATTGGCTCCCAGGCTAGTGACGTACTGGTACGTCACTTTGCCTGGGAGGGGCTGACCGCCGCCGTATATAGTCGGGCAGCGGTCAGCAAGTGGTTAAGGGGGACCAAAAAACTAAATAAATTGTGTGGGGTCCCCCCGAAATCCATTCCAGATCCTTATTCCAGCATGCAGCCTGGCAGGCCAGAAAAGTGGACGGAAAAGTGTGTGCCTCCTCTACTGAACCATACCAGGCCACATGCCTTCAACATGTGGGGGGGGGGGGGGTACCCCTCCGTCAAAGCACCTTGTCCCCATGTTGAGATGCCGTAGATTGTGGGGGCCTGTGGGTGGTGGCTTATTGGAATCTGAAAGCTCCCTTTAACAATAAGGGGGCCCCCAGATACAGATCCATCCTTGTGAATGAGTAAGAGGCACATATTGCCCGTACAGGGGGTAAAAAGATGTACTGTATGGGCACTTACTGGAAGGGAAGGGTGTTAATGGGAGTTCCTCTGTCCATATTAGATTCCATGTTCCTATTATCCCACCTTGCCACTATTACCAGCAAAATTTCCAAACTTGCTCTGTATCACACCAAAGCCACTGCTTTGTGAAACAAAATGTATAAACAGTTTGTGAACACTGCTGTGTAACATCATTTAAAAATACATTGTACAATTACGTACTGTTATTTTTTTTTTTACACTTAAACTCTTAGTTAACCCTAATTCATCTTAATTAACTTCTATCTCCCCTTCTCCATTTAGCTAATGTTTTTCTACTGCTATTTTGCTATGCTTTTAATCATTGCTATTTCAACTATTTTCATTTTGCTAATGTTTTGTGTTCCATTAAATTATGGTAATTATAGTCATTACAAATGGGACAAATATACAGTACCTGGTGCTTTACTATTTACTACTTTAAAGCCTAAACATTTTTTACCTTAATGCATTCCCTGCATTAGGGAAAAAAATGTTCCACTACCTGTATCAGCCCCCTTTACCTCCCTTTATACTTACCTAAGCCCTCACTCGATCCAGAGCTGTGCCTGTCTGTAGCGGCTCTCCTCGCTCTCACAGGCTGTGGCTGAGTGGAAACTTGCTGTTTGTATCTATGGATGCAGGCAGCGCGGCTCAGGATTGAACCCGCAGGTGTGCAACTATAGGAAGCAGCTTCTTGTGGTGGCACACTGAGAATAGAAGGAGCCAGGAGCACCAGTAGGGGACCCCAAAAGAGGAAAAGCAGGGTCACTCTATGCAAATTGTATTGCACAGAGCAGGTAAGTATACCATGTTTATATTTTTTTTTAATTATACCTTGCAATCACTTTAACTATGACAAAGCAATCACCTACTCTATAGGCCCATAGCAGAAATGTAAAAACTGCTCTGGTCCTTAAGGAATATACAGGTATTATAGATAAACTGGGTAAACACATTAACACCCAGCATACCTTGATCTGCAGCCTGCACAGAGGAGGTGAAAGCGGGTCTAGAAAGCAGGCTGGAAATCAGAACATGGACACTGCAGCATTTAAATCTCCATCCCGATTCTGTAAAAACTTTACAAAAAATAAACTTTAAAAAATAGAAATTGGAAAGGAGGGGGTGCACTTTAGCATCTTTGCTTTTGTTTCTAAAAGACCTTATTCGAGCACTGCTTATCAATACCTCTTCTGTTGCAGCCAAACTATATGCCCTTGCAGAGTTAGCCCTGTAGCATATCGGATGCCCCTGGCTGTCCTCTGCGCATTGTTTCTCCACCCGTAGCAATTACCTCGTTTTTGGGATCCATTAGGGCTGCTATGACTGAAGATTCTAGCTGTGGCTATAGCACTGCAGGAGAGAGAAGTAAGGCTCCAACAACAGAGGTAGTACTGGTACTAGGCCCCTTTCACACATGCTGTCCGTTTGTCCGTTTTTCATCCATCCGTTGACGGATGAAAAACGGACATCAATGTATCTCTATGTAAAAACGGATGACAATGGATGATCATCAGTTAACATCCGTTTTCATCCGCTTCCTTCAATGTCTGTTTTTTTTTAACGTATGAATGCCCTATTTTTCATCCGTCAAAAAAACGGATCGGACGAAAAACAGATGACAATGGATGAAAAACGGATGACAACGGATGAAAAACGGATAACAAACGCCGAAAAACGGATGAAAAACGGATAACAACTGACGAAAAACGGATGGAAAACTGATACATTTTGACGTGACTGAACTGATAAATTGAACGGACCGTATGTGTGAAAGGGGCCTTACAAGTGCAGGACCGTATAGGGTCTTTACTTTTACAGCAGTAAAAACTTAGAACTTCCTTCCCCAGGAAGCAGTACTAGCTGAGAGTGTCGAAATTTTCAAAAATCCTAGATGTCTTCTTAAGGAAGCAGATAATACAGGGTTATGAGAATTGTTATGGTGCTTTTCCACTGCATGGAACCGAACGGTTCGGCTCGCTTTTGTGCTTCTCCACTGCATGGTACCGCATGGCACGGTGTAGGAACGGTTCGGTACGGTACGGTACGGCGGCTCTTTTCCACTGCATGGAACGAACGGTACGGCTTTCTAAAACAGTACCACCTCGATTGGGGTTCCAAGAGGTACCATACCGGTACCATATCCCACAATCCTTTGCATGCAGTCACTACTAGCCACTGATTGGTCAGAGAATCGTTGTTATCCCACCCACTTAACGTGAGTACTACTTTAGTGGAAAAGCAAACCATACCAAACCATACTGAACCGTTCCAACACCATACCATGCGGTACCAGCAGTGGAAAAGCAATACGGGCCAAGCAGGGCCGAGTAGAGCCGAGCCGGTACTTGCAGTGGAAAAGTGCCATTAGATTAGAGAATCAGAATCATATACACATACGTTAAACTGGATCAGTGTCTTTTGTTCAACCTTTTAAACTATGTAAATATACCTTTATGACATACAATGACAGTGGGTGTCAGCTATTAGGAATTTCCTCCAGTGGTTGGTTCTGTAAAGACCACAGTGTAATATATCAAACACACTGTGATCAATAAAAGATTGTAGATAATTCCCCTTTCCACATTTAAGTCCACCATTCAACTCCATCTAACTACTGAGGCAGAAAAGTTAATTACATTTAAAGTGATATTAAAGGTTCATTTAAAAAAAAACACAAAAAATAAACATGTTATACTTACCTGTTCTGTGCAGTGTATTTCCACAGAGCAGCCCCGATCCTCCTCTTTTCGGGGTCCCCCACCAGTGTTCCTGGCTCCTCCTCTTCAGCCAGTACCCCCAATAGCAAACCGCTTGCTCTGGGAGCATTAATGCATGCTCACTCCCGAGCCCTGCTCTGTGCATCCATAAGACACACACAGAGCCCCGCCCTGCTCTCTCCTTATTGGCTCACTGCCTGTAATTTAAAGTAGCAGCCAATGGCTCCCACTGCTGCCTTAGCCAATGAGGAATGAGAGAACCGGGAGAAGCTCAGCTCTGGTGCACATCGCTGGATCAAGAGGGAGCTTAGGTGAATTTAAGGGGGGCTTGGGGGATGCTGCACAAAGAAGGTTTTTTACCTTCATGTCTAGAATGCATGGAGATAAAAAACCTTGAGCCTTTAAAACCACTTGTTGACCACATACCTTATTATACGGTGGCAGAGCGGTTCTCCCGCGCTGGATCACGTACCTAGTGATCTTTTACAGCACCAGAGCTGCTCTTTGACACAGCACAAGCCGATCAGAGGGTGCCGGCCAATAGACTTCTGCTGGCACCTGCTGATCGGCGAGAAGAGGCACAGAACAGAGCTCTGCCTATGTAAACAAGACAGAGCTCTTTTCTGATGGGGAAAGTGATGGATTTTCTGTCCCTGCACAGCAGAGAATAAAAACCTCCCTTCCCTTAGTAAAAGCAGCACACCTAGTAAACACAAACACTGGTTAGGCACAAGTTTAACCCTTTGATTGCCCTAGATCAGTGATAGCGAACCTTGGCACCCCAGATGTTTTGGAACTACAATTCCCATGATGCTCAACTACACTGCAGAGTGCATGAGCATCGTGGGAAATGTAGTTGCAAAACATCTGGGGTGCCAAGGTTCGCCATCACTGCCCTAGATGTTTAACCCTTTTCCAGCTAGAGTCATTAGTACAGTGACAGTGCATATTTTTAGCACTGATCACTGTATTAGAATCACTGGTTCCCACAAAGTGTCAGTTAGTGTGAGACTGTCCGCGGCAGTATCGCAGTTCCGCTATAAGTCCCTGATCACCGCCATTACTAGTGTAGCACTGCCGCCTAGAGGACTGCTGAGAATTACACTTTCTGGATTCCCCTGGGTTACCCTTAGCAACTGATAGCAGACAAACAGCATTGAAAGTCCTTGGCTCAGTCAATAATCAACCCAGGGATGTTGATTTTTGTGGTTTTATTTACAACTGGGATGGGAGAAGGGATGAGTGGTATACTCCAACTATGAACTATGCACAATCTTGAGGACAACTCACTGTAGAATGCGGCAAGGCCGCTGCTTCCCCCTGCCACTGAAGTGAGAAGTGAAGATGGTTTTAAAGATTCCTGCTTGATTATTCTCTTCAGGGTTCTAAACTTAGCACCCCCTTTACTTTCACTGTCTGTGTGTGCTGACACCCGTCCACTGACTCTATCCACTGGAGTGGTCCCCTTCCTGGCAAGCTTCACGGTACTCACGGACACTGTTTTTCCAGAGTCACCGTTGCCTTCAAACTCCACTTGTCAGCATCCACTGGATCTCTGGTTCACCAGGCCGACTGCTTGTGACCACCTTCCACAACTTCAGAAGAGGAGACAGCCGTGACCCTCCTTCTGGGACTTGGCTTCCTGCCCAAAGACCCCCTGCCACATTTGTCATTGGCTTTTATAGCCTATCACAGGATGCACCGCTCTCTGTGCCAACTCACTGGGACAGTGGTATTTTTAGAAATACTACCTGTACCTCGAGCCACACCAGAGAGGCAGCGGGAGATTCGGGAAGTTAACAAGTGGCTGAGGAGCTGGTGTAGTAAGGAGGGTTTCGGGTTCCTGGAGAACTGGGCCGACTTCTCAGTCGGCCACCTGCTCTTTGGTAGGGACGGATTGCACCTAAATGGGGAGGGTGCAGCCGTACTGGGTGAGAGGATGGCCATAAAGTTAGAGGGGCTTTTAAACTCGGTGATGGGGGGGAGGGTACAGATGTAGAATTAGTCAGCGGGGAGCAAGATTCAGAGGGCACAAAGGGTGACATTAGCAGTAGGGTGTTCAGAGCCCCTAAACCCAAGGTGGGTATGGGGAAAAAATCACAAGAGCAGCCTAAAAACAACATCAAACGAGGATATATGTAAACGGCCAAAATTACAAGGTTTGGTTACCAATGCCAGAAGCCTGGCCGACAAGATGGGAGAGCTGGAGCTACTGATGTTGGATGAGGACTTAGATTTTGTGGGGATAACAGAGACTTGGTTCGGCAGCTCTCATGTTTGGATGGCGACCATTCAGGGGTATTCCCTTTATCCCAGGGATAGAGAAGGTAAAAAAGGGGGAGGAGTATGTCTGTATATTAAGAACAGTGTACAGGTAAATATGAGGGATTATATTAATAATAAAGCTATGGACGAGGCAGAATCCCTATGGGTAGAACTTAAAAGGGAAGGCACTATAGGGAAGGTAATATTGGGCGTATGCTATAGGCCCCCCAACCAGAGGGAGGAGGGGGAGGCGGACCTACTTTTACAGATAGGATTGGCAGCAAGGATGGCAAATGTCATTATAATGGGGGACTTTAATTATCCAGATATAGACTGGGCAGAAGGAACCGCGCATTCAGCCAAGGCTCGGCAGTTCCTAGATGTTTTGCAGGACAATTTTATGGGTCAGATGGTGAACGCACCGACAAGAAACAATGCGGTACTTGACCTACTGATTACCAACAATACAGACCTGCTCACGGATATAGAAATACGGGGCAACTTAGGAAACAGTGACCATAGGTCAATTAGATTCAGTATTTATCATAATAATAGGAAACACAAGGGTAATATAAGGACACTGAATTTCAAAAGAGCCAATTTCCCAAAACTGCGCTTTCTGCTAGAAAATATCAAATGGGATAGAACCCTGGGAACAAAGAACACGGAGGAAAATGGGAGTGCTTCAAGAGCATACTAAACAAAGGGATTGACCAATGCATTCCAAAAGGAAATACATTTAAAAGAGCAAAACTAAACCCTGGGTGGCTAAACTTAAACATAAAAATGCATGTTAATACTAAAGAAAAGGCCTTCAAAAAATACAAGACTGATTAGCATCATTGGCAGCATGCAAGCATTACAAAGAGTGTAATAAGATATGTAAAGACGAAATCAAGGCGGCTAAAATAGAACACGAGAGACATATAGCGGAAGAGAGTAAAAAGAACCCCAAGAAATTCTTTAAGTATATAAACAGTAAGAAAGCGAGGCCAGAACACATTGTCCCCATAAAAGACGACAAGGGAAATATGGCCACAGAGGACAGAGAAAAGGCAGAAGTGTTAAATAATTTCTTCTCTTCAGTCTTCACAAAAGAATCGGGGGGGCTACACTAACCCAGCTTGTAAGGCTAAACTAAATAATACACCTCAGGAAGTATCACCATGGCTAACAGAAGATAGACTTAGAACTAAACTAGAGAAACTTAACATAAATAAATCCCCGGGACCGGATGGCTTGCACCCGAGGGTTCTTAAAGAGTTCAGCCAGGTGATTGCCAGACCATTATTCCTGATCTTTAAGGATAGTCTACAGACAGGTATGGTGCCAGCTAATTGGAAAAAAGCCAATGTGGTACCAATATTTAAAAAAGGGCCGAGATATATCCCGGTTAACTATAGGCCGGTCAGCCTAACATCAGTAGTCTGCAAGATTTTGGAGGGGATGTTAAGGGACCATATACAACAGTGGTCCTCAACCCTGGCCTACAGGGCTCACTAACAGGCCAGGTTTGCAAGATAACTGAAATACATCCCAGGTGATATCATTTGCTGCTCAGTGATTGCAGTACTCTAGTCTGCATTTCCCCAAGGTAATACTTAAAATCTGGCCTGTTAGTGGGCCCTGAGGACCGGAGTTGAGGACCACTGATATACAAGACTTTAGTAATGAAAACAGTATTATTAGTAGTAATCATCATGGATTCATGAAAAATCGTTCTTGCCAAACCAATCTATTAACCTTCTACGATGAAGTGAGCTGCCACCTAGATAAAGGTAAGCCTGTGGATGTGGTGTATCTGGACTTTGCAAAGGCTTTTGAAACCGTTCCCTACAAACGCTTACTGTACAAACTAAGGAATGTAGGTATGGACCATAGGGTGAGTACCTGGATAGAGAACTGGCTCCAGGGGAGAGTCCAGAGGGTGGTGATAAATGGGGAGTACTCGGATTGTGTGTGGAAAGTGGTGTCCCCCAAGGTTCTGTCCTGGGACCAATCCTGTTTAATTTATTCATACATGATCTAGAGGAGGGGATATCTAGCTCAATCTCAGTATTTGCGGATGATACTAAACTAAGCATGCCAATATCTTCTATGCAGGATGTGGAATTCTTACAAGCGGACCTGAACAAAATAATCGGGTGGGCAACTACATGGCAGGGGAGGTTTAATGTTGAAAAATGAAAAGTAATGCACTTGGGCGTCAGAAACACCAAAGAAAGCTACTCACTAGGGGGGGAAACCTCTGGGTGAATCTAAGATGGAAAAGGACCTGGGGGTACTAGTGGACAACAGGCTTGGCAGTGGCATGCAATGCCAAGCCGCTGCAAGTAAAGCCAACAGACTACTGGCATGTATAAAAAAGGGTAACTCCAGAAATAAAGAGATTATTCTCCCACTCTACAACACTCTGGTCCGGCCACATCTGGAGTATGCTTTCCAGTTCTGGGCACCGGTCCTCAGGAAGGATGTGCTGGAGCTGGAGAGAGTCCAGAGAAGGGCAACAAAAATAATTGGGGGAATGGAGGGCATCGGCTATGAGGAAAGACTACAAGCATTGAACTTATTCTGGAGAAGAGACGCTTGAGGGGGGATATGATATCAATGTACAAGTACTGTACTGGTGAGGACCCTAGCATAAGGAACAAACTTTTTAGAGAAAGGGAATACAATAAGACATGTGGCCACTCACTAAAACTAGAGGAAAAACGGTTTAACCTTAAAATACGTAAGGGGTTCTTCACTGTCAGAGCAGTAAGGATGTGGAATTTGCTTCCAAAAGCAGTCGTATCAGCAGGGAGCATCGATAGTTTCAAAAAACTATTAGATGGGCACCTTAAAGACCACAACATAGAGGGGTATACAATGTACTAACACACACACATATCATAGGTTTAACTGGATGGACTGATGTCTTTTTTCAACGTCACAAACTATATAGCTACAAAAGCCTGTGTGTCACTGACTGGGTTTCCTCCACTGTCCAACAGGCCTCCCTATTGGATTCAGTGGGGACACTCCCTCAGCCCAGATGAATCACACCCTAGACACATGCAACAGGCCTGACTAGAAATCCTGCTCCCTGATAAGCAGACAGAGCAACAATGTTTTACCTGCTACTCCCCTGATAAGCAGCCAGAGCAAATTACACTCCCTACCTAGCACCTAACCAGGAGGGTGCTACACTAGTATAAAAATAAATAGCCCCCAAAAAAAAAAAAAAACAGTGGTGGTCAAATACCACCAAAAGAAAGCTCTATTTTTTTTGGGGGTGGGTAAAAAATCACATAAATTTTATTTGGATATATCGTTGCATGACCGCGCAAGTAATGCAGTGCCGTTTCACAAAAATGTCCTGGTCATGGAGGGTAGTATATCTTCCAGAGGTAAAGTGGTTAAGACTAAGTCCAAAAGATACAAGCCTTTACAAATAGGCAACAATAACAATTACTTTAGGAGCTAGGGTAACCAACCTAGTGACAAAGGTGTTGTAAAGCCTAAGTGCCGGTTCACACTGCAGCGGCACGACTTCGGGGGCGACCTGTGAAGTCGCGTGCACCGCGACTTCGGCACGACTTGCACGGACTTCATAAAATGAATGTCTATGCAAGTCGCTCCAGGTCGCCCTGAAGTAGTACAGGACCCTTTTTCTAAGTCGGAGCGACTTGTGTCGCTCCTATTAGAACGGTTCCTGTAGCAGTCAATGGCCCGCGACGGTGCCTGACTTGTCAGGCTGAACAAGTCGCCTGACAAGTCGTACTAGTGTGAATGGAGACTAAGCGTTTTTTACTTTAATGCATCCCAAATATTTACCTGCCTTCTCTCTTGATCCAGAGCTGTGCCAGTCTGCAGTGCCGCTGCTTTATTTTCCTGGCCTCACAGGATTTGTCTAACAGGAGGGATAATATGTAAGGGAATTGCTGCGCATAATAAGAATAATACACTTAATAATTGAAAGAAAATCAATACAGCTGCCAACACCTGATCCTGAATCAGAGAAACCAGATCAAAGCAAATAATGATAGAAAATGGTGTAGCGCTATAAATATACAATGTATATGAACGAATAGTCCATCAGTCCATGAAATGATCATGCACAGCAAATTAATACATAATGGTAAAAATAAAGAGATTCCACAAAGAGCTGAAAGGTGCAACCCCAAATGCAAACATGCAAAAAGTCCACCATCCAGAGCAAAGTGTGAGAGCAGCCACCACCATGGAGATAAATTGGCCTCTTACCAAATCTCCATGATCCTCATTACAGAGATCATGGACAGCGGGAGATCAAATCCGGAGACTGAAACCTTTTGATCTCCCGCTGTCCATGATCCCTGTAATGAGGATCATGGAGATTTGGTAAGAGGCCAATTTATCTCCATGGTGGTGGCTGCTCTAAGCCGGTTCACACTGGGGCGACTTGTCAGACGCCGTGGGTCGCCTGCCATAGATTAGCACAGGACTCGTTCTAATAGGAGTGACACAAGACGCTCCGACTTAGAAAAAGGGCCCTGTACTACTTTGGGGCGACCTGGAGCGACCTGCATTGACTTCAATGATATGAAGTCTGTGCATCCCGCTCCGAGGAAGTCGGGTCGCTCCTATGTGAACCGGCTCTCACACTTTGTTCTGGATGGTGGACTTTTTGCATGTTTGCATTCGGGATTGCACCTTTCAGCTCTTTGTGGAATCTCTTTATTTTTACCATTATGTATCAATTTGCTGTGCATGATCATTTTATGGACTGATGGACTATTCGTTCATATACATTGTATATTTATAGCGCTACACCATTTTCTATCATTAACAGGAGGGATAGCCATTGGCTCTTGCTATTGTCAGTCCAATCCTGTGAGGAGGGAGTGGAGGAATGAATGAGCCATGCTTTGCGTGTCTATGAATGCACACAGCCTTGCTCAGGAGAGTGCCTGCATGGGTGTCACCAAAACAGACACCTTGCTAAGGGGGCACTTGTAAAAAGAAGGAGGGGAGAGCACCAATGGGGGACTCCAAAACAGGAGGCAAAGGGCCGTTCTGTGCAATATCCTTGCACAGAGCAGGTAAGTATAACATCTTTTATTTTTTAAATGTAAAAAAAAAAACTTTTTTTAAATCACTTTAACCTTTAACCACTTAAGCCCCAGAAGATTTTACCCCCTTCCTGACCAGGGGGTATTTTACGACTCTGCACTGCGTGACTTTAACTGACAATTGTGCGGTCATGCAATGTGGTACCCAAACGAAATTTACGTCCTTTTTTTCCCACAAACAGAGCTTTCTTTTGGTGGTATTTGATCACCTCTGCGCTTTTTATTTTTTGCGATATTAATAAAAAAAGAGCGAAAATTTTGCAAAAAAAATGACATTTTCAACTTTGTCTTTTAAAAAATATCCAATATACTCAATTTATGTATTTTTTTTTGGCCAAAATATATTTAGCTACATGTCTTTGACAAAAAAAATTCAATGAGCGTATTTTTATTGGTTTGCGCAAAAGTTATAGCGTCTACAAACTATGGTGTAAATACTGAAATTTACGCAGCTTTAATTTCTGACTGCCTATCTAATTTCATGAAGTGCTAAAATGGCAGGGCAGTACAAAACTCCCCCAAACTACCACTTTTTGGAAAGTAGACATCCTAAGGAATGTTCTGAGAGGCATGTTGAGCTCATTGAATATTTCATTTTTTTGTCACAGGTGTTTGAAAAATGACTAAAAAAATTATTATTTTTTTTTTACACAAAGTTGTCATTGAAATGATATATTGCTCACACATGCCATGGGTATATGTGTAATTACACCCCAAAATATATTCTGCTGCTTCTCCTGAGTACAGGGATACCACATATGTGAGACTTTTTGGGAGCCTAGCTGTATACGGGACCCCCGAAAACAAATCACCACCATCAGAATTTCAAAGGGCGTACATTTTTCATTGCATTTTCTCACTACCTCTAACGGTTTAGGAGGCCCTGAAATGTCAAGATACCACAAAACCCCCCAAATGACCCCATTTTGGAAAGTAGACACCCCAAGCTGTTTGTTGAGAGGCATGGTGAGTCCATGGAATATTTTATATTTTACCACAAGTTTTGGGAAAATTACTATTTTTTTTTTAAATTTTTTTTTTTTACACAACGTTGTCACTAAAAGATAAAATTCTCACACATGACATGGTATATGTGGAATGACACCCCAAAATACATTCTGCCACTTCTCCTGAGTATGGGGATGCCCCATGTGTGAGACTTTTTGGGAGCCTAGCTGTGTACAGGACCGCGAAAACCAATCAACACTTTCAGGTTTTCTAATGGCGTAAATTGTGCATGTCACCTCTGCACTACCTGTCACAGTTTCGGAGGCCCTAAAATTCCAAGATAGCACAACCCCCCCCCCAAATTACCCCATTTTGGAAAGTAGACACCCCAAGCTATTTGCTGAGAGGCATGGTGAGTCCATGGAATATTTTATATTTTGCCACAAGTTCCGGGAAATATATATATATATATTTTTTTTTTTTTCACAAAGGTGTCAGTAAATGAAATATTGCTCACACATGCCATGGGTATATGTGAAATGACACCCCAAAATACATTCTGCTGCTTCTCCTGAGTACAGAGATACCCCATGTGTGAGACATTTTTGCAGTCTAGACGAGTACAGGTCCCCGAAAACCAGTCCCCGCTTTCAGGCTTTCCAAGGGCGTAAATTGTTGATTTCACTCCTGACTACCTATCACAGTTTCGGAGGCCCTAAAATTCCAAGATAGCACAAACCCCCCCAAATGACCCCATTTTGGAAAGTAGACACCCCAAGCTATTTGCTGAGAGGCATGGTGAGTCCATGGAATATTTTATATTTTGCCACAAGTTCCGGGAAATATATATATATATATATATATATATATATATATATATATATATATATATATATATATATATATATATATATATTTTTTTTTTTTTTTACACAAAGTTGTCAGTAAATGATATATTGCTCACACATGCCATGGGTATATGTGAACTGACACCCCAAAATACATTCTGCTGCTTCTCCTGAGTACAGGGATACCCCATGTGTGAGACTTTTTTGCAGTCTAGCCGAGTATAGGACCCCGAAAACCAATCATCGCCTTCAGGCTTTCCAAGGGCGTAAATTGTTGATTTCACTCCTGACTACCTATCAAAGTTTTGGAGGCCATGAAATGCCAAGACAGCACAACCCCCCCCCCCCCCAAATGACCCCTTTTCGGAAAGTAGACACCCTGAGCTATTTGCAGAGAGGCATGTTGAGTGTTTTGCAGATCTCACTTTTTGTCACAAAGTTTTGGAAATTGAAAAAAGAGGGAATAAAAATGCATTTTCCTGTTTTTTCTTCATTTTCCAAAAAAAATGAGAGCTGCAAAATACTCACCATGCCTCTCAGCAAATAGATTGGAGTGTCTACTTTGCAAAATGGGTTCATTTGGGGGGGGGGGGGGGTTTGTGCCATCTTGGCTTTTTATGGACTTCAAAAGCGTGATAGGTAGTAAGGAGTGAGATCAACAATTTACGCCCTTAGAAAGCCAAAAGGTGCGCATTGGTTTCCCGAGTCCTGTACGCGGCTAGACTGGCAAAAAGTCTCACACATGGGGTATCATTGTACTCAGAAGAAGCAGCAGAATGTATTTTGGGGTGTCATTTCACATATACCCATGGCCTGTGTGAACAATATATCATTTACTGACAACTTTTTTTTCCCGAACCTTGTGGCAAAATATAAACTATTCCATGGACTCACCATGCTTCTCAACCAGTAGCTTGGAGTGTCTACTTTGCAAAATGGGGTCATTTGGGGGAGTTTTGTGCTATCTTGAAATTTCAGGGCCTCTGAAACTGTGACAGGTAGTCAGGGGTAAAATCAGCAATTTACGCCATTAGAAAACCTGAAGATGTGGACTGGTTGTCGGGGTCGCGTACACAGCTAGGCTCCCAAAAAGTCTCACACATGTGGTATCCCTGTACTCAGGAGAAGCAAAAGAATGTATTTTGGGGTGTCATTTCACATATTCCCATGGCATGCATGAGCAATATATCATTTAGTGACAACTTTCTGTAAAAAAACAACAAAAAAAAAAAAAAATAATAATTTTCCCGAAACTTGTGGCAAAATATAAAATACTCCATGGACTCACCATGCCTCTCAGAAAAAAGCTTTGGGTGTCTACTTTTCAAAAAGGGGTCATTTGGGGGGTGTTTGAACTGTCCCGGCATTTTATGCTCAATCTTAGCCACACATCACCCACTCTTCTAACCACTTGAAAACCAAGCCTTTTCTGTGCCTTTTTGTTTACATGAAAAAATATTTTTTTTTTACTAGAAAATTACTTTGAACCCCAAACATTATATATTTCTTTAAAGCAGAGGCCCTATAGAATAAAATGGTGGATGTTGCAAATTTTTTTGTCACACGGTATTTGCGCACAGATTTTCCAAACGCAATTTTTGCGAAAAAAATATTTTTTTTTAAATTTATTGCACAAATACACTATATAATTCCAATTTTTGGTAAAATTTAAAAGATGATCTTATGCCGAGTTCATAGACACCTAACATGACATGCTTTAAAAATTGCGCATGCCTGCGCAGCGGCAAAAACATACGTACATTTTTAAAAACCTTTAAAAGTCTCTACAGGTTACCACTTTAGACTTACAGAGGAGGTCTCTGCAAGAATTACTGCACTCGATCTAGCAATCACGGCGATACCTCACATGCATGCTGCAATTGCGGTTTACATATGACACTAGACCAACGCTTGCGTGCGCCATTGCGCGCAAGCACGGGGGGAAAGGGGGGGGGCTCAATTTTTTTTTCTTTTTTCTTTTGCTTTTTTATGTTATTTTGACACCTTTCCTTTAATTTTTTTTTTAAATCGTTTTTATTGTTATCACAGTGAATTTAAATATCCCCTATGATAGCAATCTGTGGTGACAGGTACTCTTTTTTTAAAAAATTGGGGTCTTTTAGACTCTAGATCTCTCCTCTGACCTTAACGCATCTGACCACACCAAAATTGGTGTGATAAAAATACTTTCCCAATTTCCCAATGGCCCTGTTTATTTCTGGCGAAACAGAAGTCATAAAATGCTCGTAGCCTCCAGCATCTTAGGCCATAGAGATGATTGGAGCCATTCTCATCTCCAATTAGCTCTATGGTTAGATAATTGAACCACCGGCTGCACTCTCGGGTTAACTGGTGGGACAGGAGAGCCCGAGAAAAACCACGGAAGGCTGCGGAAGGCGGCGGTGGGGGGGGGGGGAGGCCCCTCCCACTGCATGTAAAAGCAGTCTAGCGGCCAATTACCTGCTAGGATTGCTTTTACATGTAAGCCGACCGCTGGCTGTAAAAAACGATACCAAGATGATGCCTAAATCTGCAGGCATCATCCTGGTATAACCATCCAAAATCCAGCAACGTACCAGTACATTGCTGGTCCTTGTTTGGCATATAGGTTTTTTTTTTTTTCATGCAGCCTGTGGGCCGAACGGAAAAAAAGAGAACCTATCAGAAATCAGCACAGGAATAATGCGTAGTATTACTCATCATTAACCGCCCAAACAACCACCCACTGAATTTAATGATGGGTATACACCATACTATCCACGTATAACAAAATAGGATTTTAACTGCAGTGCTGAAATCAGAAAATCACCACAGCTGCTATCAGCAAAGGTATCCATATATGCTGAGCGCAAACGCTGTTTGTGTCAGAATATATAAAATCAATGCGTGGTAGCCGACGAGTACCTGCAAGAGAAACAGGTCACAAAAGAATGAAAAAACAAACAAAGGACATTAAAAAAAGTACAGTAGGAAGAGTAGAAGGACATATAAAATTACTGACACAACAACAGTTTTTGGATCCTTTTATTTTTCTTTCTAACTGTTGTTCCTTGATTTGGGACTGCGATCTTCCAGCTTGGGTCTCTCAAAATGTCGATGGACATCCAACATCCTTCGAGACCCTGTGTTTGTGTGCCCTACACTGTGTCGTGCTGTACCCTACACTAATACTCCACTAGTGTATGGTAGCACTCAAAACATTCCCTGATGCAGAGACCAGGTTGGTCAGGACATTTGGGACAATAATAGCGGGTGTCATGCCTAAATCCGCGCCTGCTACAGACACGACATCTTCTTTGGGGCCATCTTTGGGTAGGGGTACTTGGGAGGACATGTGAAAAATGCCTCTCATGCAGCCGGCTCACTGCATCTGGAAGGGGAAGTTGGGCAGGCATGCCTCCTGGGTACAGGTAGGCAAGGATGATCTCTTCCTGGAATTCCCGGAAAGATCCAGTTCGTCCTGACGCCCTGTATAGGACAAAGGCGTTCAGCATTGCCAATTGGAATAAATAAACAGACACTTTTTTGTACCAGCGTCTGGCTTTACGGGCAACTAAATACGGCGCCAAAAGCTGGTCGTTAAGGTCCACCCCTCCCATATTAAGGTTATATTCGTGGACACAGAGGGGTTTCTCCATAACGCCAGTTGCCGTAGGGATTTGGACTGTCGTGTCTGCGTGAAGGGAGGACAGAACATAAACATCCCGTGTATCCTTCCACTTCACCGCAAGCAATTTGTCCGTTTTCAAGCAGGCTCTCGCCCCCCGACTAAGACGGGAATGTACAAGCCGTTGGGGGAAGCCCCGGCGATTAGGTCGCACGGTGCCACATGCGCCAATTTGTAATTCGAGCAGGTGACTAAATAGTGGCACGTTTGTGTAAAAGTTGTCCACGTACAAATGGTACCCCTTTCCGGATAAGGATGACACCAAGTCCCAAACAATCTTACCGCTGCTCCCTATGTAGTCTGGGCAGTTGGGGGGTTCCACACAGCTATCTTTTCCCTCATAGACCCGGAAACTAACTGTATAGCCTGTGGCCCTGTCACACAATTTATACAGTTTGACTTGGCACGCTTGCTGGGGAGGTACTGTTTCATAGCAAGGCGGCCAGTAAATTTAATCAGGGACTCGTCAACGCAGACAACTTGTTCAGGGGTAAACAAGGCTGCAAACCGCTGATTGAAGTGGTCTATGAGGGGCCAAATTTTGTGGAGCCGATCGTATGCAGGGTCTCCCCAAGGACGACAGATTTCATTGTCGCTGAAATGCATAAATCGCAGAATGTGCTCATATCTCGCCCTGGACATGGAGGCAGAGTACATGCGTATATGGTAAAGTGGGCTAGTGGACCAATATAGCCGCACTTCACTCTGTTTAGTTATGCCCATGTTGAGGGAAAGGCCCAGAAAGATTTTAAATTCGGAAACCGTTATAGGATTCCAGCCGAATGGTCTGGCAAGGGGCGAATTTGGGTTGGCGGCGATGAATTGTTGTGCATATAAATTTGATTGATCCACAATAGATCTGAAAAGATCTTCCGTGAAGAACAGCTCAAAAAAGTTCAGGGGTGTAAAACCAGCTGTCTCCACGTGGATTCCAGGTTGGGCAGTGAATGGGGGTAGTACTGGCGCTGTAGAATCAGTGGGTTGCCAATTGGGATATGCCAGCGCATCAGGGAGGGCACTATGGGCTCTATGGGCCTGTCTTCGAATACGCGGTGGCTGCGGGCCACTACTCGTGCTAGCCACCGCACCAGCTTCAACTGCACTTAGGGGACTCGCCACGTCACCAGGTGTTACTGCAGTGCTGGTTGTACTAGGTCCAGGGTGTACTAGGCCGCTGGCGCTTGCCAGGTCGCCAGAAGGATGAGCGGCACTAGTAACCACACTCTGCTCCATACGAGCACCCTGCGATTCCTGCATCTCAACAACTCCAGAATGGGGTCGGGTACGCCTGGGTCTAACAGGGACCCATCTGTTGTCGGAGCTATCTGTCAGGGAGCCGCTGCCGTCATCTGGTTCGTATACTGACCCTGATTCTGCCAGTGAGGCTTCCCCATAGCTCTCACTTGACATGGTCATTATACTATATATAGCATCATCACTGTACGAACGTTTAGACATTTTGGTAACTAAATTTACCTGTACAGTGATGCGACTCACAGGTAATAAAAGCACCTGGTTGTCGAAGACTATTTCAAGCGCTACCAAAAAAACTGCTAATGCTAGCAGGGATCAGGCCTGACTCTGCTAACACAGCGGTTTTGTGTCTTGTGTTTTTTTGCAAGTGACAGTAATCTATTGATTACTACACTTGCCTGGGTGAAAGGGTTAAACGCAGGTGCTGGCAGGAATTAGTGCTGATCGTGCAAACACCGCGTTTTGGGAACCCTAAACTATGGGGGCGCTAGTATAGTTCTGATCAGATCAGATATTGATCTGTTCAAACACTATACTAGAAATGGAAGTGTATGTGCGTGCGTGTGTGTGTGTGGTAATCAAGGGGTTATTTCTAAACTATGCGCCGGGGATCTGGGGGGGGGGGGGTGGCGGGGACCCTAAACCTCCTTTGGGAAAGAAACTAGCTCGCTAGCGCAACCTCAAGTCACAATGACACTAATACAAAATACAGTAAAAACAGTATATTATGTGTGTATTAGTGCTAATGTGACAGAGGGTGTAGGGGTTAACTGGATGTGATCAGGGGGGATCAGGGGTTTAAATCTTTATTTGGGAGGGGTGGTGGGTAATTCAAGTGGAAAAGGGGGGGCCGCAAGCGCTAGACCTGACCACAAATCACACTTATACGGGTATATAGAAAATGCTATATACTGTATACAGTGTGTGTTGTGGCAGGGGGTGTAGGGGTGATCGGGGGGGGGTCAGGGGGTTAAATCTTTATTGGGCGGGTGGCGGGGACCCTAAACCTCCTTGGGACAGAAACTTAGTCGCCTGCGCTAATTCTGATCACAATCACACTAATACAAAAACACTGTATATTACGTTTGTATTAGTGCTGATGTGACAGAGGGTGTAGGGGTTAACTAGCGGTGATCAAGGGGGGATCAGGGGGGATCAGGGGGGATCAAGTGGTTAAATCTTTATTTGGGAGGGGTGGCGGGTAATTCAAGTGGAAAAGGGGGGCCGCAAGCGCTAGACCTGACCACAAATCACACTTATACGGGTATATAGAAAAATGCTATATACTGTATACGGTGTGTGTTATGGCAGGGGGTGTAGGGGTGATCAGGGGGGGGTCAGGGGGTTAAATCTTTATTGGGCGGGTGGCGGGGACCCTAAACCTTCTTGGGACAGAAACTTAGTCGCCTGCGCTAATTCTGATCGCAATGACACTACTGTAATACAAAAATACAAAAATACCGTATATTACGTTTGTATTAGTGCTGCTGTGACAGAGGGTGTAGGGGTTAACGGCGGTGATCAGGGGGGGTCAGGGGGGATCAGTGGGTTAAATCTTTATTAGGGGGGTGGGGAGTAATTTGAGTGGAAAAGGGGGGTCGCAAGCGCTACACTTGACCACAAATCACACTTATACAGGTATATTGGTAAATGCTATATGCTGTATATAGTGTGTGTTGTGTCAGGGACTGTAGGGGTTAATCGGGGGGGGGGGGCGATTGGGGGTGAAATGTGCCTATCTACCTGTGTGTGGGTGTGCTTGGTGCAATACTTACAGTTAGATGTGCTCTCCTCTCACGCTGGATCCAAAAAGACCGTTGTGAGGGGAGGGCACATCTCCTCTAAGCCTGTGTTTACATTTCACAGGCTTAGAGTGCCATTTGATTGGGCAGGACCGATCAACAGGTCCAGACCAAAAATTATTGGCCTGGACCTGATGACTGATCAGTTCTGAACCCAATCGAGCCATCGGCGGCGGCGGGGGCACGCGGGAGCGCGAACAGGGCCGGCAGTAAGTGCTGACGTAGCCCTACGTCAGTTTGCCTGGCTGGGGCTGAGTGCCGACGTAGATCGTCGTGCGCCGGTCGGAAAGTGGTTAAAAGGTCCTAGTACTTGTAATTGCTTGGAAGTTTCACATTACTTTGAAATTACCTCCTACTTTTTCTACATGCATTTCATCAGAGATCATCATTGACAAGTTATATGTATTGATATACTGTATATCTCTCTATCAAAAATGATGTAACCTGAAAACAAGCTTATAAAAACATTTATACAGGAAAAAAAAAAAAGATTAAATAGAAGCAAAATAGAATACTCTGCATATCTATTACTGTTGATATATTAAACCCAATTTAGATTTGCAAAAAAGAATGTCTGTTTTACCAGCTGCAATAAAGTTCTGTGGGCCTAGAGTAAATGATGGTCACTGCGGAGTATGAATTGGAGTGTGAATTGGAAGTGAAGCACATTGTGGGTCCAGCACTTGTTTTCTGTGTTCCTTAGAATTGATTTAAATCCAGTTCTTGCAGTATAAGCGGTGTAGAACATATGCCATCTAGTGGCCATTGTGTACAAAGAGAATGCGATTTTCTGTAGGGTTAGTATTACTAAAATAAAAAAAAATGATTCACACTTGCTTATATATTACCAGATGATATTTCAATCATTTTGATCAGTGACATTGGTAGCATATAATAGAATCGGAGCACCACTAGGCTTTTCTTAAAGTGAAAAAAAGTGGTGTGTTGCACAAAGGCGAAGATGGGCATAGCCATAGTGTTGGTGTAGAATGGGTAAATAGAGCCTAAACGTACCCAGTATGCTATCGTTACTGTATATCCACACAACTGTTTTAAAGTATAACTAGAGGCAATTTTTTTTTTTACATTTGGATAGGATGGAGAGGGGTTAGAACTTCTGTTGGGTTTCTATTACTGTCTGTTCCTCTATTAGGTCCACCCTTTCTCTTTGTCCTGTTTACTGTTTTAACTAAAAGTCAAAGTGAAAGAAAATTCCAAATTTTGGGTTGTCACCAAGACAGTAATATCTTCCAAAGGAGACCTTGGTGAATATGGTGACACACAGGGATTCTCTTACTTTGGAGATATTTTCTCTTGCATCCTGTTTTGGCTACGGGACAGAAAATTTAAGGAAATCTCCCAATGGTATAGATGGCAATACCTAAATTGACAGGGGTTATAACCCTGCCATACTCTAATACTTACTATCTATTACTTACTATTTTTATGACATTTTACATCCTGAAGTTACACATTCACAAAAGTCTAGATAATGAATCTTTTTTTATAAATGAGATGATTTCGTTGCTTTTCTACACATAGCTTAGTCTACCTTAAAGGAGCACTTCACTAGATATAGTTAGTAACCAGCAGGTTCTGAGGAAAAGAATGCTTTTTACTTGCGGTGCACCCCAAATAAATGTAGTTTGTTAACATTTAATAACTAGGAATGGGTTTTACATTCGACTTGAACATCGGGTGTTCATGTGTTTGCTGAACACATGAACACCCGGGGCACTCAGTGGGATGTTCGCCCACCGACGAGCGCCCCATAATGCACTGCGCTTTTGCAGTTGAATAAGTGCCCGTGATTGGCCATATGCACCTGACCTGTATGCTTTGGCCAATCACAGCACAATGTCCTGCCAGAGCCGTGACTGACCAAAGGCAGGGTGCCTTTAGCCAGGGGCTAAGCCCACACCCCACACTATATAAAGCTGCTTACACGGCAGCCTTGTGTAGTGTGTTTGGAGTGGAGATTAGGCAGGTAGTTAGTAGATTGTGCTTTCAGTGCAGTGTATTGTAGTGCTGATTCATGTGTAACAAAAGTGTAGTGATGCCACTGAAGTGTTGGTGTATACAATATGTCTGTGTCACCCCACTGATTCCATTTTTTTCTTTTTTTTTTTTGCATCATCAGGGTTCTGTTGCTGCATTATTAGTACTCCCCCTTCTGTGTCACAGGTGCTCTTACTTCTGCGTCAGCAGTGATTTTTTTTTTTGTGGCGCAGCAGCATTAATAATATTTAGGGCATAATTGCTGCCCCCCCTTCTGAGTTGCAGGTGCCATTTCTTCTGCGTCAGCAGGGGTTTTCTTTTCTTTTTTGTGGCGCAGCATCACTAATAATATTTAGGGCAAAAAATAAAAAGCAATAATAAAATGGTGTATAGTGCACCAAGCACAAAATTATTGCACCCAGGCACCATATTTCCATCCCTTCCATTTCTCAACCATGTCCAAAAGTCCAATAAGGAGAGGCACACGCTCGAAGGCCACTAAAAGAGGGCAAGCAGCCTCTGTGTCCACAGTGAAAAGTGTTGGTCGCGGACATGGTGCATCCTCTGCAAGCGAGGCATGCTTGTCCTTTTTTTCTGGTGCTGGCCCTGTTATTGAGCCACAACATGCAGAAGAGTTAGTGGAGTGGATAACTAAGCCGTCCTCATCCTCTGTCACCCAGGCTCATACTAGTTTGCCTTTCACCGCAGCTACCAAAGTGCCCTATTCCTCAGGCTCCTTGTCCACAACTACTCCTTTCATAGCCCCACCATCATGCATGGAGGGATCACCTGAGTTATTTGATCATCGGAGGACGTGAGCAATTTGAATGGTCCGATGTTAGTTTCCAGGTTGAGGAAGGGAATAACGTGAGTCTAGAGAGAGGGGGTGCAAATGACGGACAATAAACTAGCAGTCATGTTCCCCCAGCTGCAGCCCACTGCCAAGTTTGCTCCAGTGACGAGGAGGGAGGGGATGATGAGGTAACTGACTTTACTTGGGTGCCTGAGAGAATAGAGGAGGAAAGGGAGGAGGAGGTACAACCCCAACGAGGCAGGATATCCCCCAGGGGGCAGCCACCCTGTTGCATCACACCACAGAGCTCCACAGGTGCAGGGCGTTGCTAACTCCTCACTGACTTCCAAATGTTCATTGGTGTGGGCTTTTTTCAACACATGTGCAGCAGACCGAGACATTGCTGTTTGCAATCTCTGTCTGAAGAGGATCAATCGTGGCCAGAACACCAGCCGCTTTGGCCCCCCATGTTTGACAACACATATGATGACCTGCCATGCAGTCCATTGGCAACAGCACCTGAAAGACCCACATCATAATAACATGCAGACTTCTCCTTGCTCCTCATCTGGGATCTCTACCCCTACTATACCTCAAGCCTTCTCAAAAACCTGCACTGAGAGGGATAATGGTATAGCAAGGGGTGCCACAGGTACTTGCACCCAATCTGCTAGCAGTACACCATCTGCTGATTTCACCATCAGGCAAATTTCACTAACCCAGTTGCTGAACTGTAAAAAAAAAAAAAAAAATACTGTCCCAGCCATCCACAAGCTCAGCATCTAAATGCTAGCTTGGCCAAATTGCTAGCACTACAACTGCTGCCTTTTCATCTGGTAGACTCTGCCCCCTTTTGTGAATTTGCAGAATATGCTGCACCACAGTGGCAAGTTCCAAAAATAAATTTATTTTCATGTAAGGCCATTCCATCTCTGTACCATCATGTGGAAGGCAATGTTTTGGCCTTGTTGGACAGAGCGGTCAGCAGCAAGGTTCACATTACTGCTGACTCATAGTCAGGGATGTCACATTTCCTTCCCAGCGCACTGGGTAACCCTGCTGGCAGCTGGGAAGGATGCAGGACAGGGTTCAGTGCTGGAGCTTGTTCCGCCACAACTCCTCCAAATGGCTGGAGGTGATTCTGCCACATTTGTCTGCTCCACCCCCTCCTCCTCTTCTTCCTCTATGGACTCTTCTGCTGAATTGTCCCCTGAAACAGCAGTGCTCCCTAAGGGTTCAAGGGGCTACGCAAGCAGGCAGGCTAAAAGATGCCACGCAGTGCTTCAGTCGGTCTGTCTAAGGGACAGGAGCCACACCAGGGCAGAGATTCTGCCAGGCTCAGAGGTGGTTGACACCACGGCAGCTTGAGCCAGGAATGGTTGTATGCGACAACGGCACCAACCTTATCTCCGCCCTCCTACAGGGAGGGACACTTGACACATGTTTCATGCTTGGCACATGTCCTGAATTTGGTGGTGCAGCATTTCTTGAACAGATTCCTGGGCTTACAAAATCTTCTGAGGCAGGCCAGAAAAGTCTGTGGTCATTTCCGGTGGTCATACAATGCCAGTGCTTGGCTGGCTGACATTCAATGGGAATTCAACCTGCCCACCAACCACCTCATTTGTGACATGCCCACCAGGTGGAACTCAAAACTCAACATTGACAATGCTGCACACACAGCAGAGGGCCATCAATGGGTACATGTGTGAGTATGGCACAAGGACAGACTCAGGGGAGCTTGGCTTCTTTTTGTCACTCCAGTGGCTGCTGATAAAGGATGCATGCACTGTCCTGTCACCATTTGAGGAGGCCACAAGGATGCCTCACAAGGCCCCCTTTATGCAGATACACAAAACACAAAGGAGGAAGAGGAGGAGGATGGTGGCAGCATGGATATAGAGGATAACATACAGCAGTCTTTAAGGGATGGTTTTCATTCCCCAGAAACCCCAGGAGTTGTACGTGGCTGGGGAGGGTTGCTCCTGACAATGTCATCATTAGTGACCCAGAGGACTCAGAATCTCATGCCTCCTCAAACTTTCGCTGCATGGGCTCTCTGATTCTGCAAAGCCTGTGAAAGGACCTAAAGATTTGTGGTATCATGGAGAGGGATCATTACTGGTTAGTAACCCTTCTTAAACCATGTTACAAGGGTAAAGTTGCAGAGCTCATCCTGCCTTCGCAGAGGGAGCAGAGGGTGAAACATTTTGAGGAAAAATTGAAGAAAAAATTGTGTAACACCTTTCCAGACACTGGGAGGTTACTTCCTGGACAATGTGTTTCTGAGGCTTCGTTTGGTCAAAGGAGGAGTGGTAGAGAAGGCGGCCAGTTGACCGATGCCTATAAACAATTCTTCAGTCCTCATCGCCCAGGGCTGTTAGGTTTAAGCAACCATCGGCAGCGTCTGCATCATATGGGGCAGGCTTATATAGGGGCCAGAGCAGACTTGGACACCTTGCTAGGGATCTGGGATCCCTTGAAGACTGCCTATGCTGCCTATCCTATTCCTATTCTTGATTATGCTAGCTTCCAGCAATGTTTTTGGTTTAGGGCACCACCAACACCCAAGGCCCAATTTTTCTGCCCCTGTTTGACATTTGAAATTTCTTGTTTCCAATTTTTCTACAGCAGGGCCTGTTCCTGTGCCAGCAAGAGTAACTGTGAGGGGTTACAGTATTCAGGCACCACCAAAACCCTAGGCCCAATTTTTCTGCACCTGCACAAAATTATAAACGCAACACTTGTTTTGTTCCTATTTTTCATGAGCTGAACTCAAAGATCTAAGAAAACTGGGATTCATCCTTGAAGAGAACACCTTTTCAAAGTGCCAGATGCTATTGAATGTTAGCATTTGGCCACTCAATTCGGTTACGATGACGAACTGCAGTCAGGTCGAGACCCCAATGAGGACGACGAGCATTCAGATGAGCTTCCCTGAGACGGTTTCTAACAGTTTGTGCAGAAATTCTAGGGTTATGCAAACCGATTGTTGCAGCAGCTGTCCATGTGGCTGATCTCGGAGGTGAAGATGCTGAATGTGGAGGTCCTGGGCTGGTGTGGTTACACATGGTCTGCAGTTGTGAGGCCGGTTGGATGTACTGCCAAATTCTCTGAAACGCCTTTGGAGATTGCTTATGGTAGAGAAATGAACATTCAATTCATGGGCAACAGCTCTGGTGGACATTCCTGCAGTCGGCATGCCAATTTCAAGCAAACTCAAAACTTGCGACATCTGTGGCATTGTGCTGTGTGATAACACTTCACATTTTAGAGTTGCCTTATATTGTGGTCAGCCTAAGGCACACCTGTGCAATAATCATGCTGTCTAATCAGCATCTTGATATGCCACACCTGTGAGGTGGATGGATTATCTTGGCAAAGGAGAAGTGTTTACTAACACAGATTTAGCCAGATTTGTGAACAATATTTGAGAGAAATAGGCCTTTTCTGTACATAGAAAAAGTCTTAGATCTTTGAGTTCAGCTGATAAAAAATGGGGGCAAAAACAAAAGTGTTGCGTTTATAATTTTGTTCAGTGAAATTTCAATTTTTTTTCTAGATTTTTACAGTAGGGCCCGTTCCTGCACCCAGCAAGAATAACTGTGAGGGGCTATAGTTTTCAGGCACCACTAGGGATGGGTGAACGGTTTGGGCCGAGCATAAGTTTGGCCTAAACATCGCCCATTCAGGTACTCGTCTAACACCTGAATTTTCTCAGCACTTAGCGGGATGTTTGCATTTAAAAAATAATTGTAAAAAGAAAATGTAAATTAAAAAAAATGGGGTAAAAACAGCTTGGGGGGAACCTTTGGGCTTTAAATGGGAATCTCATGACTGAATTAAGAAAAAAAACTTGTGTGGTCCCCCCCAAAATCTATACCAGGCCCTATGGGTCTGGTATAGATTTAAAGGGGAACTCCATGGCAAAATTAAAAAAAAAACAGCGTGGGGTCCCCCCAAAATCCATACCAGACCCTTATCTGAGCATGCAGCTTGGGGGGGGGGGTGAGCACCAGGCTGCTTGCCCTCAACATGGGGAGGGTGCTTTGGGGTGCCCCCCAGAGCACCTTGTCCCCATGTTGATGGGGACAAGGGCCTCCTCCCGACAACCCTAGGCTGTGGTTGTAGGGGTCTGCGGGTGGGGGGCTTATCGGAATCCTGAAGCCCCCCTATGTGAATGGGTATCGGGTACCCATTCACCAAAAAAGTGTACAAAAAAAATAAACACACAAGACAGTTTTTGAGTCCTCTATATAAAAATAAAAAAAATAGTGTGTCCCTGATATACTGTAAATCCATCATCAATCACACCGCCCGCCGCACCCGCCAACCCGAAAAAAGTAAAATAAAAAGCGACGAACTGTCATACTGCGAATAGGCAGTCCGCGGGAAGCCTTCCTATTTATAACTCACTACTTAGACCAGATCAAACTGATGCCCAGTGTAGCATAAGGTAAAATGGGCATTTTACTGCACATTACCACAATTCGTATTTACTGAGGTGCATTGCAGTGCCATTAATATTGACCACAACACAGATACTGTACACTCATACACTGTGGGGGAGATTTGCTAAAACTGGTGCACACGTAACCTGGTGCAGCTGTGCACTGTAACCAATCAGATTCTAGAATTTATTGTCAAAGATTAATTGAACAAGCTGAAGTTAGAAGCTGATTGGTTACTATGCACAACTGCACCGTATTTTGTGTGCACAAGTTTTAGTAACCCCCCCCACCGGGTGTGTATATACATTGTTGTGTGACTTGAAATATACTTTAGGAAATTGGTAAATATTCATCCTGGACCTAATCAACAGGTTAGTTTATCTGCTAATGCCCTGCATTGAGGTCTGTCTGACTTCTGCCTATGGCCCCTTTCACACATGCGGACTGTTCAGATCCGCCTGTCAGTTTTTCAGGCAGATCTGAAAGGATACCCCATGCATCTCTATGGGGCTGCAGATGTCCGCTGACACCCGCTGCCATCCCATCCGTTCCTGTCCGTCAAATCCAGATGGATGGAAACCCAATTTTCCATCTGTCCAGCAGACAGGCGGTCCATTCTCATCCGATTCCCCCATAGGGGACAGCGGGGATCCGCACACAGATCTGAGACGGAGCTGTCATCCATCTGCTCAGCGGGGATCGGCAGATCGATCCACCGCTGAGCAGAATGGCTCAGTCGATGGAACGGAGCCATTTGAAAGGGGCCTATGTGTTCATGCTCTTGATTAGACCTGTGATTGTTTGGACTGCATTTGTTGTCTGTAATTATCCTGTTTATTAACCTGCTATCTCTCCCATTGCTAGTTTGTACTCTGTTAACCTGTCTGGACCATTAAGGCCCCTTTCACATTTGTGCGACCTAAAAGTCACTCTATTTTGTCGTGATTTTGTCTGGGCTTGAAGCAATGCCTGTGTAATCTTGAAGTCTATGGACCTCAAAATGCATCAAAGTAGTACAGGAACTACTTTGAAGTTGTTGCGACCTGAAGTCACACAGATATAAACGGTACTCATTGGAAATCATGGAGTATGGCTTGACATGCGACTTTGCAGTCCCAAGTCGCAGGACACACAAGTGTGAAAAGGGCCTAATTCAGCTCAGTTCTATTTGTCTGTGCCGAGTCAACCACCTGTCACTCCTAGTGACACAATGAGTTCATCTATCACTTTCACAGTTTCATCTGTCCATTGATCTGTCCAGGACTTGCTATTTCTTTTTTTGTAAGCCAGCTGTGCTAGAGCAGGGGACTCTGAATTTTCTAAACAAAGGCTTGTTCCTGTCCTTCAGACTTCAGGGGGGGGGGCTGGATTGTGGTTAGTTGAAGTAGAAAATGTAGGAGTAACAAACATTGCATAGCACCTGTGGTCAGTAAGGGGAGGAATATTGCCACATCATTGGTATTATTGGAAGGAATAGCACCCCATCATTGGTATTAGTGGAAGGAATAGTAACCCATCATTAGCATTATTGGAAGGAATAGTGATCCAATATTGGAAGGAATAGTCCTACATTATTGGCATTAGTAGAAGGGAAACTACCACATCATTGGCATTAGTAGAAGGAGTAGTACCACATTATTGGCATTGGTGGAAGGAATAGTACCACATCATAGTTATTAGTGGAAGGAATAGAACCCTATTGTTAGTATTAGTGGAAAGAATAGTGCCCCATCGTTGACCTCAGTGGGAGGAGAAGTGCCCCATTGTTGGTGTCAGTGGGAGGAAATATGCCCGATTGTTGGTGTCAGGGGGGGAGGCAGGGCAATTATGCCCCACTGTTGGTGTCAGTGCAAGGAATTATGCCCTACTATTTATGTCAGTGGAAAGAATAATGTTCCAAGGGACAGATAAAGGCAAGCAAAGGGCTGCTGTTTGGAGACCTTTGTACTACAGGATAATTGTGACCAACTACAAATACAAGAAACCCTGGCTGCTTGCCTGCCTAGTTCAACTGATTTCTAAGATGGCATCTGTGTCAGCTCACCAATGCCGGGACCAGTCAAATGCTGTGATCATGTGAAAAATCAAACATTAACCACTTGCCGACCAGCCGCCTTAGATATACTGCGGCAGATCAGCAGGTTCCCACTAATCGCCGTACCTGTCTGCAATGGCCGCTCACCTCAATGATAAATAAATCAAGCATTCATCTAGGGTATATAATTCATCCGTATAGCTAGTAATGACTCAGAAGCTATAGAGGTGTGGATGGATTGCCAGGCATGTTGGAAGTAATATCTCATTAGTGTGTTCATATAAAAACAAATGAGAGCTCCATAGTTCAGTATTTAAGTGATGTTTAATGTAAAAAACAATAGCAACTTACAAGTTTGTACAAAAAAATGAACATGGAAAATGGACCGCTGGGTCCCCGAATTGAGCGCCGTGGCAAACCCTGAATTTCCAGTCACAGCCGTAGACGTCACTTCAGTAGACTAGAAGTGATGTCATCACACTCCAGCCCACCCATTACTTCAAGGCTATCCTCTGAGGCCTATGCTAGCACGCCTCCTTAACTAGAAGGACCGCAAAATTATCCTGAGACTAGCCAGGGAGAAGGCAGATATTTGTTACAATGGAGCGAAAATATCGCTTTACCCGGACTTCTCCACAGAAGTTCATTGCAAATGTTCCAAGTTCAACAATGGGCCGACTGCAGCTCTCCTATGCTGTTATACCCCGCTAAAGGGTTAATGCTAAAGCACAGACCCACTTCTTTGAATTGGCAACTGAGGCAACCTCCTGGTTGGAACGCAATGAGAACAGTCTGCAGCAGAGTCCAGCACCTGAAGGGGGGGGGGGGGGTGATAATGCAGAAGATATCTGCACCTATGGGAGCTCCTGTCTATTTTTCTACATGTCCACATCTACTCCGGCTGGGGATCCATTACCAGTATTGATGCAAAGTGAGAGTACTACAACAGCACCTTCCTTTTGATCCTACCTGCAAAATGTGCGTTCGCTATTTTTAATACATCCCTGTTGTAACAGACCATTTGCTTTGGTACTTTTTGTTGATGTGTTTTGTTTTTGATTTGGCTGATGCTGGCCTTCAGTCAAGACCATCCTTCTTACTCTCAGTATCACAGCTGGTGATCCCTTGACATTTCTCAGGAATTTTTGTCCAGATGTGCTCTATTTATGCAATCAATTTTTATGGTTTTACAACCTACTTAGGCTCCAATTGGTTATGTACTTTACACCTGGGCTACTCGGCTACACCCGCAGGAGATATACTGGTCGGTAGACAGTCCTGTGGCTGTATATTGGTTATTCCCTTTCATGTATTTCATACTGTTGTAAAATAAATTTGCTGTTTTGACAGAGATATTATCCTAAAAATGATTAGGTAACAGATGCAATAAACAATGTGTAATAAGCAAAATCAAACAACAGTGAATGTTTAAGATGCCAAAGTGTCACTAGATAAGTGAAACTCTTGTTGCCTAGAATGGTGAAACAATGTGAATTACATCAAAAATATTTTTTTTGTGGAGAAGTGATTAACGTGACTACGGAGCACCAAACCTGGATACATTCCTTGGAGCTGGCTGACCACTTGTCTTCAGAGGCGCTTCCACTCACACGCATATGATCTCTTGATGGGATCATTTGATTCGGTATGTGGCCCATTTTTTACATATAGAGCACAGCGGTGACCAGGGCTGCTGTTAGAAATTGCGGGGCCCCACACAGACTACCTGGCAGGGCCCCCCCTCCCCAGAAAATATTAAAGATATATTTAGCTAAAATTACAACAAAATCACTATTAGCAGACACAAATATTATATAATTCCCATAATTCCTGCTAAATCTAAAAAAAAAAAAATAAAAAAAAAAAAATATGTTAAATAAAAATGAAGATGAGATGAGAAAAATATACAGGCTGGGCAGTTGGAACTCAGTGATCAAAGAGACAGAGAGAGAGAAACAAAGTTACAAATAAACTCCTCAGTAGAGATAACATTAGAGCCAGTGCTGGGAGGGGGGCCCACACAGGAAGGGGGATTAGTGAAGGGACGACTGTCTCTTTCTCAGCAGATAAAAGCTGATAGCAGGGAGGGGGACACATCAGATTCAGATGCTGGAGTAAGATTCCTGTATTTGTTGTCCATCACTAATCCCCCTCCCTGTGTGGGCCCCCCTGTGTGCTCGGGCCCCCCTACAAGAGGGCTGGTGGTCCCCCCTATCAGCGGCCCTGGCGGTGACACTCTTTCCATTGTGGATTATATCAGCTGCACTACTAATAGTTTGTTGTATTTGCATGTGGGAAAGTTGGAGCACCCTCTTTTCACTAAACACATTAGATTGTGGAGCACTGGACTATTTGTGAACTTTTTGTACCATTTATTGTTTGTCATTTTTTATGAACAGATCGTGGCTAATTATTCACAATTTTTTTTTTTTTTTTTTTTTTTTTTTTATGTAATTCACTTGTTTCACCGTTCTAGGCAACACAAGTTTTACTTATCTAGTGACACTTTGCCATTTGAACATTCACTATTGTTTGAGTTTGCTTATTGCACATTATTTATTGCATCTGTTACCTAATCACTTTTAGTATAATATCTCAAGTGTTTTTTATTCAAGTGTTTGATTGCAGCAGTTTTTTTATTTCACATATGTAGCACCCTCCTAGGTAGGTGCTAGGAAAAGCATAATTGTGGCCCTATCTGCTTATCAGGGGGGCCTGATCTGTTAGCAATCTGTCACATGCTTCCAGATGTGGCATGTTGAGTCTGGGGAGTCTCCCCACTGTATCCAATGAGGGATCTTGTTGGGTAGTGGAGGAAACCTAGCCAATAGCACACCAGGGTTTATGACTGTCCCAGTGGGCGGGGTTTGCCACAGTGCACCATGGGATTGAAATAAATCTGTGAGGAGCATGTGACAGAGTGTCTTTTGGCGGGAGCATCAGTCCCAGGAGGAGGTGATGGCAGATGAGGTTTAATGTTGAAAAATGTAAAGTAATGCACTTGGTTGCCAAAAACTAGGGGGGGACCTCTGGGTGAGTCTAGGATGGAAAAGGACCTGGGGGTACTGGTAGACAACAGGCTTGGCAGTGGCATGCAATGCCAAGCAGCTGCAAGCAAAGCCAACAGAATACTGGGATGTATAAAAAAGGGGATTCACTCCAGAAATAAAGAGATTATTCTCCCACTCTACATGACTCTGGTTCGGCCACATCTGGAGTATGCTGTCCAGTTCTGGGCACCGGTCCTCAGGAAGGATGTGCTGGAACTAGAGAGAGTCCAGAGAAGGGCAACAAAATTAATTAGAAGAATGGAGGACATCAGCTATGAGGAAAGACTACAAGCACTGAACTCATTCTCTCTGGAGAAGAGACGATTGAGGGGGGATATGATATCAATGTACAAATACTGTACTGGCTACCCTAGCATAAGGAACAAACTATTCAGAGAAAGGGAATACAATAAGACACGCGGCCACTCACTAAAACTAGAGGAAAGGCGGTTTAACCTTAAAATACGTAAGGGGTTCTTCACTGTCAGAGCAGTAAGGAAGTAACCGGAAGTGACACGTAGAGTACCGCCCTCCGGTCTGCCGTCTGCCAGTCCTTTGGAGTGCGGAAGGCTCTGCAACATACTGCTGAATCAATCAGACTGAACCGTGAGTTTTTACTACTTGCCTACTTGTTTGATTGTACTTACTACACTATGGGGATCTTCTCTCTGTGTTTGAGCACCTAGATGGGACTTGTCGATCCGCGAGGATTCCAGGAACCCCGGCTCAGTAATCACAGTTTGGACCCCATCCACCCCTGTGTGGAATTACATCCACTCTCGTTTCATTTACTGCCATTTAGGGTGGAAATTAAGGGTGAGTGCTACATCTAGTGGACACTTTAGGAACAGGCACCTATGTTCCTTGATACTCACCTCCACATTGCACTTTATCATGGACATTAGTCCAGCACAATTATTTTTTGTATAGGGGACCCCTCTCTCCCCCTTTTTTCTTCACTATACCATTTATTGGCACTTTTTTTTTTTTTTTTCAATTTTTTATCACTCAAGATTCTGGTGCACATCCTTGTTCTGATACATTCTGTTACACTTCCCAAAAAAAATTATATTTTTTGCACTTAGTGATATTAGCTTTATTTTCTCACAGCACTTCAAGCATTTCTGGGGCGTATCACATTTAGCCCATTTTTTGTCTCTGCGATTTTGTTTCTGCGTTTTTGCACTCTGCACCTTATTATTATATATTGTCTCACCATTTATATGTTTTATAATAAGATCACTTTGTAGCATCTTGGCACATCTATAATACCAGGTAGCGCCGTTTCCAACCTCTCTTTTTTTCCCAAACATTGTTGGCTCCTAATTTTTTAGGGACTGGTTGGTGGCAGCTTCTACACCTATATAAATTTGTCTCCATCACTCCATAGCGCTGGTCACCCCCCATTCATACCCTCTTAGGAAATGGGAGGCCTTTAAAACAGTACAGGGGGATATTTTTTGCTGAAATCCAGGCTGTAAACAGGAAATCTTCTGAGCTACTCTCCTGCATGGAGATCAAGTTGGACAACTTGAACTTGCATATATCGCTCAGCCTCCTGATTCCGCTGGGGAGGCCTGAATGTCAGCTCTAGATGCTCTTGATTGTTTTCGGGCCTCTGCTGCGGAACGCAAAAGGTTTTTCATTAAGGCTGCATTTTTTGAGGAGTGGGAGAAGACTGTTCGATCCCGAGTTGTTCATTCACATGGTCAAGGCACACCTCTGCGTATACGACAAGAAGGACTCAAATTACAAAAGCAGGGCCAAGAAGAGGAGGGCCTGGGAGAAAATTAGCCAGCAGGTTTTCCCAGACTGGAATGGATTTGATGCAAATGTGAAAGATGACAAAAGTAACTTTAGCATTCATTCTACATACGTTTAGAAATGTCACTGCATGGTATTTATATGATTGCATGTTTGAACTAGTTTTTAACCTGTTTATTCAGTTTAGCATACAGACTGCTTGTAGAAATCTTTGTACCCCATACAGTTTACCTGACCAGGCCCCCCATAGGAAAATATGGTAAGATTCTCTTTTAATGGAAGCAATGGAGCATTTAATCTTTTAAACAAACCCTGATGGGTTTAAAAAAAAACATCTGATCATACCCATCTTGGTATGATCTGAAACAAAGGGCAGAGGAGAGATCTGGGGTCTAATAGCAAAAAAGAGTATGTGTCACTGCCTATAGCTATCAATAATTTGTCCAGTTGCTAGGCACCTAAAAATAAACAAAAAAATAATTATTTTCTCTTCACAGTTAAACTGCTAAAAATAAAGTGAAAAAGCTTACGGGATGCTAATTCACATCCCCTTAGGTTAGTCCATGAGTACAGAAGTTCAGCTGCAGCATGTCCACCCTCAGAATACATGCACACCAAGGAAATGGAGTTCCACAGGCCAAGTATGGCTACGGCGAGGTAAGCTAGCATCTACAATTATGTCTCTTTTATATAGACATAAATAAGGTGCATAAAAACAGATCCACAAAGCCCAAAGGCTCAAAGACTCTTTCACACACTAGCAGCGCTACAGTCCATAAAATGAACATAAATATCAGAAAATTGAGGGAAAGTCCATGCATGCAGTCCCAAATACGAAAGGTTGCTGGAGAAGGTGTATCCTTGCAGGGAACCGGAAAAAGACCTCCACCACACCGCTGTGTGCACCCTTATGTGGGAACACTTACCAGATAAAATCTGCATATGCACCAAACATATCAGCCAGTGGGATCGCCTTAATCTCCTTCAACCCTCCGAAATTCAAATTCAATGGGACCACCGTAAGCTATCGGACTGTAACCGCCTCACCAACATATGGACCGCTTGTATAGAGAATAATAGAGCAACATAGCGTAATCCAGCAAAAAAACGTGCCTTTATTCCCAAACAATATACCCTTCAATAGTTGCACTTACAAAAGACATATATCATAAAACATGACAGAATGTGAGCCGACAGTCCTACCGATATCTCCCGTCCAGTACGCCCGCAGCCCGGTACCTGGCTGCGAGCCTCGAGGGATCGGCGTGTGACGAGGGCTTCCTGCGTGATTACGTGACCACGCACTGACGCGTTTCGTCAGCAAATGACTTCTACCGAGGGCGTCTCTTTTATATAATTAGTTATTTGGGATGATCTAACAAGAAATTTCCATTTACAGTACAGAAACTAGCTGGGAGGATTCTGCTACACAAGAAACTCATTAGGAAGCAGTGGAAAACATTGGAGATGAATTAACCGAAGATACAGCTATGCTACCTTCAACTTCGTCATCTGTAACCCCAATTCCTGATGAGGATTCTAACCCTACACCAACCACATGTACCTTATCCATGAGAAAACAAAGGGGCAACTAGAGGGAGAACAACAGCGGCAGATTTCAACAGGATGTTGGACATTATGTCCACTATGGCTGACCGTATGATGGGAAACCGGACAGAGGAACAATATTTTGGACAGTTTCTAGAGGGGATAATGGCTAAAGATTCCCTTGAACTTTATAAAGCCCATGAAGTGGGCAGGTGTAATTAGGTACGTAATCACAATTATACCGCCATCTGACCAAAACCCCTCATTCAGAAATTCTGAAGGACTGCCACCATATGGACCATTATGCAACTTACACAAAATTCATAGCAGCCCCACCCCCACCATCACCACCACCTCCTCAGCCAACATCATATTTCCAGACAGCCTTCCAACACCAGCCTTTTCCACCATTACTCATCCATGCCTTCAAGTCCAACCACCATTTCCCACATAAATACTGCTCCAATTTATAATTCCACAAGTCACTCCCCTACCCCTCAGCATTATGCGCAGGTCATGAATGTGCTAGCACCAAATGACCCTGCCCATTCACCAGCTACCTATAATCACCTATAGACACCAGTGATGTCTTTGTGGCTATAATGTCCAACATACTGTGAAATAGTCTTCCCTTGTGTTGCACGTGTGCTTTCATTTACCTCAGGGGCAACAGGGTGCAGCCAACACCCACTAGATGCTGTTCTAAAAAAAGAAATGTTTTTATACAAAATATTATATTTTTTGGTTCATTTTTGTTGTTAAAGTTTTGAGATTTAGCTCCATTGTTGGAAAAAAAAGATAATTTCTTTAAAATAAATATTTTATAAATGGGTTCTTCAAAAAGTAGTATGTAAAGTTTGTTAAAAAAAAAAAAAAAATGATTGCTCCTTTTTAAAGGAAAAAAAAGAGTAAATTTTTTTAATTACCTGAAACATATGTGTATTTTTGTTTATTTAATTATTAACTCTATATTTTACAAACATTAATTAGGGGGTTCATGTTTAGACATCACTTACGTCAGTGTGATGATTAATCTTCTGAAGTACGTGTCCATTCGCCCCAAACTTACGTGTTTATATGTTTTTGGTCTTGCAGTCCTTGGAATGGATATCGTAAAGATAAAGTAAAGCTACATATATATATATATATATATATATATACAGTGGGGAGAACAAGTATTTGATACACTGCCGATGTTGCAGGTTTTCCTACTTACAAAGCATGTAGAGGTCTGTAATCATACTCTTCAACTGTGAGAGACAGAATCTAAAACAAAAATCCAGAAAATCACATATAATCACAGTTTTCTATACTGGTACAATGCCAATGGTCGATGCCAACAGCAAACATTAAATGCTTAATTTAATTTGTAAATTAAGCATTGATGGGGTACTGTGTTAAAAGCTTTGAAGAATTCTTCTATCCTGATTACAGCTCAATCGAAAGTTAACCGAAACAAATTTTTTTTATTAATTTAGAAATAATTATTTGGGGTTTGGTTTATGAATATCCATTGAAACAAGCTAGTTCCTTTACCTCATTGTGACGATTAGTCATTCAACAGGAGGTATACTATTTAGGAAGTATGCCATTTGCTGCAAACGAGACTGAGTAAACCCAGCAACTCGTCAAAACTTTGTCAAAAAAGAAGGGAGCATTATAAGACATGATAAGAAAGCAACAACGACAACAATAATAATTCAAAAGTAATAACAGAAGTTTGGCTTACCTTTTCATGGACATCCTGGTGTACTTAGAAAATGTATCTTCATGAGTACGTAGGTCACTGTACATGACCCAGAACTGCCCTCTAGTTTCTCGATCAGCGATTACTGAATGGATCCAGTATATCCGTGGCCTCTTCTTCTCCCTCTCTGAGTAAGAAATATGGCGTTGCTGCCACAAAACACGTCATCTCATCATCGCTCATGTTTGCAGAGGATGAAATACCACACAACACAGCAAAGTCCAGAAAGAACAATGAACACCCGGAAGAAAAAGAGATTTGACCCAGGAACTAGATGAAAAACATAACAACAAATTATGAAACAGATGATCTTTTATCTATTGGCTAATAAAAAAACGCCCAAGAGCAAAAATGTGGCATAAAATGCACATAAACGCGCATGAAAATGCACCACAGTAACTTTTATAAAAACGCACAAAGACCCTATGCTCTGGTGTGAATGCAGCCTAAAGCCTGTATGCAGGGTATGAACCTTGTAGTTGGATTTTATTTGCTAATCCAGATATATTGACTAGAAAGAAGTCTCTCTTTAAACGATCAGTTGATGCCGATATACTGTATATACACATATGTTCCTAATTAAGAAATTATTTACGAAATACTTATATTAAATAATACATATAATTATAATGATATGAGCTTTAAAAACAAGCACAAACTAGCTTTTGTTTTCTTTTTGTGTATGGTAATTTTAAGCACTGCTGCTGAAAGCTTTGGGGGCGTTCCTGTTTAAGGCCAATTGGCTAGTATCAGTCTGGCACCAAATGGAGCCAGTCATTCCAGTATTGCATTCTATATAGAGGAAATAGCACCATTACATGACACAAGGGAACCTTTTATCATGCAATGGTGTTATTTCCTCTATATAGAATGCAATACTGGAATGTCTGGCTCCCTTTGGAATAAAATACAGAGGGCCAAGCATTATGTACAGCACCTCATCTGGATATGCTCTGCATAAAAAACGAGTTTAGTTTCAACACCGGTGACATCAATGGAGGTCATGCCCTTTAGGGAAATCCCACCAGGTTGCCTGCCAGTCCTTGTGTATGTGCAGGCTGGCAATGCAGCTGACGTGTTTAATATGTCATTCTAGAACTATCTTTTGGTGCAGTGGAGGCATATACTCAAACTCCAGAAATGCAGTGAGGTTTATAAGGTTTATAAGTTGAAGATACAGGAGATACTCTGATGGCTGTATACAATTTTCTTTTGGTTAGAGCAGTAGCAGGGGATCACAATATGGATAGTATATGAAGAGAGAATTATGAATTTACAATTTTCAACAATGGGTGATTTGGGGCTCACACTATAAAGTGGCTTTAGTTTTGGGACGTATTGTATGGCAAGAAGCCTATGATAAGGGAGCATAGTACAATGACAATCTTTTGTAACAAACAAATGGATCTAACATGAATCGTGGATAAATAGTCGAATCTATAGCATTGGGTCCCTTCAATGTGTATACTCCCATTTTGGTTATAAACCCTTTTCCATGAATAAAAGCTTAAAAAGTGAGATTTTGTAAGTGATGTGTCTGCATAGCATAAGAGAGTGTATGCCATGAGTCATTACCCTGCAAATCAGTCAGGAACTGACACAACAACAATCACCAATGAATTATTCCAGACAGGCCACCAAAATGGGTAATCACTTCTAGGTGAGATTCAAAGTCCTTATGTTGGGTATCTGGTCCTAATTTTAGATATCTGTGCACTGAATATTTAAGTTAGGATTGCTGCTGAAATAATAATTAAACAAGATAACTTGGATTATGTTTAGATATACTGTACAGTATACTGTAAGTATACTTTTGCACACCCGGTTGCTTGTGTTCATTATTGGTAGTCTATTGCATTTAAAGAAAGCTGGATGATTACAGAATAGACAGGTCTTTATGCAAACTGAAAATAACAAATGTGTAGGGGGAATGTTTAGGCTTGTTGTGTCCACTGAAGAGCATTCCACAATGGATCACTATGCAGAGGGCATTTGACAGGCATTGCACATTGTTAATGGGTGGTTGTAGTACAGCCCCAGTCTGGTGAATGAAAAACATTCAGTAGGTGATACCAGGGGAGGACTGGGCCAGGGGGAAGGGGGGCAATGGCCCCCTGGGCCACTCTAATGTCCTGTAAAAAGGCTGCACCGCTTCTACCACATACATGCCTAATGGATTCCTGGTGAAGAGAAGAAAAAAGTCTCTGCCACTGAACTGATGAGTGCAGGTTGAAGACAAGGACAGAGCCCAGGCCTCCCTCCCAAGCATGGATGGTGTAAACTGTGTTTGAGCAGAGGCCGGTTCCATGCCCCACTGGAGACTCTTCTCCCCTGGCCAGCCCCAACCAAGCTGTCCAGGCTTCCCCCAACCGCCCCCTGCTGGCCAGGTTGGGAACCCGGGTTCAGTCGGTAAGTAGAGAGTACCTGGAACAGGGCTTCAGCCTGGAATTAAGGTCAGGAGGAGGCCAGGAAGAGGGTGAGTGAGAGGGGGCCGTGTCGCTACACCATCGGTTTGTACCTGCCCCCTGGGCCGAAAGTTGCCAGTCTGCCCTTGGGTGATACTGACCACCAAGTACAACTGGGAGATAATTGGTAATGCAAAGCATAGTACAATGGCATGGGGCATGTCTGCTACCTTTTCAGCTTAAATGGGGTTGTTGGGGGCCCTAAAAATGTGGCTAAACTATGTGACTATAAATGGTAAGGAGAGTTCTGCAGCCCTTTACATTTGACACCTTGTCACACAGAAGCAATCCACCAGCTTCTGTGTGTTAGCACCAGGCACCCAGGGGGGACATGCCCCACATTTGCTGGTGGGTGCCCCGGGTCCCCGCACCACATCTGCCCACATTGTTTTTTTTTTGGGGGGGGGGTGGATTCTGGAAGTGGCTTTTTTCCCCACCTGTCAGGACTGTGTAGCAGGGAGCCGAGTAAAGTGCTATGAAACTCCTTCTCAGCTCCAGGAGCTGTCAGCTGCACTGTGCTGAAATAAAACATAGGAATATATAGCATTCTTTATTTGTAACAGAGCGGGGGGGGGGGCATTAGTAAGAAAGAAGGGGGGCATTGGTGAGAGAGCTGGGGGGCATTAGTAAGAGAGGAGGGAGGCATGCATTAGTGAGAGAGCTGGGGGGCATTAGTAAGAGAGGAGGGGGCATGCATTAGTGAGAGAGCTGGGGGGGCATTAGTGAGAGAGCTGGGGGCAGAATTAGTAAAAGAGGAGGAGGGGATGCATTTGTGAGAGAACAGGGAGGGCATTAATAGGAGAGCTGGGGGGGGCAATGGTGAGAGAGCTGGGGGGCCATTGGTGAAAGCTTGGGGGGGCATTATTAAGAGAGGAGGGGAGATTAGTGAGTGAGCTGAGGGGGCATTAGTAAGACAAGAGGGGGAATTGGTGAGAGAGCTGGGGGCATTATTCAGAGAGCTGGGCGGGGGGCATTTGTGAGAGGTATAAGCTGGGGGGGCATTGGTGAGAGATCTGGGTTTTGTTTAACCATGCCCCTTATGCCCCCCCCCCCACCGTTAGGACTTTGGCCACACCCACATTTTGCCGCTAAGCATGCCGCAGCTCACTTACTCCCTTAATTATCCCACATTATGAGGTTCAAAAGTTGGGAGGTATGTCTTAGCATATGTATTAGCAACTCAGAAATTGAAGGATGCCAAAAGCTGTGGGGTTTAGTTTGGCTAGCAAAGGTACATTGCTTGGAATTGTCTTCACAAAGCGTTTCAGCAGGTTTTTTTTTTTCGGTTGAATTAGATTGATTGTATTTCTTTTCATCCTGACTAACTATGTGGGAATATAATTTAGGAATAAATAAGTAAATATTTTCTGTGATTAAATAAATGATATTTACCGTATATACTGTATACTATGAGGTTTACAAGGGTAGAACTTCAAGAACTTTAAATCTCCTTTCCTAATCCTAAAGGCTTTTCCATCCATTTTTAAACAAAAGAAAGTTCATTTATACAAAGGTTGGTCGAGCAGGGTTTTCCGCATCACACAGGATACAACATAAATCTTCAGCCTCCTGGCTATATTAGTCTTTTCAGACTCACCATTGGTTTCAGCACAGACACATACTTTTACTTTAGGCAACAGCCTGGTCAGATTGCCTACTTTTCAGACCAGAACATAGTTAGTGAGGTTGAAAAAAGACACCAGTCCATCCAGTTCAACCTATGATGTGTGTGTGTGTGTTTGCTGTTAACCGTACATTGTATACCCCTGTATGTTGTGGTCTTTAAGGTGCCCATCTAATAGTTTTTTGAAACTATCAATGCTCCCTGCTGATACCACTGCTTGTGGAAGAGAATTCCACATCCTTACCGCTCTTACAGTGAAGAACACAGACACACACTCTTTTTTACACACCTTCTCCTCCCTTACAATTTGACAGTCTCCTGGGGGAAAAGACTTGAGACTCAACAAACTCACATCAAAAACATCTATGTACAGGTGCCTAGGGCTTAGAGCAGTGATGGCTAACCTTGGCACCCCAGATGTTTTGGAACTACATTTCCCATGATGCTCAACTACAATGCAGAGGGCATGAGTATCATGGGAAATTTAGTTCCAAAACATCTGGGGTGCCAGGGTTCGCCATCACTGGCTTAGAGGCTTTATCCCATCTACTCCACCTACAGTGCATCTGGAAAGTATTCATAGCGCTTCACTTTTTCCACTTTGTTATACTACAGTCTTATTCCAAAATTGATTAAATGTATTATTTTCCTCAAAATTCTACAAACAATACCCCATAATTATAACATGAAAGAAGTTTATTTCAAATCTTTGCAAATTTATTTAAAAAAAATAAAATAAAAAATCACACGTACATAAATATTCATAGCCATGACACTCAAAATTGAGCTTAGGTGCATCCTGTTTCCGCTGATCACCCTTGAGATGTTTTTACAACTTGATTGGAGTCCACCTGTGGTAAATTCAGTTGATTGGACAAGATTTGGAAAGGCACACACCTGTCTATATAAGGTCCCATAGTTAACGGTGCATTTCAGAGCACAAACCAAGCCATGAAGTCCAAGGAATTGTCTGTAGACCTCCAAGACGGGATTGTATCGAGGCACAGATCTAGGGAAAGGTACAGAATAATTTCTGCAGCATTGAAGGTCCCAATGAGAACAATGGCCTCCATCATCTGTAAATGGAAGAAGTTTGGAACCACCAGGACTCTTCCTAGAGCGATTAGTGGAGAAGAGGCTTAGTCAGGGAGGTGGCCAATAACCCAATGGTCACTCTGAAAGAGCTCCAGTGTTTCTCTGTGGAGAGATGAGAACCTTCCAAAAGAACAACCATCGCTGCAGCACTCCACCAATCAGGCCTGTATGGTAGAGTGGCCAGACAAAAGCCACTCCTCAGTAAAAGGCACATGACACCCTGCCTGGAGTCTGCCAAAAGGCACCTGAAGGACTCCCAGACCATGAGAAACAAAATTCTCTGGTCCGATGAAACAAAGATTGAACTCTTTGGCCTGAATGGCAAGCATCATGTCTGGAGGAAACCAGGCACTGCTCATTACCTGGCCAATACCATCCCTACAGTGGTGGTGGCAGCGGCAGGAACTGGGAGACTAGTCGGGATCAAGGGAAAGATGAATGCAGCAATGTACAGAGACATCCTTCGTGAAACCCTGCTCCAGAGCGCCCTGGACCTCAGACTGGGGCGAAGGTTCATCTTCCAACAGGACAACGACCCTAAGTACACAGCCAAGATAACAAAGGAGTGCATACAACCAACTCTGTGAATGTCCATCCAGAGCCCAGACTTGAACCCGATTGAACATCTCTGGAGAGATCTGAAAATGGCTGTGCACTGACACTCCCCATCCAACCTGATGGAGCTTGAGAGGTCCTGCAAAGAAGAATGGGAGAAACTGCCCAGAAATAGTGTGCTATCTTGTAGCATCATACTCAAAAAGACTTGAGACTGTAATTGGTGCCAATGGTGCTTCAACAAAGTATTGAGCAAAGGCTGTGAATATTAACAGTACGTACATGGGATTTGTTTTGTTTTTTATTTTTTTTTTAATAAATGTGCAAAGATTTCAAACATACTTCTTTCACATTGACATTATGGAGTATTGTTTGTAGAATTTTGAGGAAAATAATCACTTGAATCCATTTTGGAATAAGGCTGTAACATAACAAAATGTGTAAAAAGAGAAGCGCTGTGAATACTTTCCGGATACACTGTATAAGTGCCGGTTCACACAATAGCCATGTCAAACATCGCATGTGATTCACACCGCACTGCTATGCATGCGATGTCTGTGCGATGTGAATTCGGCCATACAGATTATATGGCTGAATTCACATTGCATTTGGACCAAAGTCGTGCAGGACCCTTTTTTTGGTTGCACCAGAATTGGTTTGCATGAGTGTTCACACCTATGCGATCTGATTCCAATTCAAATTGACAGTTCGCACTGCGATTTGCGATTTATTCTGGGGGTGTCATTAACTTTGTATTAACACTCCCAGCAGTTTGCTTATGGCAGTGTGAAAAAGCACAGCAAAAACTATCAAACGCAAACTGCATAAGTCGTGACCTGTTGCTTACAAATTACTTCTTTCACTTTTATATGCTGAATTGAACAGTTGGGAATTAAAAAAGATTATTAGCTGCTGAACAGCTAATTAAACTGACTGTAAACAATCACCTTGTAAAACAATTCATTCAGTTTAAAATAGGAATGAAAGGCAAATCATTTGTGTATAGATATTAAAAAAACATTATCAATACCCTTCTTCCCTTTTTATTTATTTATTTATTTTTTAAGTGATCACATTCCCTGTATTCCCTCTGTTCTTAGGTGCATAAGAGCTGGGGGAGGAGCAGCAACATTACACTGAGCTTCCCAGTGAAGGACTGTGCAGGGGGGTCAGGCCTAGTCTGATCATTGGAGGAGAGCCGACTGAGTTCCAAGCATAAATAGATAAATCTTAATAAATAAAATAGTGTTGCGCAAATCCTGATCGTATAAATGTCTGTGATATCAATAAACAATCCCAGATGAGAAATATATATGTGAATAAATAATTAAAGTGATCAATATATTCAAAGTAATAAATAATAATAAATAATCAATATACATGTGTAAAAGAATCAATAAATCTTCAAACATAAATCTCTAAAATCATTGGTGGAAAATATGCAAATAATTGTGCAAATAAAATCAATATATTAGTAATAAAGTGCAAAGCATAGCAATATTAATGATAAAGTGCACAGTGTGGTAATATTGATTAAATGCAGTTCAAAAAAACAGTCCAAATATTGTGCTGATGGTGAACAAAAAATTCCAAACAGAGTGCTCAAGCCACCTCAATGTGGCTGGTGTATCCCAAGCAGTGAGTGACCGGCGTGTCACAGCCCAGCGACAACTGTGCACCCCCCTACGAGTGGGTGCTCACCTTAACCGGTTGCCGACCGCCGCACGACTATATACTGCGGCGGTCAGCCCCGGCCAGGCAGAGTGACGTATCGGTACGTCACTCGCCTGTCACTGACTTGCGAGCCTATCGCGGGCGGGCGCGCGCCCGCCGCGGCTCGTTCACAGACAAGTCAGTGCGTGTGACCGGCGGACTCGATGTCCGCCAGTCACACTGCGATCGCTCCTGTGAAGGGAGAAAGACAGAGCAGCTTGTGTAAACAAGCTGCCTGTCAGTTCTCCCTGTGTAAAAGTGAAGATCTGTCCGTTCTACTATGTAGAACGGTTGATCTTTGCTTTTACACCAATAGGAATGTCCCTACACAGTTAGAATCACGCCCCTAGGACACACTTAACCCCTCCCTGTCCAATAAAGTTAACCCCTTCCCTACCAGTGTCATTTTTGCAGTAACAGTGCATATGTATAGCACTGATTACTGCAGTAATGTCACTGGTACCCCCAAAAGTGTCAAAAATGTCAGTCAAGGGTCCGATCTGTCCGCCGCAATGTCGCAGTACCGAAAAAAAAATCGCAGATCGCCGCCATTACGCGTTAAAAAAAAAACACCAAAAATGACAAAAATCTTTCCCTTTGTTAGTAAACGCGATAACTTTTGCGCAAACCAATCAAAATACGCTTTTTGCGATTTTTTTTACCAAACATAGGTAGCATAAAACAAATTGGCCGAAAAATGTTAAAAAATTTTGATTTTTACTTTTTTTTTTGGGGAATTTCATATAAAAAAATGTGAAAAATATTGTTATTTTTGCAAAATTTACGCTCTTTTTTTGTTTATAGCGCGTGATCAAAAAATCGCACAGGTGATCAAATACCACCAAAAGAAAGCTCTGTTTGTGGGAAAAAAAGGACGTCAAATTCGTTTAGGTACAGCGTCGCACGACCGCGCAATTGTCCGTTAAAGTCACGCAGTAAAAAATCGCAAAAAAACCCCTGGTCCTTTAGCAGCCAAATCCTCCGGGGCTTAAGTGGTTAATGAAGATGTATTAAAGCATATATGCAGGGGATCCTATACAGGTATAGCAGAATGGCTCCACTCCGACAGCAGCAATTCAATCAGTATGTTAACTCCACAGGTCCACTGTTATATGCAAATTAGAGCAAACTGACAATAGTGTTGAAATCCTTTAAAAGATTTTTATTTAAATAAAGCAAATACACTCACATGTAAAGGGGCATCCATGCACCCTTAAAATAGCCCTTTGTACAAAGCGTGTACCGAAGAAGATGCCGTGGTGGTATAGTGGGAGACACCGTAGCTGACTGATCCGTCCGTGCGGCAGCCCGACCCCTAGGTACACGCTTTGTACAAAGGGCTATTTTAAGGGTGCATAGAGGGTATTTTTTCATACACGTACTTAGTACAGCAGGCACATATCAGGAATATGAAATATTGATGTAACAAACACTTTAAGTGAAGCTCAAGCAATGCATTTGTTCTGTTTTTTTTTTTTTTTTTTTTTAATCAGAGATGATTTGATTTTGTATTTTAAAGCTTTCACCATTCAGGGTCAGCTAATGCTTTAGCTTATAAGCATGTTTTTTTTTTTTTTTTTTACTTTATAAAGCTTTAAATTTGTCCACATTTATTACACATTTCTAAAAGAGGGAGTAGATGCCATGTCATCAGTCAGTGACTGATTTAAAAAACATTCAACAGACAGCCTTGGGGATCTTTGCAAAGAAAGTTCTAAGTATACATATCAGAAAATGATTTAAGAAAAAAATGCTGCTAATAAATACAATCAGCATAATAGTTTATAATAATAACAAACACAATAAGCTAGTTTATATCTGTTTATTGCATAGCTCAATTTAAAATGTAAAAATAAAAATAAAAAATACAGTAAAAATACTACAAAATAAAATACAATTTAAAACATATATATTTTATTAAATTATTGTCTTAATATGGAATTTTAAGTACATTCACAATAATTACCACACAAAAAACAAAAACAATCAAACTGGACAAAAAGTAAAAAATGTAATAAATTTAAATTGGCTAATAATATAAAAACAACAGAGAAATATAGTATATGTATTAATATTTAAATCAACTAATAACAGCCATATTTAAACACTTTAAGCAATCTATTAAGAAAAAAAATGCATGTATAAAAAAACAAGTGGCATGAATCGAAATATTTTTTTTACATGTGATACTACTACTTTCAAAATATATATGCCCATCGCAGAAACATTTTTAAAGAGTGGTAACAGTAATGATCACTGTAATTAGGCTGTGGAATAACATATGAGGTAACAACAGCAAACATAATAATGGATTTGGACTTTGTATACTGTGCTATATATTGCATTCCCCAGACTGTTGAACACTGTACAGTCAGAACTCTAGAGTTACAAAGGAGTGGTTTTGTTTGGTAAATTTGGAGAGGTTCCTGCTGAGATAAATGGATCTGTCTTGGCTCATCTTTAAGGTAAGTCTCTTTGTGAAGGGGAACCTGAAGTACTATTCTTTAGGTTCCAGACTTCTGAACTCTGTACATGATTTTGTTCCGTCATATGGAACATGAAGTGGTGGTGGAATCTATGGAGTATTTCTAACTTTAGTGTCCCTTTAATGTAGAAGTCTACTAGGGGTACATAGTGTTCTTGGTACCCCTTTCTTTTACAACGTGATTTATGCTATATGGGTGTATAAGGCATTCCAGACTACTTGGGACTTGACAAGGAGGGGTTGATTTATTAAAACTTGAGAATGCAAAATCTGGTGCAGCTCTGCAATAAAAACAATCAGTGTCCAGGTTTTATTGTCAGAGCTTAACCGTTTGCCGACTGCTCACAGTATATTTACTGCGGCAGTCAGCCCCTCACAGGCAGAGCGACGTAGGTCTACGTCGCTAGCCTGTGAGGCTCTGGGGAGCGAGCGCGTGCCCGCGGAGGCGCGCTCCTGCTCCCGCGCGGTCACGGACCCCCCCGCGCGTGTGACCGGCGGACCCGATGTCCGCCGGTCACTCTGCGATCGTCGGGGGAGAGGGAGAAAGTCAGGCGGCTTGTGTAAACAAGCTGCCTGTCATTCTCCTCGCTGGAAAAACACTGATCACACGGTTCTACAATGTAGAACCGTTGATCAGTGTCCCTACAGCTAAAGCCACAGCCAATCAAAGTAAGAATCACGCCCCTAGGGACACACACAGCCCCTCCCTCTCAAATAAAGTTAACCCCTTCACTACCAGTGTATTTTTACAGTAACAGTGCATATGTATAGCACTGATTACTGTAGAAATGTCACTGGTAACCCCAAAAGTGTCAAAAATGTCAGTCAAGGGTCCAATCTGTCCGCCGCAATGTCGCAGTACCGCAAAAAAATCGCAGATCGCCGCCATTACGCGTTAAAAAAAAAAATTACATAAATCTTTCCCTTTGTTAGTAAACGCGATAACTTTTGCGCAAACCAATAAAAATACGCTTTTTTCGATTTTTTTTACCAAACATATGTAGCATAAAACAAATTGACCTAAAATGTTAAAAAAATTTGATTTTTACATTTTTTTGGGGGGAATTTCATATAAAAAAATGTGAAAAATATTGTTATTTTTGCAAAATTGACGCTCTTTTTTTGTTTATAGCGCGTGATCAAAAAATCGCACAGGTGATCAAATACCACCAAAAGAAAGCTCTGTTTGTGGGGAAAAAAAGGACGTCAAATTCGTTTAGGTACAGCGTCGCACGACCGCGCAATTGTCCGTTAAAGTCACGCAGTGCCGAATCGCAAAATACCCCCTGGTCGTTTAGCAGCCAAATCCTCCGGGGCTTAAGTGGTTAATTTAACAAGCTGAAGTTAGAAGCTGATTGGCTAATGTGCACAGCTGCACCATATTTTGCACTCTCCAGTTTTAGTAAATCAACCCAACATTTACTAAAGGTGAATAGGCTTAGCACAGTGAATTTTACTTTGCAAGAGAATTTTTCTCTTCGCTTAATGAATGAGGTGAAGTTTTGCTGACTTCCATCATCCAATCATGTGCAAGCAAAAACACTATTTTTTCATTTTGATTGGGTGTTTTTTTGCAAAGTGATTTTCACTGTATTCTCTAAACAAATTTCCATTGAAATACATGGAAATGTGCTAAAATGCATTAGTTAAATATGTACATACACCCATGTCCTGGGGAACATCAACACAATGTAATGCACATCAAGGCATCACAATGCGCCTTGACATTCAATACAAAGTGCACTGAAACATGTGACAACACACGTTAATGTGTGTTGATGCTTGTGCTGTTTTTATTTATTTTAGGGAGCACAGGAAACACAGAAAAGTTATCTATATTTCGATGCTCGTGTATTATGAAAGATTATGTATATATATATATATATATATGTGTATATATATATAATAAGTCAGGTCTTAAAGTGAACCTTACCGTCTTTTCACAAAAAATCACATCAGCATGCAGCTCTTCATGCTGATAGGAAATAATTTTACATTTATTAGTTACACAGTTTTTTTCTTTTACTGACAGTTACTGTTTTTTGATTTCCTAGCTTCCTGAGACATTGGTGATGTAATCCTGGGCTCATAGCTGCATCCTGGGAAGTACCTGGCATGTTCCAGGAGGCAGACTCAAAGTTCTAGGCAAAGTTCCAAGAAGTAAAGGGATTAATTTGCCCTTAATGAAAATGGCCACCATAAAAATAATGGGAAGGTAAAGAAAAATAAGGAATGCAAAGAATAAAAATCTTGCATTTATCTCTAAGTATTTGTTTGTAGATTGCCATTGATATACTTTTTTAACCACTTGCCGACCGCCGCAAGTACATTTACTGCGGCGGTCAGCCCCTCCTGGGCAAAGTGACGTATATATATGTCACTCGCCTGCGAGCCAATAGCGGGCGAGCGCGCGGCGCCAGAGGCGCGCTCCCGCCCCGCTCGTTCCTGCACATCCCCGCGCGTGTGACTGGCGGACCCGATGTCCGCCGGTCACTCGCGATCGTCCGCTGCAGAGGGAGAAAGGCAGGCGGCTGATGTAAACAAAACCGCCTGTCATTCTCCCTGGTGTAACTGCAGAGACTATACGATCCTACTATGTAGGATCGTATAGTCTCTGTGATTACATGAAAAGCCACACCCCTTTACAGTTAGAAGCACGCCCCTAGGGACACATTTAACCCCTGCATCTCCAATAAAGTTAACCCCCTCCCTGCCAGTGTCATTTTTACAGTAACAGTGCATATGTATAGCACTGATTACTGTAGTAATGTCACTGGTACCCCCAAAAGTGTCAAAAATGTCAGTCAAGGGTCCGATCAAAAAAAAAACAATAAAAATGACAAATGATATGTTTTACTAAACATATGTAGCAGAAAACAAATTGGCCTAAAATGTTACAAAATTTAGATTTTTATATTTTTTGGGGGGAATTTCATATAAAAAAATGTGAAAAATATTGTTATTTTTTCAAAATTGTCGCTCTTTTTTTGTTTATAGCGTAAAAAGTAAAAACCACACAGGTGATCAAATACCACCAAAAGAAAGCTATGTTTGTGGGGAAAAAAAGACATCAATTTCATTTGGGTACAGCGTCGCACGACCACGCAATTTTCCTTTAAAGTCACACAGTGCCGAATCGCAAAATACCCCCTGGTCTTTGAGCAGCCAAATCCTCCGGGGCTTAAGTGGTTAAAGGTGCCTTTGTTGTAATTTTTTATATTAAAAGGTGAAGTTCCTCATTATTTGTTTGTAGTTATCATATCTTTTTCCAACAAGGTGCTATTCTGAAATATGGCAAATTTGATCCAGAGTTTCTCCTAAAAATGCAACAGGGAAAAGTTGAAAAAACGAATTCCAGTACAAAACTTTTGCTTGTTTTACATTAGGGTTTTTACTATTTGTTTATGGTTCCAGTAAAGAGTTGTATTTTTAATATTTCCAGGTAAATGCATTATGTGTGGTTAATAGATCAATCCTCCCAAAAATGATATTTTATTTCCAGGTGGGCCATGTTAGTCTTTGCTTTGTTATATCGGTGTTAACATCCAACTCTTCATGTTACAAGTTATTTTTGAGAATAGAGAATGGGAACCCCCTCATAATGGTTAAAGTAAGCATACAGATCCTGGAACTCAAGAACGCAAGTCGCTCCCACATATGTAAACGGTGTTCAAACCACACATGTGAGGTATCGCCATGATCTTTAGAGCGAGAGCAATAATTCTAGCCCTAGACTTCCTCTGTAACTCTAAAGTGGTAACTTGTAAAAAAGTTTTAACGCGTCGCCTATGGAGATTTTTAAATACCAATGTTTGTTGCCTTTCCATGACCGTGTGCAATTTTGAAGCATGACATGTTGGGTACGTATTTACTTAACGTAACATTATCTTTAATATTACATAAAAAAATTGGGCTAACTTTACTGTTTTCTTATTTTTTAATTTAAAAAAAAGTGTATTTTTTCCAAAAACAAATTGCGTTTGTAAGACCGCTGCGCAAATACAGTGTGACATAAAGTATTGCAAGGTTCTTCATTTTATTCTCTAGGGTTTTTGCGAAAAAAATATATAATGTTTAATTTAAGTAATTTTCTAGCAACAAATACTGATTTTAACTTGTAAACAACAAACGTCAGAAATAGGCCTCGTACTTTAGTGGTTACAGACAGGTTTGCAAACAGTTTCACATCATAGTTATAATTTTTAAAGACGCTGGATGGAACCTCCTGATTTTTTTCTTTAATGCTTTGGAAGCTTTGATGCGACAAACCATAGGTTCTGGCTGTGAATGTCTGTTCAGTTTGGTAGCTGCTGGTGCTTTAGAGGTATTAGCAGTCCACTTCAGTTCAATCACATTCAGGCTCTCACATTTCAAAGAAAGGCTACTATCACTGGTAGTAATCGTTGAGTCACTATCACTGGATCCCAAGTCTCCAAATCGATTGGCGGTGTACTTACTGGATACCTCATCGCTTGTGTCTACAATAGTGGAGTGAAAGAGAGAGGCACACTCACCTGAATATTCAGACTCACTTTCATCATTTATGTCTATGTACCTATAAGACCCAGCCTTTTTCATTGGTGTCCTGTTTTGGACCCCGGCAGTTTGGGGACTTCTGTAAAAATGACAATGATGTTTTTTATCAGAATTATGTACTGCTGACTGCCAATGGTGTGCCATGTGGTTATGATCCTCCATTATTCTGGGGGAATATAAAGTCTTTGAGGAAACATCAGCCTGAGATTTGGATATAAATGATGGATTTCTACACCGATCAGAATATAAACTGTCTTTTGAATAGGACCTATGGGCTGCAGCAACAAGAAAAGTTGGTCTTTTTGTTGATCGTTTTCTGCCCGCCTTTGATTTACAATGCTCAGTACATTCATCTTTTAACCTTATGCATTCTTTTAGTTTTGGCTGTTCTACTATATGTACAGGGCTAGATGTTTTTTCACTGTTTCTTCTTTTTCCATTTAATAATATATTTTTAGAAGTAGAAACTGTTATTTTAACTTGGCGGGACTCTGCAGGAATGAACTTAGCTTGAACAAACTCACATTGTACAAAATTCTTAGTTGTATGTACTCCTTTTATAGGACTGTGCACTTTGGGTGATGTATGTGATATCGCTTGATCAGAAGCTTTCAGTGCTTTCTTTGCAATATTATTTAAGCTTATTAGCTGGTTTTGATATATTGAACTTAGATGACTAGTAGAGAGGTATGGATTTCCTGATGGAACTGGAAGGGTGACGTTCAGCTTCTCACTATTAATAGGATTGTGTTTGGCATCTTCATTTGACTTAAATTCTATTTTACTAGTGTGTTCCTGCTCGTTCATTTCCCATTCTATTGCAGAAACCTGCTTTTGCCTTTGGAAAATGCTAATGTTTACGCTGGTAGGGCAATGCTGTAGGATAGGTTCCTTGTGTGGAAGAGCTGGCTGAATCTTTTTGGTGGTTTCTGGAATACATTCAAGTTTCTCAGTTCCTTGGCACTTTATTACTTCCAGCAATTTGTTTAGATTGCCCTTTGGTTCCATTTCTGCAGACAAACCAGGTCCTGGTGACAGCTCAAACATATTTTTAGAGTCGTTCTCTGTGGAATACTTTTGTGATCCCGTGGACAGTGGAAATAAAGGACTCTGTAAAGCAACAGCGTGGAGAGGACTTGGATATGTGTAGATTTCATTTCTGTTTTTGGAAACAAGGTCAGTCTGATACTTTGGATCCATGCATTGAAAGTTTATATCACCTTTGATGTCAAACGTTGACTTGCTTTTATGGTCACTATTGATTTGAAATCCATGGTACATTTGTATGAATCTTTCAAGGTCTCCTATAATTTAAATGCAGAAGGTCATCAAAACATATAAAAATGCCAGGAATCACTAAATAATAAAAATAGAACTTTGTGTCTCACACTTTTCATGAGTTGTTACCCCAGCATTTCATATTCCAGATGTGTGTCTGTTGTACCATGTACTCATGTTTAAAATATTACTTAGTATTACTTTCTCTGTGTGAAATACCTAGTGATCCTGTCAGTCCCCCCGCTTTCCTCCATCCCAGTGTGGTCAGCTTTCTGGCAGTGCTATTTTGCTTTTCTTCATGTCATCACAATCTATTAAAGCTGAACTTCAAGTATTATCTTATTTGCATAATTACAATGGTACAGTTTGGTGTGACGGGAAAGCCAGAGAGGGATGTGGAAGTCCGCGGGGGTGGGGAGGGGGGGCGTACCCTCCTGCTGCTTGGAATAGCAATAAAGCAGCTGATTACCTGCTCCAATTGCCATTACAAGAGAGCCGTCTGCTGGCTCTAAAAAGAACTATACTGGGGTGAGGCATCATCCCAGTATAACCACTGAAAGTCCGACGACGTACGGGTAGTGGTTAAAAGCATTGCTGAATGCAACAATGTCACTATTTCAGAAAAACACAAGCCCTGCCTACAAGGAAAACAACTAAAAAGTGTGCTGCCTATGCTGCCAATCTTCACTCTGTAGAAAAGATAGGCTTGCTGATGAATCTTCAACAACCAACACTTCTGGTTGTGCTGGATGCCCGGTCCGCCTCAGCACACCGTGGTTTTCTTTAGTGAACATTATGTCACTACAGGAGAAAGTAGTGACATGGAACTGGTGGGAGGAACCACAGCACTTTGCTAGAGACCAGGCATTCAACCCTAGCTCTTCAAGACACAGATGATCGGTGCTGCAGTCTACAGAACAGGCATTTATTCTTTTTAAATTTTGACAGAGTCGCTTCACACTAGAAAGAAACCATAAATCACTTTTAATAAAAGCACACTTGTCCAGGGATCCAGCGCCATCCTGACCCAGGCCGGCTCTTCGCTGGTCTTTGAGTGTCTGGTGTCAGCATGTTTACTGTGGGCAGCTGACTATGACTCCTTGCAGCTTCACAGCCTTCTTCCCACTTCGCATGTGCAGGTGAATGCTCCTGCAGCCTTCTGGGACCTGTGATTTGTTCCAGAAGGCTGCGGACAAAGAGAGAAGAGTGTTGAACTTCCACTCAGATTGCCTAGACCAGTGGTCCTCAACTCCGGTCCTCACGGCCCACTAACAGGCCAGATTTTAAGTATTACCTTGGGGAGATGCAGACTAGAGTACTGCAATCACTGAGCAGCAAATTATATCACCTGGGATGTATTTCAGTTATCTTGCAAACCTGGCCTGTTAGTGGGCCCTGTAAGCCAGGGTTGAGGACCACTGGCCTAGACAATCCGAGCAGAAGTGGGAGCAGGTACCAATCTAAACTAGGTACACGCCCCCCCCCCCAAAAAAAAAAAAATAATCATGTGCCAAATGTGTTAGAGGCCAGGGAAGGAGAACATAAAGCAGAACTTCCCCTTTGGGATGAATTTCTGCTTTAAGCCTAATCTTTCTCTATTTTTCACCTCTGCAGGCCTAATTTCCAATAGATGCAAAAACAACCTGCAAGATTGTTTAAAAAAGCAGGGAGTATTTCCTGAAGTTCTGAGTATCTGTCCTAGTAAACATGATGTAAATCGATGTAAGAAAAATGTCAGAGTTTTACCGTATCTCACAAAAGTGAGTACACCCCTCACATTTTTGTAAATATTTTATTATATCTTTTCATGTGACAACACTGAAGAAATTACACTTTGCTACAATGTAAAGTAGTGAGTGTACAGCTTGTATAACAGTGTAAATTTTCTGTCCCCTCAAAATAACTCAAAATAACTCAACACACAGCCATTAATGTCTAAACCGATGGCAACAAAAGTAAGTACAACACTAAGTGAAAATGTCCAAATTGGACCCAAAGTGTCAATATTTTGTGTGGCCACCATTATTTTCCAGCACTGCCTTAACCCTCTTGGGCATTAAGTTTACCAGAGCTTAACAGGTTGCCATTTGAGTCCTCTTCCACTCCTCCACGATGACATCACAGAGCTGGTGGATGTTAGAGACCTTGCGCTCCTCCATCTTCTGTTTGAGGATGCCCCACAGATGATCAATAGAGTTTAGGTCTGGAGACATGCTTGGCCAGTCCATCACCTTTACCCTCAGCTTCTTTAGCAAGGCAGTGGTCATCTTGGAGGTGTGTTTGGGGTTGTTATCATGTTGCAATACTGCCCTAGGGCCCAGTCTCTGAAGGGAGGGGATTATGCTCTGTTTCAGTTTGTCACAGTACATGTTGACATTAATGGTTCCCTCAATGAACTGTAGCTCCCCAGTGCCGGCAGCACTCATGCAGCCCCAGACCATGTCACTCCCACCACCATGCTTGACTGTAGGCAAGACACACTTGTTTTAGTACTCCTCACCTGGTTGCCACCACACACGCTTGACACAATTTGAGCCAAATAAGTTTATCTTGGTCTCATCAGACCACAGGACATGGTTTCAGTAATCCATGTCCTTAGTCTGCTTGTCTTCAGCAAACTGTTTGCAGGCTTTCTTGTGCATCATCTTTAGAAGAGGCTTCCTTCTGGGATGACAGCCATGCAGACCAATTTGATGCATTGTGCGGCGTATGGTCTGAGCACTGACAGGTTAACCCCCTCCCCTTCAACCTCTGCAGCAATGCTGGCAGCACTCATATGTCTATTTCCCAAAGACAACCTCTGGATATGACGCTGAGCACTTGCACTCAACTTCTTTGGTCGACCATGGCGAGGCCTGTTCTGAGTGGAACCTGTCCTGTTAAACTGCTGTATGGCCATAGCCACCGTGCTGCAGCTCGGTTTTAGAGTCTTGGCAATCTTCTTATAGCCTAGGCCATCTTTATGTAGAGCAACAATTCTTTTTTTTCAGATACTCAGAGTTCTTTGCCGTGAGGTGCCATGTTGAACTTCCAGTGACCAGTATGAGAGAGTGAGAGCGATAACACCAGATTTAACACACCTGCACCCCATTCACACCTGAAACCTTGTAACACTAGCGAGTCACATGACACCAGGGAGGGAAAATTGCTCATTGGGCCCAATTTGGACATTTTCACCCAGGGGTGTACTCACTTTTTTTGCCAGGGGTTTAGACACTAATGGCTGTGTGTTGAGTTATTTTGAGGTGACAGCAAATGTACACTGTTATACAAGCTGTACACTCACTACTTTACATTGTAGCAAAGTGTCATTTCTTCAGTGTTGTCACATGAAAAGATATAATAAAATATTTACAAAACTTACTTTTGTGAGCTACTGTGTGTCTGTTTTGTGTCGGCAGCTTAGACAACATTAAAGCCAAAGTATCAGAATGACAGCCAGGGAATTAGCATTCCCAAAAGGAGAGATCAGCAAAGGCAACCTCTAGAATCTTTCATGACAGAGTCCCTTTTAATTCAACCTAAAGTAAACCAGTCACTACACAAACGTAACTGAATCTAGTAGGCATACCTGTAAAAAACAAACAAACTGTAATGACTCCTTTCCCACTGCTTAAGCCACCAAATGCAGCTCCGATTCTGAGAAATCTTCTACTGAAGCACACTTCTGGCAGTCTTCATTTCCAGGGTCCCCCACAGCTTTCAGTGGTTCATCCTGCTGACCTCCATGTTACTGCTGAGTCCTGTAATGACATACAGTATGTATATGTCAGCAGGGGGACCCATGGGATTGACACTTCCACAAATATCAATTTCCCTGTGGATTTCATCAAAAGATTTCTCAGGGTCTGAGAGGCATTCGGTGGCACTGGCAAGGCATTCTTTTACAGAATTGCTTTCATTCCTTTTGTAGAGTGACAGGGTTGCTATATTGCTATTTCAAACAGTAGTGAATGTTGTACATAGATCACAGCCAAGGGGCAGCCTTGAAAGTTTACATGAAGTCGATCAATAGAAAATATTTTTGATAGATTTACCAACATAGCATCAAATATGAGCTTCAAGGGAGCGAGTGTATTTATTTTCAGTATTTTTTATAAAAAGCATACCAGAACTTACCAATAATAATAATAATAATAATAATAACAAATTGAAACATTGGGGTTGATTTACTAAAATCAAATAGGCTGTTCACTTTGCAAGAGAATTTTCCCTTGCAAAGTCATGTGCAAAGGAAAATTATTAAACAGTATTTTGCTTACATATAATTGGATGGTTGAAGTCATCCTTTTTATTTAGGCCAAGAGAAAATTCCCTTACAAAGTGAACAGCCTATTTGTCTAGAAAAATAACCCCTTTGTCTTTAGGCCTCATGCACACTGCTGCTGTCGTGTCTTTGTGAGTTTGAGCGGTTTTATAACAGTGCCTGAACTCCCCTCTATGGTATCCTTTGTGTCCATGGACATTTTTAGCAGTTTATCAGCAGGGTAGTTTGCGGGCTGCTGTCTCCATGCCCTAAAATTGCATTCAAGAGCAATTCTTCTGACCGCAAAAAACGATGAATGCTGAAAAATGCACATAAATTCGAATAAACCCTTGGCACATTTAGCACTTCAGCGTTTATTTATTTCAATGGCCAGAATAAAATAAAATTCTGGCCAATTAAATAAATAACTCCCAAACTCTGTTAAACTCTTCCTGGACCGCCCACCGTGTATTTACATTGCCACTTTGATGTTAAAAAAACGCAGATAGATGTATATTTCTAAACAGCGAGCGGTCCACTTTAATATAAAAGTTGTCCCAGCAGAGGGTTTGCCACGAGATCACTTTGATGGGCAGCGGGAGAAGTGCCCATCCCCCTCCCACAGTTCCCCGGTCGTTTCCGCCACTTACAGAAGAGATCGGCAGCGGCGGAAGCAATCCAAACCCATGTACAGATGGGCAGGATGGCCCCCACTCATCACTTCTGCCCCCCGGCCTTAAAGGGCCCACTTTTTTCATGTTAAAAAAAAATATTTTTTTTCTTCTATTGCTTTTAAGTGTTAATGTGAAATCTGAGGTCTTTTTGACCCCAGATCTCACATTAAAGAGGCCCTGTCCTACTTATTTCTTTTACAAAGGATGTTTACATTCCTTGTGATAGGAATAAAAGTGATCAAAAAAATTTTTTTTTAAAGAGTATAGAGGGCATTAAGATAAAAAAAAAAAAAAAAAACCTTCGGCCTTTGCAATTCTTTTAAAGTGGTTGTTAAGCCACTTTATCCCATCCTGTAAGTTTAATAACCCTGTGTGCCCGTGTCTGTGTTATAAAAAAAAAAAAGCCTCTTTACCAGTTTTCAGAGTGCCGATCACCGCTCACGTCATCAGTCAGCTCTCTAATCTCCCTGTCTGACAGCTGCAGTGGGCAGAGCTGAGGATTTCCCCCGCTGATGTCAGTTGGGAGGGGAAGAGGAGAGAGCCAGCAGGTGACGTGAGCGGTGATCAGTGCTCTGAAAACTGGTAAGGAACGGCTTATTTTTTATAAAACACAGACACAGGGGCACACAGGGTTATTAAACAGACGAAATGGGATAAAACATTAAATGAAACTACAGCAGCAGGAGGGAAGGGGGCGGGCACTGACACCGGAGCAGACAGGCAGGGAGGGAGGGGGGAGAGAGGACAGGAGGGTTGCGGATGACGGATGCAGGTAAACTGACCACGGTATATCATTGCTGGTGAGCCTTGACACCGTGGTCAGTTTACAGAGGGGAGGGTATAGCCAGGCAGGATCAGCCAGGTATTTTAAGTGAAAGAAGGGGCCAAATTATACATCACAACCACTGTGCTGTATAACATGCTTGAAGGGTATTTTTTTTTTCTTTTTTAGGTTAACAAACACTTTAAGTGGTTAAACTCTTTATTAAAAATGCAACTTAGGTGAGTTTATAAGGCTGATTTTCTCCTGGGGGATAAACGGCGCTTCCAAGAAACCAGTGTGCATGAGGCCTTGAACATAATAACATTATTATTCCCTAATTTTCTTACCAGTTGAGACGGGTCTTTGGCTTCCTTTCCCTTGGATATTTGAGGGACCAGAAGTTGTTCTTCTCTCATGGGTATCTCTGGTAGAAACATCAGGCGAAGCACACATCGATTTTTCATCTGTTGATCTTGGTCGGGAGATTTTGAAAATGTTTCCACATTTTTGAGAACAAGGCTTTACACCCTTGCAGGCTGATGGCAAACATTCACTACATACAGATGTGCAAGAATTGGATATAGAACAGGAACTCAAATCACTCAGTTCATAAAAACCTGTTGGAAAATAATAGATATTTAGTGTTTTTGTAGTAATTGTTTTAATTCGATATATATATAAAGACAGGTGCTAGGTAAAAGCATTTGTTTTGCTCCATCTGCTTATCAGGGGAGCCTGATCTTTAGTTAGGCCTGCTCATTGTGTTCAGTGTGTATTCATCTGGTCTGAGGGAGTGTCCCCACTGAATCCATTAGGGAGGCCTGTTGGACAGTGGAGGAAACCTGGCCAATGATACGCAGGCTTTTGTGGCAATCCCAGTGGAGGGCACCAAGTAAGTGCATCCTGGGCATAAAAGCCAAGAGCACATGAGGCAGGGTGGTCTTTGGGCGGGAAGCCAGGTCCCAGGAGGAGGGTGACGGCTGTCTCTCCTCCTGTCAGAGAGGAAGGTGCTCACAAGCAGTCGGCCTAGTGCGCTAGGTGTGGAGCTGAGCAAGAGAAGTCCTGAGGAATCTGACAGTGGGGCTGAAGGCAGAGCTCCCTGGGAAAAACAGTGTCCGTGAGTACCAGGGAGCTTGCCAGGGATCTGCCCAGGAAGGGGACCACTACAGTGAAGTTAGTGGACAGAAGGTCAGCACACACAGTCAGCAAGAAAGGGGGGTGCCAAGTTAGACCCTGAAGAGCAATCTACCGCATAGTTCGTCTTTCAACATTTCACCTCAGTGGCAGGGTGAAGCAGCGGCCTTGCCTCATTCAATACAGATAGAAGTCCTCGAGATTGTGCATAGTTATCAAGTTGGAGTATACCACTCATCCCTTCTCCCATCCAAGTTTAAATAAAATACAAAAAAAAACAAATCCCCTGGACTGTTTACTGACTGAGCCAAGGACTTAGGGCTCTTTCACACAGGCGGACCGTTCAGATCCGACTGTCCGTTTTTTAGGCGGATCTGGACGGTCCCCCCATGCATCCCTATGGGGCATCGGATGGAAACCCTATTTTCCATCCGTCCAGCGGTCCGTTCTCATCCGATTTCCCTCATAGAGATGTATGGGGCTCTGACAGCTGTGCGGAGAACAGCTGTCATCCTCCTGCTCAGCGGGGGATCGGCGGATCGATCCCCCGCTGACAAAAACGGAGTCCGTCCGACGAATAGAGTGTGTGAAAGGGGCCTAAATTCACTCTATTGTTATCAGAACAAATATTATCGCTATTGATAAATGTGATTACAAAAAAACATTTATCTTTTTTATATTGCAAACAGAAAACAAGAAATATAAATTGAAACTGAAAATGAGTTCTATTAGTATAGATTTCATGTTTGGTGACATTACTCAAAGCGAAAACATGCTTTGAGGAGGAGAAATGATCTAATATGCACTCAGGGCCGGGACAAGGGGTGGGCAGAAGGGATGGCTGCCCTGGGCACAATGGTTTATTGCAGGGATGGGGGTGCCTTGAGCCTAACCCTAAGGGAAGGGGGGGGGGGGCGCAGTTTGGCAGCTTTGCCCTGGGTGCTGGATAACCTTGACCCAGCACTGTATGCACTATAGGTCAGGTAAAGTGATATGACAGAGTTTCTGATTTCTAAGGTATTCTAACAGACAAACCATCACCTAACCAAGCTTGGATAAAAGCTACAGAAACAACAATAACTGCATGTGAGCAAGACTTGTATCCTATCCCACTTTTGTTTAGTCTAGAGGACAATAAAAGCACTTTAAGAGCCCATTCAGACTAGCGCGACGCGACTTTGGGGGGCGACCTGTGAAGTTGCGTGCACCGCTGTGCACCGTGACTTCAGCGTGACTTGCAGAGACTTCACATAATGGAAGTCTATGTAAGTCGCTCCGAGGTCGCCACAAAGTAGTACAGGACCCTTTTTCTAAGTCGGAGCGACTTGTGTCGCTCCTATTAGAACGGGTCCTGTGCTAATCAATGGACTGCGACCGAGCGCGACTTGTCAGGCTGACAAGTCGCGCTAATGTGAATGGGCTCTAAAGTGATTGTAAAGTCCATTCACACATGAAGCCACGACACGGCCCTGCCCCCTTCATCTCCTTATTAGCTCACTGGTTGATGACTGTGATGGACAGCAGTGGGAACCAATGGCTGCCAAAGCCAATGAGGAGTGTGAGTCCCTGGAGAGGAAAGGCTCTCATGGACATCACTGGATCGAGAGGGGGCTCAGGTAAGTATTAGGGGAGGCTGCTGCACACAGAAGATTTTTTTCCTTCATGCATAGAATGCATGAAGGTAAAAAACCTTTTGCCTTTACGACCACTTTAATTTACCTGATCCTCCTCTCCTCTCTCGGCGAAATCCAATGCAGGGCTATGGACTCTTGATGATGTCAGGACCTTAGGCCCTTGGAGCATTTTTTACTTTTTTTTTAGCTTTACTCCACTAAGGCAGTCCATACATAATTCTTTATTTTTTTAACCAGTAGATGGAATATAAAAAAAGGACCCGATTCCCCCATCAACACACTCAATGCGGATGGGGGGAATCCTCCTGCTGAGCCTTTGTATTCTAGCACTGCAGGGACCAGTCTATCAGCACAGGGGAGGGGAGGATCAGGTAAGAATCTTCTTTGACCCTTAGACCTAAATAAGCAATTAACCTCTTCAGTGAGGGCACAGCGAGTTTCACCCTACAGGAGGTAAGGAAATCCTTCCTTGCTTTAGAAGTTCACTGAGCAGTGGAAATGCTTTTACAGAGTACAAAATACAAAAAAATGGGAAAAGGGAGAGAAGATAAAGGAACAGCACTACTTAGACACTGATAAGTAATGTTTTTTCCTTCTGGATACTGGATCTTCTATCCAGACTAAAGCCTCCTACACACAATGAGAATATCGGACGATCGTCTGTTTTTGTTTTTATTTTTCCTCCTAGGTTACTAAAGTTAGGAAAAGTTCCTGTAGAATACAGCCTCGGAAGTGATGTAATGTGTTGTATTGTGTTGTAATGTATTCTGTCGTCTCTGAGTATGTGTAGTCTTGGTCTTCTTATTTTTTCGGACGAATACTATACTGAATAGACGAAAGCTGTACGTTTCGGTATGTATGTATGTATGTTTGTTCCTTGGGATAATTTTGCATGAACTGTCGTGATCTGCTCTCCAAAGCTTTGTACTAATGATCAGATTATCATTTGATCACGTTAAAAGCGGTATTTTTTGTCCCATTTTCTGATTGTGTGTACTAGGCTTAACTAAAGTCAATCCCGAATTAACAATTGTCTTATCAACCACAAAAGCAAACTCTGGTTTTACTGGTCTGTTTTCTTACCTGAGCTCGGCCTGCTATCACTTTCCACATGTTCTGTTGATGATTTATCTCCATCTAACTTGTGTGCACTTATTTGCTGATCAAGGCAATTCCTCAAGTGAGACTAAAACAAACAAAAAACAGGTCAGCCAGAATTTTTATGGCACAGTTATTTACAACATCCCTTAAATGGTGGTTTACTCCACTAGGCAGGCCATACATCACTCATTTTAGTTTGTTTAACCGGTGGGCTGAAGGAAAAAAAAAACAAAAAAACAAAGACTCCATTCCCTCATCCACTCGATTCCCCCATCCGCTCGATGTGGATGGGGGAATCCTCCCGCTGGGCCTTTGTATTTTGACAGCAGGGACACTTCCACGCCATCAGCATACACTGATCACTGCTGCTAGCTACAGTCTGTGGCTCCGATTGATCAGGGAGAACCCAACTTGGGTGGTTATACAGAAGTTGATCGACTTCAGTACAATCACAGGTGTATATTTACTAAAACTGGTGCACTTAGAATCTTATAATCTGGTGCAGCTGTGCATGGTAGCCAATCAGCTTCTAATTTCAGCTTGTTCACTAATGCCCCGTACACACGCATGGATTAATTGGCCAGGAATATTCGGCCAACGTCCGATCGGCCATTTTTCGGATTGTTAGTATGATGCTTCTGACAACCGACTCCGACTTTTCGGCTGAAAAAAATCTGGTGTGCATGCTATAAAATTTTTGTTGGCCGTCAACACAACGGCCGATTTTCCGTCAGTCAGTACAGATTTCGGCAGACAAAAATCTGATGAGCAAGACTGGGCATGCTCAGAGAAAAAAAAACACACGGAAAGTAAACCAACACATGACATCACTTCAGAAGTAGATCGATCCCCGCTGAGCAAAACTGAGTCCATCGGGCGCACCACCAGTGTGAATGGAGCCTTAAGCTTTCAGAATCAAACCTGAAAACTGATCATCATATTTTGCACTCTCCAGTTTTAGTAAGCAACCCCAACAGTGCCCAGACATGAATCGAAATGCAGCTGGTCCCCGCTGAGCCGGATGAATTTCAATCTATGTATGGCTGGCATAAAAATTCTTATTTTTTTTATACTTCACAAATTTAAAGAATTGTCATATTCAAACTTTTTTTTGACCAATGAACAGCATTATTTTTATAAGAATAAAAACAGCCATTAGTGTTTTCACTGTCAAAAAACTTCCCATCACCTATATATTAACAACTATAAATACGGAGTTCTGCCCCCAGAAATAAAAAATTAAAAGTCACCAGCTACACATACTGTAGCTGCTGACTTTAATTAGGCCCCATGCACACGGGGCGTTAGAAAAAAAGTGCGTCAAAGCTAGTTCTGACGCCAGAAAAAGCAGCTGTAAAAACGTGCTTTCAGTAGCTTTTTCCATTAGCGTTATTGCACGTTTTGCCACGTCGCTTTTAGCAGCGTTTTTATCTGCCTCCATTCAAAATCAATGGTTCCCTATGGGAGCCTATTGATTTGAATGGAAGTCGCACCGCAAGTTGGATCAGGATGATCCGACTTGCGCTGTGAGAATCTTGAGGGGGAACTCCACGCCAAAATGGGAAAAAACGGCTTGAGGATCCCCCCCCAGGTTCCAAACCAGGCCCTTCGGGTCTGGTATGGAATTTGAGATAAAACGGCGTGAGGTCCCCCCCAAAATCCATACCAGACCCTTATCCGAGCATGCAGCCTGGCAGGCCAGGAAAGGGGAGGGGACGAGCGAGCGGCCCCACCCCCCCCCCCGGACCACACCAGGCCACATGCCCTCAACATGGGGGGTGTTGGTGCTTTGGGGCGGGGGGGGCTCTGCACCCCCCACCCCAAAGCACCTTGCCCCAATGTTGATGAGGACAAGGGCTTCATCCCCACAACCATGGCCGGTGGTTGTGGGCGTCTGCGGGCAGGGGGCTCATCGGAATCTGGAAGCCCCCTTTAACAAGGGGGGCCCCCCAGATCCCGGACACCCTCCCTATGTGAATGGGTATGGGGGGCCCCCCTTGTTACCCATTCACCCCATAAAAGGCAGTGTATGTGAATAACGACAGGAGACGTTTTGAAAAAGTTTATTAAAAATCTTCATCCGGTCTTCTCCGCTCCGGTCTTCTCCACTCTACTCTTCTGATCTTCTCCTCTCCGCTCTTCTGCTGTCCAAACTTCTGCTCTTTTGCTGTCCAATCTTCTGCTCTTTTGCTCTTGGCTCTTCTTCTTCCTCCGGTCCTCCTCCGACGATGTCTCCGGTGATAATGCCGGTCTCTGCAGCTTAATATATAGCCATTAGGGGCGTGGCCTCTTGATGACATCACCGGGAGGCCCCACCCCCTTATGCCACAGATGACGTCATCTGTGACATAAGGGGGCGGGGTCTCCCGGTGACGTCATCTGGCGGCCACGCCCCTAATGGCTATATATTAAGCCGCAGAGACCGGAGAGCAGCATAATCACCGGAGACATCGTCGGAGGAGGACCGGAGGAAGAAGAAGAGCCAAGAGCAAAAGAGCAGAAGATTGGACAGCAAAAGAGCAGAAGATTGGACAGCAGAAGAGCGGAGAGGAGAAGATCAGAAGAGCAGAGTGGAGAAGACCGAAGCGGAGAAGACCGGATGAAGATTTTTAATAAACTTTTTCAAAACGTCTCCTGTTATTATTCAAATACACTGCCTTTTATGGGGTGAATGGGTAGGGGTACAGTGTACCCCATACCCATTCACATAGGGAGGGGGTCCGGGATCTGGGGGGCCCCCTTGTTAAAGGGGGCTTCCAGATTCCGATGAGCCCCCTGCCCGCAGACCCCCACAAGCACCGGCCAGGGTTGTGGGGATGAGGCCCTTGTCCTCATCAACATGGGGGCAGGGTGCTTTGGGGTGGGGGGGTGCAGAGCCCCCCCCGCCCCAAAGCACCAACACCCCCCATGTTCAGGGCATGTGGCCTGGTGTGGTCCAGGGGGGGTGGGGCCGCTCGCTCATCCCCTCCCTTTCCTGGCCTGCCGGGCTGCATGCTCGGATAAGGGTCTGGTATGGATTTTGGGGGGGGACCCCATGCCGTTTTTTTCGGCGTGGGGCTACCCTCAAATTCCATACCAGACCCGAAGGGCCTGGTTTGGAACCTGGGGGGGACCCCCACGCCGTTTTTTTCCATTTTGGCGTGGAGTTCCCCCTCGAGATTCTCACAGCGCAAGTCGCCCCGCAAGTTCGGATCATCCTGATCCGACTTGCGGTGCGACTTCCATTCAAATCAATAGGCTCCCATAGGGAACCATTGATTTTGAATGGAAGAAAAAAAAACGTATAACGTGGCTTAACGCACGTTAAGCAACATTATAGCAATGTTATTCAGCCTTTAGCAGCGTCAGACATTTTTACAGCTGGTCCTCAGAACGCGCTGGCCGTGGGTTCTTGTTGCAGCTTAAAAACGCCTAGGCCACTTACAGCTCAAAAACGTCTGTGTGTGCATGAGGCCATAGAATAACATGGAGGTGCGTTTTTAGGCTGCAAAAAGAAAATGCCTGACGCTACTTACAGTGGCGTTAAAAACGCCCCGTGTGCATGGGGCCTTATTATTAGGACACTTACCTGTCCTGGAATCCATTGATGTCATCACCCCAGCTGATGTTTTCATCGGCCGTCAGGTGCTGCCACCGCCATTGCTGGAAAGGGAACCCGGCAGTGAAGCTTTCTAGATTCATGGCCCATTCCCTACTGCGCATGCACAAAGCATGCTGCACATTCTGAATGGTGAAGGAGGAGGGGGGAGGCCGGACTTGTACTGACAGAGGGGGGGGGGGGGGAACAATCAGATAAGCGGAAGTTCCTATTTGGGTGGAACTTGGCTTTAACATTACAAACGAACCTAACACTTTGGATATTTTAAATAATTTTGAAGTTTTTCCTAGACACTGGAGCTGATTTACTTAAAGTAGAACTATAGGCAAAACATTTTTTTTATTTTGGATAGAGTAAGGGAGGGTTATAACCCCTGTCATATTTTTGTTCGCCATCTGTGTCCCATTGGGTAGATTTCCCTTCACTTCCTGTCCTATAACCAAACAGGAAGTGAGAGGAAATGCCTGCAAATGAAGGGGATTTCTTGGGGACCCCCTAGGCCACCAGAACTAGTGTCCCCATTGAAAGATTTCCCCTCTATTACTTTTCTGGGGACAACCCAAAATGTGGGATTTTCTTTTACTTTCAATGATAATGGTAAACAGGACAAATATAGAGGATGAATCTCCCTGACGGGTCACAGACAGCAGTAAAAATTGACAAGTGTTCTAATCCATTTCCATTATGTCCAAAAAAAAAAAAAAAATTGCCTTTATTTATACTTCAAGGTAAAAAGGCTGTTAAAGTGAAAGACAAGTAAAGTTGTACTCTATTAAGGAAGTTTCCCCGGAGTCCAGTTAATGTGGTGAATTTTCACTTTGCAAAGATTATCCAAACACATTCAAGAAAAATAAAAACAACAGTATTTTATCGTGCACATGATTGAATGATGGAAGTCATCAGGGCTTCACCTCATTCACTTAGCTAAGCAAAAAATTATCTTGCAAAGTTAAAATTCATTCAGTACACTCTGGGAAAATGACCTTGCAAAATGATCAGTCTATTTGCCTTTGGTAAATCAACCCCACTGTGTTGCACATTGTTAAAGCCAGAGTATATACAAAATGTCACGTCATTAAGACCCCGTTCACATTGGGGCGACTTGTCAGGTGACCTGGTCGCCTGACAAGTTGCCGTGGGTCGCCTGCCATAGAGCAGCACAGGACCCGTTCTAATAGGAGCGACACAAGTCGCTCCGACTTAGAAAAAGGGTCCTGAGCTTCTTTGGGGCGACCTGGAGCGACCTGCATTGACTTCAATGATATGAACTCCGTGCATGCCGCTCCGAGGTCGCGGTGCGAGCTGTGCACCGCGACTTCACAGGTCGCCCCCCCGGCAAGTCGGGTCGCGCCTATGTGAACCGTCTCTAAATCAGATCACATAGTTACATAGTTGCATAGTTTGTGAGGTTGAAAAAAGACATCAGTCCATCCAGTTCAACCTATGATGTGTGTGTGTGTTTATCACATGATCCTTCTGATCCACTTTCAGACACATTACCCATCCATATGTACAGTTGCAGTGATTCCCTTCTCCTAATCTGCAATCATCCCTCCTAGGTTGCAGTTTGTTAAATAGGAATTGGACCAGAGGGATCATATGATGATGGTAGATGCTGCTGTCAGAATAAACTTATCAGTGGTTGCAGCCTGTGATTGTCCAAATATATTTTGACATGTGCTTTTGACATAAGTTTTGTAAATCTTTGAGAAGACCAATCACTGATTAAAATTTCAATCCATCCAATCCATGCATGCTAACAGTACAGATTTTATTTTGACGCCCGATGCTGCCAGCTTTTAGATACCCAAAAAATGCCTGGATCTTTCAGCTCACACTTTCCCAAGAGGCTCCTTCAACAAAGGTTGACTATACAATCGATTTTTATGAAGCAGAAAAGAGCAGGCAGGGCCATTCACTGCTAAAATTCTGGTGTGTACAGCAGAGCTCAAACTGAGTGAGGGAGAAGCAGCACAATGAGCCAATCAGTTGTGCTGTAGTGTTTATGTGATAACAAGGGCCATGCTGTGAAGCAGACTTGGCATAGATCGGAATTCAGCCCCTTAAGCAGGGACCAGCCAAAATTCAGTTCAGCTTTATTAAAGAGTTTAACTGTGATCTTGGGCATTATCAGCATTTTAATATATATATAAAATGTTATCTCATAATATACTGCATGGCATATATTGTTTTTTAATGCAAAGTTGATAAATCAGAGTTGAAAAAATAAAATTCCTCTTGTTTAAAAAGAATCTCTGTCTCTTTCAAAGTTACTATAAACTTTTTGCTTTCTACTCTGACACATACCCTCTATACCTGCACCCTGAATTTTTTGATTGGCAGCCTTCTCTAGGTTAAGCAACACTGGGGAGATTTACTAAAACTGGATCACTCTGAATCTGGTGCAGCTGTGCATTGTAGCCAATCAACTTCTAACTTCAGCTTCAGCGCAATAAAACCTGAAAGCTGATTGGTTTCTATGCTTTAGAAGAGAGCTGAACCAGATTTTGCATCATGCAGTTTTAAATAAGAACCCCAAGTTCCTTCAATTTTTCTAACATTGAGTCCAATGGTCAGCCTTTTGTGTATTTTGTTTTGTAACTCAGGGAATTGATAACATAGAAACTACTCTTGTTTAAACAAAAATGTTGCAAATATAAACTTTGAGTTTTAAATTCAGTTTGGCTTTTGTGCATTTGTGTGTAAATAAAAAAAAAGTTACACTGTATATGCAACTGCAGCTGACTACAGTGTATCCTCTGTTTATCTATATATTTTTTAACAGCTAAACACATAATTGAATGAATTTATGTGAACTGTTTTGCCTGTTAAGTATTGGTTATTCTGCTAACGTGGACCTCTGAAGTCCTTTCTTAGGAACCTTCCAAGGAGCCGGGTAGAAAATTGTAGGCCAAACAGCTGCTGCATCTTATCTAATGCACGCGCTTTTCAGGTATTCTGACAGCTGCAGCTGTGGAGGAAACCTAAACTATGTTTTTGTTCAACCTGCACATACGGAAAGGCTTCTTCTCAGTAAGAGCTGTGAAAAAGTAGAATAGACTCCCTCAAGAACTGGCTCTGGAAAGCTCAGTAGATTGTATTGTAAATAAAGCTGGAAGCATTCCTAAATGCAGAAAATATAACTACACTGAACAAAATTAAAAACACAACACTTTTGTTTTTGCACCCATTTTTCATGAGCTGCACTCAAAGATCTAAGACTTCTTCTATGTACACAAAAGGCCTATTTCTCTCCAATATCTGTCTAAACCTGTGTTAGTGAGCACTTCTCCTTTGCTGAGATAATCCATCCACCTCACAGGTGTGGTATATCAAGATGCTGATTAGACAGCATGATTATTGCACAGATGTGCCTCAGGCCCCTTTCACACATGCTGTCCGTTTGTCCGTTTTTTCATCCATCCGTTGATGGATGAAAAACGGACATCAATGCATCTCTATGTAAAAACGGATGACAACTGATGATCATCAGTTAACATCCGTTTTCATCCACTTCCGTCAATGTCCGTTTTTTTGAACGGATGAATGCCCTATTTTTCATCCGTCAAAAAAACGGATCGGATGAAAAACGGATGACAACGGATGAAAAACTGATGTCAACTGATGACAACGGATGAAAAACTGATGTCAACTGATGACAACGGATGACAACGGATGAAAAACGGACGACAACGGATGAAAAACGGATAACAACTGATGAAAAACGGATGAAAAACGGATAACAACTGACGAAAAACGGATGACAACTGACGAAAAACGGATGAAAAACGGATGAAAAACGGATGAAAAACTGATACATTTGACGTGACTGAACTGATGAACTGAACGGACTGTATGTGTGAAAGGGGCCTCAGACTGGCCACAATAAAAGGCCATTCTAAAATGTGCAGTTTTACTCTATTGGGGGGGGGGGGTTCCAAAAACTAGTAATTATCTGGTGTGACCACCATTTGCCTCATGCAGTGCAACACATTTTCTTCACATAGAGTTGACCAGGTTGTTGATTGTGGCCTGTGGAATGTTGGTCCACTCTTCTTCAATTGCTGTGTGAAGTTGCAGGACCTGAAACACGCTGTTGTATATGGCGATCCAGAGCATCCCAAACATGGTTAATGGGTGACATGTCCAGTGAGTATGCTGGCCATGCAAGAACTGGGTTGTTTTCAGCTTCCAGGAATTGTGTACAGATCCTTGCAACAGGGGGCCGTGCATTATCATGCTGCAACATGGGGTGATGGTCGTGGATGAATGGCACAACAATGGGCCTCAGGATCTCTTCATGGTTTCTCTGTGAACTCAAAATGCCATCAATAAAATGCATCTGTGTTCGCTGTCCAAAATATACGCCTGCCCATACCATAACCCCACCGCCACCATGGGCCACTCGATCCACAACGTTGACATCAGCAAACTGCTCACCCACATGGCGCCACACACGCTTTCTGCCATTTGCCCTGTACAGTGAAAACCGGGATTCATCCGTGAAGAGAACACCTCTCCAAAGTGCCAGACGCCATCGAATGTGAGCATTTGCCCACCAAAGTCAGTTACGACGACCCACTGCAGTCAGGTGGAGACCCCCGATGAGGACGACGAGCATGCAGATGAGCTTCCCTGAGACGGTTTCTGACAGTTTGTGCAGAAATTCTTTGGTTATGCAAACCGATTGTTGCAGCAGCTGTCCGGGTGGCTGGTCTTAGACGATCTCGGAGGTGAAGATGCTGAATGTGGAGGTCCTGGGCTGGTGTGGTTACACATGGTCTGCAGTTGTGAGGCCGGTTGGATGTACTGCCAAATTCTCTGAAACGCCTTTGGAGACTGCTTATGGTAGAGAATTGAACATTCAATTCACGAGCAACAGCTCTGGTGGACATCCCTACAGTCAGCATGCCAATTGCACGCTCCCTCAAAATTTGCGACATCTGTGGCATTGTGCTGTGTGATAAAACTGCACATTTTAGAGTGGCCTTTTATTGTGGCCAGCCTAAGGAACGCCTGTGCAATAATCATGCTGTCCAATCAGCATCTTGATATGCCACACCTGTGAGGTGGATGGATTATCTCAGCAAAGGAGAAGTGCTCACTAACACAGATTTATACAGATTTGTGAACAATATTTGAGGGAAATAGAACCTCCATCAGAACATAATGACCAGAGATGCTGGCTATATCCGGCAGCACCACGGAATCTATCCAACAGGCTGGCTGTATAGAAGTAGATCGGTAGATCGAGTTTTGTAAATCCAGGGTGCCCATACATGGATCGTAATTTGGCCGGTACCTGCTAAACTGTCTGAGATTTGATCCATGTATGGCCGGCTTTAGCCTTTAGTCAATCTTTAACTTGGTGGAGTGTTTTAAATATTTGCCTGCAGTTCAGTTGAACAGAAAAAGATGAGTAGTTTAATTCCAAGTAACTCTTCAGTTCTACTTGAGTTAACTATTAAGGAGTAATGAGTAACATATTGAGTGACATGTTGGTGAAAGCACTGCTTGTTCAATAGAAAGCATGGTCAACATTAGGATTTAAAGGTTAGTGCAAGCAAAATAAACGACTTCCATGCAAGCAAACACTAAACTACAAACTCGGCTCTTGCAGAATATCTGGAAGAAAATATTTGTTTTCAGGACCAGTGGAGTGATTGTTTAACCTCAACATATATTCCCATGAAATCCTATATTCCTTTAAAGAGACCCTGTCACCTGCTTCAAAAGCTGCAGGTAAAGTCAAGAATTTGAATTGCTTATTTATAGTGTTTTCCTTTCCAGAAGTTCTTTTTTATTCACTTGCAAAGTACCTTTGATCTTACTAAAAAACTGACTAGTCAGTTCCCTAGCACAACAGCCAGGGCAGGAGGAAAGGAGAATTGTATAGATTGTCACTTCAAAGTGTATGTCAAGATTTATCCATTGATGCAAGAACAGAAAAAAAAAATATTAAAAATTAAATTGCAAAAAATGCACTCCACTCTTAACCACTTGCCAACCGCCCGCCGCAGATATACTGCGGCAGGCTGGCTCGGCTGCGGGAACCGCCTTACCTGTACGGTAGTTGGCAGGAGCGCTCCTGGGGACGCGTGCCCGCCCCCATTAGGCAGCAGGGAAGACAAGCCACAGGACCAGCAGCCGCAATTGCCACCGGGCTTCCGCGATCGCTCCCCGCTGAGAGAGAACAACGGGCAGCTGTTGTAAACACAGCAGACCGTTGTTCTCTCTGGAATGATCACAGAGCTCCTGTGATCCTTCTGTTTAGGATCACAGGTCTCTGTGTTGATTCCACAAGCCCCTCTCCCATACAGTTAGAATACACTCCCCTAGGCTCACACTTAACCCTTTATTCACCCCTGTGTTAACCCCTTCCCTGCCAGTGTCATTATTACAGTAACAGTGCATATTTTTAGCACTGATTACTGTAGTAATGTCACTGGTCCCCCCAAAAGTGTCAAAAATGTCAGTTAGGGGTCCGTTCTGTCCACCGCTATGTCGCAGTCCCGCTATTAATTGCAGATCGCCACTATTACTAGTTTAAAAAAAAATGAAATTAAAAAAAATGACATAAATGTTTCCCCTAGTTTGTAGACACAATAACTTTTGTGCAAACCAATCAAAATTTGCTTATTGCGATTTTTAGAACAAAAATATGTAGCAGAAGACAAATTGGCCTAAAAGGATGAAAAATTTTCGATTTTTGATTTTTTTTTTCGGGAATGTCATATTGCAGAATGTGACTTTTTTTTTTTTTTTTTTTTCAGAATTGTCGCTATATTTTTTTTGTTTATAGTGCAAAAAATAAAACTCACACAGGTGATCGAATACCACCAAAAGAAAGCTCTATTTGTGGGGGGAAAAAGACATCAATTTTTTTTTAGATACAGCATCGCACGACTGCGCAATTGTCTGATGAAGTAACGCAGTGCCGAATCACAAAAAAACGGCCTGGTGATTAAGGGGGCAAATCCTTCCAGTCCAGAACTGGTTAAGGCGACAGAACGCTCAGATGTGAACAGGGGCCATTGAAATGAATGGATTTGTCTTGTTGGGCATTTATAGAGCAGAGGCTTAGAACAAAAAATCGCCCAAAAACGCCTAGATGTGAACACAGCGTAACACCGCGGCAAATCAAAGTCGCCCCGACTTTGAAGTCGCCCTTGCATCACGACTTCATTGCGGCATGCAAATGACTTCTCATAATAGAAGTCAATGCAAGTCGCTCCGACTTAGCCCAAAAGTAATGCAGGAACCTTTTTCTAAGTCGGAGCGACTTGAGTCGCTCTGATTAGAACGGTTCCATTGCACAGCATGGAGCGCTGACAAGTCAGAGTAGTGTGAACCATAAGAGCCTACATTCCCACCTAGGCGTTGCTATTTTTTTTTCAGATGTTTTAGTACAGGCGTTTTTAGGTTGACAAGTGACCAATAAAAAAAAAAACGCTCTAATCTGCCAAAAAAGAAGCTCATGTACTGATGTGAAGGGAGCCTAAAGCCACGGGGCGCACTGCAAGTCAGGCGCTTGGCTCGCGGTTGCAGTGCATGATGATTATTATTATTATTATACTGGATTTATATAGTGCCAACAGTGCCTCTTTATAAAGTGCTGTTTGGCAGAGAAAATAACATTTAAAAAAGGCGTTGGGGGGCAGTGGCGTAGCGTGGGGGGTGCAGGGGGGGCCAGCCGCACCGGGCGCAACATCTGGGGGGGCGCATCCGCAGTGTCTGTCTGTCTGACATACACAATTCACACACTGTCTGCGGCTGCCTCCATCTTTAGGCTGGGAGATGTCCAGCGCGGCTGCCCTATGGATGAAAATGGCAGGTCGGGACGGGGCTGGACTGTGCCTTACCTGTCCATTGGTGTAGGGTGGGGTGGCGTTGCAAGCCAAGCCCCACCTATGCCCCTTTCCTCACTGCTCAGTCAGTTTAGCAGCGAGTGAGTCAGCAGCCTGGCGTTGTCAGAGTGGGTTTTTTTTTTTTTAATCGCCTGATTAGAGCCAGAGGCTCTAATAGGCTTCAAAAAAGGGTGGACCCGGGGTGCAGAGCAGTGCACCCCGAGCCCACCCATTGTGTGACAATAGCGAATGAAAATTCGCAATTGTCACAGGGATCCTCCTCCTGGCCAATCAGGAAGCTTGTCCGAGACCCGCTTCCTAATTGGCCGAAAGGCGAACACATGCCATTGGCTGAGGAGGAGGCGGGAGGACTCGAGGAGACGCGGAGGACTCGAGAAGATGTGGGGAACTGAGGAGAAGCCACCGCTGCAGGTAAGTCTCTCTGCAATGAAAGGGGGCACACTGGTCTCTCTGCACTGAAGGGGGGCACGAGGATCTCTGCGTTGAAAGGGGGCATGCTGGTTATTCTGCGTTGAAAGGGGGCACGCTGGTCATTCTGCATTGAAAGGGGGCACGCTGGTCTCTCTGCATTGAAAGGGGGCACGCTGGTCATTCAAACTTGTATTTAGATGCATTTTACTTTAATTACATCAGTATTTTCATAACAAACAATACATGTGCTTAGGAGGTAAGGGTTTCTTTAACTAATCTAGTGGAAGAGACTCAAGGGCTAAAATCCCGCGGGTTAGGGGGCGCCAATTACTTGCCTTGCCCCGGGTGCTGACAACCCACGCTACGCCACTGTTGGGGGGTCCTCCTGAACACCTGACAGCAGCTGCACTCTGAACAGCAATCCACTGTGAATCGCTTTTCAGCATTTTGGCTGGTGTAAAAAAAATGCCTTTAGTTCTACTTTAAAACAGAAAGACTAATAGGAGCCCCCCAGTCATTCTAACAATGTACAGATAGAAGAGAATCCATGGTGTGAACCTACCTTATGGTCCTGCAGTAGAGAGTGCGGTAGGTGCTCCCCCATAGCCAGCGCTGTGGCCACCCTCCTCCCCTGTGTCTCCTGTAAGATGCGGAGTTCCTGTAGTCCGGCCAGTGCAGCTTGTATTCTCTCCCTGACCCTGCAGCGATCCCAGGAGCTGACAGCCATGGTGTCCCTTCCTCAGTCCTCAGTCCCTATAGTCTGCTATGAAGGACACAATAAGAAGGACCCCCCAGCAGGAGGCTGGAGCAGGATGTCATCTCTATTGTAATGACCGGAGGACACGATTCAGTCTGCACTCAGGACTGGTCGGGTGACTTTTCTAAGCTGCCCAATGTTAATGTTTGACACCTTCCTGAACGAAACTGCTGTGATCCCTCCCTCTCCTTTATTCCTATTCTAGTCCCTGAGCACCCCCCACTGAGCTCTACAACTAGTAGACTACAAGCACACTCCACCAGTCCCAGAGTAGTCCTCTTTTATGGCTCCAGCTTACTGCAATCACCTAAACTTCCCCGACAATAGGAAAAGCACTGAGAACTTGTCTGCACTGATTGGGCTGGGAAAAGAAAAATGACACTAAAGTATTGATCAACACACATATTACAATCTGATTGTACAACCTCCTCCAGGCCTCATTTACACCTGAGCATTGCGGGAACGTGCACTCCTACCTAATTCACGCATTAATGTGCGTGGCGCCTTGGGCTGTCCATTCACACCTGCAGGCTAAGGCTGTATTCACACCTGAGCGTATCGCTTTCAGGCGTTTTTTGGGCGTTTTTGTAGGCGTTTTTTCGAGCGTTTTTTGGGCGTTTCTCTGACGTTTGTTGGGCGTTTGTTGGGCGTTTTTTGGGGTGTTTTTTGCAGGCGTTTTGATGTATGTAAAAAAATGGGTGTGTTGAAAAATGCCCGTGAAACTCTGATAATGGCGTTTTAATGCATTTCTATGGGACCAGAACAGCTCTTGATCATCCCAAAAAGAAGCTCCTGTACTTTTTTGAGCTACAGACATTTTGCTTCAGGGGACAAAACACTCAGATGTGAACAGGGGCCATTGAAATGAATAGGATTTTGATTGTTGGGCATTTTGGATTTTCACGGATGAGCATTTTATGGGCTGAAAAATGCTCAGGTGTGAACAGGGCCTACGGCTCCATTCACACCTGAGCTTATCATTTTTAGGCGTTTTTTGGGCGTTTCTCAGGTGCTTTTTTGGGGCATTTTTCAGGTGTTTTTTTGAAGGTGTTTGGAGGCAGGTATTGACATCTAACAGAAACGCTTGTAATCTGCCAAAAAAAGCTCATGTACTTTTGTGAGCTTCAGGCGTTTCGCTTCAGGTGACAAAATGCTCAGATCTGAACAGGGGCCATTGAAATGAATGGGATTTTGCTTGTTGGGCGTTTTGAGACTTCAGAGATGAGCGTTTTAGGAGCTGAAAAACACCCAAGTGTGAGCAGGGCCTAAGGCTACATTCACATATAGGTGTTGCTTTTTTTACAGACGTTTTACAGGGGTTATTTTTAGGCGTTTTACAGGTGTTTTTGTGCAGGCGTTGTTCGGTTGACAAGTAACCAATGAAAAAAAATAAAAACGCCTGTAATCTGCCAAAAAAGAAGCTCATGTACTTTTTTGAGTGGCGGGCGTTTTGCTTGAAGTGACAGAACGCTCAGATGTGAACAGGGTCTATTGAAATTAATGGGATTTGTCTTGTTGGACATTTTTAGAGCAGAGGCTTAAAGCAGAAAATTGCCCAAAAACACCTAGATGTGAAGGGAGCCTAAAGCCTCGTACACACGCGTCGAAAATCGGCAGGGAATTTTCGTCCGACAACCGATCTGCCGATTTTCGGCTTGTTAGTATGATGCTTCTGACAACTGACTCCAACTTTTCGGCCGAAAAAAATCTGGTGTGCAGGCTATAAAATTTTTCTCCGCCGTCAAAACACGTCCGATTTTCGTGCAGTCAGTACAGATTTCGACAGGGAAAAATCTTATGAGCAAGACTGGGCATGCTCAGAGAAGAAAGAACACAAAGAAAGCAATCCAACACATGACATCACTTCTGAAGTAGAATTTTGTTGGGCGAGAAAATTAGTGTGCAGTCTAGGCACATTCCAACCAACAAAACACAACTCTGGACAAAAGACGGACGATCGGTCGGCCGATAATCGTTGCGCGTGTACTAGGCTTTAGGGTGGTCATACACGCTTCAATAAATGATCCATTTCTTTTTTATTGATCTCTTCTGATAGGAATAATTGGTCTATAGTCAACAACCTATTTAACCCATATGCCACACACTGGGAAGTGGGATTCAATTGTTATTTAACCACTTAAGCCCCGGAAGATTTTACCCCCTTCCACCTGGCCTATTTTGCAATTCGGCACTGCGTGAATTTAACGGACAATTGCGCGGTCGTGTGATGCTGTACCTAAACGAATTTGACGTCCTTTTTTCCCAGAAACAGAGCTTTCTTTTGGTGGTATTTGATCACCTGTGCGATTTTTTGATCATGCGCTATAAACAAAAAAAGAGCGTCAATTTTGCAAAAATAACAATATTTTTCAAATTTTTTTATATGAAATTCCCCAAAAAAAAATGTAAAAATCAAACTTTTTTAACATTTTAGGCCAATTTGTTTTATGCTACATATTTTTGGTAAACAAAATTGCAAAATTTTGATTGGTTTGCGCAAAAGTTTTTTGCGTTTACTAACTAAGGGAAAGATTTTTGTCATTTTTGTTGTTTTTTTTTAACGCATAATGGCGGCGATCTGCGATTTTTTTTGCAGTACTGCGACATTGCGGCGGACAGATCGGACCCTTGACTGACATTTTTGACACTTTTAGGGTTACCAGTGACATTACTACAGTAATCAGTGCTATACATATGCACTGTTACTGCAAAATGACACTGGCAGTGAAGGGGTTAACTTTTTTGGAGAGGGAGGGGTTAAGTGTGTCCCTAGGGGCGTGTTTCTAACTGTGATTGGCTGTGGCTTGAGGTGTAGGAACAGTGATCAACGGTCCTACATAGTAGAACCGTATGATAACTATTCCTACATAAGGGAGAATGACAGGCGGCTTGTTTACATTAGCCGCCTGCCTTTCTCTGGCTCTAACGGACGATCGCGAGTGCACACGCGCGGGGGGGGGGTTCCGTGACCGAGCGGCAGCGCGCATCCGGCGGCGTGTGCTCGCTCCCCAGAGCCTCACAGGCTAGTGACGTACCAATATATGTACTTGCGGCTGTCGGCAAGTGGTTAAGATATTATAAGAACAATCTAAATTTATCGATCACATCTCTGTTTGTCCCAATCAATCTCACAATCTGATCCATTGGGATACAATCACATTCATAAATGAAGTATCTCAGTGTCGCTGATCGACGCAAGATGATCAGTAATTTTCCACGGTGATGGATCAACTCAGTTTGATCAAAACTGAGCTATGTAGGAATAATTGATCTATAACAGTTCAATCGATATGACACACGCAGGGGAAGTAGATTTCCATCAATAGTTAAGATACAATCATAAGTTATTGATCACATTCCCCCCCATGTGTTCTCATAGTCTTATCAATCAAAATAAAATCACAAAACATATAGAAGATTCAATATACATCTACAAGTAAACATACTGGATGCCTTTAGGCTGGATACACACTATACAACTTTTGTTGTTAGATTTCCTTTAGATTTACCTTCAGCTATGTAGTGCAGGGGCCTGACTGATTACATACAAATTGAAAGTGTTTAGATTTGATCTCATATTATATGGTTTTGGTAAATATAAAGGAAAAAAATCTAAAGGCAATTGTATAGTGTGTAGTCTTATCTAACGACATCATATTATCAGCAACACCAGCTTGGAATAAGAATGTTCTTGAAGATGTCGCTTTCATTGATGTTTTTATATATATTTATATATATATACTGTATACATATATACATATACAAGTGCCTTTCTTTTTAATCATGTATAAATAAAACGTTATACTTTTTTAAATATGTTAGAAAAAATTGCAAGTAATGTTGGGACCGGCGCTACCACTTTAAAAGTGTTTGTGCAGTTATATACTTTACACGTTATAGAAAAGTGCATATAATTCTTGTAGTGCAAATAATCAAAAAGTGCTACGTGCTGTTAAAACATCAAAAGATTTAACATGGGCTGTGCTCAGTGTACCATATTATAAATATCATAGGTAATCATACATATATGTAAAGTGCCGAGTGCTAGTAATGCCAGATACCATGTGTTGTGATCCGTGCTAAAAACAATGTATGGCGTCGGTGGATAACCCACCAAAGACACCGCTGCTTACCGCACTCTTTGGGTCGGTACCTCGACACTCCTTGGTCACTAGATCAAAAGATAAGCCTTCCTTGCGTAGCATATGTTGTGTATAATGAAACAACTTAGCATCCACTCACAGTTTAGGGAGTTCACTTTCAGCTTAGAAGGTGTTCGCCGGGCCGCTTCCGCGTTCCACTGGCTCAAACCACCGTTCCCGGAAGTGACGTATTGACGTACACAAACCACGCCCTATGCGTTTCGTCATACGACGTCATCTGTTTTGTGTTTTTAGCACGGATCACAACACGTGGTATCTGGCATTACTAGCACTCGGCACTTTACATATATGTATGATTACCTATGATATTTATAATATGGTACACTGAGCACAGCCCATGTTAAATTCATTGATGTTTTAACAGCACGTAGCACTTTTTGATTATTTGCACTACAAGCACTATATGTACTTTTCTATAACGTGTAAAGTATATAACTGCACAAACACTTTTAAAGTGGTAGCGCCGGTCCCAACATTACTTGCAATTTTTTCTAATCCACTATCTCAGAGGTAGGTTGGAGGCAGCTTACACCACTAACCCAGTCCAATTTGGTACTGAAACTCCATAGCGCTGGTATATAACCCTTTTTCTTTTTTAAATATGTGTTTGTAATACTTGGGTACCGAGATAGTCCATTCATTCCCCATTGGGGGATCCTTCCCGATTACTACAATTATTAGGATGATGGTACCCTCCCATACCCCTGGTACTTGTTAAACCCTCTAAGGCCTATACCTTATTTATCAATCAAAATATGGTTGTATTTATGAACAAAGTATCTCAGCGCAATCAATAATATTGTTTATGGATTTAATCACACTAAAGTGTAAATTCACCTTTTCAGAAAAAAAATGAAAAGGTGATCTAACACCGTACACCCTCTTCCCCCCATTCCCTGCTGTATTTACCTCTGTGGGTAATGAGCTGTCAGTGCCCACGCAGCTGCAGCAGTGGTCCGGGAATTGACAGATCAGAGCAATTCTGATTGGTCAGCACGAGCACTTGAATATCACTCTGATCTGTCCTGAAAGTGCTGCAGAAAAAAGAGGGAGGAAAGAAGGGATTTCATACCCCCGGACCACTGCACCGGCTACATGGGCACTGACAGCTCATTACCTACAAGGGAAAGTACAGCGTGGACCGGAGGTGGGGGGGGGGGATGTAGGGTGTCGGTTCACCTTCATTTTTTCTTAAAAGGTAAACTAATGGAAGTCTTACTAAGCCCCCCTTTACCTCATGAGGCCATGGCGTCGGCGCTTTAACTATTTTCTGAGGTTATTTAAAAAGGGCTTAATCTCATAGGTCAATTGGGGTCCTTTGACCTCAAAGGTTCTAGAAGGTTAGCAGGGTCAAGTGGGGATTGGTCAGTTAAGCTGGATACACACTATACAACTTTTGTTGTTCAATTTCCTTTAGATTTACCTTGTAGTGAAAGGGTAGGCCTGATTGCATACAAATTGAAAGTGTTTAGGTTTGACCTCCTATTATATCATTTTGGTTAATCTAAAGGAAAAAATCTAAAGATAATTGTATTGTGTGTATCCAGCTTTAGGGTCACTTGACCTCAGAAACTTCTGGAATAGCTTTAGGGGGCTTATTTAACCACTTTACGTCTGCCTGCAGTAATATTACTGCGGCAGAGTGGCTCGTTATCGTCTGACGACGTAGTACTACGTCGTCAGACACTCCCCTTTCTCGGCGGCGCGCGCGCGCCGCCGGAGGCTCGCTCCCGCTGTTTTCAGTCACAGCGGGAGTCGGGCCAGGGGAGGAGCAGCGGCGATCGCCGCCACTCTTCCCCGATCGTCGGGGATCTAGTGTGGAGATCTGCCTGCTTGTGTAAACACAAGCGGGCGGATCTCCTAAGTGACAGGCAGGGTCAGATTGCAGGGTTCAGCATAGCTGAACCCTGGATCTGTCCTTGTGTCAGTCAGTCACCTCCCCCCACAAACGTCAGTAAGCACCAGGCATACATTAACCCCTCCCTCTCCAATAAAATGAACCCCTTCCCTGCCAGTGTCATTTTTACAGTAACAGTGCATATGAATAGCACTGATTACTGCAGTAATGTCACTGATACCCCCAAAAGTGTCAAAAATGTCAGTCAAGGGTCCGATCTGTCCGCCGCAATGTCGCAGTCCCGCAAAAAAAATAGCAGATCATTACGCGTTAAAAAAAAACCCACCAAAAATGACAGAAATCTTTCCCTTTGTTAGTAAACGCAATAACTTTTGCGCAAACCAATCAAAATACGCTTATTGTGAATTTTTTTACCAAACATAGGTAGCAGAAAACAAATTGGCCAAAAATTTATAAAAATTTAGATTTTTACATTTTTTTGGGGGGAATTTCATATAAAAAATGTGAAAAATATTGTTGTTTTTTCAAAATTTACGCTATTTTTTTGTTTATAGCGCAAAAAGTAAAAATCGCACAGGTGATCAAATACCACCAAAAGAAAGCTCTGTTTGTGGGAAAAAAAGGACATAAATTTCGTTTGGGTATGGGGTCGCACGACCGCGCAATTGTCAGTTAAAGTCGCACAGTGCCGAATCGCAAAAAGTGGCCTGGACGTAAGACAGCAAAATCCTCCGGTGGTAAAGTGGTTAAGCAGCCTTCCTGACAGGATTTTTGCCAGTTACCTCAGAGGATTCATCCCTGGAAATTCCCCTCCCAATACCGCCCAACAACCCCCGCCCCCCCCCCCCCGTCACGGCCTGTTTATGTGGTCGGTCCCTTTTGTTTTGCAAATATAATCAAAGGGGACATGTGAGAATATGTTTAAATGAAATGCTGGATCAGCCCGAGTCTTAGTGGCTGGGTTGAGTGTTGGTGATTTATGGATAAGTTTGATGTTGAAGATATTTAAGTTTAATAAAGTTTGATGATAATACATTTTTTTTAAATTAAACCAATAAACCAGGCTGTGGCCTATTTTGATCCAAATTGCTGTGTGTGGTCTGTTTATTTATGCATGTTTGCAGGTTTTTTGGCCTGACGCCTACGGTCCCATTGCACGTTGATCAGATAAAAATAATCTGAGCGCGTATGGCCACCATTAGATCTACCAGATTAGGTAGGGACTCCTACTGTATAGTTTTAGTAAAACTAAAGTTGATTGTACAAAAATTGTAGGGTCAAATTGTGATATGTGCAAAAAGAATAATCAGCGCAATTATAAAATATAAAGTGACACGGTGCTTAAACCCAATTAAAAGTAGGGTAACAAAATGCGAATAATAACAATCAACTGTGCAATGATATACAGCAGCTATATTAAAATGTCCTCACTAACAGAAGTAAGATGGTTAATTAGTAAATAAATATATACAGAGCTATATAAAACCCAAGGTGCTACATAAGCAATAAAGTGACAATGTTCTTAATAAAATATGCAAAAAATGATCTCATAAAGGTGCATTATAAAGTGTCCATAAAGTGCATTCCAAAAGGAGTGTGCATAAACAGTCCAATCCACAAATCGACCAAGCCGTGAAAATAAATATAAGGTGCTTGATAGGTGTCTCAATATTACAAAGTGCTCATAGCACCACCACCATCTAGCCACAAGGTGGCCTCTCACCTCACTGAGATGATATAAAAGCAATGAATCCTCAATCAGGGTGAGCTCAGATCAATGGATACCTCTTGCTGGACCAGTATTTCTCATGGACTTATGGACTCGGTCTGGAGATAAGCAAGTGTAGGGGTGTCAATCATCTGAGTCATTCAGCTGAGTCAGTTGTGTGTTATTTGATCTCCTAATGTTCTGTTCCACAGTTACAAACATGGGCACCAGACTCACTCTCACCATCTACAGTCTACATAGAAAAAGGTCAAAGGAACCATCCAGGAGTGACACCGTCTGCAAAACCAGGATTAAAGCGCAAAACAAATGGGAAAAATTAAATGATGAGTAATAAATAAATAATACAAAGTATGTATGCAATAAATACAATGCAAGATAAGTGTGCAATGAATATAATGCAAGGTGCAATAGTGCTTAATATAGAAAATGTGGATCAATAATAAATGTAAAGATTGTAAACAATATTCACATTAATGGGAATAAGGTGCGATTCGTGCATATATGAATAGTAACCGATATGACCATAAAACATGCACACCAAAAAAATGTGAATATAAATGAATGTAATGTAAACAATACTAATATAAAGTGCTGAGTGTGCAAAAGTGAACACAATGAAACATAACTGTATAAATCCAAGTGAATAAATGGCGACTGTGACTAAGCAAAAAATAGCTATCGCTTATTAAAGTGCTGATGGCGTTTTCCTGTGGTGTAAAAAATATATATAAAATTTATATATTGCACTCTCCAGAGGTGCACACTATCAAGTCCGTGGTAAGTGATCCAATGATATCCTTTGACATGACAGGTGCCGTCACCTTTCCACCCTATGTGACTGGGTCCTCATCTCCGCTTCTGCGACCTAGCGGCTAAGCATAGGTCTAAAAGCGCAATATGCCCCTCAAAGGCCACCTTTCCTGGAGCCAGGGATTATGCGTCAGCCCCTCAGTGAAGCGTCACTCTCCGGATAACACCCCTCATGGAAATCGGTAGTTGTAACATGAAAGGAAGGGGGACTTGAATAGTGCTTATACCTCACAGTAATCAGTGCCAAATATTAGGCACTGTTACTGTATAAATGACACTGGCAGGGAAGGGGTTAACACTGGGGGTGATCAAAGGGGTTAATGTGTATCTAAATATACTTACTAACTGTGTGGGGGGATGGTTCTGTGACAGGCACAGAGAGATCAGGGTTTCAGCTTAGCTCTCCCAGCCTGTCTGACAGAAGACTGTAATGTATGTGAACAAAGCAGGGAACTACAGGTCCTCAGTGGCTCCTATCAAGGCACCTCAGTGGGAAGTCTATGGGAAGGAAAAAGTGTGGCAGAAAACGCTGCACAACGAGAAGAGGTGACCGGACCCTGAGGAAGATTGTGGAGGACCGATTCCAGACCTCGGAAGCAGTGGACTGAGTCTGGAGTAGAAACATCTAGAGCCACCGTGTACCGGCGTGTGCTTTGATACAGCACTCTGGGAACAGCCTATTCGTTCAGAAATTTCTTTCTGTGTCTTACCCTCTTGCTTGAGGGTGTCAATGATGGCCTTCTGGACAGCAGTCAGGTCGGCAGTCTTACCCATGATTGTGGTTTTGAGTAATGAACCAGGCTGGGAGTTTTTAAAAGCCTCAGGAATCTTTTGCAGGTGTTTAGAGTTAATTAGTTGATTCAGATGATTAGGTTAATAGCTCGTTTAGAGAACCTTTTCATGATATTCTAATTTTTTGAGATAGGAATTTTGGTTTTTCATGAGCTGTATGCCAAAATCATCAATATTAAAACAATAAAAGGCTTGCACTACTTCAGTTGTGTGTAATGAATCTAAAATATATGAAAGTCTAATGTTTATCAGTACATTACAGAAAATAATGAACTTTATCACAATATGCAAATTTTTTGAGAGGGACCTGTATGTGAACTATGTAAACAAAGCAGGCGGGTCTCTGATGATCGCGGGAGGCCAGCGGCAATCCTCCCATGGCCTGTGTTTAGACACAGCGGGAGAGCGGTTCCGGCGCACGCGAGCCGCCGAGACCTCGTCCACGAAATCACGTAGTACTAAGTGATTTTGCGCAGCCGAGCCGCCCTGCCGCAGTAATACTACGGTGGGCGGTCGGCAAGAGGTTAAATATAGGCACCACACTGGCCTCGCGCCAATCCAGTGGTACTATTCCAGTCCTTAACGAGTCCCTAAAAATTAGAAACAAAGGCTTTGAAGTTACAGCTCTCAATTCTTTTAGGATGCGTGGGTGGATGCCATCTGGTCCAGGCGCTTTATCCACCCTTATTCTGTCTAAATATTTCTGGACCATATCACTTTTGAGCCATTGTGGATCATTCGGGGCTGTATCAATACCATCCTCATTATGGTCATGAGCTCCCCAATGCTCCTTTGTATACACAGAGCTGAAGAAAGTTTTTAATAAATTTGCCTTCTATTTGTCCCCAGTCACCCACTCCCTTTTTTTGTAAAGGGCCTACATGCTCAGACCTAACCTTTTTACTATTAATATATTTGAAGAATTTTTTGGGGTTTGTCCTACTATCTTTTGCAATCTGTCATTCATTTTGAATTTTTGCAACCTTGATTTCCTTTTTACATATTCTGTTATATTCTTTATAACAATTAAACGATGATAGTGTTCCTTCATTTATATATTTTTTAAAAGCTCTCTTCTTATTATTTATAGCTTTTTTAACTTTAGCCGTGAACCACATACAGTAGGTTTTATTTTTAGCCTTTTAAACTTATTGCCCATGGGAATATACTTTGCAGTGAGTTTGCATACAGTCTTTTTGTAAAATTCCCATTTCTGTTCTGCACTTAGAAAATCGGCCAACATTTCTCAATAATCCCCTTTATTGTTTATATTGGGCACTATAATGTGTAAAAAAATATATAAAAAATGTTTTTTCCTTCTGTTATATATATATATATATATATATATATATATATATATATATACTGCTCAAAAAATAAAAAAAATGAAAGGAACACTTTGAAAACACATCAGATCTCAATAGGGGAAAAGATTGTGCTTGATATCTATACTGATATGGACTGGGTAACATATTAGGAAGGAAAGGTTGCCACATTGTTTGATGGAACTGAAAATGATCAACCTACAGAGGGCTGAATTTAAAGACACCACAAAAATCAAAGTGAAAAAATTATGCAGTAGACAAGTTCATTTTGATGAAATTTCATTGCTGAAATTTCATTGCAGCAACTCAAAATGGTACTCCTGAGACGACGGATGGTGTCCTGAGGTATTTCCTCCCAGATCTGGACCAGAGCATCACTGAGGTCTGTGTGTCCCTCCATGGAGGTCTGTGTGTCCCTCCATGGATATGCCTCCGTAGACCATCACTGACCCACCACCAAACTGGTCATGCTGTTACATGTTACATGATGTTACAGGCAGCATAATGTTCTCCATGGCTTCTCCAGACCCTTTTACGTCTATCACATGTGCTCAGGGAGAACCTGCTCTACTCTCATCTGAAAAGCACAGGGCGCCAGTGGCAGACCTGCCAATTCTGGTTTTCAATGGCAAATGCCAATTGAGCTCCATGGTGCCGGGCAGTGAGCACTGGGCCCACTAGAGGACGTCGGACTCTCAGGCCACCCTCATGAAGTCTGTTTCTGATTGTTTGGTCAGAGACATTCACACCAGTGGCCTGCTGGAGATAATTTTGTAGGGTTTTGGCAATGCTCATCCTGTTCCTTCTTGCACAAAGGAGCAGATACAGGTCCTGCTGATGGGTTAAGGACCTTCTATTGCCCTGTCCAGCTCTCCTAGAGTAACTGTCTGTCTCCTGGACTCTCCTCCATGCTCTTGAGATTGTGCTGGGAGACACAGCAAACTTTCTGGGAATGGCAGATATTGATGTGTTATCCTGGAAGAGTTGGACTACCTGTGCAACCTCTATATGGTCCAGGTATTGCCTCATGCTAAAAGTAGTGACATTGACCCTAGCCAAATGCAAAACTAGTGAAAAACTGTCAGAAAAGATGAGAAGGGTAAAATATGTCAGTGGTCTCCACCTGTAAAACCATTCCTATTCTGGAGATTGTCTCATTGTTGCCCATCTAGTGCACCTGTTGGTTTTTTTTTCTCTTTATTTTTTTTTTCCCTCCCCAACACAGTTTAGATCTTTCTGAATGAATTTTATGTGCTTTTACCTGTGTTATATACCATCTCTATATACTTTTATAAGTAATTTCAATGGTATTCACATCCTTCGCAAAACAGTATATGGCTCTCAGTATAAAGGCCCGTACACACGTACCGATCGTCGGCCGAAAAGCTTCGGCTGACGACCGATCTGCCGATTGTAGGCTTGTTAGTATGATGCTTCCGACAGCCGACAGCGCACTTTCGGCCGAAAAGAATCTGTCTTGCAAGCATGAAAATTTTTGTATGCCGACACCAGAGCGGCCGATTGTTCGCCAGTCAGTACAGAATTCGGCCGACAGATAGCAGATTTGCAAGACTGGGCATGCTCAGAAAAGAAAAAACACAGGGAAAGTTAACCATTACATGACATCACTTCTGCAGTCGGCTGTAGTCGGCGGACAAAATTCTTGTGCAGTCTTTTGCACTTTTCAACAGACACCGACAGCCCTGGATAAAAGACGGCCGATCGTTCGGCCGACGATCGGTACCTGTGTACGGGGCTTTACACTCACTTTGTGCTCTTCTAAACGTGATCCAATCTCTTCTTCCCAAGTTTCAATGAATGGAGGTCTCCCCAGTCTCACCATCTCTGTTAACATCTTGTAAATCTGAGATATACCGTGTTTTATTTTTGTTAGTGGGTACAAAGATTTCCACTATGTTTAAATCATTCTCATTTCTAATTGGTTGTGGCAGAGATCTCAAAAAATAATTTAACTGCTGATATCTCCATTTGGTTAACATTAGTTTCCCACCCCTAGTGTTGAGTTCATTGTATGGTCTTATCTTTCCACCTTGTGTTATATCTTTTAACTGCATGTCCCTTATCCAATTCCCAAATTGTGTCTCATCTCCACTCTCCAGGTGTAAAATATCTTGTGCGGTTTAATGGTATTAGAGGTATTAGACTAGAATTATATTCCCATTTTGCCTGTCTATAAATCATATCCCATATTTTAAATACAACTCTTGTCAATTCATGTGTATCTATGTACATTTCCCTATATTTTTATTTAATTGTGTTCTATTTAGTCTGTTTTCAATCTGAACCCATCTTTTATCTGAATTTTTTTTTGTCCTCTCTAACATACATGAAATTATAACTGCTGTGTAATATCTTTTAATATCTGGTGCAGCTAATCCACCCTGTGATTTGTCCCTACTAATAAGAACTGCTTACTGTATTCTAGGCTTTTCCCCCTGCCATTTACATTTCAGAAACATCTTCTTTATTGTTCTAAAATATACCTATGAAATAGCATCTGGTGACATTTGAAGTTTATATATGATTATAGGTAATATTATCATCTTAATTGCACTTATTCTCCCCAACCACAAGAGTGGCCGGCTCAATATTTTTTTAATATCTGCTTTTGTCTCGTTTAGCATGGGTATATCATTTTATGGATAAAGGTTTTTTTATTGATGAAGTTAAATTTATTCCAAGGTATTTTAATTTGATCTTCACCCAGGTAAATGGGAATTCCCTCTGCAATACCAGTCAATCTTTATTATTTAATGTGATATTCTAGATTTCTGATTTTATTGGATTTATTTTTAAATTTGATAAATCCCCATATTTCTTTAGTTCCTTCATCACATTTGGAAGGGTTATTCTAAGGTTAGTCATAAAGAACAAAACATGGTTGGCGTATGCTGCCACTTTATGTTCCTGTTGTCCGACCTTTACTCCTATATCTACATCATTCCTCATTGTCGCTAATAATTGTTCTAGCGACAAGACGAATAACAATGGTGAAAGAGGACACCCCTGTCTTGTCCCAATACACATTTTAAATTGAGGGGATATCCTACCATTTACCTTTACCAAAGCCATTGGGTTCCTATATAATGCCCTAATCCAATTAATCATTTTCGGACCAATACCAAAATCATCTATTGTTCCTTGCAGAAACTCCCAATCCACCCTGTCAAATGCTTTCTCTGTATCTATTGATAACAGGAGGGTTGGGGTATCAAATCCTCTGAATTTATGTAGTTTCACCAATGTTCTAATTCCATTATCCCTCCCCTCTCTACCTGGAATAAATTCTGTCTGATCTGGATAATCCAGTCCAACATTAAATCTTTTAGTCTAGTTGCTAATACTTTTGCATATACAGTGCCTTGCGAAAGTATTCGGCCCCCTTGAACTTTGCGACCTTTTGCCACATTTCAGGCTTCAAACATAAAGATATAAAACTGTAATTTTTTGTGAAGAATCAACAACAAGTGGAACACAATCATGAAGTGGAACGAAATTTATTGGATATTTCAAAAAATTATAACAAATAAAAAACTGAAAAATTGGGCATGCAAAATTATTCAGCCCCCTTAAGTTAATACTTTTTAGCACCACCTTTTGCTGCGATTACATCTGTAAGTCGCTTGGGGTATGTCTCTATCAGTTTTGCACATCGAGAGACTGAAATTTTTGCCCATTCCTCCTTGCAAAACAGCTCAAGCTCAGTGAGGTTGGATGGAGAGCGTTTGTGAACAGCAGTTTTCAGTTCTTTCCACAGATTCTCGATTGGATTCAGGTCTGGACTTTGACTTGGCCATTCTAACACCTGGCTATGTTTATTTGTGAACCATTCCATTGAAGATTTTGCTTTATGTTTTGGATCATTGTCTTGTTGGAAGACAAATCTTAGTCTCTAGTCTTTTGCAGACTCCATTAGGTTTTCTTCCAGAATGGTCCTGTATTTGGCTCCATCCATCTTCCCATCAATTTTAACCACCTTCCCTGTCCCTGCTGAAGAAAAGCAGGCCCAAACCATGATGCTGCCACCACCATGTTTGACAGTGGGGATGTTGTGTTCAGGGTGATGAGCTGTGTTGCTTTTACGCCAAACATAACGTTTTGCATTGTTGCCAAAAAGTTTGATTTTGGTTTCATCTGACCAGAGCACCTTCTTCCACATGTTTGGTGTGTCTCCCAGGTGGCTTGTGGCAAACTTTAACCACTTGCCGACTGCCTAACGCCGATCTACGTCGGCAGTCAGCCCCTCACAGGCAAAGTGACGTAGGGCTACGTCACTAGCTTGTGAGGGTCTAGGGAGCGAGCGCGCGCCCCCGGAGGCGCGCTCCCGCTCCCGTGTGGTCACGGACCCCCCCGCGCGTGTGACCGGCGGACCCGATGTCCGCCGGTCACTCGGCGATCAGCGGGGGAGAGGGAGAATGTCAGGCAGCTTGTGTAAACAAGCTGCCTGTCATTCTCCTTGCTGTTAGGATACTGATCACTCGGATCTAGTATGTAGATCCGTTGATCAGTGTCCATACAGCTCAAGCCCCAGCCAATCACAGTAGAAAGCACGCCCCTAGGGATACACACAGCCCCTCCCTCCCAAATAAAGTTAACCCCTTCACTACCAGTGTATTTTTACAGTAACAGTGCATATATATAGCACTGATTACTGTAGAAATGTCACTGGTAACCCCAAAAGTGTCAAAAATGTCAGTCAAGGGTCCGATCTGTCCGCCCCAATGTCGCAGTACCGCAAAAAAAATCGCAGATCGCTGCCATTACACGTTAAAAAAAAAAACAACAAAAATGACAGAAATCTTTCCCTTCGTTAGTAAACGCGATAACTTTTGCGCAAACCAATCAAAATACGCTTTTTGCGATTTTTTTTACCAAACATAGGTAGCATAAAACAAATTGGCCGAAAAAGTAAAAAAATTTTGATTTTTAAATTTTTTTTTTGGGGAATTTCATATAAAAAAATGTGAAAAATATTGCTATTTTTGCAAAATTGACGCTCTTTTTTTGTTTATAGCGCGTGATCAAAAAATCGCACAGGTGATCAAATACCACCAAAAGAAAGCTCTGTTTGTGGGAAAAAAAGGACGCCAAATTCGTTTAGGTACAGCGTCGCACGACCGCGCAATTGTCCGTTAAAGTCACGCAGTGCCGAATCGCAAAATACCCCCTGGTCGGAATGGGGGTAAAATCTTCCGGGGCTTAAGTGGTTAAAGGACACTTTTTTGGATATCTTTAAGAAATGGCTTTCTTCTTGCCACTCTTCCATAAAGGCCAGATTTGTGCAGTATACGACTGATTGTTGTCCTATGGACAGAGTCTCCCACCTCAGCTGTAGATCTCTGCAGTTCATCCAGAGTGATCATGGGCCTCTTGGCTGCATCTCTGATCAGTCTTCTCCTTGTATGAGCTGAAAGTTTAGAGGGACGGCCAGGTCTTCGTAGATTTGCAGTGGTCTGATACTCCTTCCATTTTAATATTATCGCTTGCACAGTGCTCCTTGGGATGTTTAAAGCTTGGGAAATCTTGTATACAAGATCCGGCTTTAAACTTCTCCACAACAGTATCTCGGACCTGCCTAGTGTGATCCTTGTTCTTCATGATGCTCTCTGCGCTTTAAACGGACCTCTGAGATTATCACAGTGTAGGTGCATTTATACGGAGACTTGATTATACACAGGTGGATTCTATTTATCATCATTAGTCATTTAGGTCAACATTGGATCATTCAGAGATCCTCACTGAACTTCTGGAGAGAGTTTGCTGCACTGAAAGTAAAGGGGCTGAATAATTTTGCACGTCCAATTTTTCAGTTTTTTATTTGTTAACAAAGTTTGAAATATCCAATAAATTTCATTCCACTTCATGATTGTGTCCCACTTGTTGTTGATTCTTAACAAAAAATTACAGTTTTATATCTTTATGTTTGAAGCCTGAAATGTGGCAAAAGTTCGCAAAGTTTAAGGGGGGGCCGAATACTTTCGCAAGGCACTGTAGTTATGTATCTACATTCAATAGTGCTATTGGTCTGTAATTGGAACAAAGGGTTGCGTGTTTTCCTTCTTTGGGTATTACTGTAATGTGTGCCTGTAATGAATCTGGTCGCATTTCCCCCCATTCTCCTATCCCATTCATATAAGTGCAAAGTTTCGGTAATAGTATTTCCTTGAAAAAATAAACCGACAAAAGTCCTCCCTGCGCTTATGTTAATGTCTACTCCAAAAAGACTGCCACTGCTGTTCATCAATAAATAGTTGAAACCAAAATAAAACCAATAACACAGCGCAAACCAGTGAAATAACTGTGTGTGATACTGAACACATATAACCTTAATCCACACTAGAATGTGTGCGATAGCTATACATCATAATCTTAGGTGAGATTTTTTAGCCCTTGAGAATATGGACTAACTGTGTTAGGTGATTTCACAAATTGTTTCACTTGTTTATATATTTCTTTCACATTTTCTTCACATAAGTTTGTGTATATATATTATTTATTTTCAAGATTATTATTATTATTATTATTTCCTAAGATTATGATGTATAGCTATCACACACATTCTATTGTGGATTAAGGTTATATGTGTTCAGTATCACACACCGTTATTTCACTGGTTTGCGCTGTGTTATTGGTTTTATTAATAGTATTTCCTTAAATCTTCTATAATACTGGGTGGTAAATCCGTCCGGACTTGATCTTTTCCCAGTCGGTGAACTTTTTAGTGCCTCTGTTATTTCTTTTTGCGTAATTGGTGTCTCTAGTGCTAGTAATTTATCTACTGGTAGTTTTGGCAGTTTTGATTCTTTTATATATTCTTGTATCCTTTGTTTTCTACTTTGTTCTGCTTCATATGACTCCTTTTGCCGTACATTGTATAATACGTCATAATAGGTTTGGAAAGCTTTAGCTATATCTGTTGTTGAATATACCATATTCCCCCTGTGATCTTTTTTTTTTTTTTTCTATGTCATTTTTGTACTTCTTATTTTTTAGCATTCTTGCTAGGTATTTCCCTGGTTTATTTCACCATTTACATCTTTCCTTGGCGACTCTTTTAAATTTACATCTAGTCTCTTCTTCCAATAGTTCCTTTAATTCTTCACTTTTCAATACCAAGGCGTGTTGTATCCCGCCATCTAAACTCTTTTTGTGTATCAGTTCCATCTCATGTATTTATTAATAATCTATTTATGTTAATAGTTCTTTCCTTTTTTCCTTTTTTTTCCCCTGAAGCCTATTGAAATAAATATTCCTCTGATATATGATTTAAGAGCCTCCCATACGGTAGCATTTGAGATATCTAGGATTTAGTTTTCTGAAAAATATTGTTCCAGTTCTTTCTCTATACTTTTACCTATTTCTGCGTCCAATATTAGGTCTTCATTAATCCTCCAAATATTTATCCTTCTCTGAGATCCTGGGATTTTTATTTCCATTATCACTGGGGCCTGGTCAGATATAGTTATAGTTCCTATTGATTTACTCATGAGAGCCTAGGGATGTAACGATATCAAAATCTCACGGTACGATACAATTTCGATATTGACCTCACGGTACGATATTTATTGCGATATTGTGGAAAAGCTCATGGTATTGTTAAATAGCTCATGATAGTGTTTGTGATGATAATAGCGAAAAAATACCGACATTTATTCTGCTTTTGCCAGTCAACAGGCAATTTATTGTTGTATTTATGGATCCATGACAACATAAAACACTGATCACATAGTGCTTTTAAAGTGCAAGTTGTAGTCAGGAACATCAATATTCTGTATAGTAATATTTGGTTGCATAACTGATTCTTCTGTGCAATGTTCAAGTTAAGAAGCAGCTAGAACAATTGTAAACAAACAATAGGCAATTCCGTTTAAGTGCAAACAAAGATCAAGTTAAGTCAGGTTTAAATGTGCAAGGCAAATAAAGGCAGCCTTTTAAAACTGGTATTTAGGAACATAACTTAAACTTAAATAAAATAGTCCGTCAAAAAGCCTTTAAAAAAAACACTGACCCATCATTTAGCTTATGTTCACGTTTTTCATCAGAAAGATCAAAATATCTACATTGCAAGAAAAAAAAAAAAAAAACAGTAAAAAAAATCCTTAAACTCTGGTCTATGTAGTTAACAATGATTTGTTCTGCGGGACTGTGTTTATTCCTCTTGCTTTTTGACAGACACCTGTCCTTTTAATATTGTAACCCAACCACGACGATATCGAGACACAACCACGACGATATCGAGACGACCACGACGATACGATATCGCGATATCTTCGATATCGTTACATCCCTATGAGAGCCTCTATTGATCTATGTTCTATCATAATATAATCTAGCCTCGAGTACATAGAGTGCACCACAGAGTGGAATGAATATTCTCTATCCCCTGAATGTTAGGCTCTGCAAGCATCCACCAATTGACAGTGAAAGAGTGTATTCTTTACCAACCTAAGTTGGCGTCCTCCCATAGCCTGTGCACTGGACGTACAATCCAGAGAAGGATTTATACAAAAATTGAAGTCGCCTGCTAGGAATATGCCGCCCTTTTTACAAAAAGTCAGTTTATCTAATATCTTCTTTAAATATCCTCTCTGATTTTTATTTGGGCAATACACATTTGTCAAGGTACAGTGCATTCCTAGCAACCGACCCTTCAAGAATATATATCGACCCTCTGGGTCGACCAATCTTTCTTCCAGAAAGAATCTCACATCCTTCGAGAAACCAAGTGCCACCCCCTTTGCTCTCTTGGTTGGTGTATCCCCATAATACCAGACCGGGAAGTATTTAGAGTATATTTTTATGTTTGTATGCAATATGTGTTTCTTGCAAAAATACTTTATTGTCAAAGTTTTGTCTAAGCTCTTCTAATACCTTATGTCTTATGTCTTTTAGTTGGTGTGTTTATTCCTCTAACATTATATATCAATAGTTTTACGGAGTTCATGTCATCTCTCCTTCTCCTCCTAAAGTTTTTTACACCTCCATCTCCCATCCTGCCTAGGCCAGAAGCAAGAACAGAGGAGTCCTTTAATAATAAACAGGGGCTTATTCCTAAATTCGGAAGGGGAGACGACATCAACAAATATTAACGTGAATTTGGCACATCATTGTTCCCTTTTTTGATCCCCCCAACCCCCACCCATCCCCTGTCCCCCATTCCCTAACCCCACCCCCCCCTCCCCTCCCCAACTCTGCATCAGGCATGTTGTTGGTTTGAACCTCTCATGGCATTGGAGTTCATAAAAAAATTCCACTGGGGCCCACCTTGCCCCACTACTCCTTCCCTCACGTGAGCCTCATTTCCCCTCCTGGAGTATACGATCTATACCTCCCATGTTTACTGACATTTTCCTTCCCCCTCCCTTCCCATCCGTCCAGACCCCCCCCCCCATAGTCCCCCACCAGAAACCAGCTGTTTTTTGTCACTATTTGATAACTAATCAACATTGTTCCTCTTCTTGCGTTGATTCTTCTATTTCTATATCTTCAGTCCAGCCTGGCATTTTTGGAGCTGAAATTTCAAAAATGTTCTACAAAAGTCTTTTTGTCTCCTCTGGAATTCTCAGTCTTGCCATTCGACCATCTCTTCTTCCTATTAGACAGGCTGGGAATCCCCAATTGTATCATAATCCATGCTTTTACGTTGATTCCACCAATGGCTTTAATAATCTCCTACTTATTAGCGTTTCCTGGGATAAGTCTGTAAAGATCTGAATATTAACACTTTCATAAGTTATGGGTGACTTTTTTTTTCTTCAGACTTTCCTAGATCTGGGCCTTTTCCTGATAGCTCTGAAATCTTATAATTATGTCTCTGGGGTCATCTGCTGGTATGCCAGTTGGTTTTCCTGATCTGATGAACTCTCTTTACTGCTCCTTTTCCTCTCTATTTAACAGAGGGTTAAAGATTTTTCTCATTTTGTCTGTTAGGTCCTCATCTTGCATCGATTCTGGTAATCGATCCTCCATTTTGTAGGCAAGGCTTCTATGTTCCTTTTTAAGGTCTTTCAAATCTCTTTTCAGGTCTTTTATTGTTTGAACGTAGTTGTCTTGCTTTTTTTCCAGGTCTTCCACTCTCATTATTAAATGACCTAAATCCTTATGCATTATTGTCAACTCTGTCTTTAGAGATTTTTCTAATACTGCCAGCATAGCCGCCATTTCACCCGTCATGGGCAATTGGTCCCCAGCTGTCTTCTCTGGATTGTAGTCCAGTTCTGTAATCACTTCTTGTTGATCTGATCTTAGTTGCACTGTAGAATCCAGGCTCAATGCTGGTCTACTTTGCCCACTTTTTTCTTTCACTTCAATTTGTTTTTTACGTGTCCCTTGCAATTTCACTTGGATCTGTTTTGTCTGTGATGTCTTCTTGTATTAAAAATTTTTTTATTGTTCCTGGGCTGGCGCTCATTTTGGGCAACTTTGCTGTTACTCAGCTTTTTATTACTTTACCTCTCATACTGTGCTATTTAATTTCCAGATCCCAAAAAGGCTCAAAATCCTTACACAGGTCTCCTATTCTATTAGAGTCAATTTACTCTAGCAATCACAAACACTCTCAGAGAATCGCTTTATTTTGATCAGAGAGACAAGAGAAACACAGTTTTATGACTTTGTTTTAGGAGGATTTACAGGAGGGTTACAGGAGACAGGAGATAAGGAAATAATTGGATTGGTCTCACCACTTCTGTTTCTTGTAATACAGTAAACCCCCGCTCCATCGCGGTTCAGTTTTTGCGGTCCCGGTATATTGCGTTTTTTTTTGTAATATTATTTTACTATACAATTCATTAAAAAAGAAATAGTTTTGTGTTTTCCATAGCTTTTGCTATTTCTCTCAGTATCTTTTATGTGTTTAAATGAGTTTCTATTGTTTTAAAAGTGTGTTTAAAGACCTTAAAATGCTTTTACACGTACAGTGACAGTAAAAAAAACATGCCTACAATGCATTTTAATAGGGTTTTTCTATTTCGCGGATTTTCACTTTTCGCGGCTGGGTCCGGAACGTAACCCCCGCAATGGAGGGGGGTTTACTGTATCCGATATGGAGCTGCCAGTCCTTTTAAATATCAACAGGCTTACTGCTCTCCCAGACTCCTGCATATCTCTGAGGCTTTCTCTTTCTGTCACAGGGGAGCACACTGTACCTTCCCTGACCCCACTGGCCATACGCCAGCAGCTTGCACCTCCTCCTCACAACTCCACGCTGCCACGAGCGATCTGTACTGAATCTACTTTGCGCCAAACGCCAGAGGGATGGAGGCTGGGGTGAATCACGCCAGCCAAGAGCAGATGGATCAGCTCCCCTTCTCTCCCCCTGCTGAGCTTCGCTGCGTCCGCTTCCTTCTGCCTTCAGACCTCCGTTGTTCCTAATGCAGAATCTCGGCGTGATCTCAGCGGGGGGGGGGTCAAGCAATCACAGGCAGGGGGGGTGGACATTGAGGGCTCAGATATCCACTAGATCATGGCGGGATAGTGCTGCTACTCCTCTAACGAGCACTGCACACACACCTCATAGGCTCCTCCCCATTAGTAGTGCACCTGTTGTTATTTGCATTAACACCAAAGCAGCTGTAAATGATTAACAACCCCCTCTGCTACTTAACTGACCAGTTATTTTGTTGAGAAGTATGTATATAACTATATATAAACATAGATAGATAGATAGATAGATAGATAGATAGATAGATAGATAGATAGATAGATAGATAGATAGATAGATAGATAGATAGATAGATAGATAGATAGATAGATAGATAGATAGATAGATAGATAGATAGATAGATAGATAGATAGATTTATAAAAATTTTCTTCTTTTTATTCCTTTCACATTATCAATTTCCCTATCTATACTATTTTCATAATATCCTTTAGATTTAAACTTATCTTTCAATATTTCTGACTGTTTAATAAAATCCCCTTTATCAGTGTAGTTCCATTTGATTTGTATAAACTGTCCCCTTGATATGTAAGACAACCATCTCGGAGGATGACAGCTTTATATAGGAATTTAACCATTTTGATCTATTTTTATGTAAATCTTTGTTAGAATAGTAGTATATGTTTTGTTCTCCCAAAAATATAAAGTCAAGTCGCAAAAAGAATTGTTTGGTCTTTATTATATTCATTTGTCAATACGATCCCCATATCATTCTTCTGAACTTCTTCCAAACAGAACCAAAGACTAATCAATTCCCTTCAAGATTATCATGATATCATCAATACACCATTTATAGAAGTTAATCTGTGGCCACCATCCATTAAATACGTAATTTTTCTCCCATTCGTCCATATGCAGAATGTCTAGGTTGAGCTAAAATGTTGTCCCCATCACCACCACATTTGTTGTACCTAAAACTGACCTTAGAACCAGAAAAAAATTATATTTTTCAAACAAAACCGTAGACACTCCAAAAAAAATAGTTTTTGTGATTTGGGTATACTGTTAACTCTTTCTAATGCAATTTTAAAAGCTTACTCCCCTTCAAAGAGCAATGCAGGTGTAAATAAGCGCATATTCTATCTGTCTGTGGTTTATTTTCATACTATATAATGTGCTGTTACCTACTGTGACATTAACATTGATAGCTCATTTGTTTTATACACAAATACATGACAGAACCATCAGACCTTTCAGGCATATCCTCTTACAGGAATCAACAAAATGAATTGATCTCATTCTCAACATACAGGTTAGTCAAACCATTTATTTATTAAATAAGGGGCTTACTGCAAAATGTACACTTCCCTCCTAAAGAATGACTTATTCTGAATCATCTATTGAATGCAAATGAAGCATTGTTGTGTGACAGGATTTACTTTTTAGAAAGAATTGAGGAAATTTGACTAATACTATAACATACTAAAAAATCTAATCATTGGAAACTTAAAAAAAACTTGCTTTCAACTTTTATGTCTTAAAAAATGTATTCACACTCCTATTCACACCTGCTGGCTCATAATTATATTTTTTAAATATTAGAAATAATAATAAGAATAATATATAATATTTTTTCTTCCGTTTTTACAGAGCAAAAAGACAGTTTTACCTGTAATAATATTAAAGTTTAACTAAGGGCTAATTTACACTTGTTTAAAATACTAACGCTTATCAAATGCACCTATATCTTGAATGCGCGTTAATAGGTGCGTTTGATAAGTGTTTAATGAGCATTTACGGTGCAGTCAGCAAGCGTTTTTGACTTGTTAACCTGCACCACAAACACCTACAATAGGTGGTTTTTAACCACTTAAGCCCCAGCCCTATTTCGGACACTTTTTGTTTACAAGTTAAAACCAGTATTTTTTCCTAGAAAAGTACTTAGAACCCCCAAACATTATATATATTTTTTTAGCAAAGACTCTGGAGAATAAAATGTCGGTCATTGCAATATTTTTTGTCACGCGGTTTTTGCGCAGCGGTCTTTAAAACGCCATTTTTTTGGAAAAATTTTGAAAAATCACATTTCACTGCATTTAAAAAATACTAAACAGCAAAGTTAGCCCATTTTTTTGTATATTGTGAAAGATGATGTCATGCCGAGTAAATAGATACCCAACTTGTTACGGTTTAAAATTGACCCCCCCCGGGATGGCGACAAACTACGGTCAATAGAGATTTCAATAGGCTACGCTTTAAATTTTTTTTAACAGTTACCAGTTTAGAGTGTAGCTCTTTTTTTTTTATTATTGACCACGCTCTGGCGATCGCGGCAATACCTCACATGTGTGACGGGGCGGCTAAAATTATTTTTTTTCCCTATGTATTTTATTTTTTTTCAACTTTATTACAGGTTTTTTTAAAAAACAAAAATCTGATCACTTTTATTGCTGTCACAAGCAATGTAAACATCCCTTGTGACACCAATATGTAGTGACAGGTACTCTTTATGGAGGGATCGAGAGTCTAAAAGACCCTAGACCCCTCCACTACACTTCCATGTATGCAAAACGCCGAAAACTGAATTTTTGCATACAGCCGTTTTTTTAAATTTGCCGCCTTTTGCAGCACAGTAACCCGGAAGTGATGTCATGGACGCCTCCTCCGGGTTACGTCATCGGAGACCCGATCGAAACCGTTTCCGGCATTGATCGGGACTCCATCCGGCCGGCGGAAGTGTCGGCTGGGTGCTCGGGGCTCCCGGTGGGACGGGAGCGCCGAGCAAAGTCACGGAAGGCGGTGGGAGGGGGGGACGTCCGCTCCCGCTCACCCGGGTAACGATCAAGTGGCTCCCAGGTCGCATCGGTCGTTACCGACGGAAAGCCGACCGTTGGCTCTAAACCACCGTACCGGGATGGTGTCTCTAGCTAGAGGCATCATCCCGGTATACTACCGCAAAGTTTGCCAACGTAGTCCTACGGCACTTTGCGGTAAGTGGTTAAGGAGCGGACCGGGAAGCCGGCCGCTGCGTCCTTAACAACCGATGAGTCGTCAGCTGTCAGCGAGCTACCCCACTGACAGTTAAATGTAAAAAAAATAATTGCCGGCAATAAAAAAAATTGAGGGAAAAACAGCATGGGGTCCCCTCCCCAATCCATACCAGGCCCTTTGCATCTGGTATTGATTTTAAAGGGAACCCCACAGCAAGTTTTTTTTTTTTTTTTTTAAATGGCGTGGGGTCTCCCCCAAAATTCCATACCATATCTGAGCATATCCGAGCATGCAGCCTGGCAGGTCAGGAAAGGGAGGGGATGAGGGAGCACCCCCCCCCGAAGGCGCTTACTCCCACCCCAAAACCCCCAATGTTGAGGGCATGTTGTTTGATATGGTTTAGGATGGGGGTGGGGAGCTCGCTTGTCCCCTCCCTTTCCTGACCTGCCGAGTCCCCTCCCTTTCCTGACCTGCCCTGCATTCTCAGATAAGGGTCTGGTATGGAGGGGGGACCCCCGCCGTTTTCTCCCCCCGATTTTTTGATTGCCAACAGTTTTTTTTTTTCATCAGTTTTTTTTTTCATCTGTCAGCGGGAAAGCCCGCTGACAACTGATGACTCATCAGTTGTTAAGGATGCAGCGACTTCCTGGCCCCCTCTTTAACAACCAGCTAAACTCACACTATGCTGTCCATTGTATCATTTGCATAGGCTTTTGAGGGGTGTTTTTAATGCTCCTCAAACACCTGCTTTTAATGACAGTGTAAACCTAGCCTAAAGGTACCTCTGTGATTGGCTGAAGAACAGGTACAAAAAGAACTAGGGAAACATCATGTGAACAAATCACATGGTAGAGATGGCTCGCGCCTGTGAGTCCTTAGGGAAATTAGCTAAGCTATAGCCAAAAAGCCGTTTATCATTTTTATACTTTCATATCAAAATGTGAAAGTATATACAGTATCTCACAAAAGTGAGTATACCCCTCACATTTTTGTAAATATTTTATTATATCTTTTCATGTGACAACACTGAAGAAATGACACTTTCTCCTGCGGCATTTGGCTCTGAAGAAGAGGGTTCTCCCTCGAAACGCATCAGTCAGGCAATTGCGGACGCCAGCACGTCATCCAGCAGCATAGGAGTATCCTGGAAGCGATTGGTCCCTATTTCTTACATGCGTGCATATATCATATGTTTGTGAGCACAATGTATGCTACCTTTTTGGATTTTAATAAACTTTTTTAGTGGTAATGCACAAGGCTGGTGCGCCCTTCTCTTGTTGTTGTTGTTTTTCAGTGTAATTGGATACCCTTGGCCCTGAGGGGGCAGCAAGACCGTAAGTGGTGTGCTAAAAGACCAGTTCAGATCACTCACCTTCTTGCATACCACTGGAGAGATACTTTTTTGGACTAAGTGAAACTTGTCCTGTTAAACAGCTGTATGGTTTTGGCCACTGTACTGCAGCTCAGTTTCAGGGTCTTGGCAATCTTCTTATAGCCTAGGCCATCTTTATGTAGAGCAACAATTATTTTTTCTAGATCCTCAGAGAGTTCTTTGCCATGAGGTTCCATGTTGAACTTCCAGTGACCAGTATGAGAGAGTGAGAGTGATAATATCAAATTTAACACACCTGCTCCCCATTCACACCTGAGACCGTGTAACACTAACGAGTCACATGACACCGGAGAGGGAAAATGGCTAATTGGGCCCACTTTGGACATTTTCACTTCGGGATGTACTCACTTTTGTTGCCAGCGGTTTAGACATGAATGGCTGTGTGTTGTTATTTTGAGGGGACAGCAGATTTACACTGTTATACAAGCTGTGACATTTCTTCAGTGTTGTCACATGAAAAGATAGAATAAAATATTTACAAAAATGTGAGGGGTGTACTCACTTCTGTGAGATACTGTATCTAAAGTTGGATATCTTTTTTGTGTTTGCTGCTTTACTCATATTTTTCTCTTGTCTGGTTTTGTGCACAAGTGCATGGTTTTTATATATGAGTTATTTATAATTTGTAAACATACCTACTGACTGGAATGGAACCAACAATTGGCTTGGCAAAGATTTGGATGAGATTGAGGGGTGGGGTGGTGACGTCACGCTCTCCACAATGTCCAATCAGAGAATGAGAGAATGTTTTGCATTCATTCAGAAAATGCAAAGCATTCTCTGAATCACGTCTGTGTAAACTAGCAACCTCCTGTGGTCAGCAAGGCAGCCGCTCATCACGGGACCTGTAAGCAAGTGGATATAACTGGAGTAGTTGTGTCTTCTTCAGTGATTTCCAGCTTCGAGGGCAATCAGTCATGTATGGTATATACATAGTCAGGGCTGCTGTAAGAAATCCCGGGGCCCTGTATAGCCTACCTGGCAGACCCCCCGATTTTATCAAAATAATTTTTTCACTAAGAATACAATAAAATCAATATTAGCAGACACAAACATAACAGAGAACCTGCGTGAATTTTTATTTTTAATTGTTTTTCACATTTTGTTTTTATAAAAAATTATAATTTTTCCTTTCAAATGTTGTAAAATGTTTACAATTATTTTATTTTATAATTTCTATCAATTATTTATTACAATGTTTAATTATTATAATTTTTTTCTACAATTTGTTGTTTTTTTTCACAGGAAAGGGAAGCCTGCAGCGCTGCAGGAGCGGGGTGGGGGGTGTTACAGTGAAAGAGGTGCACATGGGGGGGGGGGGGGGCAGAACAGACAGAACAGGGAGGGAGATCGGGGCTGGAGAAGCAATTACAAGAACAATGCCCTGTGTCCATGTCTCTCCTTGCACTAGCTAAAAGCTGTCAGAAGAGGAGAGACTGGCTTTCAGCTGCTGCAGAGAGCCGCACAGGGCTTCCTTCTGTAATTGCCCCTCTGCCTGACTGCACTGATTCCCTGTGCTGTTGGGCCCCCCGTGTGCCCGGGCCCCCTACAGGAGGAGTGCTGGTCCCCCCTATTAGCAGCCCTGTACATAGTTACAATAGACCAAACTGGATCAACGTAAACATGAAAAAAGTTCTCCATACCTGGAAGTCCTCTTTAAACTGCATGTCAAGCCCCGCATTTTTTTTAGATTTTGACATGAGAAAGGAAGGATTAGAACTCCATTCTGATTTTACTGCTATCTAGGGCTCCATTAGAAAGATTTACCCTCATTTCTTGTTTTGATGTTAACAATTTTACCAGAGAGGAAATGGGAAATATGCAACGAGGACACAGACCGAAATAAAAATGTTATAGTGAATCCAGCCTTCCCCTACCTTCCTGGTCCGGTCTATGTGAATACTACGGATCGCTCGCTCGCCATAGATGCTATTTGCAGAATGCTTTCTGTTTTTCTCAATAAATACTGTCCCTCCTCTCCACCTTATCCAATCATAGAATTTTTTGCATTAATTGAGGTAATGCAAAGCGTTCTCTGAATGGCACCTGAGCCGGGGCGAATTACTCTCCTGTGTTCACAATGCAGTAGGGCAGCCATTTGATACAGGACCTGTAAGAGTAAGGATCTCTGTAGTAGCTACTTCAATGATCCTCCGCTGGAAGTGATCGACAAGGTCCACACTGGACTAATGTAACTATGCCAAAATATTTATCCCTAGAATTATTCTTTATTAACCACTTGCCGACTGCCGCACAACTATTTACGTCGGCAGTCAGCCCCTCACAGGCAGAGCGACGTAGGGCTACGTCGCTAGCCTGTGAGGGTCTAGGGAGTGAGCGCGCGCCGCCGGAGGCGCGCTCCCGCTCCCGCGCGGTCACGGACCCCCCCCCGCGCGTGTGACCGGCGGACCCGATGTCCGCCCGGCACTCGCGATTGTCCGTTACAGTGGGAGAAATGCAGGCGGCTAATGTAAACAAGCCGCCTGTCATTCTCCCCTGTGTATGAATGGTGATCATACGGTTCTACTATGTAGGACCATTGATCACTGTTCATACAGCTCAAGCCACAGCCAATCACAGTTAGAATCACGCCCCTAGGGACACACATAACCCCTCCCTCTCAAAAAAAGTTAACCCCTTCACTGCCAGTGTCATTTTTACAGTAACAGTGCATATGTATAGCACTGATTACTGCAGTAATGTCACTGGTAACCCCAAAAGTGTCAAAAATGTCAGTCAAGGGTTCGATCTGTCCGCCGCATTGTCGCAGTACCGCAAAAAAAAAACGCAGATCGCCGCCATTACGCGTTAAAAAAAAAACAACAAAAATGACAAAAATCTTTCCCTTTGTTAGTATACGCAATAACTTTTGGGGAAACCAATCAAAATACGCTTATTGCGATTTTTTTTTACCAAACATATGTAGCAGAAAACAAAATGGCCTAAAATGTTAAAAAAAATTTGATTTTTACATTTTTTTTGGGGAATTTCATATAAAAAAATGTGAAAAATATTGTTATTTTTGCAAAATTGACGCTCTTTTTTTGTTTAAAGGCGCAAAAAGTAAAAATTGCACAGGTGATCAAATACCACCAAAAGAAAGCTCTGTTTGTGGGAAAAAAAGGACGTCAAATTCGTTTGGGTACAGCGTCGCATGACCGCGCAATTGTCCGTTAAAATCACGCAGTGCCGAATCGCAAAATAGGCCCTGGTCAGGAAGGGGGTAAAATCTTCCGGGGCTTAAGTGGTTAAGAAAAAAGAAATGTATAAAAAAAGTCATGATCACTATTGTTCTCCCCTATCCCTGCTCTAATTCCCTCCTCTCTCTATTGAATGTTCTTATGTAAGCTTTGCTGAGAGCGCAACAGGAGAAATTAGAACATCTTAAGTTTACAGACAGGAAGGAACAAAAGCTATGTTAGGGAGAGCTCACAACTGCAATTCCCAAGAGAAAGTAGAGACCTGTCCTACTCATAAATTATTCTTGGCTTAATAAATAAATACATAATAATAAATAGGTCCAAACACTAGGTGGCACCAAAGCATAACATTTTAGGGATATGAAGAACTGCCATATTAGTCAATCTACGTTGTTACAGAAAAAAAGGAACTCTTCAGTTGAACACCCCATAACATTGCAAAATGTTCTGATAATCTAAATCCTAACCTGACTAGACAAATTCTTTAATTTATATATAAAAGCATGCTGTTACCCATCTTACTGCAGTTGCCTTCTTATGCATTAAGGAAAGACAATAATCCTAAAACTTCATAATAAAACCAGAAATATTGGTTCTTTAAAATAATCAAAATAGTTTTTGGGAGATTTTAATAATGACGGAAATAAAAGGAAATATTCAGAATGATGAGAAGTAATGGAAAAGGAGAAGATAACACAAACACTTAGTAATTTTCATACTATTATAAACCTAATACCATAGAATAGTAATATTAAAGTTGGACTCAAATGGCTAAAAACACTATTGAAAGACATTTGTGCGATGTGTCTGTAGGTGGTCGGCAGCATGGTGCAGCAGCACTGACTCACACAGTTGGGTGCAATAGAGAACTTGTAGTAATGCAGTAACAGTTCACAGCAAAGCCCGGAGGGAGGACCGACCAACCGGGCACACTCACAGTTTTCAGCAATGCAAATGGAGCGATGTTTAGGTGGACTGACATGGCCTGTAAAGAGAGCAGAATGATCCCAGCATAACCACTTCAAACCTTCGGCTGTTTATAAACAGCCGAAGGATGGGAAGTGGTTAACATTGGTAAGTTTTCTGACCTGAAGCCCAAGTATATGATAGGCCCCTTTCACACGGGGCGGATTCGTTTTCATGGACTCCGCTTGCTCCATTTTCATCCAAACCCATCTGATCTGACCTGCTGGACAGATGGCGAACATATCACCATCCATCTGTTTTCGGTGGATTTTGTCAGATAGAATGCCAGGCGGGTGTCAGCGGACGTATCTCCACTGACATCCGACTCCCCATACAGTAGGATTGGTGGCCCGATGAAGTCCGCCTGAAAAACGGAGAGGCGGACCTGATCGGTCCAACCGTGTGAAAGGGGCCTTAGAGACAAGGGGCTGTTTACAGAGGGCACACATTGGGTAATCAGATTGTTTCTAAAATAAAAGTTTTCTAAAATGTTGAATTAAAAATGTAAAAGTTTTTGGAAAGTTTTTTTAATAAGGACAGCAACACTGATGCATTTTTACAATTTTTAGGGATTTCAGTGAGCACTTCTATTAGTTCCAAAGGAAAAAGAATTTAAAGCGGAATTTCATCCAAAAGTGTTCCTGACACCCTGACATTCCACATTTGGCATGTCATTTTTTTTTTTGGGGGGGGGAGCAGGTACCTAGATTTGACAGGTACCCACTCCCACTTCCACTCAGGCCACCTAGGTGGCTCGAGCGTAAGTTTTCCTCTCCCCCTCCCTCCCTGCAATCTTCTGGGACACGTTAGGTCCCAAAAGATTGCCCGCCCACTGAGGACGAGCAGTGCGACTCGCGCATGCCCAGCCAGGTGCCCACACTAGTGATGCCGGTGCCATGGGGAGCAGAAGGAGAGAACCGAGGCTCCCGCCGGCCACATCGCTGGACTGTAGCACAGGTGAGTGTGTGTTTTTATTAAAAGTCACTTTTTGGTAAATACTAAAACAAGTGGAACTCTGCTTTAACTCAAAATGCAAAGTGAGAGACTTTTAACCCCTTAATGCATGCTGCCTCCCAGGCATTAAGTTCCACCTAAGGAGACTTGCTATGGGGGGACACTGGTCGAGGGGGAGGAGCCTGGAGTGCCTGCAGGGGACCCGAGAAGAAGAGGATCAGGCTGCTCTATGAAAAATCATTGCACAGAGCAGGTAAGTGTAACATGTTTATTATAAAAAAAACTTTAATATCACCTTTCTTCTAGATGCATACAGCAAGAGGTTCATGTGATTTTGGAGCTGTATTTAGCTTGTTTTGTGCATTTTTTAGGCTGGAGCCTTTTTTTTTTTTTTTTTTTTTTTTGTTTTTTAGACAATGGAAAGCTAGTGGCTAGAAGGAGGAGGAGCTGTTAAAGTGCAAAATTAAGCAAAAACCAAGCATTACGTGCATTTTAGGCACTTTTGTTTTGTTAACATTCATTTGATTTTCTGATTAGTATTGCCGAAAAATTTCAAAGAATCATGAAGGTCTTTTTTTTTTTTTCTTGAACACACAAATTTCTAATTGAGAACATGGTTTTTGTTCAAGAACATCATACAAATTGCAATGAAATCTGTTTGCTATGTTTGGGAGTTCATTAAAATAGCAGGTTTGGATGAAATTTTAAGGGCTTTAGAATCAAATGAGTTGACGTAATGATAACAAGAAAAAAGGTTCTGACCAACTAATTTTCTATGAACATTCAAATGAAAGTCTGTGTTTGGCCATACATGGGTCGTGATGGATATTCAAATGTAGATTGTAAGCTCTAAAGCCTAGTACACACCGCTAGTTTTTTTGTCAGATCAGGTCGGAGCCGGTGTATTAACTAGTCAATGTTAGTACAGTGATCTCCCCCTTGTTGCGCTATTGTGTTCCCAACAGAACACTCCGATCAGCGCTCTCCGCCATTGGCCTGCAGACCGTTTTCGGTCATGAGCCTTTAACAGAATAGTCGGCTTCTGTCAGACCGGCTGCCATACACACAAGCCGAATGTTGGCCAGTTTCTATTGAACCGGCCAGTGCAGGCCAACATTCGGCCTGTGTGTACTAGGCTTTACAGGCAGGACCCTCTGATTCCTCCTATATTGAATTGTATTGTAACTGTACTGTCTGCCCTTATGTTGTAAAGTGCTGTGTGAATTGTTGGAGCTATATAAATCCTGTATGATAATAATAAGAAGAATTAGAAATATTGTTAGTATGTTTAATAATGCCAACAGAGACTTGCCAAGTGTCATGTGAAAGGACTTTTGTTTGCTTTTAACTTTCGATTTTATAATGAACGAAAAACAAATTCTTTCGTTTGAGAAAAAAATTGATTATTGTGCTCCTTCAAAATTCTATCCCGCCTCCACCCAATGCCTGCTACACATGATGAGATTATCAGATGAATGATCATACTTTTTTTTTCTTGCCTGCTGGTCTCCAAATTGTAAATTAAGATGTTACTAAAGTCATGAACATTCTCGTTCGAGAGAATAAAAATTCAGAAGTAACGTAATGTATTGCATTTTAGATAAAAATTGTACTGATTAAACGAAAATCGTACAATCTGATATCGTACGGGAACAATTTTCGTGTCTGTCACTTTGGATAATTTCAGGCAAAAGCTATGTACTAACAATCAGATTGTCCTAGAATTGCTTCGAAAGCGGCATTTTTTGGAGTAATTTCTGAGTATTAGGCCTGTAGGTTGAACTTATAAATTATAAATCTCCCCTCAGCTCATCCCTCACAGTTATTACTTTTCGTACCGCTTGCCCCATCCTATTAAAAGCTCTTATGAGCAGAGCCCTCCTAACCCTCTGGTATTGTTACTGTATTGTCTCGCTTTATATTGTAAAGTGCTGTGCAAACTTTTGGTGCCATATAAATTCTGTCTAATTAGTGAACACGGCACCAGTAGAAAAACTCCCATATATGCTTAAATTGGAATCAGAATGTAATTTATCTTATTCGGTGGAAAATTGGGATGATAATATTGTAAACCTTAGGAAATGCACTAGATCTCTTACAATACGCAAAACTGATACTAAACTTTTCACAAGATGGTACTAAACACCAACCAGATTACATAGTTACATAGTTAGTGAGGTTGAAAAAAGACATCAGTCCATCCAGTTCAACCCAGGAATCGTGTGTGTGTTTGCTTTTAACCGTACATTGTATACCCCTGTATGTTGTGGTCTCTAAGGTGTCCATCTAATAGTTTTTTGAAACTATCAATGCTCCCTGCTGATACTACTGCTTGTGGAAGAGAATTCCACATCCTTACCGCTCTTACAGTGAAGAACCCCTTACGCACTTTAAGGTTAAACCGCCTTTCCTCTAGTTTTAGTGAGTGGCCACGTGTCTTATTGTATCTCCTTTCTCTGAATAGTTTGTTCCTTATGCTCGGGTCACCAGTACAGTATTTGTACATTGATATCATATCCCCCCTCAATCGTCTTTTCTCCAGAGAGAAAAGGTTCAGTGCTTGTAGTCTTTCCTCATAGCTGATGTCCTCCATTCCCCTAATTATTTTTGTTGCCCTTCTCTGGACTTTCTCCAGTTCCAGCACATCCTTCCTGAGGACCGGTGCCCAGAACTGGACAGCATACTCCAGATGTGGCCGGACCAGAGTCTTGTAGAGTGGGAGAATAATCTCTTTATTTCTGGAGTGAATCCCCTTTTTTATACAACCCAGTATTCTGTTGGCTTTGCTTGCAGCGGCTTGGCATTGCATGCCACTGCCAAGCCTGTTGTCTACCAGTACCCCCAAGTCCTTTTCCATCCTAGACTCACCCAGAGGTTCCCCCCCTAGTGAGTAGCTTGCTTTCTGGTTTCTGGCCCCCAAGTGCATTACTTTACATTTTTCAACATTAAACCTCATCTGCCATGTAGTTGCCCACCCCGTTATTTTGTTCAGGTCTGCTTGCAAGGTTTCCACATCCTGCATAGAAGATATTGGCATGCCTAATTTAGTATCATCTGCAAATACTGAGATTGTACTAGATATCCCCTCCTCTAGATCATTTATGAATAAATTAAACAGGATTGGTCCCAGGACAGAACCCTGGGGAACCCCACTTTCCACACCCGCCCAATCCGAGTACTCTCCATTAATCACCACCCTCTGTACTCTCCCCTGGAGCCAGTTCTCTATCCAGGTACTCACCTTATGGTCCATACCTACCTTCCTTAGTTTGTACAGTAAGAGTTTGTGGGGAACGGTGTCAAAGGCCTTTGCAAAGTCCAGATACACCACATCCACAGGCTTACCTTTATCTAGGTGGCAGCTCACTTCATCGTAGAAGGTTAATAGATTGGTTTGGCACGAACGATTTTTCATGAATCCATGCTGATTACTACTTATAATACCGTTTTCATTACTAAAGTCTTGTATGTGGTCCCTTAACATCCCCTCCAAAATTTTCCAGACTACTGATGTTAGGCTGACCGGCCTATAGTTACCCGGGATATATCTCGGCCCCTTTTTAAATATTGGTACCACGTTGGCTTTTTTCCAATCAGCTGGCACCATACCCGTCTGTAAACTATCCTTAAAGATCAAGAATAATGGTCTGGCAATCACCTGCCTGAGCTCATTAAGAACCCTCGGGTGCAAGCCATCCGGTCCCAGGGATTTATTTATGTTAAGTTTCTCTAGTTTAGCTCTAAGTCTATCTTCTGTTAGCCATGGCGGCACTTCCTGAGGTGTATTATTTCGTTCGGCCTTACAAGCTGGGTTCGTGTAGCCCCCCGATTCCTTTGTGAAGACTGAAGAGAAGAAATTATTTAACACTTCCGCCTTTTCTCTGTCCTCAGTGGCCATATTTCCTTTATCATCTTTTATGGGGCCAATGTGTTCTGGCCTCGCTTTCCTACTATTTATATACTTCTTGGGGTTCTTTTTACTCTCCTCCGCTATATGTCTCTCGTGTTCTATTTTAGCCGCCCTGATTTCATCTTTACATTTCTTATTACACTCTTTGTAATGCTTAAATGCTGCCAATGACCCTTCAGTCTTGTATTTTTTGAAGGCCTTTTCTTTAGCACTAATATACATTTTTATGTTGGAGTTTAGCCACCCAGGGTTTAGTTTTGCTCTTTTAAATTTATTTCCCTTTGGAATGCACTGGCCAATCCCCTTGTTAAGTATGCTCTTGAAGCTCTCCCATTTTTCCTCCGTGTTCTTTGTTCCCAGGGTTCTATCCCATTTGATATTTTCTAGCAGCGAGCGCAGTTTAGGGAAATTGGATCTTTTGAAATTCAGTGTCCTTATATTACCCTTGTGTTTCCTATTACTGTAATTAATCCTGAAACCAATTGACCTATGGTCACTGTTCCCTAAGTTGTCCCGTATTTCTATATCCGTGAGCAGGTCTGTATCGTTGGTAATCAGTAGGTCAAGTACCGCATTGTTTCTTGTCGGTGCATTCACCATCTGACCCATGAAATTGTCCTGCAAAACATTTAGGAACTGCCTAGCCTTGGCTGAGTGCGCGGTTCCTTCTGCCCAGTCTATATCTGGATAACTAAAGTCCCCCATTATAATGACATTTCCCATCCTTGCTGCCAATCCTATCTGTAACATGAGGTCCGCCTCACCCTCCTCCCTCTGGTTGGGGGGCCTATAGCATACGCCCAATATTACCTTCCCCACCGTGCCTTCCCTTTGAAGCTCTACCCATAGGGATTCTGCCTCATCCATAGCTCCATTATTAATATCATCCCTCATATTTACCTGTATACTGTTCTTAATATACAGACATACCCCTCCCCCTTTTTTACCTTCTCTATCCCTGCGATAAAGGGAATTACACACTATATTCTCTTAAATCTCCTCAAACTGTTTCAGAGGTTGTCCAGCTTTAGGCTCCTTCATACACATTTTCTGAGAATACAGAAAAATCTCATATAAAGTACCTAACAAAAGTGAGTACCCTCATATTTTTGTAAATATTTTATTATATCTTTTCATGTGACAACACTGAAGAAATTACATTTTGCTACAATGTAAAGTAGTGAGTGTACAGCTTGTATAACAGTGTAAATTTGCTGTCTCCTCAAAATAACTCAACACACAGCCATAAATGTCTAAACTGCTGGCAACAAAAGTGAGTACACCCCTAAGTGAAAATGTCCAAATTGGGCCAAAGAGTGTACTTGAGATACTGTATCTGGCACCAACTAGAAAAATTTGCTTCTGCTATTTCTGGTATTCCTATAACTCTCAACATATCTAGTTGCCTATTATTCACTAGTATACAATCGCCAACCTTTATATCCCTCATATGAGACTTATCCATACATTAAGGCTCCTTTCACATGGGCTTTCTGATCAGGTCTGTCTGTCAGTTTTTCAGGCGGACCTGATCAAATGTTTCATGCACCCCTATGGGGCATCGGATGTCAGCTATCTGATCAGATCCTGTCTGTGAAATCCAGAAAGATGGAAACCCTATTTCCCATCCGTCTGGAGGATCGGATTGGATAGGATCGGATGAAAACGGACAGGCAGGCTGTTTTCATCCAATCTCCCATAGAGGAGAGCGGGGATCTGACAGGTCCATATCAGCACAGAGAGCGGAGACAGACCTGTCATCTGCCTGCTCAGTGGGGATCAACGGAGCGATCCCGGCTGAGAAAAACGGAGTCTGCCGGGCGGAAAGCCTGTGTGAAAGGACCCTAAGGGCTCTTTCACACGGCCGCTCCGTGTGAGAGCTCCGCTGCGGTCCTTTTTTTTTTCCACGGAGCGGATGACATTTCTGTCATCCGCTCCGTATGCCCGCATATCATCCCATCCGTTTGCGGATGATATGCGGACATAATGTAAGTCTATGGGGGTTTGCGGATGTCAGCAGATGACACCGCTGACATCCGATTTTCCTTCCTTTCCATTTTTTGAACGGAACAAAAATAGGGTTTTGTTCAGTTCCAAAAAACGGAACAGAACTGAAAGGAAGAAAATCGGATGTCAGCGGATGGTATTCCGTTGACATCCGCAATGCCATTCACTTACATTATGTCCGCAAATCATCCGCAAAAAAATAGGATGATTTGCGGACATACGGAGCGCCCGTGTGAAAGGGCCCGAAGTGTAACAATATATTGGTTGATAGCAGTACACTGGAAGTCACCTTTATTTCCGTCAACAACTTAAACCAAGAATTAACACAATCTGCCTTATGAAAAAGATCTTCCATACTCTATAATTTTACTCATTTCTTCAACAATAAATGGGATCCATGGCGTGCAAAAATGTTATTTCAACCCATTAATAAATGATTCTGGAAATAATAGCTTTACTAAGATTTGGTTATACATTCCACTTAAATACCTTAAAGAGGATTTCTGCCTGGAGAAGAAAAAATGTAAAGTCGGCAGCTACAAATACTGTAGCTGCTGATTTTAAATATATAGACACTTACCTGTCCAGGGAGGCCACGATGTCAGCACCCCAGTTGATTTTTGGATCGGGTGCCAGGTGCTGCCACCAGGGCCGGGACAAGGAGTGGGCAGGAGGGACGGCTGCCCGGGGCGCAATGATTTATTGCAGGGATGGGGGCACCCTGACCCTAAGGAAAGGGGGGGGGGCGCAGTTTGGCATCCTTGCCCTGGACACTGGATGACCTTGTCCCGGCACTGGCTGCCACCGCCATTCTTTCTAAGGGAAATCAGCAATGAAAGCCTTTTGACTTTCCCAGCCGATTCCCTACTGCTCATGCGCGAAGCGCGCTGTGCATTTTCATAGGCTTGGCGGCGGGGGAAGGAGAACGGAACTTCTGGTGGATGACGCAGCAGAGCTGTCTCCCGGAAAAGGGAAAGGGTACCTGCCACAAACAGGTACCCGCTTCCCCTTACCCCCCTGAAAGGCACCAAATGTGGCACCGGAGGGGGGGGAGGAAGCAAATGAGCGGAGGTTCCACTTTTGGGTGGAACTCCGCTTTAGGTTACATGGATATGTTCAAGAAAACCAAATAGGATTATGATGAAAAACGTTAACCGTTTATTGACATACCAAATAACTTTTCATGTTTGAAACACTGTGGTTTTTTTATATCAGTTTATATTTTATTATCTTTTGTACCTAGGGAGTGTTCTCTTTTTATATCATGCTTAATAATCTACAATTTTCACTTGTACCACCAATTTATCCTGAATAAAATAAGTTTGTAATAAAAAAAAAAAAAAAGGATAGCAAAAGATAGATATTACAATATGTTGCCAACTTGTTCATTCTATACCTAGAATGTATTATCCCATCACTTAGTACCTAGGTGCCAGTGGCCATTGTCCCTGTATTGTAGGAAAAGAGGGAATCCCCCAATGGAGGTGGGACTGTGTAGGTAACTGGATACCCAAAAAAGACAATAACAATGTTTTCAAAAAGCATAAAATAAAATAACTTTTATTAATTATACATTAAAAATTTGTGGAAACACACAAACCAAAAGCATATATATATATAAAATTACATGCAGGTCACGGCTCATAAAAAATTGGAAGGAACTCAGGGGTGTTTATGGTAAGGAAGGACCCTTCGCGTTTCGGGTGAGAACCCTTCTTCGGGGTCAGAGACTTGGACCATATGAGTTCACCACTTTGAGTACCCGAATGGACTGGAGAGCCGAAAAGGTTAAAAACTTGATATAAATTACCAGTTAGTAGGCATTTCGAGGATGTGTAAGTTAAGGCCTTATCAAATTTTAGGCTAGAGTACGGTTGAAAAAAAAGAGAGAGAGAAATGCCGCGAACAAGCAGGTCCCACAAGGATCCGAGTAGGCCCAAATCTTTGGGGAAAAGTCCTGTAGTATAAAGCTACCAAAGCAGCGGGGTCATAAGGTAAGCACAAATTGAAGTGCTGCCAATGTCTCAATATGTGTTAGGAAATGAAGCGATCAGTAAATAAGTATAGATTCACATCAGCATCCTCTGCCTTCCATGCCTAGAAGTCATGGCGCCATCAGTACAAATCATAGAGGTCATACACAATACTAGATGGAGGAGTTTTTGTTGGGGGGTGTATTCATTTTTGCATCAACTAATTTGAGTAAAACTGAAGATCTTGTAATCTAAGTTATTATATTATGCTTACACACATATGAGATGCTGGAAACCCTGCGAATCCACTGCGGGTTCCAACATCACGTTCAAATCGCAGGCAGTTCACACTGAAATATGCAAATCGCTGGGGGTGTCAATACAAAGTTAACGACACCCCCAGATCAGTTCGCATATCGCAGTGGGAACTGACAGTTCGGACGTGAATCGGATCGCATAAGCGTGAACACCCATGCGATCCGATTCTGGTGTGGTCCCAAAAAAAGGGTCCTGGGCAAAGTGTCCGAATCCGATGCAAATTCAGCCGTACAATCTGAATGACTGAATTTGCATCGCACAGACATCGCATGTGATTTGCAGAGCAGTGCGCTCTGAATCACATGGCATGACTGTCATTGCATATATGTGAACCGGCACTTACATGTAATGAGCTTAACAAATGTTCTATAAAACTCAGTTTAAAAAAAAAAAAAAAATTGTGTCTAATAATAATAAAACAATCTTTTTTTTGTTTTTTTTATTATTTATTTTATTTTAAAGAGACTAGTACAAAAACATAGCCATCGGGCATCCCCCAGCTTGGGAAACACAAAAACAAAGCATACAAACAAGTACAAAAACAACAAAACAAAACCCCAAGCATGGCTGCTGCTATAAAAACATTGAAATCGTGCTTCACTAGGAGAAGGCAGTAATAGGAGAATGAGTCAGTTCACTGCGGAAACACTGAAGATGCATAAAAGGTGGCTGCAGTCCAAGAGCCCCCCCCAGACCACGGGTAACAAGAGTAGACGTGGGCTACCGAACAACCATAATGGGGTCTTCACAATCATTGGCCGTGTCCCTTGCCTCCAACCATATGTGCCAAACAGGGCTGCTGTTAGAAATCACGGGGCCCCGTACAGACTACCTGGCAGGGCCCCCCCAAGAAAATATTAAAGATATATTTAGCTAAAATTACAACAAAATCACTATTAGCAGACACAAATATAACATAACTCGCATAATTCCTGCTAAATCTAAAAAAAAAACTATGTTAAATAAAAAAGAAGATGAGATGAGAAAAATATACAGGCTGGGCAGTTGGAGCTCAGTGATCAGAGAGACAGAGAGAGAGAAACAAAGTTACAATTTACAAATAAACTCCTGAGCAGAGATAACATTAGAGCCAGTGCTGGGAGGGGGGCCCACACAAGGGAGGGGGATTAGTGAGGGATGACTGTCTCTTTCTCAACAGATAAAAGCTGATAGCAGGGAGAGGGACAGATCAGATTCAGGTGCTGGAGGAAGATTTCTGTATTTGTTGTCCATCACTATTCCCCCTCTCTGTGTGGGCCCCCCTGTGTGTCCGGGCCCCCTACAAGTGGGCTGGTGGTCCCCCCCTATCAGCGGCCCTGGTGCCAAACCTTTGTGAACTTCTGGGGACAACCTCTATACACAGCCTTATAAAGAGGTATATTCGATTATCACCAGAGCTTTCCGCAAGCAAATGGTGGGAGCATCAGGCTTTCGCCACCTGAGTACCACCAATTTCCTCATGTAAAAGAGTAATAGACCCAGCAGGGTGCGGGCTGCTACAGAATGGGCCAGCGTATTCACAAGTCCCAAAGCTGCAAAGCTCTATCTTTGGGGGCACCCGTATCGTGGTCACTCTAGCCATCAATTCCAGAATCTCCAACCAGTAGGTCTGTAGGGATGGACAATGCCAAATCATATGTGTATAAGTGAGAGCATCCAAATGGCAGCGCCAACAGGTCCCTGGGGTATCAGGGAATACTCTATGCAGTCTAGTCGGTGTCAAATGGAACCTATGTAGTATTTTGAAATGTACTAGGCGGTCCCTGGAGGCTACGAGGTGCCGGAAGGGGTAGTCCCAGACATCCTCCCAGTCCTCCGAGTCTAGATCCGGCACCTCCGTGACCCAGAAGGCCCGCAAGGCCTCCAGGCCAGTATGTACACCGGGAAGGAGAGAATTATATAAGGAAAAAAGAGGTCTTTTCAAAGTCTCATCGCGGAGGAGCGTCTCCAGGTTAGCTTGGGTAAACTCAGTAGGAGAGTCACCCAATTGCGTATAAAATGCATGACGAAGTTGGAGGTACCGGAAAAAATATGTGTTGGGCAGAGAAAACTTGGATTTTAACTGATCGAAGGTAAGTAGTGTTTCCCCCTGGAGGCGGTCCCTGGAGGCTACGAGGTGCCGGAAGGGGTAGTCCCAGACATCCTCCCAGTCCTCCGAGTCTAGATCCGGTAAGTAGTGTTTCCCCCTGACAAACGTGGGACACCCCTGGAATAATCAATGCGACCCTGCTAGCCATTAACCACTTCCGCACTGCTCACTAGAACTCTACTGCGGCAAATGACCATTCCTAGAGTACCTGCGCTGATATTTTTTGCCTTGTATATCTTCTGTTTGTATGTGGACGTAGACCTACGTCGCCAGACATTCCTCTTTCTCGCTCCCGCAGTATTCAGTCACAGCGGGAGTCGGGCCAGGGGAGGAGCAGCGGCGATCGCCGCTGCTCTTCCCCGATTGTCTGGGAGTCGAGTGTGGATCTCCTAAGTGACAAACAGTGACAGATTGCAGTGTTCAGCATAGCTGAACCTGCGATCTCTCCCTGTGTCACTCAGTCACCTCCCCCCACACACGTCAGTAAGCACCAGGCATACATTAACCCCTCCCTCTCCAATAAAGTTAACCCCTTCCCTGCCAGTGTCAATTTTACAGTAACAGTGCATATGTATAGCACTGATTACTGTAGTAATGTCACTGGTACCCCCAAATGTGTCAAAAATGTCAGTCAAGGGTCCGATCTGTCCGCCGCAATGTCGCAGTCCCACAAAAAAAAATCGCAGATCGCCACCATTACTCGTTAAAAAAAAACACCAAAAAACGACAGAAATCTTTCCCTTAGTTAGTAAACGCAATAACTTTTGCGCAAACCAATCAAAATACGCTTATTGTGATTTTTTTTACCAAAAATATGTAGCAGAAAACAAATTGGCCTAAAATGATAAAAAAATTTGGATTTTTACATTTTTTTGGGGGGGGAATTTCATATAAAAAAATGTGAAAAATATTGTTATTTTTTCAAAATAAACGCTCTTTTTTTGTTTATAGCGCAAAAAGTAAAAATCGCACAGGTGATCAAATACCACCAAAAGAAAGCTCTGTTTGTGGGAAAAAAAGGACGTACATTTCGTTTGGGTATGGCGTTGCACGACCGCGCAATTGTCAGTTAAAGTCGCACAGCGCCGAATCGCAAAAAGTGGCCTGGACGTAAGACAGCAAAATCCTCCGGTGGTAAAGTGGTTAAAATACTGAATGAATGTAAATGTGTGAAGAAGTGTACTGGTGTATGGGCAGCTAGGGGAAGCCTCCAGCATAGCATAGCTTAGCACGTCCCCCTCAGGTATAGTCCCCTCAGCCACACACAGCACAAAGAATGAAGATAAGGCAAATCCAACAGGACTCCTCTCCACCAATAGCTGCTCGAGGCTGCAATACTATGGCCCCTCCCACTGCACATGGTTCCATTGATACAACAGTTCCGAGCCCTCCCCTTCCAATGTGTTTACAAGCAGCCGGCCCGGGTCGGCTCATCTACCTCACAGCAGAGGGGGGAGACAGGTGAACAGGGGCGGTCATATACACTCTTATTAAACGCAAAAAGTCTTGTTTGTAATGAGTACGAGTTTAATAATTATAGAGGACCTGACCGAGCGCAGTTAGATGTGTGAAGAGATGTGGAAGACATAGGTGCCCCCCCCTCCCCGCAGAGAGAATGGGATGTCCTGATGGTGAGGTGTGTGTTGTTGTCCCATCAGGAGAGAAGTTGGGATGAGTGGAGCTGTGCGGAGAGGAGGCGTGGAGGAGATACTCCGAGATCAGAGGACAACTTACACATGACACGGGGGAACTACCTGTCTGGGCTACTGCGGTAAGTGCTCTGCTTATACTATCATTCATTAGACTTCTGGGTGGGGAATGTACTAACACTGACTGGACACTATGCAAGCTGCTTTACACCTGACACTGCCATCTACTAATACTGCAAAAGCCTGAGCGATTGGATAGTTTAAGCTTGTCATATTACTGTACGATCTGATCGGCCGATCTCCTAGACATTTACCAAAACTATATAATAGGAGGACACAGCTCCCTCTCCAATCACTCTGTATCCAATCAGGCATTACATAGCTGATGGGAGATTGTATGGTGGGCTTTAAAGAGATTGTGTAATAGTATATTGACATCTTCATGATGGCCACATGTGTTTTTCTTTTTATAGATGTGGGATTAAAACAAAAAAAACTGCAAACAATTGGATAGCCATATCTTCCCTCTCAATCGATTAAGGCTGGCCATACATTATACAATTTTCTTTAGATTTACCTTCAACTATATAATACAAAGGCCTGCCTGATTGGATACAACTGAAAGTGTTATTCTTGTTTTGACCTTATATTATATGGTTTCCGATAAATCGAATGGAAAATTCAACATGTATGACCAGCCTCAAGGCTAGTACACGCGATAAGAAAATTGGGCCAACATTTTTGTCCAAAGAGTTTTCGTACGATTTTCATAGTGTGTACACAACTTTCTACAGCCGATTCCGAATTTATGTACAATTTTCGTATAGTGTGTACACAACTTTCTACAGCCGATTTCTGATTTCTCATACAATTTTCTTATAGGGTGTACACAACTTTCTACACCCTTTTCTGAATTTTTGTACGATTTTTCATATAGTGTGTACACAACTTTCTGCAGCCAATTCAGAATTTTCGTACGATTTTTGTATAGTGTGTACACCACTTTCTACACCCTTTTCTGAATTTTTGTACAATTTTCATATAGTGTGTACACAACTTTCTACAGCCGATTCCGAATTTTCGTATAATGTGTACACAACTTTCTACAGCCGATTCCGTGTTTACGTACGATTTTCGTATAGTGTGTACACAACTTTATACAGCCGATTCCGAATTTTCGTATAATGTGTACACAACTTTCTACAGCTGATTCCGAATTTTCGTATAATGTGTACACAACTTTCTACAGCTGGGTCCGAATTTTCGTACAATTTTCGTATAATGTGTACACAACTTTCTACAGCTGAGTCCGAATTTTCGTACGAATTTCGTATAATGTGTACACAACTTTCTACAGCTAAGTCCGAATTTTCGTATAGTGTGTACACAACTTTCTACAGCCGATTCCGAATTTTCGTACGATTTTCATATAGTGTGTACACAATTTTCTACAGCTGAGTCCGAATTTTCGTATAATGTGTACACAATTTTCTACAGCTGAGTCCGAATTTTCGTATAATGTGTACACAATTTTCTACAGCTGAGTCCGAATTTTCGTACGATTTTCGTATAGTGTGTACACAACTTTCTACAGCTGAGTCCGAATTTTCGTACGATTTTCGTATAGTGTGTACACAACTTTCTACAGCCGATTCCGTGTTTACGTACGATTTTCGTATAGTGTGTACACAACTTTCTACAGCCGATTCCGAATTTTCGTACGATTTTCGTATAGTGTGTACACAACTTTCTACAGCTGATTCCGAATTTTCGTATAATGTGTACACAACTTTTTCTACAGCCGATTCCGAATTTTCGTATAATGTGTACACAATTTTCTACAGCTGAGTCCGAATTTTCGTACGATTTTCGTATAATGTGTACACAACTTTCTACAGCTGAGTCTGAATTTTCGTATAATGTGTACACAATTTTCTACAGCTGAGTCCGAATTTTCGTATAATGTGTACACAATTTTCTACAGCTGAGTCCGAATTTTCGTATAATGTGTACACAATTTTCTACAGCTGAGTCCGAATTTTCGTACGATTTTCGTATAATGTGTACACAACTTTCTACAGCTGAGTCTGAATTTTCGTATAATGTGTACACAATTTTCTACAGCTGAGTCTGAATTTTCATACGATTTTCGTATAATGTGTACACAACTTTCTACAGCTGAGTCTGAATTTTCATACGATTTTCGTATAATGTGTACACAACTTTCTACAGCTGAGTCTGAATTTTCGTATAATGTGTACACAACTTTCTACAGCTGAGTCCGAATTTTCGTATGAAAACTTCAAAGGGACAAACTTTTTCTCGTAGGGGAAAAAAAGGAATAATTTTAGTTTTAAAGTGTACCGTTTTCGTACATGAAAAATCAGAAAAGAAAGACTGCGCGTGATCAGAAAAAATAAACAACAACAAAAAAAAAAAAGCCTTTGTTGTATGAGAATTTTTGTACAAATTTTTGTTCATCGGTTCCGATTTTCTGTGAAACAACGAGGAAAATTGGACAATCATTCTCCCGATATTCTTATAGTGTGTACCCCATTTAAATGAGATGAATACAAACAGAGACAATCAGGTGGAACATAAAATTGTTGGTCGTGTTGCACGATGATGGCAGTGCTAAGATTTTCAATTGATCAGATTATGAGATTGCATGGTGCAAAGGATCAATAACTCATTTATTTATATTTATTTATTATAGGTACTTATATAGTGCTGTCAATTTACGCTGCACTTTGCATAAATATTGATCAAACAGATCAATAATTTATGATCTTGCGTTAAATATTGAATGAAATTCTCCTCCCCCCTGTCTGTAGAAAATCGATCAAATGGGTTGTGGACTATAGATCAATCTATTCCTATCAGGAGAAATGAATTGGAAAAGGAATCCATCATTTATTGAAGTGTTTATGGCAACCATTAGACTGGAGCTGCTAGAATCTGGAGCAGCTGACAACCAATCACATTCTCGCTTTCATTTTTAAAGCTTAACTGAGCAAGCTGCTGCTGGAAGCTGATAGGTTACTGTGTAGAGCTGCTTCAGATTTACTAAATTCCCTGAATGAGTAATCTCATTGCTACAAATGTTTCTTCTTGTAATGTCAGTTTTTTTTGTGTGTGGTTGATGCGCTTTTGATGCGTGTTTTTGTTTCTTTTTTATGTACTTTGCGTTTTGTATTTTTTGGGAAGTATTGATGTTGCTAGGAAGAGGTGTCTATTGTTATACCAGAAAATGCACATAAAATGCACCAAAAACACATTGACATGCGTTTCTGATGCAGCTCCATTGAAGTCTATGGAGCCAAGAATGTACCGTGCTGCATATAAAAAGTAGTCCTTGCACCTTTCCAAAAAAAGCATTGCTGGAAACTGCATAGATGTGGGCGGGACCCATAGGAATTATGTTTTAGGGCTCCATTCACACAAATGTTTTTTTTTTTTTTTTTTTTTTTTTTATGCTTTTTTCAGAAATTCAGGACATTTTGTTAACATAAGTTCCTATGGAACATGTTCATATCAACACATTTTTGTGCCTCTGCGTTTTAGGAAAGGGTCAGGGATTTTTTTTTAATTCAAAATGGTGCTTTTATCAAAAGATTTTAATGGAGAAGCAGAAAAGAACGTAGTGTGTTTTTTTATCACAATATTGCCACAATTTCCATTTTTAAATCTGCCCAAATACAAATTTTTCCCCCAAAAAAAAAAAAAGCAAAATGCAAATTGTGACAAAATTGCAGCAAGAAATCGTGGTCCCCTGAGGACGTCAGACATAGATTGACGAAACGGCGTTGGGTGGTGTTTGAGAGAGGTCATTTCCGGTCAGCTAGAACGCAGGTGGAGCACAAACCGGCGATTCCTATACAATACATGCTAATCCCTGTCTTCTTTGATGTAAGTGCTATACAACCTTCTTTTTTAAATTAAATGATTTAAAATACTGCACCATGAGAGTGTTTCTTCCTCTCCCTCTCTATATGGCAACACTGGAGCTTTGAATACGCTATTTGTGTGTATATGTGTGTATATATATATATATATATATATATATATATATATATATATATATCTATCGAATGGATGACAGCAGTGGTTTGAAATCATTCCTGTGACCTCATGTATGACATCTTGAATTTTCCCATATGCGCAATTTGAGTCCCTGTAATAGGGGTCAATTAAGTCTGGTGAATGTATAGTGCATCTGCAATAGGGGTGCACTGATCCGACTTTTTTTGTCCCGATACCGATATCTGGCATTGAGTATCTGCTGATACCGGTACTGATCCGGAACTACACACACAAAGCTTGCGGCTGCAATACAGAGCAAAGCCGCTGCATCATGTGTGTGGCTCCTCCATTCACAGGCGGAGTGCATCTGATATCACTCCGCCTGTGAGCCGGACCTATACAGGAAGTAGCAGCTCCCATCCCATACTACTACTACACCAAGTAAGGGATAGCTGAGCTGGGACTCAGCAAAACCGGATCGGCCTGTGGATCAGTTCATTTTACCGATCTCCCGACTCCTCCATTCACAGGCGGAGTGCATCTGATATCACTCCGCCTGTGAGCCAGATCTATACAGGAAGTAGCGGCTCCCATCCCATACTACTACACCAAGTAAGGGATAGCTGAGCTGGGACTCAGCAAAACCGGATCGACCCGTGGATCAGTTAATTTTACCGATTCCCCCGATCCAGCTATTGTGGCAGTATCGGCGCCAATATCCGATCCTAATATTGGATCAGTGCATCCCTAATCTGCATGCTGGTGGAGAGGAACCTTTCCTATACTCAGTGAGGATGCTATTCACTCGTGGGATTATATATGGATTTCACAATTTTATGTATTTTTTTCCAATTTAAATAGAGATGTATTTTATTTGTTCACTATTTGTTTATTCACTTTGGTGATATGTATTTTATGATGTAAGAGCGCAGTTTCTTTACACCGGTGTTGCATCGAAGTAATGACAAAGTCACATGACTTTTAGGTCATACAAGTGTTAAAGGGACCTAAAAGTCCAAATATGCTTGGACACATACAATACCATTGAGCTTCTTTTATGGGCAAAACCCAAAACTCCAGTAAAGCAGCGTCCTTTATGCCAGTGTGCCATGGACCCTAATGTGAGCTGTGAATCCTCACTCCATTGCTCTATAAATCTATATATCCTGAGCTGAGCTCTGCTCACTGTAGTAGACTGATTGGTCCCTCCTATGGATGGGGTTTGGTGCATCTACTGTTAAATTGTACACAGGGCCCCATTCACACTGAAGCTCCTTGTCGTGCAACAATGGTCATCATCCAGACTCCTATTGTTATACATGGTGCCCGTTCACATCTGAGCGCTCAGCCACTTGAAGCTCCTGTGCCAACTGTTGCTAAAAAAAGCCCAGGCAGAATCAAGTTTTTTGGCTTCATAGACTTTCAGCCTCCATTCACACTTGGGCATGTGTTTCAGCTTGTTTCCTATGCTTGCCTACACATAACATTCAGAATCCCATTCTTTCTAATTGCCGCTCACACTTACAGTATATGATCAAAAAATGACATGAGCTTTTTATTGTGTGTTTTTAGGGGTTTTCCCCCCAACAGACTTTAATAGGTGTGCCTGTAAACTCCTATTCTATTCTTCTCTAGAACTGCTCCCTTTGCCCAGCCCAGGAAATGAACGTCTGAAGCTTGATACATGTGCTTGTAAAACACCCAAAATAGGATTCAAAATCGCTAGGCATATGCTCTGCTTAGGTGTGAGTGCAGGCTAATGGGAGCGTGTGGTTTGCAGGTGCTCCTATAATTAGGGTTTGTGGGGCCAAAAATACACTATCCTGGCCAAATAGGCTCCTCTAGGGCACGCTGTTCCTAAAAATACACAAACAAGGCTTGGAATCTCCTGAGAGCCCATTCACACTAGCACGACTTGTGAGGCGACTTGTGTAGCCCCAGGTCGCTTGACATAACAAAAGCAATGTTAATCAATCAGTGCCATCTTAATTGGCACTACTGAAGTCGCTCCGACTTCAGAAAAGGGTCCTGTACTACTTTGAGGTGACCTGTGATCGACTTGTCCCATATACTTCAATGGGAGTCGCCTCCTTATCTTAATTGAAGCGACTTGTTATCAGACTTTGCAGGAAGAAGAAAGAGATTAGCCAGGCATTCCCCACAGACAAAGTCGCCTGTCTCTTCAAAGTAGTGCACAAGTCTCTTCACAAGTCTCTTCACAAGTCTCTTCACAAGTCTCTTCACAAGTCTCTTCACAAGTCTCTTCACAAGTCTCTAAACAAGTCTCTTCAAGTCACGGGGCGACTTTCTGGCCGTGGTAGTGTGAACCAGCTCTAAATACACCCGGGAGTGAATATTTGTATTATTTCTGAGGAATCACAGAAAAAATGTTAGGCCCCTTTCACACGGGCTTTCCGATCTGGTCAGCCTGTCAGTTTTTTCAGTCGGACCTGATGGGACGCTCCATGCACCTCTTTGGAGCTGCGGATGTCAGCGCTGACACCCGCTGCTATCTGATCCGATCCTGTCCGTGAAATCCAGACAGATGGAGACACTTATTTTCCATCTGTCTGGAGGATCGGATCGGATGAAAACGGACAGGCGGTCCATTATCATCTGATCTCCCCATAGAGGAGAGCGGGGATCTGACAGGTCTATCTCTGCACACAGAGCGGAGATGGAGCGGTCATCTGCCTGCTCAGCGGGGATCGGTGGATTGATCCCCGCTGAGCAAAACGGAGTCTGCCACGCGCGCACCGCCTGTGTAAAAGGACCCTTTGTCTCATTTCATTTGTATATTGGCGAATGCAAGACTTTATTAGAACTGCTTCTTAGAATTGTTCCCACTATTTGTAAAGTGTTACTAAAGCTGGTGAAGCATGTGTTGAGATGTCAGTAAATGTTACATGGAGTAAACTAGTGTGCTGAAATATATACAATTTAATTGTTGCAACATGACAAAAGATAGGAAACATATTGTATACCTGTGGAGATTGACTGACTTATTTTGTCATACAGTAAGGTTTTGTTAGGCCTCTTTCACACGGGCGTTCCGTATGTCCATCTATCACCCCATCCATTTGCGGTTGATATACGGACATAATGCATGTCAATGGGATTGCAGATGTCAGCAGATGACCATCCGCTGACATCCGATTTGTGTCCTTTCAGTTCTGTTCCGTTTTTTTGGAATGGAACCGAACCCTATTTTTTCTTCCGCTTAAAAAACAGAAAGGACGCAAAATTGGATGTCAGCGGTGTCATCCGCAATCCCATAGACATACATTATGTCCGTATATCATCCGCAAACGGATGGGATGATATGCGGACATACGGACCGGATGACACAAGTGCCATCCGTGTCCGTAAAAAAAAATAAAAAAAGGCCCGGAGCGGATCGCAATACGGTCCGCTCCGTGTGAAAGAGGCCTTAAAAAAAAAATTAAAAAATGATGCGATCGCTTTTCTGCACACAGCTGTAGTGAAATGACTGATCATCTAGACAGGATTTTTCCAGCAGAAAGATCCTGCATAGGAAAGTTCTTCTGTTTACGTGTGTCTAATATGTAAACCTCTGCACTGTGTTTTAGATGTATAAAGTTCTTCCATTCCATTGAGGGACAGTTCTCACCACATGCAGTCCAGTGCTCCTTTTTTTTTTTTTTTTTTTTTTTTTTTTTTTTTTTTCTGCATTTAAAACGCATGGAAAGTAGATTAGATGTTTCCAGTGGCATAGCTCACACCAGTGCAGTCAGTTCCAGAAAAAAAAGTACAACCTGCTGCATTTTTCCTGCACTGGACTGTACTGGAAAGTGTTAAAATGCACTGGAACACATGGAAAACACATGCAGCAGATTCCAGTACAGTGGGAAAAGAGGAGAAAAAAAAAAAGCATCTGGAATGCATCCAGAAACACATCGAAATGCATTAAAAAATGTGCATGCAGAAACAAATCTGGAGCAGATCTGGATTGCGCTTTTTGAGGGCTGGTTCACACCAGATGCAGTTTTTATTCGGCATCAAAAGTGAATGGATAGTGTTTAACATGAATACTGATGGCCTTAGTTCACACCAGTGCAGTCAACAAATATAGAGCATGCTGCATTCTTTCTGTATGAAATGCATCTGGCACAAGGCAAATTGCATTAGACTGCACATGTCCTTAATTTTGGATGAAGAAAATAAAAGTGTGTGTGGGGGGGGGGGGGTTTTATCGAAAACACTTAAAAAGCGGATGCAAAAACATATCTGGAATGCATAAGTTGTAATGTTGAAGGCACATATGTGTTTTAGACTTTATGCACGGAGCCTGCGTAATTCCACTACTGGGACCCGTAGTTGCGGCACACTGTGCGATCGGAGCATACATCTGTGCACATGCGAGGGCCATTTTACACTAGTGCAATGCCAGAAATCACAATTAATTTGCACCACATTGCTGTGCAGATCACATGTGATATCTGTTTCGATGCAATTTCAGCCATACAAACTGGCAAAAATGTCTGAAAACGCATTGTATTCGCATCAAAATGGCGCAAGACCCTTTTTTGGTTTGCACTGGAATCAGATCGCATGGTGGTTCACACCGCTTTTTTGGTGTGTTTTTGAGTTGCATGTCCACTTTTCACAGTTGCAGGCAACCCGGCGCGTTTTTGGGTTAATCAAGAACCCAGATCAGAAATGCATCTGAAACACCGCAAGATCATGGTAAAAACACATATGCAGTTTTGCTGCAGAGTAGTGTGAAAGGGCCCTATTGCAACCCCCAACTCATACCCACTTACACCTACATCTTCAAACTTACCTCAATAGACGGCTGTACATGGCAGCTGCAGGTCACGGGAAAGTGATTTGATTGTAAGCTGTAGCGAGCAGGGAGCAGGGCCCTCTGATTCCTATTGTATTGTAACTGTACTGTCTGCCCTCATGTTGTAAAGTGCTGTACAAACTGTTGGAGCTATATAAATCCTGTATAATTATTATGCAGGCTCTGCACACTGTACAGCTGTGTTCATGACCACTTACATGCATTTATATGTGTACACAAATTACTGACTTCAGACACTGACTTTCCAATTTTAGTTTTACCAGATTGCAGTACAAGTTTACTGCGTGCATGGGCATATAGAAAACAATAGAACTGCATTCAGGTTCCAAACCCCCCCCCCCCAAAAAAAAAACAGTTATGATAAAAATGCTGCGTTTTTGGAAGCCATACGCATGAGCCCTCATGAGTAATGGGCGGCAGATGCAATGGGTCATACTGAATATGTGCGTTGGGTTGTTAACACCTGGGTTTTAATATGTTACCACAAGCAGATTGGTATACTGTATTAGTTAGAGAGTAAAGCCTGGTACAGACTACAGTTTTATGTTTTTGTTTTTTTTTGTGCAACCCACAGTTCTGGTCGGGAGCCGCTGTACTAACTAGGGATCAACCGATTATCAGCAACACCGATATATCGAGGGCCGATATACAATTTCCCCGATATATCTGAATCGGCCCCTGAGGTTGCCGATATTTAGGGAAAGTGCATGTACCGTAGTGATGCCTAGCCGACGGTTGGCTGACTTGTAATGACAACCGATGTGGCTGTCATTGCAAGGAGCGAGAGGGGATGTTCCCCCCCCCCCCCCTGCCGATTTTCCGTGACTCGCCCGGGTCTCCTGTCCCACCGCGAGACCCGGGCAACCTGCCTGCACCGCCGCCGAAGAGAAGACCTGATCAAAGCTGCATTCAGCTCTGATCAGGTCTCCATGTAAAAAACCTGGAAGTGATGTCATGACATTACTTCCGGGTACTCGGCGCCGAATTTAAAAAAACTGACCGCATTCAAAACAGCCAAACTTGAATGTTTTTCAGTGCTGAGGAGGGGATTGGGGTCTTTTAGACCCCCAGATCCCTCCACAAGGAGTACCTTTTTGTAAAAAAAAAATAAAAAAAAAAACATTTTGTTTGTTTTTTTACATGTCCGATACCGATATCCAATGACCAAAATATCGGTATCAGCTTTAAAGAAACGATATCGGTCGATCACTAGTACTAACCATGCGAGGTTTGTCCAGCGATCTCCCCTATTGGGCTGTTGTGTTCTGACAGAGGGACACCCCCCCCCCCCCCACCAGAATACTCTTATCAGTGCTCCCTGCCATTGGTTGAGAGAGCAACAATCCAGGAGTCGGTCGGCTCCTGGTTTCCCAGCATGCACGTCTGACCGACATACACTGTCAGCTGGTATTTTTTGTACTGGTAAATGTCTCCCTACATTCTGCCTGTGTACTGGTCTTAAGGCTGCTTTCATACTGCTACATTGCAAAAACACGCTAAAAAAGCATATGCGTTTTTGCCATATTTACGGTGCATTTTGTGCTCGTGAAAAAAGACATGCAACTCAAAAAAAACCAACCACATTTGCTTTTTTGTTGTGTTTTGCTGCATTTTTTTTTTTTTTTTTTTTTTAGGCGTTTTCCATTCATTTCAATGTGAACACCAAAAAAGTTTTTTTTTTTTTTTTTAAATGCAACCCGCAAATGAGTTCTATAGGATTTAATGGTCATTCATCTTTCTTCTGCTTTTGGTAAAGCAAAAAAATGGAAGAAAAGCTGATCAGTGTGAAAGGGCCCTAAAACAAGATTTGAATATGAGTCACATGGCAAAATGAAAGCTAAGGCTGGGTTTACACTTGTGCGATCACAGACATTGCTGTGCAGATCACATGCGATGTCTGTGCAATGCAATTCCATCCATACAAACTGTATGGCTGAAATTGCATCAAAATGATTGTTTTCACACCTATGTGATCTGATTCCTGCATCATTTCACAGTTTGCACTGCGATCTTCTGGTGTCATTAAATTTACACTGACACCAGCAGCAGAAGTCAGTGTCAGGTGCACAAGATTCGCGCTGGTTCCCGCATCGCACAAGTGTGAACCCAGCCCAAAGCTTTGTAAACTGAACCCAAGGTTTTATATTTGTAGCAGAATAAATACCATCTGTTTTATACGTTTTTTTAATTGGGGGACAAAACCAAATGAATGTAAATTGTTTTCGGTCTTTGTTTAATGTAGGTAACATAACCTCAGATCTTTACCTCCCAAAAATAATAAATAATTAGGCATTATATACCCCAAACATATCCGATTGGGCTCATTTCACAAAGCTCACACACCAGGATAAGAAACCTTACTTTAAAAATAAAGTGACCGTTCTGTTCAGCCAGGAGCCAGTGAGGTCTGAAAATGAGAGTAACATTGAAAAAGATCCTTACCCTTATGTTAAAGCTTAGCGTATGGTCTTCTGTATGCAAATATACTTCACGTGTGTCATTTTTTAAATATGTATAACAAAGACCACAGACACTGTAACAGTAAACGGGCGGATAATCCAAGAAAAGCAGAGGAACTAAGACTTCAGAAATGATTTAGACATTCATTGCTGTAAGGCTACACACATAAAGCTGACAGAACAAGCCTGGCCGGTTTACCTGCTGAGCTTTGACTATATAAATATATATAATATATACGCAAAGCCTGACTTTGCACTACAGTAGTGTGAATGGGAGCGAAGTGATATCATAAAAAGAATGGAGTCTGCCACCTTCTAAAAAATACTATTTGCCTGGCTGTGTGTGGCTGCAATATGTTTAAATCCCAGATCCAGAACAAGCTTGCTGTAAATAAGAATCCCAAAAGCCTCACAATTCCTTCTTTCTGGGTCAGTGACTACTCAGCATGCCGGTCAGACCCTTAACATTCCCAAAAAGAGAGGTCAGCAGGCATGAGTGAAACTGTCTGGTTTCAGTTTGTTTTTAGTTCAGACAATGGGGATAAAAGCACCATGACAATGTGTAAGAGACAGTACATTGTAGTGCTATTGTTTCCTTACACAGAACAGAAAAATGTGCCAAAAAATGCAAAAAGTGTACAGCAAACCCCCCTCCATCGCGGGGGTTACGTTTCGGACCCACACGCGGAAAGTGAAAATCCACAAAATAGACCCTATTTAAATACACTTTAGGGATGTTTTTATAACTTTCACTGTACTTTTAAAAGCATTTTACGGTCTTTAACCACTTAAGCCCCGGAGGATTTGGCTGCTCAAAGACCAGACCTTTATTTTGCGATTCGGCACTGCGTGACTTTAACAGTTAATTGCACGGTCGTGCGACGCTGTACCCAAACGAAATTGACGTCCTTTTTTCCCCACAAACAGAGCTTTTTTTTGGTCTCATTTGATCACCTGTTCGTTTTTTATTTTTTGCGCAATAAACAAAAAGAGCGTCAATTAAAAAAAAAACAGTATTTTTCACATTTTATTTTATATGAAATTCCCCCCCAAAAAAAAAAAAATGTAAAAATCTAAATTTTTTTACATTTTAGGCCAATTTGTTTTCTGCTACATATTTTTGGAGAAAAAAATCACAATAAGCGTATATTGGTTGGTTTGCGCAAAAGTTATTGCATTTACTAACTACGGGAAAGATTTATGTCATTTTTATTGTTTTTTTTTTTTTTTTAACTAGTAATGGCGGCGATCTGCAATTTTTTTTTTTTTTTTTGAGGGACTGCAACATTGCGGCGGACAGATCGGACCCCTGACTAACATTTTTGACACTTTTGGGGGTACCAGTGACATTACTACAGTAATCAGTGCTATACATATGCTCTGTTACTGTAAAAATGACACTGGCAGGGAAGGGGTTAACTTAGTGATCAAGGGGTTAAGTGTGTCTCTAGGGGCGTGATTCTAACTGTCAAGGGGTGTGGCTTGTGATGTAACCACAGAGACATACGATCCTACATAGCAGGATCGTATGATCTCTGCAGTTACACAGGGGAGAATAACAGGCGGCTTCGTTTACATTAGCCATCTGCCTTTCTCCCTCTCCAGCGGGAGATCGCAAGTGACCGGCGGACATCGGAGCCACCGGTCACTCGCTCAGGGATGGCCGTGAACCAGCGGGGGCGGGAGCGCGCCTCCGGTGGCGCGCGCTCGCCCCCTACAGGCTCCTGGGTGAGCGACGTAGTACTACGTCGCTTTGCCCAGGAGGGGCTGACTGCCGCAGTAAATATACTGTGGGCGGTCGGCAAGCGGTTAAGCACACTTTTAAAACAATAGAAACACATTTAAACACATAAAAGATACTTCGAGACAGCGCAAGAGCAATGGAAAACACAAAATTATTTAATTAACAATGATTTAATTTGTAAAATAATATTAATAGGTCCACAGAAAAAAAACGCAATATACCGGGACCTCAAAAACTGAACAGCGATATAACGGGGGTTTACTGTACTGTCCCAAAGTTTCAAAATGCTATTAAGACTTTTTTTTTTTTTTGTTTCCTCCACTAAAAAATAAATTTAATATTAAAAAAAAAAAAAAAAAAAACTGTTCTCTGGTTTTGCAGTGATAATTATGTATTACTTTAACTCATGTTGATGCATGTTACATGTTAGCATGTTCTTGCACCATTCATTTTGAATGCCACCCCAGTGCACGAAGGCAGTGCAGCTCTGATGCACATGCATTGCAGCACACCACAATGCATGGAATTACACTACAATGTATTGTGGTGTGCTGTGAAAAAATGCAATTTTTCTCTTTTTTTTTTTTTTTTTTGTCCGTTCTGGTCTGCTAGCAGCTTATTCATTTCAGTGGGCTGCCCTAAAGAAAAGCTGAACTCTGAAAGTTATGCCCCCAAAAAAAGGCAGGCAGAGGGCAAGGGAGTAGTCACAACACAAAATGTAAGATTTTCAACTTTCTACTTAGGTACACTTAACATTTCTAAATTTTCCCTACCACATAGCAAACGTTCTAAAGTGTGTAAAAAGGGGATTTTAAAACAAAATACACCCCAAAAAAAAACAGGAAGGATGCATCAACAATGTTTTTTTTTTTTCTCGTCTTGTTTGTTTATAGGGTTTTTTGTATTTTGTATATTTTACAGGACCAAATGTGTGAACATGATCATAGTTCCATAGTTAGGCTCGGTTCACATTAGTGCGATGGCAGACATGGCATGTGATTCGGAGCGCACTGCCCTGAAAATCAAATGCGATGCGAATTCAACCATACAGATAGTACGGCTGAATTTGCATCTGATTTGGCACAAACACACACAGGACCCTTTTTTTGGGTCTGCACCAGAATGGGATCACATGGTGGTTCACACTTATGTGATCCGATTCATGTCCGAATGTCAGTTCGCACTGCGATATGGGAACTGAGCTGGGGGCGTCGTTAAGTTTGAATTGACACCCCCAGCGATTTGCATAGGGCAGTGTGAACTGCCTGCGCTGGGAATGCTATGCGGGAACCCGCAGTAGATTCGCAGGGTTCCCGCATTACATAAGTTTGAACCGGGACTAAATCAGGTTGAAAAAAGACAAAAGTCCATCTAGCTCAACTAATAAAAAAAAAAAAAAAAAAAAAAAAAAAAAAAAAAAAACTTAGCTCACTAACCATTACCCTATAATATAATAATAATAATAATAATAATAAAAAATAAAATACCCCACAAAAGTGCAGTTTTGTCCATATTATTTTTTAGCATGGTTTTTTTTTTTTTTTTTTTGTGTTTTTTGTTAAATTTTTTTTTTGTAATAGACCATAGCAAAACAGAAACGTATGCACTAACACTGGGTGCATGATTACTATCTCTATATTTTTCATGTTAAGGTTTTGATTCCATGTTGTTTAACAAGTTTGTCTAAAACCTTCATGCAACAACAAATTTCGCTTGTTGCCAGTGATGGTGGAGGAGGGTTGTAATGCAGAAGCTTGGAATGTTGTGACTATGCAAGCATTTCACAGAAAGTTGTCTGTGTATTTCTGCACAGAAGTTATACAAAGTCTGAACATGTTCTGTTTGAATTACGGTAGTGAGGAAGAGTAGGTGGAGCCTGTTCAGGCATTCTGGCCAATAGTTGCCCGTCTAAAGCCTCGTACACACGCACCGATTGTTGGCCGACCGATTGGCCGACTTTTGTCCAGTGTTGTTGTGTTGGTTGAAATGTGCTCTAGACTGCACACAAATTTTTTCGGCCAACAACAACCAACTTCAGAAGTGATGTCATGTGATGGTTAACTTTCCGTGTGTTTTTTCTTCTCTGAGCATGCCCAGTCTTGCTCATCTGATTTTTGTCGGCCGAAATTTGTACTGACTGACGAACAATCGGCCGTTCTGTTGACGGCCAACAAAAATTTTATAGCATGCAGACCAGATTTTGTTCGGCCGAAAAGTTGCAGTCGGTTGTCGGAAGCATCATACTAACAAGCCGACAATCGGCCGATCGGACGTTGGCCGAAAATTTACGACCAACAATCGGTGCGTGTGTACGGGGCTTTAAGCTGGCCATAGATGGATCGAAATGTGGCCCGTTTAGCAGGGGTCGGACGAATTTCAATCCATATGTGGCCATGCCTGTTTGACAGTCAATTGATAGGCCTCTTAAACGCTTGGGGATTGGTTGGGTCCGCCTGTCAGTTTTTCAGGCGGACCTTCCAGTCTCCTCTGTGGAGCGGTGGGTGTCAACAGGCGTGTCGATTGACAGCTGCCGACATCTGATCTCATCTGCTAAAAACAAGACAGATGGAGATCCATTCCCCATCTGTCTGGCGGATCGCATGGCAGTCAGGTGTAAACGGACAGGCGGTCTGTTTACATCCAACCACCTATAGAGGAGAGTGGGCTGTGTATCTGTCTTCTGTGTTTCGCCTTCCTCTCGATTAACTGCGGGTATAGTGGGGTTTTCTTTACTGTTTTTTTTTATTGGTTGAGCCAGATGGACTTGTATCTTTTTTCAACCTGAATAACTATGTATAGGCGGTACCGGTCACGGACAAGCCACCCGTCTGCTCAACAGGGATCAGCCAACAGATTCCCCGCTGAGCAGATGAGCTCCAACGCGTAAGGGGTCTTAGTCATTTAGAAAGTTAGAGAGTCAGTTGTTAGGCTTCATAACTATAGCATGGATCAGATGCATGCCATAGTTGCCAACATTTGAAAATGATTGGAAGGGACAATTTTTGGCCAGGCACATGGGGGCTTGACCAAAAAGTGGGAAGCAGCTCAGAAGGTGAGCATGGCTTCATGGTGGCTTCTAGTGCTGAAACCCCCCCAGTGCTTTGCTATGTTTTAGAGAAAATAGGGCCTGGGGTACAATAAAAGGAAAGTGTGGGTAAAAAAAGTACCATCATTGGTGTAAGGCCCCTTTCACATGGGCTTTCCGATCAGGTCCGCCTGTCAGTTTTTCAGGCCGACCTGATCGGATGCTCCATGCACCTCTATGGAGCAGTGGATGTCAGCGGTGACATAGCAGACACCCGCTGCAATCCGATCTGATCCTGTCCGGGAAATCCAGACGGATGGAAACCCTATTTTCGGATCGAATAGGATCAGATGAAAAAAAGACAGGCGGTCCGTTTTTCATCCAATCTCCCATAGAGGAGAGCGGGGATCTGATAGGTCCGTCTCTGCACAGTGAGCGGAGACGGACCTGTCACCCGCCTGCTCAGCAGGGATCGACGGATTGATCCCCGCTGAGCAAAACGGAGTCCGCTGGGTGGAAAGCCAGTATGAAAGGACCCAAAGTGGGATAAATAACTTTGCATTGTTGGTGTCACTGGGATAAAATAAACTCCATGGTACAACTGGTGCCCGCACAGTACTGCTTAACTTGTGAAAGTCATTTTCTTTTGGTTTTTACCCAGTGGGCTGAAGGAAAAAATAACTAACGGGTTCCACCATCAACACAAGCGATGCGAATGGAGGAATTCTCCCCTGCTGGGACATTATATTCTGGCAGCTGCAGAATTTACCATCAAATCCTTCTGTGGATGGCCACATACTGATGGAAATTTGGCCGGTCCCTGCTTGAACCTGCTGAATTTCCATCGGTGTATGGCTGGCTTACATGATGTCTGAGGTCTTCTATTTACATTTCTTTGTGGTGAGGATGGTGCGGGGGTTGTGTGGAGGGAAATGGATTGGAATCTCAAGCTAGAGGCCTACACAAAAAAGCATGTATTAATGGGTTCTGTTGTTCTACTTTTATCTGGGAAGCATTAGACCATTAAAGGATTTACAGATTTGATTTAATAGTTTTCCAGAAAGGTGGGTTTGTATACATGCACAGAGACTTTATTGTACAAAAGGAAGATTACTCCAGGTGTCTTTTTGATCTTTGAAGCAAGTCGGGGATGGGAAAATCTGAACAAGCCCTCAGCTGTGCACATCTACACATTTTAATTACTGACGTGCTCAAAGAAATCAAGTTGTCTTTTTAACACATGTAATTGTAATTGCTGACATGCTATCAGTGTGTTGTATGGAAAGCCTTATCTTTGTAACTTTGAACGCCAGATCAAAGTCTTTCATCTGCAAACCTGTGCTGCAAAAGCTGCACATATTGCCGGAGGAAGTTGCATTGGTTCTGTTTTATTTTTTGCCTTTACTACGTGATACAATCCCTAAAAACAGGTTTATGCTTCCGTAGAACAAAATCGGTTTGTGCTCAGAAAATTTTGGTAAAAATTGTTTATTTTGGTTTTTTTGTCCGGTGAATGCACTGATCATTGTTAACCCCTTTTTGTAAGGATTAGTGTCGCCCAAAGCTGGCCGCCATACACGGTTTCATGCGAACATTTGTAGAAAATCATTTGAAATAACAAAAAAGGAAAAGATGGACTTTTAGGGTGCCAGAACAATTGGGTTAAAGTGGTTCTACAGTCTGAAGATTTTTTTTTTTACCTTAATGCATTTTCTGTATTAGGCCCCTTTCACACGGGCTTTCCAATCCAGCCCGCCTGTCAGTTTTTAAGGCGGACCTGATCGGATGCTCCATGCACCCCTATGGAGCGGCGGATGTCAGCGGGGACATCTCCATTGACACCCGTTGCTATCTGATCCGATCCTGTTTGTGAAATCCAGATGGATGTAAACCCTATTTTCCATCCAACCAGGTAATGTCTCTGCGCTATGGATGCATAAAATAAAATAAAAACCCAAAGTGCTGCTGTTCAAAAATTCTAATATTTTAAGAATGACAACGATAGTAGTGCACAGCGCAAAATTTTCCATCCGTCTGGAGGATCAGATCGGATGAAAAAGGACCGCCTGTCAGTAGAGGAGAGCGGGGATCTGACAGGTCTGTCTCTGCAAAGTAAGCAGAGATAGACCTGTCATCCTACTGCTCAGCGGGGATCGGCGGATCCTCTGTACAAAACCGAGCCCGTGTAAAAAGGACCCTTAACCACTTCCGGAAGGATTTGCCCCCTTAATGACCAGGCCATTTTTTGCGATTCAGCACTGTATTATTTTAATGGAAATTGCACGGTCGTGCGACACTGTACACAAATACAATTGATGTCCTTTTTCCCCCACAAATAAAGCTTTCTTTTGGTGATATTTGATCACCTCTGCGCTTTTTCGATTTTGCGCTATAAACAAAAAAATAGCGACAATTTTGAAAAAACACTATTTTTTACTTTCTGCTATAAAACATTCCCAATAAAAAAATTTTTAAATTACATTTTTTTTATCAGTTTAGGCCAATTTGTATTCTGCTACATATTTTTGGTTAAAAAAAAAAAAAATCCCAAAAAGCATATTTTGGTTTGCGCAAAAGTTATAGCATTTACAAACTACGGGACAGATTTTTGGACTTTTTATTTATTTATTTTTATTAGTAATGGCGGCAATCTGCGATTTTTAGTGGGACTGCGGCGGACAGATCGGACCTCTAACTGACGTTTTTGGGGACCAGTGACACTAATGCAGTAATCAGTGCTAAATAATATGCACTGTTATTGTATAAATGACACTGGCAGGGAAGGGGTTAATACTGGGATTGATCAAAGGGGTTAAAGGTATGCCTGTATGCTTGCTCACTGTGTGTGGGGGAAGGGTTCTGTGACAGGCACAGACAGATCGCAGTTTCAGCTTAGCTGAAACTGCTGATCTTTCCCTGCTGTCTGGGAGAAGATCCGCCTGCTTTGTTTACATAAGCAGGCGGGTCTTCTCTCGGTTTCCCGGACGATTGGGGGAGGAAAGCCGCAAATACCGCTGCTCCTCCCACTTCCCGCCTCCCGCTTTGTCTAAACACAGCAGGAGCACGGCTCCGCGCCGCTGAAACCACATGCACTCCAGTCACGTAGTATTACGTGACTGGTCGCAGCCGAACCGTCCTGCCGCAGTAAAAAGGCGGCGGGCGGTTGGCAAGTGGTTAAGGTGAAAAGCCTTGTGCTGACACAACCCCCCAGCCCCCGTTATACTTGACTGAGCCCAATTTCGATCCAGCGATGTGCACGAGATCAGTGGCTCTTTTGGCTCTCCCTCACTCCTCATTGGACATAGAGGCAGCAGTGGGAGCCATTGGATCCTGCTGTCAATCACAGCCAGTGATGGGTGGGCGGGGCTGAGCCATGCTCTGTGTGTCAATGGACACACAGAGCCGACTCAGGAGCAAGCATGGGGCACTCGGCAGGGGGGAGGACTGGACAGCGTTGGCGGGAGAAGAGCAGGATTGGGGGAGTAAAACCATTGCACAGAGCAGGTAAGTATAACATGTTTGGTATTTTAAAAAAAAATAAAATGCAAAGCTTTGCAATCACTTTGATTAATTTTGGCTAAAAAGCCCTTAAAACGTCATCCAGACCTGCTACTTGAATGGGATCTAAGACCTACTGTAACAAACAGGTTTCATTACAATATGTATGATTTTTATTTACTTTTTTCCGCCTAGTTCCAGAAACCTATTCTTAGTCCTTTGCATTTTCTCCTCACCATGGTTGAAAACGAATGCCGATTTGACACCACTTAACCACTAGAAAACTCAACAAATGTTCCAAAATTAATATTTTCTGAAAATAATTCTACTGCTCTATGGATAGCTTAAAGGGAAACTCCAGTCAAAAATGAAAATTTTCCTATTAATAGTATGTCAAATTATCTTTGATATTATTCATTTTCAGGCTGGCTGCTTGTGTAGCTTAGAAAGTCTTCTCTAAGCTAGACAATCAGTTTCTTCCTGTTCTTCACCGACAACGCTATCTCCCTTTTTATCTGAATTTGCTAAGCAGGCTTTCACTTCCTGAAAAGGTTGTCAGTCTTTCTTAGACAGGCCTGCCTAGACCTGCCCAGCAGCTTCGAGAGAGAGAGAGACCGGTGTTCTGCCGAGAACTCAAATCACGTCACTTGTGATTGTACATCATGAATAATTGGAGATTTCGACAACTTGGTGTTTTTTACAGAAAAGGTGGCAGTGTATACACTCCTGTACAGGCTATAATGAGTGGAGATTGTTTGTCCGCTGGTAACCAAAAACATGACAGCCTCCAAGACAGCGACAACTATTCCTGGTGTACACTCACCGGAAGGAACGTCAAAGTTCTCTGCAAGTTGGGGTTTTTCAGCAGAACACCTGCACAATAAATTAAAGGAATAATGTACAAAGGATTATTTTTGAAAGTTTAGAAGGATACAGATCAAGTTCTATTGCTCATCACATGTGAGTAATGAGTTTTAGGCTCCATTTCCACAAGTGTGACTTGTCATGCGACTTCGGACACAAAGTCGCATGACAAGTCACAGGCCATTGATTTTAATGACATCCATTCCCATTTATGCCACTTTGAAAATCAGAAACTTTAAAAAGGTGCCTGCACTACTTTGATGCAACTTTTGATCCAGAGTGTAAAGTTGGATTAAAGCTGCACTCAAAGTCACACTCTAAATCACACGACTTAGAGTTGCACTAGTGGAAACCAGCCACTATGCTAGAGCGCGACTGTGGAGTGCAGCTTTGATCCAATTTTACACTCTCTGGATGAAAGTCGCATCAAAAGTTGCATCAAAGTAGTGCAGGTACCCTGTCAAGGTCGCTGATTTTCAAAGTCGCGTAGATGGGAACGGGTGCTATTGAAACCAATTGGCTGTGACTCGTCATGCGGCTGTGTGTGCAAAGTCGCATGACAAGTCGCACTAGTTGAAATGGAGCTTTAGTCTATGTTTTTACTAATGCGATTTTGATCTAACTTTACATTCTCTGGATCAAAGTCGCATCAAAAGTTTTGTCAAAGTAGTGTAAGTACCTTTTCAAAGTTGCTGATTTTCAAAGTTGCATAGATGGGAGGATGGAAACGGGTTCCATTGACTAGTCGCACTAGTGGAAACGTAGACTTTGGTGTGGTTGCCTGTACTATGATGACTATAGATGGTGAGCTAAGACCCCTGAGCACCTAAAGTTACGCTGACACTCTCCAGCCACATGTCCAGCTTCCTTCTCCTATGGTAGTCCTCATACAAAGCCCTGCACAGCTGTACTGCACCCCACCCCCCATGTCCTGTGTGAATGGCTCTTTTTTTGTTTCTTCCATTTCTCATGAATTAGGATGTACAATGTATCCTTACTGATGAGAGAACCTATGATCAGCTCCTCCCATTTTGTAAATGCCCACTGGCTACTCAGCAACAGTGTCCCTCCCTGGAAGTGATGTCACTAGCTTTCAGTAACCACACCACTTGCTGCTCTTGGACCCAGCAGGAAGAGGAATTGAAGTCATGTGACCGCACTGAATACTGCAAAATAAAGGCAGAAAAACTGGGATTTTTTTAATTTTGACACATAAGGCTGAACTCTGCTCACATTAATGATTGCAGGGGAAAATTTAAGGTATTAGGCTGGACTTCCGCTTTAAGAGTCCAATCCTTTAAATGCAGATTGAATGAAAAGTGATGCGGATGCATTTTTCTAACACTTTTGTTAAAGTAGGACTACAGCTAGAAAGTAATTGAAGGGGGCACATTAATAATATTCCAATGACTAACATTTATTTTTTCAACTCCCTCAGACACTCACACGTTCATTGTACTCCTACCCGCTGTAGAATTCCATGGGTGGGAGGGATGTTCACATGTTGTGTGGAATGTGAATGCTCAGCTGCCTGTCATGTTTTCATGCTGCAAAGTGCATTCATTCTTCAACTCCTGTGTCCCAGTTTTCTGAGTCTGCTGGTTTTTTTCACATGTTAACCATGCCTTTACAAAGAAATATTATATATAATATAGGTAAGCTATAGGCTAAAAGTAGTATTAAAACCCAAAAGCAAACATCGTGTACATTGCAGTTTACTAATTCTCGGATGTGGTGGCTGCATTCTTTTTTACTTTTTTATTTATTTATATTTTTACCTGTTGATCTGGCTACTAAGGCCTATTTTACACGGGCCTTCCAATCAGTTCTGCCTGTCAGTTTTTCGGGAGGACCTGTTCGGAAGCTCTATGCAGTTTACATCTGCCTACTTCTGAGTCTGTCCAGGCCTGCAAGAAAAAAAACTGAAAAGGACTTTGTCCTTTTACCGGGCCTAATATGACAGCTCAGAGGTAGCCTGATATAAACGGACACAAGTCCGTTTACATCCAACCACCCATAGAGACGTTAGTCTACCTCAGCCCGCTGTCAAAATGCAGACAATAACTGAATGGGCGCGGATGTCACAAAACTGACATCTGCTCTGATTCAATAGAAGATATGTTTACAGATCCCCTAAAGGGAGCAGAGAGCCCCTGAGGCTGATTTACTAAAGGCAAATATACCGTGCAATGCAAGTGCAGTTGCTCTAGATCCAAAGAGAAGCTCTTAAATGAAGGGAAGCTCTACTGATTTCTATCCAATTATGTACAAGCAAAAATGTTGTTTTTTTTTATTTTGTTTGCAAAGTGAAATGTTACCTCATTTACTAAGCTCTGGAACAAGTAAAGTTGAAGTGCATGGTATATTTGCCATTAGTAAGTCAACCCCCTTTTAAAAGACCTAAGGTATGTTATTTTTCCACCTTCTTAACAGACCAAGCTGTCCAGCAAAAGTGTCAATTAGATAAACCGTTTACCACTGACACAGGTGCTAACAATGGTCAGCTTTTATTCATTTATGTAAAGCCTTTATTCCAAAAAAGAATTAAAAAAAAAAAAACAAGTTTGCAACAAATTTACAAAAAAACAAACAAAAAAAACTGCTTGCTATACCTACTAAAAACTGTAAAAGTGTTAGCTGGAATTCAGCTGCAACTTCTTAGTCAAGTCCATCTAAAACTGGCCATACGGTGCCTAGACGCTCCTTGGAGACTCTACAACTCCCTCCAATCTTCAGGGGAGGCTGGGCACTCCCTAACCTCCAACTCTACTATTAGAATACTAAGTTGGTTTATATACAGTGGAGGTTATTCCTGCAATTGAACAATGCCCCACGGATGCTCAATAGGGTTTAGGTCTAGAGAAATGCTTGACCAGTCCCTCACTTTTACCCTCAGCTTCTTAGGCAAGGCAGTGGTCGTCTAGAAGATGTGTTTGGAGTCGTTATCATGTTGGAATACTGCCCTGCAGCCCAGTCTCCGAAAGGAGGGGGATCATGCTCTGCTTCAGTGTGTCACAGTACATGTTGTCATTCATGGCTCCCTCAATGAACTGTAGCTCCCCAGACCATGACACTTCCACCAGCATGCTTGACTGTAGGAAAGACACAACTGTCATTGTACTTCTCACCTGGTTGCCGCCACACCCGCTTGACACCATCTGAACCGAATACATTTATCTTGGTTTCATCAGACCACAGGACATGGTTCCAGTAATCCATGTCCTTAGTCTGCTTGTCTTCAGCAAACTTGTTTCTTTCTTGTGCATCATCTTTAGAAGAGGCTTCCTTCTGGGATAACAGCCATGCAGACCAATTTGATGCAGTGTGCAGCGTATGGTCTGAGCACTGACAGGCTGACACCCCACCCCTTCAACCTCTGCAGCAATGCTGGCAGCACTCATATGTCTATTTCCCAAAGACAACCTCTGGATATGATGCTTAGCACATGCACTCAACTTCTTTGGTTGACCATAGCGAGACCTGTTCTGAGTGGAACCTGTCCTGTTAAACCACTGTATGGTCTTGGCCACGGTGCTGCAGCTCAGTTTCAGGGTCTTGGCAATCTTCTTATAGCCTAGGCCATCTTCATGTAGAGCAACAATTCTTTTTCAGATCCTCAGAGAGTTCTTTGCCATGAGGTGCCATGTTGAACTCCCAGTGACTAGTAAAAGAGAGTGAGAGCGATAACACCAAATTTAACACACCTGCTACCCATTCACACCTGAGACCTTGTAACACTAACAAGTCGCATGACCCGAGGAGGGAAAATGGCTATTTGGGCTCAGTTTGGACATTTTCACTTAGTGGTGTGCTCACTTTTGTTGCCAGCAGTTTAGTCATTAATGACCGTGTGTTGAGTTATTTTGAGGGGGCAGCAAATTTACACTGTTATACAAGCTGTACACTCACTACTTTACATTGTAGCAAAGTGTTGTTTCTTCAGTGTTGTCACATAAAAAGATATAATACCATATTTACAAAAATGTGAGGGGTGTACTCACTTTTTGAGATACTGTACATCCAGACATTTCCATTTTAGCAGACTGAGGATGTTTTAATTGTTTTGACATATGAGTTTCACTGAAGGTTATCGCAATATATATTTTTTTTTTGTCATAAATTTTGTCTTGAATTGCTTGGATTTGGACAGGTTCGTGTTGTCTTTGCTGAAGTAGCTAACAGCAATTATTATAGCATAGGTATTTTTTAATGGCAGGTCTCGCCCAGCAAAAAAAACCTTACTACTTAGGTGCTCCAGCATTATCTAAACTGTAGTACTTTGTTGAGGTGCAGGTTACTGAATTGTACATTGAAGTACTACATTGTAGCAAAGTTGTCATTTCTTCAGTGCTGGTTCACACTACCGCGGCACGACTTCGGGGGCGACCTGTGAAGTCGCGTGCACCGCGACTTGCACGGACTTCATATAATGAATGTCAATGCAAGTCGCTCCGATGTCTCCCCGAAGTAGTACAGGAACTACTTTCTAAGTCGGAGCGACTTGAGTCGCTCCTATTAGAACGCTTCCCGTAGCACTGCATGGACCGTGACTTGTCAGGCTGACCAGTCGCTTGACAAGTCGCGGTAGTGTGAATGGGCACAGTGGCGTACCTACGGGGGGGGGCGGGGGGGCGGGCCGCCCCGGGTGCCACGCACTGGGGGGGTGTCAGGCTGCTCGGAATATGTCTTTGTGAAGGAGCTGCAGTTTCTAAAGTCCGCGCTGCTCGCGGGGGCGGCGGCCGGCGGGAAGAAGGTGAGCACTGAGCAGCCTCCTCCTGTGTGTCTGTGTGACTGTCTGGACTGGAGAGGAGATGGGACAGCTGGATATAGAAGGATTCATCTTTCCGTATTTCTCCTGCTGCCGTTGAATGGCCGATTCTCCTCTCCCTCCTGCAGTCAGTTAGCGGCAGCAGGAGGAATATGTAAAGATCAAATCATCTATATGCAGCTGTCCCATCCCCTCTCCTATACAACTTGCTGGCCCCCTAGTGCTCTCCAGCCCCCCCCTCCCCTTGCTCTTAACACCCCCTTCTCTTAACACCCCCCCTGCTCTTAACACCCCCCCCTGCTCTTAACACCCCCCCTGCTCTTAACACCCCCCCCTGCTCTTAACACCCCCCCTTCTCTTAACACCCCCCCTTCTCTTAACACCCCCCTGCTCTAAACACCCCCCTGCTCTAAACACCCCCTTGCTCTTAACACCCCCCTGCTCTAAACACCCCCTTGCTCTTAACACCCCCCTTGCTTTTAACACCCCCCTTGCTTTTAACACCCCCCTTGCTCTTAACACCTCCCTTGCTCTTAACACCCCCCTTGCTCTTAACACCCCCCTTGCTCTTAACACCCCCCTTGCTCTTAACACCCCCCTTGCTCTTAACACCCCCCTTGCTCTTAACACCCCCCTTGCTCTTAACACCCCCCTTGCTCTTAACACCCCCCTTGCTCTTAACACCCCCCTTGCTCTTAACACCCCCCTTGCTCTTAACACCCCCCTTGCTCTTAACACCCCCCTTGCTCTTAACACCCCCCTTGCTCTTAACACCCCCCTTGCTCTTAACACCCTCAGTGCTCTTAACACCCTCAGTGCTCTTGCCCCCCAGCGCTCCTTAGCCCCCCAGTGCTCTTCAGCTCCCCGCAGTGCTTTTCATCTCCCCCCTATGCTCTCTGGCTCCCCCAGTGCTCTCCACCCCCCTGTGCTCCCTGCCTCCCCCCTCAGTGAGTTCCACCCCTGCGCCTTCCAACCCCCCTACAATGCTTTTCAAACCCCTCTTAATTCTCTCCAGTCCCCCCCCCCCCGCGCCCTTCAGCTCCTCCAGTGCTCTCTGCTTGCCCTGTGCTCTCCGGCCCCCCTAATGCTCTTCTCAGTCTCTGACCATCTCTTGGATCATGTCCTCAGTCTCTGACCATCTCTTGGATCATGTCCTCAGTCTCTGACCATCTCTTGGATCATGTCCTCAGTCTCTGACCAACCATCTCTTGGATCATGTCCACAGTCTCTGATCATCTCCTGTATCATGTCCTCAGTCTCTGACCATCTCCTGTGTGTTTTCTGCAGTCTCTGACCATCTCTAGTATCCCGTCCGTAGTCTCTGACCATCTCTTGTATCATATCCTCAGTATCAGATTTCTCTTGTATTAGGTCCGTAGTCTCTGACCATCTCTTGTATCATGTCCTCAGTCTCTGACCATCTCTTGTATCATGTCCTCAGTCTCTGACCATCTCTTGTATCATATCCTCAGTATCAGATTTCTCTTGTATTAGGTCCGTAGTCTCTTACCATCTCTTGCATCATGTCCTCAGTCTCTGACTATCTCCTTTAGCATGTCTCCAATCTCCTACTCAAACTTAAACACATTGATAATAGTATTAGCTATCTGTCTATGCCAAAGGTAGGGAGGCAGAGAGTGCAAAAGGGGGAACTGTGATTAGAGAGACAGGGGGGGGGGGCAGACTGCAAAGGGCACTGTGATAGGGGGGCTGGGAAATTTGTGCAATAAATATTCTTGGAGACATTACAATTTTTTGCGGGTGTTTTTACATTTTAAAGTGGGGGGGGGGGGGGGGGTGCCAGATATAGGATCCGCCCCGGGTGCCAAATGCTCTAGGTACGCCACTGAATGGGCACTCAGTGTTGTCACATGAAAAGATATAATAAAATATTTACAGAAATGTGAGGGGTGTACTCACTTTTGTGAGATACTGTATATCTTATAGTGTGTGTGGACTCTATAACTTTCCTACAGACTAAACATTTTACACTGATTTGGGTTATTTTTACTAAAGAAATGTAGCAGAATACATTGTGGCCTAAGTTTATGAAGAAAGATTATTTATCTTCAAAATTTTATAATGGAAACAAAAAAAAAACTCTTTACGCTTTTTTTTTTTTCACAATTTTTCGCCTTATTTAGTTTTGTTTAGCAAAAAATAAAAAAACTCAGTTATGAATAAATACCACCAAAATAAAGTTCTATTTGTGTGGAAGAAACAAATGATAAAACTTTCACATGGGTGCATGACTGTACAATTGTCATTCAAAGTTAAAAATTGGCTTGGGAAGGGGGTAAAAGTGCCCAGTATTGAAGTAGTTAAAATGCAGTTGCGGTTGTTGGCAGTTATTCCTGACCTCTCCTGAGAACTGGCATGAGTTGTTTAATTGATACCCTAGCACAGTTATATCTGCTAGGAATAAACTCATCCAATTAAGGTACTTTAAATAGAACATATTATAAGCCACAGCGTTTATTTCATATGCATAAACGTGATCCTCCTATATGTCATAAATGGAAAAAAGCGGGTTGGGCTTTTTGGTCGTAACTTAAGCCCCGTACACACGTACCGATTGTCGGCCGTAAATATTTGGCCGACGACCGATCGGCCGATTGTAGGCTTGTTAGTATGATGCTTCCGACAGCTGACAGCGCATTTTCGGCCGAACAGAATCTGTCATGCAGGCATTAAAATTTTTGTTGGCCAACACCAGAACGGCCGATTGTTCGCCAGTCAGTACAGAATTCAGCCGACAGACAGCAGATTAGCAAGACTGGGCATGCTCAGAAAAGAAAAAAGACAAGGAAAGTTAACCATCACATGATATCACTTCTGCAGTCGGCTGTTGTTGGCCGACAAAATTTCGTGTGCAGTCTTTTGCAGTTTTCAACAGACACGACAGCCCTGGACAAAAGACGGCCGATCGTTCGGCCTATGATCAGTACGTGTGTACTGGGCTTTACTGCATTCATTTCTGGAAGCCAGATTTCCCTGACGTCTGTAGTCTTACATGGTGCTTGCTGGATGTTTTTGGAGACTTCGAGATCACAGTTATGACTAAACGTATTTCTTTGATTCTTATCATGTTAGGAAAAACATTTGCCTTGCAGTGGATTCACTCTAAACCATTACATACTGGCATGTGGAAAAAGCTGGTCAATCAGACCTTGCATCTGTACAAATTAAAGGAGTTGTAAAGTCAGAAGTTTTTTATTTTTATTTTAATGCATTCTATGCATTAAAATAAAAAGCCTAATGTGTGCAGAAGCCCCCCTAATACTTACCTGAGCCCCCTTTGTATCCAGCAATGTCCACGAATGGCTCAGCCATCCAGGACTCTTTCTCCCCTGATTGGCTGTGACACAACACCGGCGCCATTGGCTCCCGCTGCTGTCAATGAAACTCAACCGTAGGAGAGAGAGAGGGGACGGGGACGAACAGTAGCTCCGTGTCCAAATGGATACACAGAGCTGCTGCTCAGCTCGGGTGCCCCCATAGCAAGCTGCTTTCTATGGGGGCACTCAACAGGAGGGAGGAGCTAGGAGCTCCAGCCAGGGACCCAAGAAAAGGAGGATCTGGGCTGCCCTGTGCAAAACCACTGCACAGAACAGGTAAGTATACCATTTTTGTTATTTTAATAGAACCAAAAAACAAGACTTTACAATCACTTTTATGTATGAGGCCAGAGGCTGCCCCAGCAAGTGCCTTAAAATCTGAGAACCCTGGCTAGAAACCAAGGACCCTAGCGACTCCCCCCTTGAATCTCCGACTCTTCTCCTTAGGCCTCTTGCACACGATACTCCTGTTTGAGCATCTCGCAGCTTGGAAAAGCTCAGTACTGCTTTTTTTTTCCTTAGTGCTAATACAGCCCATTAATTGTAATGTCCCTGTGCACACATGTGCGTAAACGAGCGCTGTGCATTCTTCAGTAAGAACAAAATAGAAAAATCTGCATTTTTAGTCAATAATTTAAGCCTCAATGCACGCAAATACGCACGAATACTCGCAAATGCATAAAAAAAAAAAAAAGTCTGGAAAAAGTAGATGCTCAAACAGGAGTATCGTGTGCAAGAGGTCTTAAACCCCGTACACACGCCACGATTATCGGCCGACTGATCGTCCGCTTTTGTTCAGAGTTGTGTTTTGTTGGTTGGATGTGCCTAGACTGCGCACAAATTTTCTCGCCCAACAAAAATCTACTTTAGAAGTGAGGTCATGTGTTGCTTTGCTTTCTTTGTGTTCTTTCTTCTCTGAGCATGCCCAGTCTTGCTCATTAGATTTTTCCCTGTCGAAATCTGTACTGACTGCACGAAAATCGGCCGTGTTTTGATGGCAGACAAAAATTTTATAGCCTGCACACCAGATTTTTTTCAGCCGAAAAGTCGGAGTCGGTTGTCGGTAGCATCATACTAACAAGCCGAAAATCGGCAGATTGGACGTTGGCCGAAAATTCCCTGCCAATAATCGACGCGTGTGTACGAGGCTTTAGAGTGCCTCTGCATTCCAATTCAATTTTGTCCTGTATACTGATGATGATGATCCATAACCATGTTGGAGATGGTGTTGAAGCTATGAGCAATGTAATCAATCAGATAAACGCTGTTTATTTTTTATTTATTACTTTGATTTTTATATTTTTATTTAGGCCCTGGGTGAACATATTGGTATAGTTCAAGTCTTGATGAGCTGTTTTGTTGAAGTTTTGTTGTTCTTATCTACTATACCTGTAAATTACATGTATATATTTACTTGAGTAGGGCATGCTTCTGAATTTGTGTCCTTGTATTCCTGGAATTTTATGAGGGCCGATGCTGATTTGTTCACATTGCTATCTCCACATCAGAATTCATGACATGTGAATGTCCTTTTTTATTTGTACTCGATATTTTTAAAGTTGGATTAAACTCCCTTGCATAAAGTGTACCTATAGGTAAGCCTATAATGAGGTTTACCAATAGGTACTGTACATATATCCTAAAAGTGCGCAATTTAGGAGATAGTTACTGTAGATGCAGCTAGTGATGTCACCGGCACATGCGCTCTGAAGGAACGGCATACCCGTGCCATTCCTTCAGAATCCTGTGCCATAAATGGCAGCTCCTGGAAGGAAGACTGGGTGAAGATGGAAGCATCTTCAGCTGTGACAGTGTGCCGCTGGAGGGCTTCATTCTAGGGTACGCTTCAAATAATGTTCTAGTATGCAATTACTAGCACATTATGTCATCACCTTGCAGGTTTAAAAAAAAAAAAAAAAAAAACAGCGCTTTACTACTGCTTTAAAATTAAAAATTTTGAAGGAAATTCTACTAATGTATCGCCAGCTTAACACTACCATCCCCCAGGATGACAATGCTGCTATCCAAAGGTGTCGCCATCCATATTGGAGACATCCTTAGCCAGGAAGTGTGTTACTGGCTGGATCATCAAGTGGAATGATTCCCACATCCTGTATTCAGCTACCACAAGCCTAGACATATACCGTATTTTCCGGCGTATAAGACAACTTTTTAACCCAGGAAAATCTTCTCAAAAGTCGGGGGTGGTCTTATACGCTGGGTGTCGTCTTATAGGGCGGATGCTAAAACTGGAGAATATGCGGTGGGTGGGGGGCTCAAAAACGTCCGCGGTATGCCCGGGGTTGAAAACCTGCTTGGATTGGCTCTCCCTGCCTGCCCAGCCCTCCCTGTCTCAGAGACTATGGTATGCCCGGGGTATGTAAAAAAGAGACAGAGCAGCGATGTGACTAGAAAAACACGGCTCTTTCACCTGTCTGGCCCGCCCTTGTATCATCCTATTACCGTACCTTCTTCTCTGCGTCTCAGATCTCGCACATGCGTGCCTGCACCGCTTTACTGCAGTCCTCAGGAACGAAACGCAGAGACGAAGGTACGGTAATAGGATACAGGGGTGGGCCAGACGGGTGAAAGATGCATGTTTTTTTGGTCACATCACCGCTCTCCCTTTTTTCCATACCCCGGGCATACCATAGTCTCTGAGACAGGGAGTGCTGGGCAGGCAGGGAGAGCCAATCCAAGCAGGCTTACAACCAGCCATTACAAACTCTATACCGTATTTTAAATGGAAAAGTTGGGGGTCGTCTTTTACGCCCTGTTGTCCTATACGCCGGAAAATACGGTATTCTGTTTTTTTTAACAATACATCCAAAGCTGGTGTTCTTATGGATAATTGCATAGTGTAACTATATACAAGGTTCCGTTAAAAAGTTGTAAGTTGCACTATGAAGGGAAGAAGAGAGCAGTATGGTTGGTTATTTTTCTAGATCCTCGACCACCATATCGTTTATCCATTTATGGTGCATTTTTCTGATCCTTCCAAAATAGAACCTTTTTAACTTTTTTTTTTTTTTTAAATAGTTTGAGCTACATAGACTGGTGTCTTTTTTCAAACTGACTAACTATGCATGCATCTCTATTAGATCACAACTTGTATGATGTCATCATTTGAGGTGAATCAGATTCCAGTAAGTGTTTCTTCAGTTCTGGGAATAGGTAATAATGGGAGAGAGCCACTTCTAGGGAGTAAGGATAATGTGGAAGCCTTATTCATGTACCTTTGCCATGGCAACAGATGACTCCTGAGCTGGGGCTTTGTTGGTATGCAACAGCATCTCTTTTTCTCTTTTTTGTCTTGAAGACATCCCTCAGCTTGTCTAAAAAATAAAGCATAGGACCTTTTTTCATGGTGAAAGTTGCAAGGTTTCAGTCAACCCTTGTAAAAATGCTGATTTTAAAGAAACAAAAGCCCTTAGATTTACCAGGAGAATCCACGGGAAGGGTTCAATAAAGCATCTGCTCTGGCAGTATGGCCCTTTACAATGTCTTGTGCCAGTTTCAGTAAACCCTGCCACCAGTTTTGATAACTTTATCATAACATGCATCAGAGTCAGGTTGTTCTTAATGGCACCACTTTTAAAAAAAAAAATGTCCCTATGGCTACACCAAACTCAAAAAGAATTCCCTCCAGTTCATAGAGAACAAAACCGGAGATAATTAGAGTGCTATTAAACACAAAAGCAAACATTTATTATATTGCAGCTTACCATTTCTTCTATGCGATGGCTGTATTCATTTTCTTTTTTAATTGGCTTTCTTCTATTTTCACCTGGTTATCCAGCCAGTAAGTGCCCATTCACACTAGGGCGACTCATGAGGCGACTTGTGCCGCCCCAGGTCGCCTGACATAACCAAAGCAATGTAATTCAATCAGTGCTGTCTTAATTGCCGCTTCTAAGGTCGCTCCGACTTCAGAAAAGGGTCCTGTACTACTTTGAGGCGACCAGTGATCTGACCTGTCCCATATACTTCAATGGGAGTCGCCTCCTTATCTTAATTGAAGCGACCTGTGATCCGACTTGTCATCCGACTTTGCAAAAAAATGGTATTGAACAAGAAAATAGCATAATTTTTATTAAAACATGAATGTCTTCTGTCAACCTGGCCGTTTTTCTTGCAGGGATTTATCGGGCATTTTTTTAGGCATGCATGTCATTTTTTGTATTTAGTGTCTGGGGGGTCTAAAAAGTGTACCTGTCAAGTTTCAGCTCTGTAGCATGTCCAGAACCCCTAAAAAAACAGCATTTTTCTTATATTTTCAGTAATACGGCTTCTCTGCAGCTGGCTTTTTTTCTTGTAGGCATTTATTGGGCATTTTTTTAGGCAGGCATGTCATTTTTTGTATTCAGTGTCTGGGGGGTCTAAAAAGTGTGCCTGTCAAGTTTCAGCTCTATAGCATGTCCAGAACCCCTAAAAAAACAGGATTTTTCTTATAATTTTTAGTAGAAAACTAATGCAGTGTCTTTCCAGCTGTCTTTTATTTTTTCTTTCTGGCATTTATCGGGCATTTTGTTAGGCATGCATGTCATTTTTTGTATTTAGTGTCTGGGGGGTCTAAAAAGTGTACCTGTCAAGTTTCAGCTCTGTAGCATGTCCAGAACCCCTAAAAAAAAAAAAAAAAAAAAAAAAAACATTTTTCTTAAAAAGGAAATATGTAAAAAAAAAAAAAAAAAAACAGGAAAAGGAAATTAGGTCACAAAACATCATATTGTGATTGGCCAAATAAAAAGTCGCCTCGCGCTGAAGTCGTGCCAAAGTTACGCTAAGTCGCGCTGGAAGCGACGCTACTTTTGTGGTCGCGGCAGTGTGAACCGGCACGAAGTCTGTTGTTTTTTTAAAAAAAAAACAAGCTCTCCAGAAGAATGCATCAGTTTACATGGATGAGACAAAGCATTTACCACTGACATGGGTGCTTTAAAATGATCAATGTATTATATATTTATGTATCCGAAAAATAAAAAAAGATTGCTTTAACTGGTTATAAGGTGTGTGCTAGAGTTTGGCTTCAATTTGTTAATATATACTACTCAAAAAAATGAAAGTAACACTTTTTTATCAAAGTATAGCATCAAGTTAATTCAACTCCTGTGATATTGATCTGGTCAGTTAAGTAGCAGAGGGGGTTGTTTATCAGTTTCAGCTGCTTTGGTTTTAATGAAATTAGCAAAAGGGGCACTAGATAAGCAACAATGAGACAAACTCCAAAACAGAAATGGTTTTACAGGTGGAGCCCATTGACCTTTTTTTTTTCCCTTCTTATTTCTGACTGTTTTTCACTAGTTTTGCATTTGGCTTAGGGTCAGTGTCACTACTGGTAGCATGGGGCAATACCAGGACCCTATAGAGGTTGCACAGGCAGTCAACTCCTCCAGGATGGCACATCAATACGTGCCATTGCCAGAAGGTTTGCTGTGTTCCCCAGCACAGTCTTAAGAGCATGGAGGAGATTTCATTAGGCAGGCAGTTACTCTAGAAAAGATGGACGGGGTGGCAGAAGGTCCTAAACCCATCAGCAGGACTGGTATCTGCTCCTTTGTGCAAGGACGAACACGATGAGCACTGCTATAGCCCTACAAAATGACCTTCAGCAGGCCTCTGGTGTGAATTTGTATAACCAAACAATCAGAAACCGAATTCATGAGGGTGGCCTGAGGGCCCAATGTCTTCTAGTGGGCCCTGTGCTCACTGCCCGGCACCATGGAGCTCAATTGGCCTTTCTCATTGAACACTAGAATTGGCAGGTCTGTCGCTAGAGCTCTCTGCATCTCACAGATGAAAGCAGGTTCACCCTGAGCACGTTAAAAGCAGCAAAGGGTCGTTATGCTGCCTGTAACATCGTTCAGCATGACCAGTTTAGTGGTGGGTCAGTGAAGGTTTTGGGGATGCATATCCATGGAGGGACGCACAGACCTCTACAGGCCATTAGGTATCAGGATGAAATCCTTGAACCCATTGTCCCTTGACCCTATGCTGTTGCAGTGGGTCCTGGGTTCCTCCTGGTGCACGTCAATGCCCGGCTTCATGTGGCAAGAGTATGCCGCCAGTTCCTGGAGGATGAAGGAATTGATACCATTGAATGACCCCAACGCCCGCCTGTCTGTCATTCTCCCTGCAGTAATCACAGAGGCTATGCGATCCTGCTATATAGGATCACATGTCTCTGTGGTTACTTCACTAGCCACGCCCCCCTGACAGTTAGAATCACACCCCTAGGGACACACTTAACCCCTTGATCACCAATAAAGTTAACCCCTTCCCTGCCAGTGTCATTTTTACAGTAACAGTGCATATTTATAGCACGGATTACTGTAGTAATGTCACTGGTACCCCCAAAAGTGTCAAAAATGTCAGTCAGGGGTCCGATCTATCCGCCGCAATGTCGCAGTCCCCCCAAAAAAATCACAGATCGCCTTCATTACTAGTTAAAAAAAAAAACAATAAAAATTACATAAATCTTTCCCGTAGTTAGTAAACGCAATAACTTTTGCGCAAACCAATCAAAATACACTTATTGCCATTTTTTTTTTTTACCAAAAATATGTAGCCGAAAACAAATTGGCCTAAAATGTTTGATTTTTTACATTTTTTTTTTTTTATTAGAAGTTCATATAAAAAAAATGTGAAAAATATTATTTTTTCAAAATTGTCGCTCTTTTGTTTATAGCGCAAAAAATAACAATCGCACAGGTGATCAAATACCACCAAAAGAAAGCTCTGTTTGTGGGGAAAAAAGAACGTCAATTTCATTTGGGTACAGCGCCGCATGACCGCGCAATTGTCCGTTAAAGTCACGCAGTGCCGAATGGCAAAATAGGGCCTGGTCTTTGAGCAGCCAAATCCTTCGGGGCTAAAGTGGTTAAGATAAAAAGCCTTCTAACTTTAAGACTCCTTTTTAATGTTTACTTGTTTTTCTGATTTTGGCAATAGCTGTAAAGTCTTGGATACCCAATCTCTTGTTATCCCAATGAAAACATTTGCCAGAACTACATCGTGGTCAGCTTGTCATTAATTTGTACAGGCTTTCTAGCCCTGGCTGATCACACTCACCTGTGATACCAGACTTAGGTTTATGGTGATTCTGTGTGGCATATGGCCCCAATCAGCTATGTGAATGAGGCATAAACCTGGTAAATACATTCCAGGTGCATCAAAACAATCAAAACAAAAAGTGTTTTTAAACTCCTACAGTTAATTTTCTGAAGTGTACAGTCACAGCCTAGGTATGCTTCTCTACTCATGATAATGGGGGACAGGGTTTCTTCTTTGTTCTTTGTGTGTGTGTGGAAGCAGTAGTCTCTCTGCAGAGGTCCTACATACCCTATGCTGGGTCAGAGCTTGAGCTCTCCAAAAAGCATTGGTCATGATCTCTGCTGATTGCAAAGTGTAAAGTTCAGGGGTATTAGCAAACATGGTAAGCGCTCCAGGATCCCACGCAGAACTGTTTTAAACAAATAGAAATTCATTTTATTCCTCCAAAGGGCAGAACAAATAATGCTTTCAGAAGCAAAGAGAGAGTGGGTTAAAGTAATTGTAAAGTCTCCTTTTTAAAAAAAATAAAAAAATAACAAACATGTCAAACCTACTTGCTCTGTGCAGTTGATTTTACACAGAGCAGCCCGGATCCTCCTCTTCTCGGGTTCCTCTTTGTTGCTCCTGGCCCCTTCCTCCTATCGAGTGCCCCCTACAGCAAGCAGCTTGCTATGGGGGCACCCGAGCCAAGCTGCAGCTCTGTGAGGCCATTCAGACACAGAGCTGCAGTTTGGCTCTGCCCCCTCACGCCTGATTGCCTAACTGACTTTGATTGACAGTAGCGGGAGCCAATGACACCGTGGCTGTGTCTCAGCCCATCAGGAGGGAGAGTCCCGGACGGCTGAGAGACTCGTGGACATCGCTGGACAGAGAGGGACCTCAGGTAAGTTTTAGGGGGTGCTGAGGAGGCTGCTACTCACAAGAAGGCTTTTTATCTTAATGCATAGAATCCATTCAGATGAAAAAACCTTCTGCCTTTACAACTCTTTTAGAGTCGATCCACACTAGCGCGACTTGTCAGACGACTTGTCAGCCTGACAAGTCGCGCTCCCTCGCGGTCTATTGACCACTACAGGACCCGTTCTAATAGGAGCGACACAAGTCGCTCCGACTTAGAAAAAGGGTCCTGTACTACTTCGGGGAGACCTCGGAGCGACTTGCATAGACTTCCATTATGTGAAGTCCATGCAAGTCGCTCCGAAGTCGTGGTGCATGGGAATGCACAAGTCGCCCCCGAAGTAGGACAGAGTCGTGCCGCCCCAGTGTGAACTGACTCTTAAAGTGGTTGTTAAGCCACTTTATCCCGTCCTGTCTGTTTATTAACCCTGTGTGCCCCCGTGTCTGTGTTTTATATAAAAAAAGCCTTTACCATGCAATGAATGCATTGGGATAAAAAAAACCTTCTGACTTTACAACTCCTTTAACTTCAGCAGATGAGAAAATAAAGTCTGCTTGTCTTCATCACGGTAACATAATACTGTGGCTCACCAACTCAAGGCTTTGCACGAAGAACGGATGGTAGAGTCCTCACTCAGCAGTTCAGTAGTTTTCCAACCACTTGTCTCATGTACAATTCCCACTACTCTGCACCTTGTCCCCTTAGCTTCCTGTTTTTTAAGAACCTAACCCTGCAGGTAAGTTAAACTCCCTTTTGCACCTGATAGGAGAAATGTAGGGTGAGATTTACTAAAGCTGGAGAGTACAAAATCTGGTTCAATCTGGTGCATAGAAACCAATCTGCTTCCAGGTTTTATTGCCAAAGCCTAATTGAACTAGTTAAAGTTAGAAACTGATTGTCTACCATGTACAACTGCACCAGAATCTAGTATTAGTAAATCCATAGCCTTCACCCAGGAACCATCCTTGTTGTCCTGTACAAAAGGTCTGACTTAGCAGGGAGAATGCTGCACCTCTGCAGGGAGACCACCACTAAAGTATTGACGATAGATGCACTATATTATTGTATGCACTTGTGTTTTACCAAATTAATGGTACATTTTATAATGGTGCAGGAATTAATGATTTTTTTAGGAAAATCCGTTAATCAAACCCTTTGATCTGTTCTGTAATTCGTGCTCCAACACCCCATTGTGCCAAATCCACATCCTGATGGGAAATGTGGAATGCGGTTTACAGAAAGGATCAGCAGGAGGTGAAGTGGAGACAGCAGGTTAGTTTCACAGGCGGATCAGTGATTTGAATGCTTCCTTCGGCTTATTGTCATTGACTGTCTCTTGAGTTCCTCTTTAACTGTTTTCCCAAAGCTTTATAGAATGTTACTTTTGCAGTTTGAGATTGATCATGGATTCAGGTTTTACATGGCTAATAAAATATAGAATTCCGTGAGTGTGGAAATATTGGTAAAATCCTAGAAACCAGTTTTTATTTTGAGCATAAAAGAGTTTTTATAGATTTATGGCATTAAGCAGCAAGACAAAGACACAGGTGCATCTTCAAACTTATCCTGAGCTTTTAAAGCTGTCCATCTGTTAAACAGAGTTTATGGATTTTTAACCTCTTAACCTTAATTAAGCACCAAAAGCTGCCTAAGAACACGTAGAAGCCCTCAGTACTGATTCAATTAATCACTTGTCTTTATGAGTAATGTATTTTGTACTTGTTGAAGTACACTTCAAAATCTGACAGCCAGATTGACCTAATTGTTTTTTTGCTACAGGGAACTTTTTTTGTTTGTTTCTTGTGTGTGGTGTGTGTTGGTTTCTTTTTTTTTCTAAGCTGGACCCCCAAGAATGAGACAAATGGTCAATTCACTAAATTCCAGCAACTAAAATGCAGTAAAATACAGCATGCAGTAAATCAGTTGTGAAATGTCAATTCACTGAGAATTTACAGTTAAATACAGAATGCGGTATTTGTTTGATTTAGCCGCAATTACTGCATTATTTAATGCAGTAATTTACCGCATTGAGCTGGTTGCTAAGGAGCGGGCCAGGAAGCTGAATGGCGCGTCCTTAACAACTGATGACTCATCAGCTATCAGCGGACTTCCTCTCTGACAGCTGATTGTAAACAGCAAAAAGCTGTCAATTAAAAAGTATGAAAAAAACACCCCAAAATCCATAATAGACCCTTATCTGTGCATGCAGGTCAGGAAAGTGGGGTCAAATCAATGTTTTTTTTTTTCGAACGCAGTAATGGGAAAATTCAAAGGAGCAGAATAGAAAACTTCTTTGGTCAAAGGAATTTTCAGAGTGTTTGTGGTTTTCAGTTAGAACTTCCATTCATTTTAAAATTGAATGTTAAAAACAAGTGAAATTTTCAAACGACATTCTTTCATTCAACAAATATATACAGATATTTAGTATGAATATTCTCGTCTGAAAATCGATACGTTTATGGCCAGCACGGTTCACACCTATGCAGTTTACTTTGGATCTGTTTCTGCAGTGCTTTTTGCATTTTGCATTTTTCCCTAAAAATCTTTCAGGACCAGAGAGATCATGGCTCCTCCCATCGTCTAAGGAAACACCTCTTCCACCAATGTTTTAAAAGGAGGCTTCTCCCAACCACATGTCAGTTTTTGTGTTTCCTCCAGCCAGGAGGGAACACCTAGTGGGAGCTGGGATCTTTTAGGAGTTGTCCTGGGAGACTTGGTTTCTGCCTCCTCCTGTTATTTTTTCTTCTTTTACTGAGACTTACCGATCCTCCCAGGTCCACCTAAGGTATCTGGTGCGGTCGTCTTCTTTCCCTTCAATGCTCTGGGAGAGCCTGTACTGCATGTGGGCTGCTGCCCCTGGGTGGCGGCATTCTGGCACAGGAGGCCCTGGTCCACGTGGGGCTGGCATGGCACCGATGGCCACCGCCATCTTGGTGGTGGCTCAGGGAGCTCCAGCAGGAAGTGAGGTATCCGGAATGGGCGGCACCCGCAATGCAGGAGCGTGGTGTCTTTACTGCCGCAAGCACATATGGAGGAGGCAGGATCGGGCTGGTGCCTATTTCCAGTTCCAGTCTAGCGCAGCAGCACTAATGGAGTCCGGAAATGGTGGAAAAGCCATGTTTTGTTTTCAGAACAGTCCACAATGCAGGCAGGCGCAGCTGCAGCGGGGAAAGGAACAGGCACCAGCAAGGCCCAGGTAAGGCACAACTGTGGGTAAGCCTGTACTCTGAGATCTCTCTCTCTCTCTCTCTCTCTCTCTCTCTCTCTCTCCTTTTTTCCCTCCCTGGTGGCTGGGGCCTTTCTGGGCATTGGGAGTCCTGATATACTTCCCTGTGTGTAGCCTTGGAGGGTTTGCTGGACTCATGGGAGGTTCTGTTTGTTTTTTAGGCAGTCAAAGAGCTCTGAAAAAGATATGCCCCTCATGCAAATCTAAATTGCCAGAAGGGTGGAAAAGACCGCTATGTCAAAAATGCATTGCTGCTTTTGTCAAAGAAGAATCAACGTCAGCTTGCAGCGACATGATTGCCTTGGTCAAAAAAAAGCTTTATGCCACCATTGAGTCTTTCTGTTCTTCTTTAATAAACCCCCCCAGTGAGTCAGGCATCTACCTCTGAGTCCTCACAAGACCCACTGTTAACCCCTCTGGTGGAGAAGGAGGAAGGTAGAGGGGAAGAGAAGAAGGCCTCTGTGAGCCAAAGGGGCGTACCTTCCCAGTGCACTTTGTAATCTGCGATTCCATCAAAAAAGAATGGTTAGGCGCGGAGAGAACCTTTTTTCCGTGAGTTCATAAAAGACGTTTTCCCTTTGAGGAAGACCCGGCGGCAGTCTAGAATAAGGTACCTAGACTTGACACTGCTTTTTCACAAGTATCCAGATCAACGGATTTGGTATTCGAAGAATTGGGAGTCTTAAAGTTGTGATGGCGACTACATGAATGAGAGAAAAACGACTACTTCTGTGGCCAGTAATCTGGAGTATTGGGTTAACCAGTTTAAAGAACATATTGTAGCGGATTCATCCAAACAAGAAATTTTGAATGCCTTCTCTACCCTTTCGTCAGCTGTAGCTTACATTGCAAATCGACGCTTCAGCTGAGTCTATTAGTTTGACAGCTAGGTCTGCATCACTATCTATTCAGCCAAAGGAGCACTTTGGTTGAAGACCTGGCCTGGGGGACTCCGCATCCAAGAGTAAGCTTTGCGGAATTCCTTTTACAGGGGATCTGTTATTTGGTCCAGAACTAGATTCCATCCTGGATAGAACAGCAGACAGGAAAAGGTCATTCCAGGTCAGAAAGAAGAAGCAGCCTCTCAGGAGTCTCTTTCGCCCTCCAAAGATCTCAAGATCAGGATAGCAGGCATCAATCAAAGAGACAAACCTGGACCTTGCAAAAGGAGAAAAGCAAAGGACTCCTTTTCCATCCTCCTACGCAGACCAATAAGACTCAATGACTGGGCATTTCCTGTTGGAGAAAGACTTTTTCCACTGAGTTTTCTCCCTCCGTGGCAAAAGTTAACATCAAGCCAATACATTTTAATAATCTCATGGGTACAAGATAGAATTTGCAAATCTTCCCCCAGAAAGGTTTCTGATCACAAGTCTTCCTAAAGATTCTTCCAAAGCTTTGGCCAAGAAGACCCTTTTATAAATGATCTGATGCAACAGAATGTGGTAGTTCAAAGTAGTTCCAGAAGAATGTCAGCAGGGTTTCTACTCGCATGTCTTTCTGGTAAAGAAACCTTCTGCAAGCTTTCGTCCAATTCTCAATTTAAAGCTCCTGAACAAACCAGTATGTTACAGGAAATTTTGTATGGATTCGATTTTCACAGTCTGGAATCTGTTGACCAAAGAATGCTTCAATGCATAAATAGATCTCAGAGATGCTTGCCTTCACTTGCCCATCAGCATTCAGTCCCAGAAATATCTGAGACTAGCGGTGAACATGGGAAATCGGATTCTTCATTTGCAGTTTCGATCCCTTCCATTCGGGCTTTCTTCCACGCTATGGATTTTCAGAAAAGTGGTGGCGGAGGCTCTGGCTCCACTTCGTCTTCAAGGGATTGCAGTGATCCTGTACTTAGATGACCTCCTATTTGCTCCTTTGAGGGAGAAACTGCTGAAGGATCTGGCAGGGGCTTGCAGCCATTTGGAGTCTTTTTTTAGGCTGGATCCTAAACATCCAAAAGTCAAACTTGGACCCAGATCTACTGGTGCCATTCTTGACTACAGAATTTGTTCAAAGGATCTTCTTACCAAAATAAAAAAAAAACAAGGTAAAAACAGTAGTTACTATGTTACAGACCAATCAACCCATATCAATCAGAAATGTTATATCAGCCCTGGGTCACGTCGACCATTTCAACCATTTAATGGGCGAGACTCAATTTCCGGCCTCTTCAAACTTTTCTCCTACAAGCCTGGGATCACAATTTGGAATCTTTGAACAAGGTAGTAAAGATTCCGACCAAAGTGAAGAGAACACTCTGATGGTGGAAGAAACAGTCCTATCCAGGGGCCATCTGTGGCCGTCTCTGGTTGAAAAAGTAATTACGGAGAATGCCAGTGCCTGGGGTTGGGGTGCCCATTGAGAAAAGAGTCGCAAGGTCCTCCAAATGGAGAGAACAAAGGGCTATAGCAATGGCTCTGAATTCCTTCTCACGAGACATCCACGGTTACCATGTTAAGGTTTTGTCGGACGATGCCACAACCGTGGATTATTTAAACAAGCAGGGGGGAACAAGAAACAGAGCCCTGTAGCTAACCGTGCCTGGGGTTGGGGTGCCCATTGAGAAAAGAGTTCCAAGGTCTTCCAACTGGAAAGAACTGCAAGGTCTTCCAACTGGAGAGAACAAAGGGCTATAGCAATGGCTCTGAATTCCTTCTCACGAGACATCCACGGTTACCATGTCCAGGTTTTGTTGGACGATGCCACAACTGTGGATTATTTAAACAAGCAGGGGGGGAACAAGAAACCGAGCCCTATCACTCCACATCAAAGGCATGCTAAACGAGATAGCAGATTTCCTGTCCAGACAAGTAATACAGTAAGCAGACTGAGCCTTCAATCCGGAGGTATTTGCCCTGATAACAGAGAAATGGGGGAATCCCCAGGTGGATCTTTTTGCTTCCAGAGAAAACGCAAAACTTCCTCTGTCCTTCTATCTTCATCTTCCCTAGAAGCAGATGCCCTGGCACATCCCTGGGAGTTTCAACTAGGGTACGCCTTCCCACCATTTCAGATGATTCCGAGGGTGTTAAGGAAGGTAGAAGAGGAAAAAGTTGCGGTGATTCTAATTACCCCTTTTGGCCAAAAAGGGCCTGGTTATCCACGATTCTTCGCTTATCAGTCAGACCATTTTGGCATCTTCCTCTGAGGAAGGATCTTCTGTCTCAGGGCCCAGTGAACTTCCTGGATGTAGCCAGGCTAACACTAACCGCTTGGTATCTGAGGAACAGCTGTTGAGAAATAAGGAGTTTTCAGAATCTTTGATAGCCACCCTTCCAGTAGCAAAAAGGTCACTAGGGCTATTTATGCAAAAGCCTGAAAGGTTTTCAGTTCCTGGTGTCATTTGGTCGTCCCTTGGAAGACTTGTCTTCAGATCTGGAATTTTCTACAGGCTGGCGCAGATAAAGGGCTTGCAATCAGTACTCAGTTCAGGTGGCAGCTTTAAGAAATTTCTTGGAAAGATCTATTGCCTCTGAGCCTTTGGTTTCAAGATTTTTTAGGACTCAGTAACAGGCAAGTTCAGATGAAGATCTTTCCAGAATGGGATCTTTCGGTCGTTCTTCAGGCATTCGTGAAAGAACCATTAGTAGAGCCTTTTGGATTCAATTTCACTGAAAAATCTAATGCTCGAGATGGTTTTTTTAGTGGCCATTACTTCCGCAAGAAGGGTCAGCGAGCTTCACTCTCTATCAGGAAGAGAACCTTTTCTGTCCATTTTTACGGATAAGGTTATCCTCACGACAGATCCAAAATGTTTGTGGCATCGGCCCGTAACTATTCTCAAGATATTGTCCTACCAACTTTCTGTTCAATTCCCTCCAGGGATAAAGAGAGACTTTTTCACAATTTAGACGTAGAGAGAACTCTTTTTTGTGTTATCTTTTATTCTTTTTGCTGGTAACAAAAAAGGTCACCAGGCATCTAACCGGTTGCCGACCGCCGCACAACTATATACTGCGGCGGTCAGCCCCGGCAGAGTGAGGTATCGGTACGTCACTTACCTGTCACTTCCTTGTGAGCCAATAGCGGGCGGGCGCGCGCCCACCGCGGCCCGTTCACAGGGAAGTTAGTGCGTGTGACCGGCGGACCCGATGTCCGCCGATCGTCGATACAGAGGGAGAAAGTCAGGCGGCTGATGTAAACAAGCCGCCTGTCATTCCTCCCCTGTGTAGAAAGTGTTCAGACGGTTCTACTATGTAGGACCGTTGATCACTGTTCCTACACTAGTAGCCACAGCCAATCACAGTAGAAAGCACGCCCCTAGGGACACACTTAACCCCTCCCTCCCCAATAAAGTTAACCCCTTCCCTGCCAGTGTCATTTTGCAGTAACAGTGCATATGTATAGCACTGATTACTGCAGTAATGTCACTGGTAACCCCAAAAGTGTCAAAAATGTCAGTCAAGGGTCCGATCTGTCCGCCGCAATGTCGCAGTACCGCAAAAAAATCGCAGATCGCCGCCATTACGCGTTAAAAAAAACACCAAAAATGACAGAAATCTTTCCCTTAGTAAACGCAATAACTTTTGCGCAAACCAATCAAAATACGCTTTTTGCGATTTTTTTTTTTTTTTTTTTTTTTTTTTTTTTTTTTTACCAAACATAGGTAGCAGAAAACAAATTGGCCAAAAATTTTAAAAAATTTAGATTTTTTAAATTTTTTTGGGGGGGGAATTTCATATAAAAAAATGTGAAAAATATTGTTATTTTTGCAAAATTTACGCTCTTTTTTTGTTTTATAGCGCAAAAAGTAAAAATCACACAGGTGATCAAATACCACCAAAAGAAAGCTCTGTTTGTGGGAAAAAAAGGACGTCCAATTTGTTTAGGTACAGCGTCGCACGACCGTGCAATTGTCAGTTAAATTCACGCAGTAAAAAATCGCAAAAAAAACCCTAGTCTTTAAGCAGCCAAATTCTCCGGGGCTTAAGTGGCTAAAGGATCCATAGCCAGGTGGCTCAGATTGGCAATCTCGCAAGCATATTCCCACATGGTATTATATCCTTCTTTAGGGATCAGAGCACATTCCACTAGAGCTCTTGCAACCACCTGGGCAGAAAAAGCTGGTGCCACTCCCGAGCAGATCTGCAAGGCAGCCACGTGGTCGAGTTTTTTTACTTTTGCTTGTCATTACAGATTGGACCTTTTAATCAACCAGTAATCAGGCCTTTGGCAGAAAGGTCCTGCAAGCTGTTGTCCTTTCCTAATGGGGTAAGTCATGGTTATCCTCTCAGGAACTGTCCTGGAAGATGTTTAGGGAAAATTCAAGTTAGACATACTGGTACCTTATTTTCCAAGAGTTTTTCAGGACAGCAACCACCCCCCCCCCCCTTACAATATGTATATTTCTGTGATTAACAATGATGTGTTTATGTGTTACAGTCTGGGGCGGAGGTACTCTCCTACGACTGACCTGTGGTGGGGAGAAGCCTCCTTTTTAAAACATTAGTAGAAGAGGTGTTTCCTTAGACGGTGGAAGGAGCCACGATCTTTCAGGTGCTGTCCTGAAAGACTCTTGGAAAACATGTTAGCAGTAAGTCTAACTTGAATTTTGTTGCCTTTTTTGGAGAATTTGTTGGGCAGATTAAAAACTGCAAATTGCTGCAAAAATGCACAACATGGATTTCTGCACCTTCTTCTCAGTCTATTGAACCAAAAAAGCAAAAAAAAGCACAGTTTTGCATTGAAAAAAGTCTTTGCCTTTCCAAATACGCAGCGGCTGGAAAAAGCATTGATAACTATTTTCATAATCAATTCGTTTTCCATTATTCGATTAGCTGTTTCAGCCCTATTCAGTATGTCAACTGTGTATTGTAAAGTGTGATAGTGTGCATAAGAAACCCAAACTTTTGGCTGTTCTGAGTGTTTGCTCAGCTTCCCTTAACCCTGTGTTTCACACAAATGTTTAGGTGCGTTAGGGTGCATCAAGCATTATTCCTTTTTTTTGGCCATCGGAGTAAATGAATGCTCAAGAGATAAACATGCCTAGCGTTTAGTTGTGTTTAGGCATTACTAGCATTTTTTTTTCTGCCCAAAAGCTTCTCTCCTGAACACAAGCAGGTTGAGTTTTTTGCTGCCTCAGCCAGGAGGGTTAGTGTTAATATGCTTCCCAGGTCTTTCTTGGCGGGCTTTCTTAGGTCCCTCCCACTGATCATCTGCTGTATAAAAGGGATAGGGTGTGGTCCAGAGAGAGAGCTGTTGTTGTTGATGATGAGATGTACATAATACAGGACATTGCAGGAGCACCTATGGATAAAAAGCCTTCTACAGAGTACAGGACCACCAAGACCTACAAAGAGCCCGAAGATGCCAGTTCTGGTGCTCTGCCATAATGGACGTTATCCTGTGCAGGTATGCTGGGGCAGCTACCAAGCCTGAGTTAGGGATTAGGGATGTTAGGAAAAGACTTTACACTTTTTGTTCTTTATGCTGTGAATTTCCCGTAAAGTTCTTGAAACTTTGTTCTTCCCTGCTCTGAAGTTATTCAAGGAGTGTAATTCAATTAACTGGCACCCATAGTCTACAGTTCGGGTTAGTTAAACACATTGGGGTATGAAGACAGTGGTACAAGAGTTATTTCACTGTGAAGATGCAAGTGTTTACCAAGGGTAACACTGGGTAGGTGGAGAGGGCATGTCCCTCCTAAATGCAACAAATGAGAGTATGCCCCTTGTGTAAGGTAAGTGACCCTGTTCAAGGTGCCTAGCGTTGCCCGGGAGAACCCACCCCGGGATAAGCTTCCTGTGTAACCCACACTTGGCGCCCAACGAGCAGGGGAACATGTAGGAAGTATCACCCTCCTACAATCCCAACCACCCCCCCATACTTTTTTTTTTTTTTCCTGAAACTTCTGGGATTATTTCCTAGGCAAGAATAATGTGTTGCCCACAGCCTCATGGGATACCCAAGTCATGGATCCAAGGTAGGGACCGGTTATTGTACTGTGCAGGTACCAATGAACATTATCTGGAGGGAGGGGGGAGGCTAGCTGACACTTAGTTGGCTCTTGCAGCAAGCTCCTTGCTGATCTGCCAAGTGCATGCATTATCCGCAAGAACTCACAGAAAACAGCAGCTACATGACATCTCTATAGAGGCTGTAGCTGCCCGACCTGATAATTGTCACATTGCAACAGGACAATTCTGGATCCACTAGACCTGTGAGTGTGTATTTTGAGGATAACCCACTAAAATGAATAAAGAGGAAAAAACTCTGCAAAGTTCTTCTTTAATATTTCACAAAAAAAGAGTTACATCTAGCAAGTTCCGTTTTTAGATAAGAATTGCCTTGGAACCAGTAAGGACACTTTAGAAGCTCTAAGTACTCCTAAGTGGACTAATCTAATATAAGTGACAACTTCTATTATCTACCATATGCCTTGGTTTAGTTAGTAATACAGTACATCTAAAAGAGATATGTTTACAAAGAAGTTAGTGTTTTCTGTTTCTAATTGGTCACGTGCAACATCCCACGTGCTAGAGTAATATTCATAGAAAAAGAGCAGCATTTCACAGAGAAAGAAAAATAGACACACTATGCTTAAAGAGGTTGTAAACTCGTTTAACTTTTTTTTTTTTTTTTTTTTTACAACCTGAAAGACAAACACATAATGAGCTAGTATGCTTAGCATACTAGCTCATTATGAATTACTTACCTTGCAATGAGCCCCCGCCATGCCGCTCACTCACCTGTATGACGGGCGACATGTTCAGTCGCCCGTCTTCCGGGATCGTGGCATCCGGCCATCTGATTGGCCAAAGCCGCGGTGACATCACTTCCGCGCACGCGCGCGAGCCGACGGTCACGGCACGGGACTCTGAAGGAGCGGTGTAACGTTAGAAAACCATACCTCGTTAGAATTCCATACTCACGTCACTTCCTGTCAGAAACAGCAGAGCAGCGTAGCAGTGCACATGCTCATAGCCCCGGATACATCATTGAACAGCTGAGAAGCTGACAAGTGCGCATGCTCGGAGGGCATGAAATTATCATAGTAGTGTGTGTAATGTTACACTTGCGGCGGTTACATTAAAACATCTCGGCTGCAACATGAGTCATCTCCGCTCCTACCCCTGTCACTTCCCTGATGTGTGCTACTAAATGTAAAAGCGGCGGCGGGAGTACGAAATGTAAATGACGGAGATGTCGTCTCCGTGATCCGCTTTTATATTTATTAGCCGAGATCAGGGAAGTGACAGGGATAGGAGCGGAGATGACTCATGTTGCAGAGGAGCTGTTTTAATGTAACCGCGGCAAGTGTAACGTTACAGTGGTGACAGGTGCACCGGAAGTGACGAGGGTATGGTTTTCTCACGGGTATGGTTTTTTCACGGAACACCGGCACTAGCGGCCGTTCCTTCAGAGCGCATGCGCCAGTGACGTCACTGGCTGCATGTAAGGTAAATATCTCCTAAACGGTGCATGTTTAGGAGATATTTACAGTACCTATAGGTAAGCCTAAATATAGGCTTACCTATAGGTAAAAGTTACAGAGGAGGGTTTACTTCCTCTTTAATAGAAATGTTTGGTTATTCTTTCACAATATTTTGCTGTGTACTTGGAGTTTCACTTTATAGTACATCTGTCGCAAAGGTGCCACTAAAAGAAATTCTTCTTCCCTAATACCCTTCCTTACACAATTTTATCAACATAGGTGTTGGGGGGGGGCATTTTTAAGACTCGTCAGGTTCATCTCTGAATTTTTCCTTAGGTCCTCTTGCACCCCTGGACGGGGGAATTACGCTAGAGTTTACATTACATGGGCTCAGGCTCTGTGTGCAAGAGACCTAAATAAACCAATTGCAGGGGACTACTATGAATGTGGCGCAAAAGCCGCGAACATCTTAAACTTGGGTCCAAAAACAAATGTTCCCCTTTATTTACTATCCATAGATTACCTTATATAAGCAATTGGCTATTTAAATAGTCACATACAAGTGCACTCTCTGTTTTTGCACATTTGCATACATTCCTACAACACTGTTCGCTTGCATACAAATTTGTAGTGTAAAATTCCATGTTGGATGTTTGCTTCATGACAACCTTATCGTCATGTCACCTGCATTTCAGTGCTGGACAGTAATGGGATCCTTTAATAACACCTGTTCATGTCAGTCTGCAGCCAGCAGTGTTTTTCTGAAATTCACAGAACATTCAAATATCGCCCGGGGCTGATAGTTGTATTCTGTTTGTTTATGCAACACGTCTAAAGAGTTTCCTGCTCCTTTGTTTGGGCTACTGTTTTTCCTCAGAATTCAGGACAGAACTTGACTTTAAATTACAAGCATTCCCTGCAATAAGTTGTTTTTGTATGCATGTGTGTTCAGGCAAGCCTAAAGTATCATTACAATACATATTCCCACTGCCAGAATACAATGACACAGGAAGGATTCCCGCATCCACCGAATGTGTGGATGGGGCAATCTGGTCAGTTTTTATTTTTTTCGTTCAACCTGCTGGCTGAGTGAAAAAAAAAAAACTGACCCATGTATAGCCAGCTGTCCAGTTATGTGGTCCAAACTGCCACCCTTCCCACACAACAAATCTGACAATTGCTAGGAAGGAGACGGACTGGTAATTGCAGGTTGTCTTGGCTCTGAGCACTACTCAGAGAGGCGAGAGGCTGACCCGTCCCCCCTCCCTCTGTATTCACCTTGACTCGAAAAGCATTCAGAGCCAAGACAAGTTGCTGTTATGCTGAGTCCATCTCTTTCCTAGCTGTTGTCAGATTTGCTGCAGGGGGAGGGACAGGTCGGATCTCATATCTAAATTTAGGAAACGCATAGCAACATGGGTATAATGTAATTTGTCACATAGGGGCACAAGCTTGTAAACAATAGAACGATTGTTCATCTTTAAAGCACAAAGGTCCCATTGACTGTATTATTTACTGTGTTTGTGCAGCTGCATTATGCTGCAGATCCACAGTGAATCGCACCGCATGACCCCAACGTGTGTCATTGTGCATTGCTGTAATATTTGTATTATCATAGCACAATAGTGTGGATCACCTAAATAGCACATTTAGCAGTAGTAAAAATATATTTTAATTTTGTTTACATTTTCTTTTCTTCAGGTCAGTCACAATAATGCTGCATAAGTGAATGTAATTTCATCATGAGCAGACCATTATTTCAAGCCAGTATGCCAGAGCAAGATTATCGGAATGTCTGTGTTTGGTTGCCCAACAGAGAGCAACTCGATATCACCGTTGGGGTAAGTAAAAAAAAAAAAATTGGTGCTGTTAGATAGGATATTTTAGCACTTTCATACACAATAATTTATCATCTATACTGCATGTCATCCATATTCATGTTTTGGCTGTGTGAACAAATGCAATTATCCACGACACTTACGATAGGCTCAGTTGGAATTTTTTCAACAATTTCCTCAAGTAAGGGTTAAGAGCAAAGGAAAAGCCGAAAAACCTAGAATTGTTTACCCTGGATGGAGCTACACTGAGTCAAGGCGAGATTTTCCCTCATAAAATGTTAGTGGGTTCAGATGTCTACCTTTTGCTGTTTTGCCTGTTACTTCTTGCTTAAAGCGGAGTTCCACCCAAAAGTGGAACTTCCGCTCATTTGCTTCCTCCCCCTTTCCGATACCATATTTGGCACTTTTCAGGGGGGAGAAGGGAACAGGTACCTGTTTTTGACAGGTACCCTTCCCCACTTCTGGGAGATGGCGCTATCCCTCGGAAGTTTGGCCCCCTGCTCCCCCCACCCCCCGCCGAGCCAATCTGAATGCGCAGCGCACTTCGCGCATGCGCAGTAGGGACCCACCCGCGGCTTCACTGCTGGGTTCCCTTACCAGCATCTGCTGCACCTGACAGCCGATGGAAACAGTGGTGCTCACATTGCTGGACTCCAGGTCAGGTAAGTGTCCTAATAATAAAAGTCAACAGTTACAGTATGTGTAGCTGCTGACTTTTAATTTTTGGAGGGGAAGGCTGGAACACCGCTTTTAGACCAATGAGAACAAACCCTTTCTTTTTTTTTTTTTTTTTTTTTTTTGCACAAAAGTTTCAGTTTCCAGTTTTGTCTCCATTTTGTTTGAAGCTCCTCTCTGAGGAAACTCATCCTCCTTTTTCTTATCTTGGAAACAGCAAGATTTAGGCTTCATGTACACGGGACATTTGCAAACCTCTCCTGAACGCTGGAACTTGACAGCTAGTAACCAGCAGTTAAAAACGTCCGTTTTGCCGTGTTTACATGCGGCATTTATGCGCGTTTTAGTGTAGTTTGTGTTTAGAAGTGTTTTTACATTATGAAATAGTCAGAAATGTTACCCCATTGAAAACGCCTATAAATTAAACGCTTATAAACGCGAGTTACCGCGTTAAGACACATTTGCGCGTTCTTACAAACATTTGGCATTTCAAATGCCAATAAACTTCTAAACTTACTTTTTTGCTTTAAAAAAAAAAAATGCCAATAAATTCAACTGCCTCAGTGTATATGGACAGATAAGATAACATTGAGGAAAGTTCAGGGGCTGCTGAAAACAACGCCCAAATGCTCCTAAACGTCCATTTATCAGCAGCCGTGTACATGAGGCTTTATTTACCTAAGTCCTCTGTCTGGGTCCTTTAGCCTCCATGTACACGGGACGTTGTTAAAAGTCCCTTTGAATGCCGGAATTTTTAGGACGTTTGAAACGTCCGTTAGGTCGCGTTTGCACCCGCGGTTAGCGGGCGTTTGCATTTAGAACTGTTCCTAGAGGTCAAAAAAATGATTCCCTTTTAAAATGGAAAAACGTGAACGCTAAACGCGGGTCATCGCGTTCGGTTGCGTTTTTGCATTTGAAACGCCGGGAAACACACGTTCGAAAATAATTGCGTTCCAAAAAATGTCCCTGAACTCAACTGCCTGCAAATGACTGTAAACGACCCTGTGTACATGGACAGATTAGATAACATGTAGGAGGGTTCAGGGGCTTCTGAAAAAAAACGCCCAACTGCTCGTAAACGGCCATTTACAACGTCCCGTGTACATGGAGCCTTACCAACTCCGTTTCCTGGTGCACATGTACCCATGCTGGCTAGTCCCCAGAACTACCTTCATGCTGAAGCCACTTTTGCAGACTCCTCTTCTGGATTCTGAGAGAGCCACCAAAGCCCCTGGCTGGACAGTCAATAGGAAGTGTCCATGTCATGCAGGCAATGGCATGGACACCAGATGAAGGATTTGCATGGGAACAGAATGAGAGAAGACTTGGGGCATCGCGTGACTGCAGCTTTGATAGGGAGGGTAGGGCACTTAGATCAGTTAGAAGGGGTAAAGGAAACGTGGGGGGGATAGGAAGAGTGCAGATATCAGCTTTAACACTAGGTTCACACCTATGCATTTTTTATTATGTTCTGCAGTTTGTAGAAACCCACTACAGTACATTTAACATGATTTCCTATGGTACATGTTAACATCTATACATTTTTGGAAAGGGTCAGGGGCTTTTTTCCCACAGCAGATTGTGTTTTGGATGTAAAAGACTTGAGTGGACCCGCACCAAAAATGCAAGTGTTGTGTTTTTTTATGTATTTTTACATGCATTTTGCATTTTTTTTCTCCATAACAAACTGTAATTAGTTGGTTATTAAGGAGCTGGCCAGCAGACGTGTCCTTAATAAGCAATGGGTCATCAGCTGTCAGCTGGGTTCAAAGATGGATCGACATTTGTCTGGACCTGCTGAACTGGCCAAATTTCAATGGATCTATGGCCAGCGTTAGTTTCACCGACAAGCAATGCTTGTGCACCATTCCTTCCACTGATAAATGAGCACCATCCTCCCACTGACACAGGGACAGCTTTCCTCCCATTTTGTCATGCATTACCACCCAGGCAGGGGACCATTTTTCTTTTTCAAATGCAGGGGCATGTTTTACTTCTGTGGATGGAGGGGCATGTTTTACTTCTGTGGATGGAGGGGCAGGTTTTACTTCTGTGGATGGAGGGGCATGTTTTACTTCTGTGGATGGAGGGGCAGGTTTTACTTCTGTGGATGGAGGGGCAGGTTTTACTTCTGTGGATGGAGGGGCAGGTTTTACTTCTGTGGATGGAGGGGCAGGTTTTACTTCTGTGGATGGAGGGGCAGGTTTTACTTCTGTGGATGGAGGGGCAGGTTTTACTTCTGTGGATGGAGGGGCAGGTTTTACTTCTGTGGATGGAGGGGCAGGTTTTACTTCTGTGGATGGAGGGGCAGGTTTTACTTCTGTGGATGGAGGGGCAGGTTTTACTTTTGTGGATGGATGGTCATGTTTTTACTCCCACTGACACCGAGACATGGTTTTCTGCTAATGACCGCTGACGTAGGGGCATATTTTACGCTTGTTGACTTACAATGCTAGGGCATTTTGTTCTCCCACTGACCTCTGAAGTCAGGGCATTTGTTTTTTTTTTTTTCTCTTCTTCTTACTACAGAACTGTATCTTTGTTCAGACTGTTTGGGGACCTCTAATTTATACAGATTCTAGAAAAACTGTCCAAAATAATATAATGTGGATACTGATCTCAATAACTATTAGGGCTGGTTCGCACCTGCCTGTGTTCCTGTGCAATTTTGCAGCCCATTATTTTAAAATCAAACCAGATCGCAAGAAAAGTAGTGCATGTTTCAAAATTGTATTGCACCAGCTTGCACGGTCCTGCAGTACCATGCTATCTGGTGCAGGCAAATGCACTGTGTCTGAGATCTGCGCTTGGGGTGCAGTTAACAATGTATTAACACCCGCAGCAGATTGCAAAGGCAATGTGTTTTGAATGTGTTAGGGGAAACGCGCATGGAGCGTGCCTTTCCTGCGCCATGTTCAGGTGTGAACCAGTCCTTAAAACTTGGTTTTATAATATTGTACATGCTTTAGACATTTTGTTAAATTTGTAACTGTGTGTAAAAGACACCTATATTGGTATATTTGAACTATTGGAAAACATGGTGAAAAAGTAAAACTGTGAATATACAGTATCTCACAAAAGTGAGTACACTCCTCACATTTTTGTAAATATTTTACTATAACTTTTCATGTGACAACACTGAAGAAATGACACTTTGCTACAATGTAAATTAGTGAGTGTACAGCTTGTATAACAGTGTAAATTTGCTGTCCCCTCAAAATAACTTGACACACAGCCATTAATGTCTAAACCGCTAGCAACAAAAGTGAGTACACCCCTTCGTGAAAATGTTCAAATTGGGCCCAATTAGCTATTTTCACTCCCCATTGTCATGTGACTCTTTAGTGTGGTCTCAGGTGTGAATGGGGGGCAGGTGTGTTTAATTGTAAATTGTTAATTTACTGGTCACTGGAAGTTCAACATGGCACCTCATGACAAAGAACTCTCTTATTAATCTGATAAAAAAAAAAAAAAAAAATGTTGCTCTACATAAAGATGGCCTAGGCTATAAGAGGATTGCCAAGATCTTTAATCTGAGCTGCAGCATGGTGGCCAAGACCATACAGCGGTTTAAAAGGACATGTTCCACTCCCACCAGGCCTCGCCATGGTCAATCAAAGAAGTTGAGTGCTCATGCTCAGCGTCATATCCAGAGGTTGTCTTTGGGAAATAGACGTATGAGTTCTGCCAGCATTCCTGGAGAGGTTGAAGGGGTAAGGGGTCAGCCTGTCAATGCTCAGACCATACGCCGCACACTTCATCAAATTGGTTTGCATGGCTGTCGTCCCAGAAGGAAGCCTCTTCTAAAGATAATGCACAAGAAAGCTTGCAAACAGTTTGCTGAAGAAAGTACACTAAGGGCATGGATTACTGGAACCATGTCCTGTGGTCTGATGAGACCAAGATAAACGTATTTGGTTCAGATGGTGTCAAGCGTGTGTGGCAGCAACCAGGTGAGAAGTACAAAGACAAGTGTCATGCCTACAGTCAAGCATGGTGGTGGGAGTGTCATGGTCTGGGGCTGCATGAGTTTTTTGCCGGCACTGGGGAGCTACAGTTCATTGATGGAACCATGAATGCCAACATGTACTGTTACATACTGAAGCCGAGCATGATCCCCTCTCTTCAGAGACTGGGCCGCAGGGCAGTATTCTAACATAACGACCCCAAACACACCTCCAAGACGACCACTGCCTTGCTAAAGAAGCTGAGGGTAAAGGTGATGGACTGGCCAAGCATGTCTCCAGACCTTAACACTATTGAGCATCTGTGGGCCATCCTCAAACGGAAGGTGAAGGAGCGCAAGGTCTTTAACATCCCCCAGCTCCATGATGTCATCATGGAGGAGTGGAAGAGGACTCCAGTAGCAACCTGTGAAGCTCTGGTGAACTCCATGCCCAAGAACATTAAGGCAGTGGTGGAAAAAATGGTGGCCAGACAAAATATTGACACTTTGGGCCCAATGTGGACATTTTCCCTTTTGTTGCCAGCTTTTTAGACATTGATGGCTGTGTTGAGTTATTTTGAGGGGACAGCAAATTTACACTGTTACACAAGCTGTACTCTCACTACTTTATATTGTAGCAAAGTGTTATTTCTTCAGTGTTGTCACATGAAAAGATATAATAAAATATTTACAAAATGTGAGGGGTGTACTCACTTTTGGGAAATGCTGTATATTAAAATTACTTATTGCAGTTGCTAGTTGTGTCATCGTTCATTACTAATTTAATATACTGTTTTTACTATTGTTGTACAATTTTGTTTTTGCTGCAGACAAAAGCCACAGGACAAGAGCTATTTAACAAAGTTTGTGAAACACTGGATATTAAACAAGCACATTTTTTTGGCCTTAGCATTGTTAAAAGTAAGTTGTGTTTTTTTTTTTTTTTCTTTCTAACGTTTCATTAAATTGTTTTCATGTATGAGGATGATAAATGTTGTTCTTTGCATAACCAGTCATTTTTTTAATTTGTTTTTTATTTAGTTTGAATATTTGAGACTATTGACCTTTTTTTGTAATTATGTATTCTTAGTCCTGGCCAAAATAAATTAAGAACATTAGTGAATGCCAATATCTAGAAAACATTGCATCTGTGCTAAAGTTAGGTAGTCCTTCCAGTTTACCTTGTATCAAACATCTATGTAATCCCTTGCAGCTAGCTGTTAATTTTTCACTGCACCTCATAATGAAACTTTAGGCTCTTCTAACATGGCTTTGTGCCTAGCAGCACCTCTCGTGCTATTTTTTATGTTTGACCAACGGCTCACTCACTTGCTTCTCAATTAATAGCATGGTAGCCACCATGTTTTTATCCCCACTAGTTTGTTTTAAGGGCTCCTTTATACTACAAATTAGGCAGTTTCGCTTTTTTAAACTTTAGTCATTCTGCACTGCCGCTACTACCTGTTGAATGGTACATTCTAGTCATTCAAGGCTGAGGGAGATGTAAACTAAAGTGTACAACTGCTTGTATACATCTCAGTTCATACAGTATCTTACAAAAGTGAGTACACCGCTCACATTTTTTAAATATTTTATTATATCTTTTCATGTGACAACACTGAAGAAATGACAATTTGCTACAATATAAAGTAGTGAGTGTACAGCTTGTACAGTGCCTTGCAAAAGTATTCACCCCCCCCCCCCATTGCCATTTTTCATGTTTTGTTGCCTAACAACCTGGAATTAACATGGATTGTTTGAGGATTTGCATCATTTAATTTACAGAACATGCCCACAACTTTGAAGATGTTTTTTTTTTTTTTTTTTTTATTGTGAAGCATTGTGACAACAAATAGGACAAAATAACAGAAAAAGTCAATGTGCATAACTATTAACCCCCCTAAAGTCAATACTTTGTAGAGTCACCTTTTGCAGCAATCACAGCAACCAAAGCAGTTGCTTTGGATAAGTCTCTATGAGTTTGCCACATCTTACCACTGGGATTTTTGCCAATTCCTCCTTGCAAAACTGCTCCAGCTCCTTCAAGTTGGATGATTTACGCTTGTGAACAGCAATCTTTAAGTCTGACCACAGATTTTCTTTTGGATTGAGGTCTGGGCTTTGACTAGGCCATTCCAACACATTTACATGTTTTCCCTTAAACCACTCAAGTGTTGCTTTAGCAGTTTGTTTGGGGTCTTTGTCCTGCTGGAAGGTGAACCTCCGCCATATCCTCAAATCACGCACAGATTGCTCAGGAATATCCCTGTATTTAGCACCATCCATCTTTCTCTCACCTCTAACCAGTTTCCCAGTCCCGGCTGCTGAAAAACATCCCCCCAGCATGATGCTGCAACCACCATGTTTCACTGTGGGGATGGTGTTCCTTGGGTGATGTGATGTGTTGGGTTTGTGCCAGATATAGCGTTTTCTTCGATGGCTGAAAAGTTCAATTTTAGTCTCATCAGACCAGAGCACCTTCCTCTTTACATTTTGGGAGTCTCCCACATGCCTTTTAACTCAAAACGTGCCATTTTGTTTTTTGCTGAAAGTAATGGCTTTCTTCTGGCCACTCTGCAATAAAACCCAACTCTATGAAGAGTACAGTTTATTGTTGTCTATGTACAGATACTCCAGTCTATGCTGTGGAACTCTGCAGCTCCTCCAGGGTTACCTTCGGTCTCTGTGTTGCCTCTCTGATTAATGCCCTCCTTGCCCGGTCTGTGAGTTTTGGTGGGCGGCCGTCTCATGGCAGGTTTGCTGTTGTACCATGTTCTTTTCATTTGGTTATGATAGATTTGATGGTGCTCCTGGGGATCATCGAAGATTTGGATATTTTTTTATAACCAAACCCTGACTTGTACTTCTCAACAACATTGTCCCTTACTTGTTTGGAGAGTTCCTTGGTCTTCATGGCAGTGTTTCGTTAGTGGTGCCTCTTGCTTAGGTGCTGCAGCCTCTGGGGCCTTTCAAAAAAGGTGTGCATATGTAATGACAGATCATGTGACACTTAGATTGCACACAAGTGGACATCATTTAACTAATTATGTGACTTCTGAAGGTAATTAGTTTCACCAGAGCTTTTTATGGGCTTCATAACAAAGGGGATGAATACATACGCACATGCCTATTTTCTGTATTCTATTTCTAAAAAATTGTTTTATGTATATATTTTTCTCATTTCACTTCACCAACTTAGACTATTGTGTTCTGATCCATCACATAAAATTCAGATTAACAAAACATTGAACTTAAGGCTGTAATGTAACAAAATAGGTAAAAAGACAAGGGGGTGAATATTTTTGCAATGCACTGTATAACAGTGTAAATTTGCTGTCCCCTCAAAATAACTGAACACACAGCCATTAATGTCTAAACCGCTGGCAACAAAAAAAAGAGCATGCTCCTAAGTGAAAATGTCCAAATAGAGCCCAAAGTGTCAATATTTTGTGTGGCCACCATTTTTTTTTTTCCAGCACTGACTTAACCCTTATGGGCATGGAGTTCACCAGAGCATCACAGGTGGCCACTGGAGTCCTCTTCCACACCTCCATGACGTTCTCATGAAGCTGGTGGATGCTTGAGACTTTGCACTCCTCCACCCTCTATTTAAGGATGCCCCACAGATGCTCAATAGGGTTTAAGCCTGGAGACATGCTTGGCCAGTCTATCACCTTTACCTTCAGCTTGGGTTGGAATCATGCTCTGCTTCAATATGTCACAGTACATGTTGGCATTTATGGTTCCCTCAATGAACTGTAGCTCCCCAGTCCTGGCAGCACTCATGTGGCCCCAGACCATGACCACCATGCTTGACTGTAGGAAAGACACACTTGTCTTTGTAATCCTCACCTGGTTGCCACCACACAAGCTTGACACCATCTGAACCAAATATATTTATCTTGGTCTCATCAGACCACAGAACATGGTTCCAGTAATCCATGTCCTTAGTCTGATTGTCTTCAGAAAACTGTTTGCGGGCTTTCTTGTGCATCATCTTTAGAAGAGGCTTCCTTTTGGGACGACAACCATGCAGACCAATTTGATGCAGTGTGCGGCGTATATTCTGATTCTATTTCCCGAAAACAACCTCTAGATATGACGCTGAGCACATGCAACTTTGGCCGACCACGGTGAGGCCTGTTCTGAGTGGAACCTGTTCTGGTAAACCGCTGTATGGTCTTGGCCACCGTGCTGCAGCTCAGTTTCAGGGTCTTGGCAATCTTCTTATAGCCTAGGCCAGTGATGGCGAACCTTGGCACCCCAGATGTTTTGGAACTACATTTCCCATGATGCTCATGCACTCTACAGTGTAGTTGAGCATCATGGGAAATTGAGTTCCAAAACATCTGGGGTGCTAAGGTTCGCCATCACTGGCCTAGGCCATCTTTATGTAGAGCAACAATTCTTTTTTTCCAATTCTCAGAGTTCTTTACCATGAGATGCCATGTTCAAATTTTAGTGACCAGTATGAGAGAGTGAGAACAATAGCGCCCAATTTAACACCTGCTCCCCATTCACACCTGAGACCTTGTAACGCTAACGAATCGCAAGACATCGGGGAGGAAAAATGGCTAATTGGGCCCAATTTGGACATTTTTACTTAGGGGTGTACTCACTTTTGTTGCCAGCTGTTTAGACATTAATGGCTGTGTGTTGAGTTATTTGAGGGGACAGCAGATTTACACTTTTTTATACAAGCTGTACACTCACTACTTTACATTGTAGCAAAGTGTCATTTCTTCAGTGTTGTTACATGAAAAGATATAATATATTTACAAAAATGTGAGGGGTGTACTGACTTTTGTGAGATACTGTACATCCAGACATTTCTATTTCAAGCAGACTGAGGATGTTTTAATTGTTTTGACATATGAGTTTCACTGAAGGTTATCTCAATATATGTATTTTTCTGTCGTACATTTCGTCTTGAATTGCTTGGATTTGGACAAGTTCATGTTATCTTTGCTGAATTAGCTAACAGCAATTAATATAGCATAGGTATTTTTTAATGGCAGGTCTCACCCAGCAAAAAAAAAACCTTACTACTTAGGTGCTCCAGCATTATCTAAACTGTGGTACTTTGTTGAGGTGCAGGTTACTGAATTAAAGGAGAATGCGGCTGACCATCTGACATTGTTGGTCTCACTATTAATCCAAATCGCTTACACGAGGGAGGAAAAAAGAAAACACAAAGCTCTTTGTTTTTGCAGATGCAGGATTACACTATAGCATTCCAGCTATATTGATTTCATTAAAGCAGGAATGTAGTTCAGCATTCCTCTGCAGAAGTAAGACTGTGGGGTTGCCATTGTTTTTCCACAACCTTTTGAGAACATGAAAAACATCATATCAGTGGGAGAAGGAAAATAAGGTTGGCTTGGAGTGTATAACTGCCATCTGAGGGCCTATTGACATCATATTCATTGGGCTGCACTGGGCAGCTTTGTTAGGTGCACAGACAGGGCAACTTACCTTGAGTCCTTTGAATTCAGTTCTTACCACTGCACTGCTCATAGAACCCAAGGTAGGTTGACTGGACAAACAACTAAATTACAGTATCTTGCGAGGCCAGAGGGTGTCCATAAAAACCTTATAAAATCTGGGCCACCAGGATAGACAGACAGGACACTAGTGATTTTTTTTTTCCTCTCACTGATTCTACCTTTTAAATGGTCCCTGCATCCAATTATTTCATGATACGTACGATATCTTGATACCACATCTATTAACCTTCTACGATGAAGTGAGCTGCCACCTAGATAAAGGTAAGCCTGTGGATGTGGTGTATCTGGACTTTGAAAAGGCCTTTGACACCGTTCCCCACAAACGCTTACTGTACAAACTAAGGAAGGTAGGTATGGACCATAAGGTGAGTACCTGGATAGAGAACTGGCTCCAGGGGAGAGTCCAGAGGGTGGTGATTAATAGGGAGTACTCAGATTGGGCGGGTGTGGAAAGTGGGGTCCCCCAAGGTTCTGTCCTGGGACCGATCCTGTTTAATTTATTCATAAATGATCTAGAGGAGGGGATATCTAGTACAATCTCAGTATTTGCGGATGATACTAAACTAAGCTTGCCAATATCTTCTGGGCAGGATGTGGAAACCTTACAAGCAGACCTGAACAAAATAATGGGGTGGGCAACTACATGGCAGATGAGGTTTAATGTTGAAAAATGTAAAGTAATGCACTTGGGCGTCAGAAACCAGAAAGCAAGCTACTCACTAGGGGGGGAACCTCTGGGTGAATCTAAGTTGGAAAAGGATCTGGGGGTCCTAGTGGACAACAGGCTTGGCAGTGGCATGCAATGCCAAGCCACTGCAAGCAAAGCCAACAGAATACTGGCATCTATAAAAAAAGGGATTCACTCCAGAAATGAAGAGATTATTCTCCCACTCTACAAGACTCTGGTCCGGCCACATCTGGAGTATGCTGTCCAGTTCTGGGCACCGGTCCTCAGGAAGGATGTGCTGGAACTGGAGGAAGTCCAGAGAAGGACAACAAAAATAATTAGGGGAATGGAGGGCATCAGCTATGAGGAAAGACTACAAGCACTGAACTTATTCTCTCTGGAGAAGAGACGCTTGAGGGGGGGATATGATATCAATGTACAAATACTGTACTGGCGACCCTAGCATAAGGAACAAACTTTTTAGAGAAAGGGAATACAATAAGACACGTGGCCACTCACTAAAACTAGAGGAAAAACAGTTTGACCTTAAAATACGTAGGGGGTTCTTCACTGTCAGAGCAGTAAGGATGTGGAATTCGCTTCCATAAGCAGTCGTATCAGCAGGGAGCATCGATGGTTTCAAAAAACTATTAGATGGGCACCTTAAAGACCACAACATACAGGGGTATACACTGTACGGTTAACAGCAAACACACACACACACATGGGTTGAACTGGATGGACTGATTCTTTTTTCAGCCTCACAAATTATGTAACTATGTAACTTAATGGATGGTTAGTCTGATCCTCCTTGAACAGTTCATATTGAAACTGATGAATGTTTACATGGCACAACTACATAGGTTGAAAAAACTACAGTTTCTTGATCTTTCTTTGTACAGTTTTTTTTTTTTTTTTTTTGGTAGTACTTGATTTTGGCTAATGTTTATTTTGGTTGTAGACTCACACTTACTTGTGGATCACGTACCGTGTATATTCTGAAAATATAAGGTTCTTTCATGCGAGCCGATAGATCAGGTCTACCTGTTCATTTTTCAAGCAGACCTTATCGGACTTCCCATTGTTCTCTATGGGGAGGCGTATGTAAACGGACATGTGTCTGTTTAACACCCACCTGCATCCGATCCGGTCCACCAAAAACAGACGGATGGTGATCCATTCCCCATCTGTCTAGTGAATCACATCGGATGACAAAGGGATGGAAAGGGACAGCCAGTCTGTTTCCATCTGATGGCCCCATAGAAAACAGCAGGCAGTGTCTGTGTCCACTCTGCATCAGCAGAGCAGACACAGACCTGTCATTCGCCTGCTCAGTGGACAGATCCTCCGCTGAGCTGGCGGATCCGCTTGATGGAGTCAGCCCCATGTGAAAGGGGTTTAATTTTCATGGACCAACCATTTCTGTGTAACACATTCTTAGCAGTAATGTACGGAATGCTAATGTGTGATCATCTGTTCCCTATTTCTAGGTCTTTTTTTTTATTCAATATTTGCAATAAAATAAGTTAAAAAAACTACAGTATGCTGCCTAACTTTCATAAAATTGCACAAACTATACAGATACGGCATAAGATTGTTGTCAATAGTGTGTGTGTTTCTGTAATAGATTTCTAAATCAATTGTCTCTTCTTTCGTGGCCGCTTTTTTTTTTTCAGCAAGTCTATTTTGTGTCTTGCAGATAATGAATATATTTTTATGGACTTAGAGCAGAAGCTGAACAAGTATTTTCCTAAGGAATGGAAGAGAGATCCTCTCAAAGTATGTCAAAATAGTAACAAAATGATACTGTATGTATGTATGTATCTAAATATTGTATGTGTGTAAGGCGCATAATCACACAGAGGGTTGTACCAAGCTTGCACCTTTTGCTGATCTAGTTATTGGTTATGTAAGTATTGTGAAAACAAGGAATGAACTGTTATATTGCTTCAAATAAAAAGTGCAGCGTAGCAGGTGGGATTTTGGAACAAAACCACATACACTCTTAGAAATTTGTTTTGATGTTGTTTCCATCCTGCTTCTTCTGAAACACTTTTTTTGCTGCAATTGAAAACGAACATCGATTTGAGATCCATAACCATTCGAAAATTGAATAAACATTCTTAAAATGAAAATTTTTAAAAAACCACTCTACTAGTATATAAGTATATAGACGGCCTAAAGCCAATATGGTCAGGAGTCTATCATCTTAAAAGCATGTCAATAAGTTCAGAAGTGAAACTTATGGGGCCTCATGCACACTGGTTCATGAGGTTCCAGCATTTAGGTGCAGGTGGCAGGTACAGGCACACTGTCCAGCCCAGCTGCGGGCAGCCCGTAAAATTCCAAAAAAGGCCAATCAATGCTGCTGCTAGATGGGGATGGGCTAAATTCCCAGTGTGTATGAGGCCTTAGAAAAGCAGGCAGTTGTTGGATCTTTGAAAGTAACCAGAGAAGGACTTACCCATTTATATTTGACCAGCTTTTTTGTTTTATTCTAAACCAGGGTTTCTCAATCAGGGTTCCAAAAAACTCTAGGATTCTGCGAAAGGTCTCCAGGGGTTCCGCTGCACTCCGTTGCTGGCAGCAGACGAGTAGTTTGCATCTCTGGCATGCAGAGCAGTGCTTCACTCCACTGTTCCTCTGTGACTCCTCCTCTCCTCCTGTCCATTTTAGGTGCTTGTATGTCATATCACCTGGGATAATTAGGAGGGGCCAGTGGGGAACAGCGTGCCACAAGATGACTGATCACAGCTGCTTCCCTGCCTTGCTCTGCATAGGAAACCGATGCTGTAACACGTTGTGTAGTGTACCCCATAATGTGTCCCGTGTAATGTGCCCAGCCCTCATGTAGTGTGTCCTGTTGCTCCCCCCTTGTATTATGCCCTCCTGATCCCCTGTACACTATTTGTCTCAAATTGGACCTAGAATTGAGCATCTTTACAGAAAAAGCAAGCACAACTTTCACATTAAATAGGTACGTTTTAATACCAATTCCATTACTTAGGCTGTTGGTGCCGACGGCACGCAAATTTGCGGCCGCTCGGCGGGTGGGCCCTGGCACGGGGGCTGCATATTTGTGCACCACATTGCAAACACAGTTGTGCCGAGAGTGCGTGCCCTGCACGCTCTTGGCATAGTTACTGGTAGCTAATTGAAAGCCAGCAGCGATCGGGAGCTTTTTGAACACGTGACCGTAGTGGCAACCAATCATGGCAGTCACATGATCGTAAACCCCACCTCCCACCATCTGAAACTCCTTAAAGGGCCAGGAGGTGCCAGTGCCAAGGGGTTAATGGTATTCATAAAAATAATTGTTGTTATATCAACAGCTCTCTGATCCTGCCAATGTTCTGTGAGCTGTAGATGTGATTGTTATTTCAGGGATTCCCCAGGGTCTCAAAACTTTTTGCCAGGGGTTCCTCCCCAGATAAAAAAAAGTTGAAAAACCCTGATCTAAACTGTACTAGTAAAAACTGTAGTTGTGTATATGCATTGTGCGCTCAGCAGCCTAGTTTAGGGCATGTCAGCCCACTTTTATTCTTCAGTGGTGCAGGTAATACAAGTTTTCTCTCAACCATTCTGTTTGCTCAGTCCTCCCCAGTCTTTTAGCTTCACAGACTGAATCCTATATCGGACCCCTCTAAATAGGAATTCCTGTCTTATCTCCACACCAGGTGGGACACCTGGTAAGGGTACGGCAGCCGAGGCGACCACCTTTACTTTCTGCCCAGGCACAGAGTCTGGTTTTATTTTGGCTCTAGTCAGGCTTATAGTCTTGTTCTATTCTGGTTCTGGCTAGGCACAGAGTCTGGTTCTGTTTTGGTTCTTGCCAGGCACAGAGTTTGGTTCTGTTTTGGTTCTGGCCAGGAACATAGTCTGGTTCTGTTTTGGTTCTGGCCAGGAACATAGTCTGGTTCTGTTTTGGTTCTGGCTAGGAACAGAGTCTGGTTCTGTTTTGGTTCGGACCAGGCACAGAGTCTGGTTCTGTTTTGGTTCTGACCAGGCACAGAGTCTGGTTCTGTTTTGGTTCTGGCCAGGAACATAGTCTGGTTCTGTTTTAGTTCTGGCCAGGCACAGAGTCTGGTTCTGTTTTGGTTCTGGCCAGGAACATAGTCTGGTTCTGTTTTGGTTCTGGCCAGGCACTGAGTCTGGTTCTGTTTTGGTTCTGGCCAGGCACAGAGTATAGTTCTGTTTTGGTTCTGGCCAGGAACATAGTCTGGTTCTGTTTTGGTTCTGGCCAGGAACAGAGTCTGGTTCTGTTTTGGTTCTGGCCAGGAACATAGTCGGGTTCTGTTTTGGTTCTGGCCAGGAACATAGTCTGGTTCTGTTTTTGGTTCTGGCCAGGAACATAGTCTGGTTCTGTTTTGGTTCTGGCCAGGAACATAGTCTGGTTCTGTTTTGGTTCTGGCCAGGTACATAGTCTGGTTCTGTTTTAGTTATGGCCAGGAACAGAGTCTGGTTCTGTTTTGGTTCTGGCCAGGAACATAGTCTGGTTCTGTTTTGGTTCTGGCCAGGAACATAGTCTGGTTCTGTTTTGGTTCTGGCCAGGAACATAGTCTGGTTCTGTTTTGGTTCTGGCCAGGAACATAGTCTGGTTCTGTTTTGGTTCTGGCCAGGAACATAGTCTGGTTCTGTTTTGGTTATGGCCAGGAACATAGTCTGGTTCTAGAGCTGCAGTTTGTCACAGTATATACAGTATGTATTTTTTAGCTTGTCTTTAAAAAAAAAAAAAAAAAAAAAAGAAAGATTCAGTAACTAAGAAATGCATTCTGTGCTCTATTCTGTAAGATTTTTTTTTTAAAAAAATTTGAAAAAGTCTACTTGATCTCTTATTCGTATTTTTAAAATCTTATCATGCATGTTTGTCAGTTGAGAGTAGTGTCTGAATAAAATAACAGCGCTACACTGGTTAAACTGGAATCGGCTTGGCTGCGGGATATGTTTTGGAGTGATAATCATGATGTAAAAGCTTTTCTTTGAAACATGAACCTTTTGATTTATTTACAAACTCAAATATTTAAAGGGTATATACACACTTATGCAGGTGAAAACCTGTCCTTTTTTTTCCAAAAGAAAATTGTGTACACATACATGTAGGCTCAGCTCCAAACCACACAGCCGATACATCTAGATCTGTTTACTGTGATCTGTGCTTAAAGACTTATCATTAAATCTTTATGTAAAGAATTTAGATGTGTTTGTACCTGCAGTTTGCCACACATGACAAAATGAACCCTTAATTAGGTTAGGTAGTAAGGTTGCTAAAATTAGATGCAAAAATAATTAAAGTCTCGTTAGAACAAAGGAAGACCAGTGTGATTTATACAGTAGACCAGTGTGATTTATACAGTATGCAAGTAATAAGCTTCTCTTGTTTTTTATTCCTTTTCAGTATGTTAAAAATATTGGATGCATTTTGTTCAATAATGAAAAAAAAGAATTGGCGTCTGTGTTATAGTATTTAGTCCTCCTACTTCTTATTTTGGACTACATAATAATTATTAGTCTTTATGTTGTAGAGATCTAGGAGTGGTTGAATAAATTGGCAAAATGAATCTGAGCTGGCAACACTTGGTCCACACTGTGTATTGTCTGCCCACAACAGGGTTATAAAGTGGTTGCCAACCCTTTACATATATCCAGTGATGTGACTATCCTCAGGTGATACACCGAGAGGAAACAAATCATCCTATATAAGTTGTACCTGTTTTTCTGCAGTATTCTCTTCTCTATATCTCTTCAAAGTCCAGAATTGATAAAGCTTTTTTGAGCTTCCATACAGCAGGGGGTGGGTGCTGAAGTTATACTCTGTGGAGTCAGTGGGAGCTGATTGGAGGGAAGGGACAGGCCTCCCTTAACATAGCACACAGGAACAGAGCTGAGGCTGTCAGTCACAGGCTGTGTGCTGCAGATCCATCCCCTGTCACCTTTTTTACCTCTTGGTAAAACATGTCAGCACTAAACTTCGGGCGACGGAGCTTAAACATAAACGCAGCGCGGAAGCATCACTTACGGCTGAGCTCTGGTCCCTCAGGGAGGAACTTTCTACTCTTTTGTTGACTCGTGTCCGGGCGAGGTTGTGACATGTTTCACATAAATTCTATGAGTTTGGGAACAAGTGTGAGAGGCTGTTGGCTAGGGCCCTTCGCAGACAGCTGGCGTCGGGCTACTTTCATAAACTTCATAGTGCCCCTGGCCCCTTGACGTTATTGCCTTTTTAAAATAGCCGAACAGTTTCTAGATTATTATACCCGACTACCAGCTCCCTGCTTCACTTTCTGGATCTTCAGCCACACAGAAAGCGGAGCTTCTCACTCAATATTTGGAGGAGACGCAGGCCCCACAGCTTACGGCCCAGATCAGCAAAAAGTTGGATGAGCCCATTTCCCAGACAGAGATTGAGGCGGTTGTTAAAGAACTCCCTAAAGGCAAAAGCCCGGGCCCTGACGGCTTCACCAATGTTTACTATCGCAAATTATTGCCCCTGCTCTCTAGCCACGTGTACCTATTTCAAGCCCTGGCCTTGGGTACCTCCCTCCCTCTCTCCGGAAGCCCTTACAGCTCACATTACTGTTCTCCCGAAACCAGGGAAGGGTCCCACTGTGCCTGGTAGCTATAGGCCTATTTCTTTGTTGAACACTGATATAAAGATCTTAGCGAAGATCCTGGCGAATCGACTGACTCTCATCCTACCGACTGTGATACACACTGACCAGACAGGCTTTATAGCTGGGAGGGAGGCTAGAGACAATTCCAACTGGGCTATTCAATTGATCCATTGGACGACATCCCAACCCGATTGCCCCCCTTTTTTTTATTGTCGACTGATGCCGAAAAGGGATTCGACAGGGTAGATTGGCAGTATCTCCGCGTTGTTCTGACTAGGTTTGGTCTGGGGCAGATTATGCTTATTATTATGTGGATAGAGTCTTTATACAGTTCCCCGTCAGTCTGAGTTAGGGTGAATGGTGTTCTTTCTGCTCCCTTCCCTATTCGAAATGGGACGAGGAAGGGGTGCCACCTGTCCCCTCTCATCTTCGCCCTAACCTTCGAACCCCTGTTGAATAGGATTTGTTTGAATCCTGACATAAACGTTTTCATGGTTGGTACGACAGAGCATAAGCTGTCTGCTTATGCGGACGACGTGCTGTTTTATGTTGCTGATCCACGAATCTCCCTCCCTAATATTATGGCTGAGTTGAGGAGGTTCCAATCCCTGCCCAACCTCGAAATAAATTACAGTAAATCTGAAATTTCCCCCCCTCAATATCTCAGATGAGCCCCATACTCGGGCGTCCTTCCCTTTCGAATGTTGTCACTCTTTCCTGAAATACTTGAGCATTAATCTGACACCCCATGTTTCACAATTATACTCTAGAAATTTTGTACCCTTGCTCCCCGAAATAGGAGCTGATCTACAGAAGTGGGACCGCACATTTTCTTGGATGGGCCGAGTCAGCATACTAAAAATGAATGTGTTGCCTAGAGTGCTTTTCTACCTACAGATGGTGCCTATCTCTTTACCCAGATCTTTCTTTTTGGCCTTCAACAGCTTATTCCTAAAATGTATTTGGCAGGGGAAAACCCCACGCATTGCACTGCGCGTACTGCAGCACTCTAAGGGGACGGGAGGCCTGGGGGTTCCTTCACTTAGGAGGTACTACGAGGCAATCTCTCTACAGCGGATCTTGGATTGGCATCACTATGTCAAAACCAAGGCGTGGGTCCCTCTTGAGAAATTTTTGGCGGCCGGAACCTCTCTCATGCTCCCTGAATGCCCCGTGATTCTCAGGGCCTCTCGGGTCTGGTGTCCCCCACCACCATTCATGCGCTTAAATTGTGGGATATTCTAAACGCGCAAGAAGACTTGTCCCCTTCAGTGTCCCCGCTCGCGCCCCTAGGGGGGGTTTCCATGGTTTTCCCCTGGGGAACAGGTGTGTGATTTCAGGTCATGGATGAGGGATGGCGAGGTGCGATGCGGAAGGTTTGTGCAGGGTTGGGGCCTGGTATCCCTAGACTGGCTTAGTGACCAATTTGGTCATTTTCCTATGAATGATTGGTGTTATCGACAACTGCACCATTTCATTAATAGCCTACCGTGGTCATGACCCAGGTAGTGCTACATAGCCTTAGAGAGATGACCTGTTTTTGTAGATAACTTATCTGTTATCCTTTGTCATATACTTGCTATGTCTCAGAAATGATTGACTTGTTGTGGGTCTTCAGTTGTGGGGATTTTCCCAACCCTTAATGTACCGCCTCAAGTCTCGTACACACGCATCGATAGTTGGCCGTGAATTTTCGGCCAACGTCCGATAGGCCGATTTTCGGCTTTTTAGTATGATGCTTTCGACAACCGACTGCAACTTTTCGGCCGAACAAAATCTGGTGTGCAGGCTATAAAATTTTTGTTGGCCGTCAACAGAATGGCCGATTTTCCGCCAGTCAGTACAGATTTTGGCAGACAAAAATCTGATGAGCAAGACTGGGCATGCTCAGAGAACAAAACACACACGGAAAGTAAACCAGCACATGACATCACTTCTGAAGTTTGGTTTTTGTTGGCCGAGAAAATTTGTGTGCAGTCTAGAGCACATTTCAACCAACACAACAACACTGGACAAAAGACGGCCGATCGTTCGGCCGATAATCGTTGCGTGTGTACGAGGCATTAGTTCTTGTTTCGTTTTTTTTTGCCTCGTGTTTTTGTAACCTTTTAGTATTAAAAAAAAGATCATTACAAAAAAAAAAACAAAGGTCAGCAGACAGAAATGACACATAGTACTCTGGATTAAGACAAATACACACTATAAAGGAATATGTGTTGTTCATATTTCATGCCTGAGGTTTACAACTACTTAAGAAGCTGAGTGTGTTTTTGGCAGATCAATAGGTATTTTTCTGTACTGCAAGGGCTTTAAATGGATCAAACCTGGGAAATGTGCCTTTATTCATGAGATGAACTACATGTTTTTTTTTTGACATACACAAGAAAACTGTCCCTAGAAGTAAATTTTAAAGCTGAACTCTAGCAGATCTAAAAGACACACATTATTTAGCTCTATATTCATGTATATTTATCATTAGGATGTAAGTACCTGAATTTGACCTGATATCAGCTTCTAGCGGTCCCTGGAGTGTGATAGAGAAAGTGGTACAAGGAACCAGTCAGGTCAAATGCTGATAGGAGGAGAAAGCAGATAGAAATTAGCTTATCACGGTGCTGCTGCTTCTTTTATTGTCCAGTCACAGGCTGGGGAAGGTCAAAGATGGCCAGTCATGTTTGTGCGGTATCCAGTGAATATGGTGCACCAGACAAGAATTGAAGGTAAATCTCCCCAGTAAGACACGGGAGAAAAACAACTGACCGCAGTTTCATTCTACCCCCCCCCCCCCCATCCAGTTTAAGTATGGGTTTACACATACTTTAAGTATAGGGGTATGCATTTGGATCGCATGACAGTAAGTGGACCAGAATAGATTGTGCAGGTAGAGGGAAGAATGAATTAGTCTTGATCACATAAATAAACAAAAGACTGAAGCTGGGTACACACAGAGTTTTCTATTGATCAGACTGCTGAGTGATCACAAAAAAAAACCAAAGATTCCAGCATTTTCACAAGCAATGTGGATACAGGGATCTCCCCCGCTGCGCTATTGTTTTCTGACCACAGAGACTTCCTCCCATCTGTCAGAAGACACTGATCAGTTCTGCAGTGGCTAATCAAATGCTGGCTTTCAAGCAGGACTCTTCGACAGAAGCCGGTCTAACGATTGGTTTCTGTTGGAGAGAGGGCTACACACAGATTGAAATTCATCTGGGTTCCTGCTGAACTGGACGACTTTCGAAACATGTGCCCGGCTTTAGGTTTTGTAATTGCCCTTATAGTCCCAAGACGTGAACAATATTGAAAATCTGTGGGTAGATCAAGAAGTGGAACTTTACTCTCTCAATCTACATTAACAAATCCTTATGCTGCTAACCTTAGTAAATAGATATGAAGATATATTATATTTACATTTTTTTTTTTGTTTATTTGCTTTCTGGTTTCTGGCCTAGGCCAAAATGATGTCATACATCCCAAGAGTCTTCATGGGTCTTTTTTCTTTTATCTGGAGGAGGGGCTTTCTGAGTTAAGCACACCCTCCTGCCTGCTTTCCTGAGCTACATTAAAGTGATTGTAAAGTCTCAATTTTTTTTTCTGTTAGTTAAAAATAACAAACATGTTATACTTACCTGCTCTGCAAAGTGGTTTTGCACAGATCAGTCTAGATTTTCTTCTTCTCGAGTCCCTCTTCTGTGCTCCTGGCCCCTCCCTCCTGTTGAGTGCCCCCACAGCAAGCAGCTTGCTATGGGGGCACCTGAGCCCAGCCCGCAGCTCCTGGCGTCTATTTGGACATAGAGCCGCGACTCGGGCCCAGCTCCCTTTCTGTCCTCATTGGCTGACTGACTTTGACAGCAGTGGGAGACAATGGTGCTGTGCTGCTTTCTCAGCCAATAAGGAGGGGAGACCCAGGCAGCTGAGACACTCCTGCAACATCGCTGGATCTAGCTGGGCCTTAGGTAAGTATTAGGGGGGCTGGGGGGGGGCTGCTGCGCACAAAAGGCTATTTATCTTAATGCATAAAGCTAAAAAAACCTTCTGCCTTTACAACCACTTATGGGCAGATGGATTCCAGGAAGGAAGTGCTTCATGAATCCCTTGCTCAATATGGCCATGGCTAGTAATGTAAGGGGGTATTTTTCAAAGTGATTTCTCAACAAATAAAGCATGGATATCTGGATGGACGAGTGAGTTTGCTTTGCATAATAAAAATGAATTTATTTATTTCGGGTACTTATATAGCGCTGTCAATTTACGCAGCGCTTTACATATACAGTGGGTACGGAAAGTATTCAGACCCCCTTAATTTTTTCACTCTTTGTTATATTGCAGCCATTTGCTAAAATCATTTAAGTTCATCCTTCTTCCTCATGAATGTACACATAGCACCCCATACTGACAGAAAAACACAGAATTGTTGATATTGTTGCAGATTTATTAAAAAAGAAAAACTGAAATATCACATGGTCCTAAGTATTCAGACCCTTTGCTGTGACACTCATATATTTAACTCAGGTGCTTTCCATTTCTTCTGATCATCCTTGAGATGGTTCTACACCTTCATTTGAGTCCAGCTGTGTTTGATTATACTAATTGGACTTTATTAGGAAAGCCACACACCTGTCTATATAAGACCTTCCAGATCACAATGCATGTCAGAGCAAATGAGAATCATGAGGTCAAAGGAACTGCCTGAAGAGCTCAGAGACAGAATTGTGGCAAGGCACAGATCTGGCCAAGGTTACAAAACGATTTCTGCTGCACTTAGGGTTCCTAAGAGCACAGTGGCCTCCATAATCCTCAAATGGAAGACGTTTGGGACGACCAGAACCCTTCCTAGAGCTGGCCGTCTGGCCAAACTGAGCTATCGGGGGAGAAGAGCCTTGGTGAGAGAGGTAAAGAAGAACCCAAAGATCACTGTGGCTGAGCTCCAGAGATGCAGTCAGGAGATGGGAGAAAGTTGTAGAAAGTCAACCATCACTGCAGCCCTCCACCAGTCGGGGCTTTATGGCAGAGTGGCCCGACGGAAGCCTCTCCTCAGTGTAAGACACATGAAAGCCCGCATGGAGTTTGCTAAAAAACACCTGAAGGACTCCTGAAGGGCCAGATTCTCTGGTCTGATGAGATCAAAATAGAACTTTTTGGCCTTAATTCTAAGTGGTATGTGTGGAGAAAACCAGGCACTGCTCATCACCTGTCCAATACAGTCCCAACAGTGAAGCATGGTGGTGGCAGCATCATGCTGTGGGGGTGTTTTTCAGCTGCAGGGACAGGACGACTGGTTGCAATCGAGGGAAAGATGAATGCGGCCAAGTACAGGGATATCCTGGACAAAAACCTTCTCCAGAGTGCTCTGGACCTCAGACTGGGCCGAAGGTTTACCTTCCAACAAGACAATGACCCTAAGCACACAGCTAAAATAACGAAGGAGTGGCTTCACAACAACTCCGTGACTGTTCTTGAATGGCCCAGCCAGAGCCCTGACTTAAACCCAATTGAGCATCTCTGGAGAGACCTAAAAATGGCTGTCCACCAACGTTTACCATCCAACCTGACAGAACTGGAGAGGATCTGCAAGGAGGAATGGCAGAGGATCCCCAAATCCAGGTGTGAAAGACTTGTTGCATCTTTCCCCAAAAGACTCCTGGCTGTATTAGATCAAAAGGGGGCTTCTACTAAATACTGAGCAAAGGGTCTGAATACTTAGGACCATGTGATATTTCAGTTTTTCTTTTCTAATAAATCTGCAACAATGTCAACAATTCTGTGTTTTTCTGTTAGTATGGGGTGCTATGTGTACATTCATGAGGAAGAAGAATGAACTTAAATGATTTTAGCAAATGGCTGCAATATTACAAAGAGTGAAAAATTTAAGGGGGTCTGAATACTTTCCGTACCCACTGTACATTACACCGGGCATCACTAAATGGCGGCCCGCGGTCCGTTTCCGGCCCGAGCTGCTGCTCTGTCTGGACCGCTGTGATCAGCTGCTTGTTTTCATCTCTGCCTCTGCTGCTGTCATTAGCAGAGCAGGGTGGATGGCCGGAGGCAGGACTGTGACTGGGGGCGGGACCGGCATTGAATGGAGAGAGGCAGCTGCCTGGGTGATTGGCTGCTGGGAGGCGGGAGGTGATTGGTTGGGAGTCACACAATTGGCTCTCGAGATTGTCCGGCCTCCTGCTCTCCGTTCTGTGTGTGTAAGGTTTGAGAGTGAAGGGAGGACAGGGCTGTGAAGTTGTGAAGGATGATTGGGGAGCAGGGGTCACGTACAGGGGGGTAGTGTGGTGTGTGGGGATTCATGTAAAGGGGAGCAATGCTGTGGGGGTGATATGTTAAGAGGGTAGTGGTGTGTGTTGGTGTAAAGGGGGCAGTGCTATGGGGGGGGGTTGTGTTAACAGGGCAGTGCTGTGTATGTGTGTGGGGGTGATATAAGGGGGTAGTGGTGTGTGTGTGTGTGTGTATGATGTAAAGGGAGACAGTGCTGTGAGGGGGATGTGAGAGGGGCAGTGCTGTGGGGGGATAGGTGAAGGGGGCAGTGCTGTGGGGGGATAGGTGAAGGGGGCAGTGCTGTGGGGGGGATAGGTGAAGGGGGCAGTGCTGTGGGGGGATAGGTGAAGGGGGCAGTGCTGTGGGGGGATAGGTGAAGGGGGCAGTGGTGTGGGGGAATGTGAGAGGGACAGTGCTTTGAGGGCTATATGTGAGAGGGACAGTGATGTTGGGGGGATAGGTGAAGGGGACAGTGCTGTGGGGGGATGTGAGAGGGACAGTGCTGTGGGGGGGGTAGGTGAAGGGGGCAGTGCTGTTGGGGGGATAGGTGAAGGAGGCAGTGCTGTTGGGGGGATAGGTGAAAGGGGCAGTGTTGTTGGGGGATAGATGAAGGGGGCAGTGCTGTGGGGGGATAGCTGAAGGGGGCAGTGCTGTGGGGGGATACGTGAAGGGGGCAGTGCTGTGGGGGGGATAGGTGAAGGGGGCAGTGCTGTGGGGGGATAGGTGAAGGGGGCAGTGCTGTGGGGGAATGTGAGAGGGACAGTGCTTTGAGGGTTATATGTGAGAGGGACAGTGATGTTGGGGGGATGTGAGAGGGACAGTGATGTTGGGGGGATAGGTGAAGGGGACAGTGCTGTGGGGGGATGTGAGGGGGACAGTGCTGTGGGGGGATGTGAGAGGGACAGTGCTGTTGTGGGGATGTGAGAGGGACAGTGCTGTGGGGGGGGGGGGTAAGGTGAAGGGGGCAGTGCTGTTGGGGGGGATAGGTGAAGGGGGCAGTGCTGTTGGGGGTTATGTGAAGGGGGCAGTGCTGTGGGGGGGATAGGTGAAGGGGGCAGTGCTGTGGGGGGATAGGTGAAGGGGGCAGTGCTGTGGTGGGATAGGTGAAGAAGGGAAGTGGTGTGGGGGAATGTGAGAGGGACAGTGCTTTGAGGGTTATATGTGAGAGGGACAGTGATGTTGGGGGGATGTGAGAGGGACAGTGATGTTGGGGGGATAGGTGAAGGGGACAGTGCTGTGGGGGGATGTGAGAGGGACAGTGCTGTTGGGGGGATGTGAGGGGGACAGTTCTGTTGGGGGGATGTGAGAGGACAGTGCTGTGGGGGGGGGGGGGTAGGTGAAGGGGGCAGTGCTGTTGGGGGGATAGGTGAAGGGGGCAGTGCTGTTGGGGTATATGAAGAAGGGGGCAGTGGTGTGAGAGGGACAGTGCTGTGGGGGGATATGTGAAAGGGGCAGCACTTTGGGGGGGGATATATGAAGGGGACAGTGGTGTGTGTGGGGGGGGGGGGGCTGGTGATGTGAAGAGGGACAGTGTTGTGTGTGAAGGGGGATAAGCAGCTGCACAGAAAACATGCAGGGGTACCATTGACTCTTAAACGCAATGAAATACAAGATGCGTTTTCCCATACATGCGACTGCATTTTTAAAAAGGTGCCAGGGCTTTTTCCCAGCAGAAAACGCAGACACAGCAGCCCATTCAAATGAATGGGCTGTCCTGCCTGCACAACTGGGCTGTGATGTAAAGAATCCGAGTCATCAAGCAAAAATGCAATCCGGACCTCTGCTGGAAGAAAATTTTACTAATCGGACCTCCATGAATTTTAATTCAATACCCCTGCTTTACACATTGACATCAGTCCCTGCCCTCAAGGAGCTTACAATCTAAGGTCCCTAACTCACATTCATACATACATAGTAGGGACAATTTTATAAAGGATCCAATTAACCTACCAGCATGTCTTTGGAATTACCGTATTTATTCGAGTATAACGCGCAACATTTTCTACCAAAAAAATAAATCAAAGTTTGGGTGCGCGTTATAAACGAGGGCTGGAGTGGGGTGGCAGTGGCGGCCGGTCCATTGAGGGCGCAGGCGAATTGTGAGTTCGCACTGCGCCTTTTCCGGGCTGCAGCCGCTCAATGTACGCGAGGGCGAAGAAAAAAAAACGTCCTCTCGTCACGTACAGTGGGCGGCCCGAACTGGGGGTGAGAATTCTTATTATCCGCTGTATGGTCGCCGCTTCATTTCCTCGCCTCGCCCACACGTTACGGTAAGCATTGCTTTTGTACAATTCAGTGTTTTGCGTACCGTAATTCATTGTTCTTCATATTTTAAGCGAAGAAACTGGAGAAACAGATGTTCCTGCCAACTGGGACACTGATGAAAAATTAACTCGAGAAGAATGGGAACAACTCTTTAGTGTATCTGATGATGAATCTGACTTTGAAGCATTTTAAATAAATATTGTTACCGGTAATTTTATTTCGGTATTGTGTTTATACCAGTTTACGTTGTCAATAAATGATTTTTATCAGGGCCACACGTGTTCAACAATGTTTTTTTGTCAATTACAATGCTTGGTGTGAAACAAAATTTTATACCGATTTTTAATCGAAAATTAGGGGTGTGCGTTATACACGTGTGCGCGTTATACTCGAATAAATCCGGTAAATAGAATTTTTGGTTTGTGTGGTCTGATACAGTTAAGTTCCACTTTAAACCTGCAGAACGGGTAATAAAACCGAAATGTTCGTATATCCACTAAATGTAACGTTTAGAGGTTGTGAGTACTGCCAAAGGAAGCGTTGTCAATGTCTGTCCACACTTTTGCATGAGACTGTACTAGCAGTACTTAAAACTTGACCCCCCTCAAACTCCAAACAAATTGTTGAAAAGAACAAAAGTGATTATATAAATGTTGTTTTTTTTTTTCAAAAAGTTTATTGCTGTGTTTGTCAGATAAAAATTTAAACCATAAATTTAGGGTTGAAGAAAAAACAATTGAGTACTGTCTGTGATGGTTGAAAAAACAAATTTAGGCACTAGGTATTGCTAGGGTACCACATATGGCGAAAAATAAATTCTAACATTTTCAGCTTCTGGTAGATACTTGAAAGACCAACATTGTGTGTATTTATTATTTTAATGAGGGTTAATCCACAAATGTGAAGATTTTTTTTTAACTTGAAATGACTGTGTCTGTACATGGTACCATGGAATAAATTTATGGCTCGTGTGACTAGAAAATCAAAAGGGTCTTTTGGGTGTGTTTAAAGCAATGTGTACATTAACTACTGCTAATTTTAGGGATTTTGATAATAAACAATTTTCCGGTGCATTATCTGTGAAGGAGAACTCTGTTCCTATCTGTCTCCTGGGACCCGGCCTTTCCCCATTGGGCACTTTCATCTTGGCACTTGCATGACACCAAAAAGGAAAACCCAGGCTTTCAGCCACATCTTACATATCAAAGACAAATCCACTCACCCTGTAACAGCCGAAAGGACACACATAGGTCAGCCCCTTCCCCCCAGTAAGCATTAGAGATGGAGATAAGGTTTGCACTTTTCAGATTCTTTGTTTTCTCAGGCACCATGTTTGCACTGATAACTTCATTATATAGCGCTTAAAATGTGTTTCCACCTTTTAAGCCAAATTAGGAAATTAGGATACTACTTTATACCTACTTTGTTTGTTACATGTCCCCATTCACATAGCAAAACGTAAAAAAAAAAAAAATTAAAATTGCCTAGTGTTATTTACTTGTTTTTCTGAAACCTCCATATTAGAAATTTCTCCTGTTATTTAATGGCTTCCTGGGGACATTGACAAGTTAATGTTTACCATAGGTAACCCTGCCTTTACTGTGCTGGCAGATCTCATTATCAGTGTTGAACTATGTTTGAGCACTGTCTATGCTAATGAAGGGTTCTTGGGGATTGTGTTTTGCATATGGTAATAGGGGGAACTGTCCTCACTTTGCCCCCCCCCCCCTCCACTTTCACTTTTAAATTGTTCAGAATAGTTTGCAGTCTACTAAAAGGCCTGCGCCAAAAGAATAATATAAATATTCTTTAAAAGTTTTGTAGATATGCTATGTCAACAGTACAATATAACAAGAATGTGGTAGGTTTACTCAAAGTGCTTCTAAAGGTAGGTTTTTTACCTCAATGCCAGAGGCGTAACTAGAACCTTCAGGGCCCCGATGCAAGAAACCATGAAGGGCCCCCCCAGATCCCTGGCCGGGCCCTTCCCTTCAAGCCCAGGGCTCTTCCCACTAATCCTGGGGCTCTTTACTCTCGTTGCATGGCCTTTTATTACGGTCCCGCAGCATGATCCTTTCACAAGTTCTGCAGTGGGCTCCCTTCCTGCAATCTTGGGGCCTCCCCACAGTGGTGCAATGCCAGAGCCCGGTCGCAAGTGTGACTTTTGCAATCCTGGAAGTTCACCCACTGGTTTGCTACTGGGCCCCCTGGAGCATGGGGCCCGGTAGCAATCGCAACCCCTGCAACCCCTGTAGTTACGCCCCTGCTCAATGCATTCTGTGCATTAAGGTAAGAAAATCGTCTGAGTGAAGCTCCCCCTCCAGTCCGCCCTTATACTTACCTGAGCCCCATCGCGATCCAGCAACGTGCATGAGAGCAGCAGCTCTCCCAGGTCTCTCTCTCTCTTCATTGGCTCACACAGCAGCAGGAGCCATTGGCTCCCACTGCTGTCAATCACAGCCAGCCAGCCAGAACGGAGAGAGCGGGGGCGAGCCATGCTCTATGTGTGACTGGTCAATGTCCTTTCACAGGAGTGCATTCGGTAGTGGCTTGCTACTTAGGGTACTTGGCAGGGGGAGGAGCAGACAGCGTCGGAGGGGGACCCAAAAAATGAGGATCTGGACTGCTCTGTGCAAAACTATTACACAGAGCAGGTAAGTAAAACCTGTTTGGTATTTAAGAAAAAAAATATTTGTACCTTTTTTAGAATCACTTTAAATTTGACTGCAACAGTGGAATTTTCCAGCTAATAATAATAATAACCAAAACTACTGGATAGCATTCGGGCAGGCTTATTGAACACTAGGAACGGAACATTTAATTGCTAAATGGTACACATCTATGGAACAGCTGAGACTGAAGCCAGACAAGATTGAGGGGCACCAGGAGCCTTGACAGATCAGCTCCAAATTGATGCTTATGGCTTTTATTACTATGATGAGTAAATAGTACATTATGATTTCTGATTTCATTTCATGATCTCTTGCTTTGCTTGAGATGTGGACTATTTAGGCTCAAAGTGTGCATGGCCATAGCTGTGATGTCTGATAAAATGACATTAAAAATTGTACATGTTTCTTGATTCTGATTACTTATTTTTTTCAGACAACTGAAAAGTTTAGTCCACCATGTGTTGCCTTTTTCAGAGTTCAATATTATGTAGAAAATGGAAAAATAATAAGGTGAGAGAATACATTGTGTTTTTTCTTCATTTTTGGCTCTTTATCTGTTGGTGATAGATATACTGTATAATAAATAGGTGTTTTTTTTTTCTTACTATTAATCCACTAATAAGGCCTCCTGCACACTGGACGTTAAAACGCCAGTAGAAAGCTATAGCTGTAAAAGGAGTTTTTTTTTTTTTTTTTCAGCTGTAGTGTTTTTTTAGCTTTTTTTAACAAAACTATACTTCCGCAAAAGCTTATGGGTCAAAAAAACGTAGATCAACACCGAATAGCCACATTTTTCAGCATTTTTTGATGTTTTTCAGCATTTTCAAGGTTTTATCAGAGTTAGAGCGTTTTTACAGCAGAAAAACTCCTCTCAAAACACCCTAGTTTTGTTTTGTTTTTTTCCAGCTGGAAAACTTCCTTGTTAAAGCGGAGTTCCGGCCGCAAAATCGTTACATTAGATTTTGTGGCATCCGCTTCCTTATTGTCACCTGAAAAAGAATTGGATATTCCCGAATTATTTTTTTTTTACTTACCTTGTTTCAGAAGAAAATATCCTCACCTTTCCTTCCACTTCCTCCCTCTGTGGCCGTGGCCCACACCGTCACTTCCTGTCCTGCAATGCATCCTGGGAGCTCTTACTCATTACTCCCAGGAGGCAATGGGCAGTGACGTAGGCGGCCGGCCGCTCCTCTCGTCGCGTTATTTGCAAACAGGAAATAACGCGATGATAGGCGTCCCTATGGAAACCTTTACTATGCCGATCGCATAGTACTGGGCATGCGCGAGATTTTGCGCTGCATTCATCGGCCCCCTCCATCTAGAACCAGGAAGCAGGGCATACATTTGCATACTGCTGCTTCGGGTGACCAGGACAAAGATGGCGGCGCTCAGCAAACTTTTTATAAAGTAAGATTTTATGATTGCCAATCAATTATTAAACTGCCTAAACCGGATTAGCGGATGTATGAAGGGCGGTGGATCACTGTTTGGGAAGTATTTATAAAAAAAAAACGATTCTGTGGCTGGAACTCTGCTTTAAAAACTGCTGTTATCAGCCTATGTGTGCATGGACACATAGGATAACATGGTGGGGAGTTTACAGGCTGCAGAAAAAAAAATGTCTGACGCAAAAAACAGCAGCTGTAAAAATGTCAAGTGTGCATCATTTCACGCGGGCGCTGCGCCCGACGGACTCTGTTTTGCTCAGCGGGGATTGATCTGCCGATCTCGCTGAGCAGGCAGATGACAGCTCCGTCTCCGCTTACTTTGCGGAGACGAAGCTGTCAGAGCCCCACTCTCCTCTTTAAGAGATTGGAGGAGAACGGACCGACTGTCCGTTTTCATTCAATCTTATCCGATCCGATCCTGCAGACGGATGGATAATAGTGTTTCCATCCATCCGGATTTCACGGATCGGATCGGATATAGAGGTCCATATCCATAGAGGTACATGGAGCATCTGATCAGGTCTGCCTGAAAAACTGACAGGCGGACCGGATTAGAAAGCCCGTGTGAAGGGTGCCTTAAGCTGCGTTCTTCTTTGTTTATCTTGGTCCTTGGGCTTTGCCCCTGGGGTATTTATTATGGTCTTGCTGACTTTCTGGAATGCTCAAACTGTTTTTACTGTCTCTGGTAAACTAAAGTAGAGGAAGAGAAGTAGGAATGGGAAAGAGAATTTGAACAGTGATATATTTATATTGCTGTGCATTCCTGGTTAGTTGTAGTATGATTAGGGCATAAAATACTGTATAAAATAATTTGAAGAGTGTTGACTCAGTGAAATAAATAACACATAATAACAGAACCTTGTACTATAATAAAAATGTGTGTGAATGCAATATTACTATCATTTATTTTATAATATTTTGTGGTTAAGTGTTGGGACACTTTCTTTTATGCTGGTTTTTAATTGTGTGTTTTATACAGTACATTTTGTTTGCATGTTTTTAACTAGAAACCATGAAGTCAGATGTTCCAAGTTTCCACTCTACAGAATTGATCAGACAAAAATTTAGGCAGCAAAGTTGCAACATATTTCTGCATTGAGGACTAAATATGCATACAGTTTAAAGCAGCGTTAAACCTACAAGCCAACCTTTATAATATTGCGACTTACTAATTTTAGATGTGGTGGCCGCATCAGATTTTTTTTTTAGGCGTTATTTGCACCCGGTGATCCAGCCAAAATCTGTTATTTTTCAAAAGAACAAGCTGTTTGTCAGTGGTAAATGGTTTGTCTCATCCCTGTAACTGATACATCTGCAAGAGGTGCTTACAATAGTCCACTTTTATTTATTTTTGTAAAACCTTTATCCAAAAAGGTTAAAAATGGTTTGCTGTAACTGCTTATTATAAAGTGTTCGCTGGGGTTTGGCTTCAGGTTGTTAGTGTATTTAAATCTGCCAGGGCATCTAACACTCCCCCCTGGCTGACAGTGCTGCTGTGCAGAGGTGTAAGCACTCTAATACTGGAGGTGTGTTTCTGGCCAGATCACCAGGTTAAAACAGAGGGGAAAAAGCCTCTAAAGAAGAAAACTCAATGCAGCCACTACATCTAATTGGTAAGCTGCAAAATAATACATTTTTGGGTTTAATACTGCTTTAACCTTCAAATATTCAAATTAACCACTTGAGGATTACGAGTGTTGGAGATGCGACCCAGAAAACTGCAATATTTTCTTTTTCAATCATATATTCATCAGAGAAGTATACAAAGGTATAAAAGATGAAGAAAGCTGAAGAAGTATTAAAATATGGATGCTCTTTGCTTCCTCATAATCCCAAAGGTAGAGAGGTAGAAGTAGGTACAGAGTGTGTAGACAATTAACATTTAATGCCCCAGTTACAGGGACCACAACGAAGGGATCATCTGAAATGTATTTGTTAGACCCACAAATGCTTTTTCACTATTACTTTTCCTTTAGGCTCGGTTCACATATATTCAACCGCATCTGATTCCCATAACATGTGAATCGGACCGGCTTTTTAATTGAAAACCGGTTCACACATGTCCGGGACGGCCGTGGCCGTTTCTGAAAAGGGTCCTGTGCGATTTTGGGTCCGGTTTAAGTGCGAAGTCAAGTAAAAATTTGCACCTGAATCGGTGAACAAAACCGCACCGGACTCCGGACTGCAAACTGCAGCCAGACATGTGTGAACCGAGCCCTAAACAAGCTTTAAAAAGAATAAAAAACATAACTACAATCATGTATAGCTTGGATAATAGCTTTATTTCATTGTAAGGCTCTATTCACACTTGGACATCAAAGTCACATGACGGATCATAGCCCAATCATTTTGATTGCACCTGTTTGTAAAGCTGGATCAAATTCACACCAAAAGTTGCATCAAAGTTGCACTGGAAATTGTGCAACTTTGGAGATGCGCTAATGTGAATGCAGCCTAAAACTTTGATTGTTAAATAGAAACATAGAAGAGTGACGGCAGGAAAAGACCAAGTGGTCCATCGAGTGTCCCCTTTTTTGTTTTTTTCTTTTATCCTTTTTTGCCTGTGGATAGGCCTATATCTGTTCAAATAATGTTTAAATTCACTTACTATTGGCTGACTCACTAGCTCTTCTGAACATTTCTGCAGTATCTTATGATATGTTTTATCCTTCAGACCTTTATGTTGCTTGTCTCTTGACTCATTCTAATTTCTCACTTTAAAAAGAGAGGTCTCCAGAAATATACACAATAATTACATAAGGTCTAACTAAAGATCCCTCAAGTGATGCACCCTTAGAATTCTGTTTGCTTTCCCTACTACCAGGCCACACTCTTTGCTCATTTTGGGATCATCTGAAACGAGCTTCCCTAAATAATTTTCCCTCTGTATTTCTAGGCAACACTTTACCCCAAATATTTCACTGTATTTACTAAGTGTGTTTTGCATTTAGAAATGTTCAACTGCAGTTTCCATTGCTTTGAACAATCTTCCATTATTGCCAAAACTTGTTCCATGTTAGAAACATCTCCAGGAATATCAACCCTGTGGCACACTTTTGTATCAATAGCAAAAATACATACCTTACCTACTAGGGTGTACGTTTAGTAACCGGTGTTAATTCTTGCATTATCACCATTCTCCTAACACGCTCTAACACAGCCAATTTTAACACCGGCTGTGAGGCTGTTTAGTAAACCGTGTTGTGTTGACTCCAGCTCGGTGATAAGCGGTGTTAGCTATCAGAGTGTTAGCACCGTGTTAGAGAGTGGGGAAGGTTTAACTAGCTGCACAACAGCCATCCTGTGTGAGAAAACCTATGATCCACAGTAAAGGAACATTGAATGTTTCTCAGAGCTGTTGAAAAATAGAAAATAAACACATGTTAAAGCACATACACAATCTGACTAATATTCTAAAATATACATTTACATATATTATTTTTTTAAAACTACTATTCCTCCACCCTAAAGGATCATAAGTTAATCCTTAGAACTGAGTTATAGGGTTAAAATATAGCCAATAAAAAAAAAAAAAACACATTTAAAACCTATACAAACCTTTATTAAAATAATAAAGATTTTTTTTAATATTACCCCCTGCCATTCCTTCCAACTTAGCTAACTGCATTCATTTCCAGACATATAATTTTTTTCTCTTTTAGGGCTGGTTCACACGCTGCCCACACATGAATCGCACAGAAAGATACTGTGCATTCCTATGCGATTAAGACTGCATGCAAAATGTACTCCATTTGCGATTTGCAGTGGGTGTCAATAGAAAGTTAATGGCACCCCAAATGCAGGTTGCAAACGCATTGCATTTTCCCACACCTGCCCGCACTGGACTGCATGGTACAAAAGATCTGATTACAGTGCGGTTTAAAAAGTAGTGAATGCACTCCTTTTGGTGCAGCATGGTGTGATTTTAGCCCATTCAAAACAAATTGTCTGAAATGGCACTGCATAGAACCACATGTAAATCGCACAGGAATGCACAGCTCATTTCTGTGCAATGCATGTGTAGGCATAGTATGAACCGGCCCTGAATGGGCTAAAATCGCACTACGCTGCACCAAAAGTAGTGCATGCACTACTTTTTAAACCACACTGTAACCAGATCGCATGGTACAAAAGTACTATGTGATCCAGTGCGGGCAAACGCACTGCATTTCCAACCTGCATTTGGGGTGTCATTACCTTTCTATTGACACCCACTGCAGATCACAAATGGAATGCATTTTGCATGCCTTCTGATCGCACAGGAACTCACAGTGCATTTCTGTGTGATTCATGTGCTGACATGGTGGGAATCGGCCCTTAGAAAAAGTGCATATCAATCCTACGTGTCAGCTGCCAAGCATCAGACATGCTAAGGCATACATTAATATATATATATATATATTTTTTTTTTTTTTAGTTAAACAGAGTTAAACAAAAAAAATGACTTTATTCACCCATTCACAAATTCCATTTATGTGGACGGGGGAATCATTTCCACTGAGCTATTGTGTTCTGACCACAGGGATACTTCCCTCTGTCAGAATACTGATCAGTACTGCAGGCTATAGCTGGCAGCACTAATTGATCGGGGACAGGCTGGTTGTACAGAAGTCCATCTACCACTCAACTTCTGTACAACCAGCCTGCCCATACATTGATGGAATTTCAGTTGGTCCTTGCTGAACCAGCCAAATTTCCGTCCATGTATGACTGGCTTAAGGTAGTGGTCTCATGCAGTAAGAAATATGCACCTCTCTGTCATTGAGGTCTACTGCTCTCCTTTCTCAGCACAGATGTCCACTCTGCTCTGCCATTATATATGCATGATATGTGAATGCTGCAGACACAGGGTTCTAGATGAACACATACCCTGCAGTCTACAATAGTGTTGTCCTGAAGCACTTACTGACCACAATGAGCAGTAAAATTCCTCTTCTACATTGAAAAAAAGGCCTTAACACCTGGTCTGACTAGGTGTTAAATTCAGGAGATTTAACACCAAGTTTACACTAGTTTTAGGACTCTTCTGAGCTAACACGGGTTACTAAACAGGTACATTCCTATACTAACACTGTAGTTATCACAGAGACAACACAGTAAGGTGAAGAGAGGAGATATTTGGTTCCTACCTTAGTTAACACGGTTTACTAAACACGTCTTAGGAAATTATCACCTTGAATTCTCTGTGATAAAGCTTAACACCCATTTAACACTGGTTGCTAAACGTACACCTAAACATTCAGTTATATCACTTACAAACAGATTGAAAAGAAGATGACCTAGTACAGAGCCTTGTGGTACACCACTAGTGACTGGTGTCTGTTCTGATTGAAACTCATTTATAGCCACAGACCAATATCTGTTTTTTAGCTAACTGCATATCCACTGAACCACCCAAGTTATAGCTTGTCCGCCATGTTGTGGAATTGCATCAAATGCTATGCTGAAATTAAAAAAGGTCCCCAGCACCACCCTGTTCCAAAACATTTGTAAAATAGTCTGTAAATTTAGTTAAATTAGTCTGACCTCAGTAAAGTCATGCTTCTTTATGTCCTTTTAAATAGCATATTGTTATAGAAGTCTATATGTCACATCAAAAAGAGGAGGAATGAGGTACCAGAGATATTTGTGCAAAAACGCAATCCATATTCCTCTGCGCAGACACTATTTTTAAGAGGTGCTCTCCATGCTGACCCTTCTTGGATACTCTCACCTTATCTAATCCTCGTTACAAAGGTCAGATAACCTGTGCCTTTAAAATATGAACCAGGCCCTTGGGTTCCACACCAAACACCTCCAGCAGGGATGGATTTCTCTCCACAATGGCCTCCTAGCTTGTAGTGAGAGGATTAATAAATGGCAAGGTAAAGCTCAGTCATTCACACATGTCAGGCTCAGGGAAGATAAAATGGAGAATTTAGGGGTGGATTTACTAAAGGCAAATAGACGGTGAACATTGCAAAGTGCAGTTGCGCTCTGCATAAGCAGTTGCTCCAGAGCTTAGGAAATGAGCAGAAGCTCTGCCGACTTCCATCATCTGATCATGTGCAAGCAAAAAATCATTTTTTTTGTATTTTCCTTTCCTAAATTGATATTTTTAGCAAAGTGAAGCTTTACCTCATTTATTAAGTTCTGGAGCAACTGAACTTTGCAAAGTGCACAGTCTTTTTGCCTTTAGTAAATCAACCCCATAGTTCTCACTGCAATATTTATTAATAAATTAACCAGAAATATTGCACTCTCACTCTGAACATAAGCACTGAAGTAAGTACAGTGTCAAGCCACATGATGAAATCATATGTTGTGCAAAAACGCAGACCACCAGATGGCTGCTACAGTATATTCTTTTTTCTCTCAGTCCCGGTTCACACTTGTGCGATGCGGGAAGGCTGCGAATTTGCAGCCTGTTCCCACATCGCAAACGCACATCTGGCAGTTCACACTGCCATATGCGATATGCAGGGGGTGTCAATGAAATGTTAATGACACCCCCCAGTTTGATCCCATATCGCAGTGCGATCTGACAGTTCGCACAGGATCTGATCGCACAAGTGTGAACCAATGTGCGATCCGATCCTGATGCGGCTGGAAAAAAGGGTCCTGTGAGTCTTTTGTGCGGGTGCAGTGCGAATTTCAGCCATACAAAGTGTATGGCTGAATTCGCACCGCACATCCGATCGCATGTAATGAAGAAGCAGTGCGCTCCGATATTACATGCGATCGCCGCACTCGCAAGAGTGTGAACCGGCCCTCAGCCTTACTTTATTGCCCTGCCAATGTGTACCCTTACCGTTTTTGCTAGTTTCATAGTTTTCATATTAAAGCTGCAGCTGTTCGGTAAATCCTCTCTTCATTGAATCCTTATGAAATTGACCATTTTTGTCCAGTGTACAAGAAATAATAACCCCAATAAACAGCTACATAGATTGGTTTGCTCATTCTTTTTAGTTAGGAGAGCTAACGAGAGCAGAAACGAAAATACATGGTTGTGTACGATTATTGCGTGTTTACCTAGACCTATATGGGATGATATATTAATTTTGGAGAATGCAAAATTTGGTGCAGCTGTGCATTGTAGCCAATCAGCTTCTAACTTCAGCTTGCTCAATTAAGCTTTGACAAAAAAAAAAAAACCTGGAAGTTGATTGGTTTCTATGCAGAGCTGCACCAGATTTTGCAAAATCAACTCCACCATGTTAGGGCTCTTTCACACGGGCGTTCAGTTTTTTTTTGCCCGATCAGGTCCTTTTTTTTTTTTTTGAAACGGACACGGATGACACTTGTGTCATCCGGTCCGTATGTCCGTTTTTCATCCCTTCCGTTTGCGGATGAAAAACGGACATAATGTATGTCTATGTAAATACGGATGTCAACGGGTGACACCGCTGACATCCGTTTTTGCGTCCGTTCCGTTCTTTGAACGGAAGAAAAAATAGGGTTCTCTTCCGTTCCAAAAAACTGAACGGAACGGACGAAAAACGGATGTCAGCGGATGATCATCCGCTGACATACGTATTTACATAGAGATACTTTATGTCCGTTTTTCATCCGCAAACGGATGGGATGAAAAACGGACATACGGAACGCCCGTGTGAAAGAGCCCATAAGGTAAAGCCTGGTGGCATGTAATCTGGTTGGTAGTTGCCAAGATCATTTTATTCTAATTTATTGTGTTTTGATTTCTCCACAGTGATAAAATAGCCAGAAAATTGTATTATTACCATCTGAAAGAACAAGTCTTGAGATCCCACTGCACTCACACAGAGGAGATTTATTTTTTGCTGGCAGCTTATGCACTTCAAGCTGATTGTGGAAACCAAAGAACTCACATGAAAAATTACTTCGAACCTGAGGCCTACTTTCCACACTGGGTATGAACACTTAAGACTAAAATGTATTAAAGAAACAGTCAAATCTACACTAGATGTCTGCTAAATTTTCGTTTTATGTTATTCAGTGGAGCATCGTTGTAGGCATTTTCCATCCTCTACTTTTCATGGTGCCTATGGTAGTGTTCACTATAATTGTGATCAGTGAAGTCCATGTTTGCTATTATTTTGCTTATTTGCCAGACTAAAGTGGTTTATATGTATTTAGGTTTTCAGAGCTTTCACATTACTGTCCTATGATTCTCATGCAATGGTGGTGTGCTACTCCTCTGTGTAGGTCCCAATCGTCTCATTAGTAAACCAGCATTTACCCACCCGTGTGTATGACGTATTTCCCCAGCACGAAACTTCCATGCTCAGAAAATACATTCTATATGAAAAAATATATATATGTAGCACAAATCTGCCCTCTACTGGTGATACAAATATATCCCCTGCGCACAAGTAACCTCAAAACAAGTCTTAAACAGACAATACCGCAGCTACTTTAAGAAAGAAAATGTGTAGAAGTATACTCAAATATATATCGTCCCTTGGAACATATACAATGGTATAAGTAGCGCAGGTATAATTGAGGGGAAATGACGTAGTTTAAAACCAGTCACATCTTAATATAGTCCTTAAACGTTCATCAGTGCCAGAAATTCAAAACAAGGGGTTAATTCCTCCAGCAATAGTCCAATCCACCAAGTGAGAAACACCACCAAGTGTTGGGGTCACCACTGCTCTACACCTCCACCGATGTGATAATGGGGGGAATGGCAACTCACCAGAAGCTGTGGCCCACCTATTTACATAGGACAGGCAAACAAGCTGTTGTAACACAAATCCCACTCAGGAGCGATTACTGCTGCTATTACTGGATTTCAATCTTGGGTAGTCACGTGTCTCCCTTCTCCTCCCGATAATTGCTCAAAAGGTGAACATAGGGGGAAAGAAGGAACCGCACTCTTCTCTCTGGTTATCTTTGCTGCCTAAAGGCTCAGCCAGCAATCACATGTATCATTGATCAGACTTCCAGGAAAGAGCCACACTACATTGCACCTCGAGGGATCCCTCGGTAGGGGTACCGAGGAAGTCAAAGGAGCATTACGCTCGACGTAACGCGTATAGGGGGACGGAGGGTGCGTGGCCGACGCAGAGTCTCTCTCTGGTAACAGATCGCTGACATCGCTTATACAGCAGGCACGGCTGAGTGCCCAACAAATGTGAGTTGATCTGCCTTTCTCTAATAAAGCACACCCTTATTAGTAAGCGGAGAGCACTAGATTTCTTCATCTGTTTTCTATATGTCCCAGGATCCCTCGAGGTGCAATGTAGTGTGGCTCTTTCCTGGAAGTCTGATCAATGATACATGTGATTGCTGGCCCGTTTGGGTCCTTCAGGAAGGAAGGCTTGATCCATTGAAGGAAGGATCGATCGAAGGAAGGATCAAAGCCACTTCAGTGTGAACTGAGCCTTTAGGCAGCAAAGATAACCAGAGAGAAGAGTGCGGTTCCTTCTTTCCCCCTATGTTCACCATTTGAGCAATTATCGGGAGGAGAAGGGAGACACGTGACTACCCGAGATTGAAATCCAGTAATAGCAGCAGTAATCGCTCCTGAGTGGGATTTGTGTTACAACAGCTTGTTTGCCTGTCCTATGTAAATAGGTGGGCCACAGCTTCTGGTGAGTTGCCATTCCCCCCATTATCACATCGGTGGAGGTGTAGAGCAGTGGTGACCCCAACACTTGGTGGTGTTTCTCACTTGGTGGATTGGACTATTGCTGGAGGAATTAACCCCTTGTTTTGAATTTCTGGCACTGATGAACGTTTAAGGACTATATTAAGATGTGACTGGTTTTAAACTACGTCATTTCCCCTCAATTATACCTGCGCTACTTATACCATTGTATATGTTCCAAGGGACGATATATATTTGAGTATACTTATACACATTCTATATGCATGTTCGGGTAAACGCCAATACATGGAGAGTCCGCGTTTACACAAGTATGTCCAGGTAACTTGCATGGCAGGCTGTATGCGGCACCCTGAGCGCAAGAAAATACCTTGAATTCTATGCTGGGAATATTTTCAGTCTGTCATGAGGACATGAGTGTGCATGACAATCTACATCACACATTTTCCAGAAAAAAAAACAACCATTATTTATAACGCAACTAGTTAATCTGCATGGATTTCCGTTGTTATACAGTAAAATGCCACCCCATCATAAACCATCTCTTACTTTCAGGATCTAATTTAATTCTTGCTTAAAAATGTTACTTTCTAATGTGAAGGTGTCAGGGGCATTATTCCATAATATACACAATCTATATAATGGATATTTTGTTGACCATTAACAAAACAAATAACTTTTTTAATTGACTTTATCTAAATACATTTGTTGCTGTGAAACACTTTAAATAACTTGGAATACCGTATTTATTGGCGTATAACACGCACCTCCACTTTAAGAGGGAAGTTTTAGGAAAAAAAACATTTTAAATATTTAAAAATAACAGTACACTGCCCCTTTCATTAAACAGCCCCCCTATACATTGCACAGTTCCCCCCATGCACACTACATGCCCCCTTTTATTATATCGGCGTATAACAAGCACCCATAGTTTGCACTATATTTTCAGGGGAAAAAAGTGCGTGTTATACGCCGATAAATACGGGTATGTTACATGAACAATTCAAACGTGCGTTTGATTACATATGGGAACATTTGGGAAAGTATCAGTATAAATAACACTGATATATCAGTGTAAACAACAAGATCTACTAGGATGATTTATAGTATAAAGGGCCCTTTCACACGGGCATTCCGCATGTCAGCAAATCATCCTATTTTTTTGCGGATGATATACGGACATAATGTATGTCAATGGCATTGCGGATGACCATCCGCTGACATCCGATTTTCTTCCTTTCAGTTCTGATCCGTGTTTTGGAACGGAACAGAACCCTATTTTTGTTCCATTTAAAAAACGGAACAGATGCAAAATCGGATGTCAGTGGTGTCATCCACTGACATCTGCAATGCCCATAGACATACATTATGTCCGTATATCATCCGCAAACGAATGGGATGATATGCGGACATACAGAGCGGATGACACAAGTGTCACCCGCTCCGTGAAAAAAAAAAAAAAAAGCACCGGAGCGGAACGAAAAAACTGAACGGCCATGTTAAAGAGGCCTAAAGAAGTCCCAAAGCATGTTTATTAAAATTTTACAAACAGCCAGCACACCAGGAGACGTGTAGAGAACAGGCCAGTAATCCCTCCTCCCTCGCCTCGCTGTATTTTAGCTGCACTTTTCCAGCCAGGCCTCCGTATAGAACCCATGCTGGGAAATAGAGTTTGCAAAACCTGCGCATTGCGACCATGACAAACTGATTACAGTTAAAATGCTTTGCAGGTTTCAAGGCAAAAAGGTAATGCATGCACATTGATCATAAGATCAGTGTTGCTGTATTTTCTGCTTTTTTTGGAAAAATTCTTTATTTTGTTTAAAGTATAGCTAAAGGCAAAGCTTTTTTGGTAACTTTAGAGAGGAATTAAAACACGTCAGGCTATTATTGCTGTCTGTGCCTCCATTAGAGAGATTTGTCCTTTTTGTCCTTTTTTACCGTTGTTGTTAAAAGTAAAAGAAAATACCCAATTTTGGATTGTCCCCAGAACAGGAATACAGGGGAAATCTTCCAATGGGGACACTAGTTCTGGTGACCTTGGTGACAGTCAGGGTTGGGGGATTTCCTTTCAAATCCTGTTTTGGCTGTGAGACAAGAAGTAAAGAGTAATTTCAAAAATGGGACACCGTTTGAAAAAAAAATCCTAGGGGTTATAACACTCCCTTGTTCTATGCAAAATGGGAAGAAAAAGTTTTTGTCTTTAATACCTCTTTTAAGAAGGCAGAGAAGAGTACAGTACCTTGAACAGGTATTCATACCCCTTGAAATGTTCCACATTTTGTCATGTTACAACCAAAAACATAAATTTTATTTTATTTTATTTTTATCTGATCGACCAAAGCAAACTGGCACATAATTCTGAATTGGAAGGAAAATGATAAATGTTTTACAAAATGTTTCGCTGCAGCTACAGCTGCAAGTCTTTTCTACCAGCTTTGCACAACTAGAGAGTTATCTTTTTCCCCATTCTTCTTTGCAAAAAAGCTTAAGCTCTGTTAGATTGGATTGAGAGCATCTGTGAACAGCTATTTTCAAGTCTTGCCACAGATCCTCAATTGGATTTTGGTCTGGACTTTGACTGGGCCATTCTAACACAGAAATATGCTTTGATCTAAACTATTCCATTGTAGCTCTGGCTGTATGTTTAGGGTCATTGTTCTGCTGGAAGGTGAACCTCCTTCCCAGTCTCAAGTCATTTGCAGACTCTTAACAGCTTTTCTTCTAAGATTGCCCTGTACTTGCCTCCATCCATCCTCCCATCAACTCTGACCAGCTTCCCTGTCCCTGTTGAAGAAAAGCATCTCCGCAACATGATGCTGCCACCACGATGTTTCACAGTGGGGATGGTGTGTTCAGGATGATGTGCAATGTTTTCCGCCACACATAGCCTTTTGCTCTTAGGCCGAAAAATTAAATTTTGGTCTCATCTGACCAGAGCACCTTCTTCCACATGTTTGCTGTGTCTCCCAAGTGGCTTCTCGCAAACTGCAAACAGGACTTCTTATGGCTTTCTTTCAATAAAGACTTTCTTCTTGCCACTCTTCCATAAAGCCAGATTTGTGGTTTGCACAACTAATAGTTGTCCTGTGAACAGATTCTCCCACCTGAGCTGTGGATATCTGCAGCTCCTCCAGAGTTAATATGAGCCTCTTGGCTGCTTCTCTGATTAGTGCTCTCCTTGCCCCTCTGTAAGTTTAGGTGGACGGCCATGTTTTGGTAGGTTTGCAGTTTTGCCATACTCTTTCCATTTTCAGATGATGGAGTGAACAGTGCCATGTGATGTTCAAAGCTTGGGATATTTTTTTTTATAACCTAACTCTGCTTTAAACTTCTCCACAACTTTATTCCTGACCTGTCTGTGTTCCTTGGCTTTCATAATGCTGTTTGTTCACTAAGGTTCTCCAACAACCTCTGAGGGCTTCACAGGACAGCTGTATTGATACTGAGAATAAATTACACACAGGTGGACTCTATGAACGAATTAGGTGACTTCTGAAGGCAATCAGTTCCACTAGATTTTAGTTGGAAGTATCTGAGTAAAGCCTTGTACAGCCAATCAGATTATCAAAAAAAATTTGTCCATTTTTTGTTGCATTCTAGTCTCATATCGAAAGTTAAGAGGCTAGTTTCATACGAAAATTCTCGCACGAAAACCCCAGCAAAGCATTATCTATTTTCTACAGCAGGGGAAAAAAAAATCCTTCCTGATTCCCTGAGAGGCAATCAGATATTCCCTGGATCAAATTTACCTATAAATATTAGTATCCATTTATATTATTTACACCTAGGAAAGAATCCAGGCCTTTTTTAAAGCCATTTAGTGAGCTAGCTAGAACCACCTCTGGAGGGAGTCTATTCCACATTTTCACAGCTCTTACTATGAAGAAACCTTTCAGTTTTTGGAGACAAAAATCTCTTTTTCTCTAGATGTAAAGCGTGCCCCTTGTCCTCTGTGATGAGCTTAAATTAAATGCCAACACCAAGTTAACTATATGAACCCCCTATGTATTTATACATGTTGATCATATCCCCCCTTAATTTCCTCTTCTCCAGAGAGAATAAATTCAGTTCCTCCATGCCTCGTATCAGTTTGGTTGCCCTTCTCTGCACTTTCTCCAGTTCCCCGATATCCGTTTTAAGAACTGGTGCACAAAACTGAACTGCATATTCCAAATGAGGTCTTACTAATGATTTGTACAGGGGAAAAATTATATCTCTCTCTCTGGAGTCCATGCCTCTGTTAATACAAGAAAGGACTTTGCTTGCTTTGGAAACCGCAGCTTGGCATTACATGCTATTATTAAGCTTAGGATCCACCAGAACACCCAGATCCTTCTCTGCTATGGATTCCCCCAGTACTACTCCACCTAGTATGTATGATGCATGCATATTCTTAGCCCCCAAGTGCATAACTTTACATTTATCAACATTAAACCTCATTTGCCACATCGTTGACCAATAAAAGTGCATTGAGGTCAGCTTGTAAGTTTGAGACATCCTGTATGGAAGTTTTTCCACTGCAAAGCTTGGTGTCATATGCAAAGACTGAAATGCTACTTTTAATCCCAGACCCTATATCATTTATAAAGATAATAAAAAAGTAAGGGTCCCAACACTGAACCTTGGGGTACACCACTGATAACCTTAGACCATTCAGAGTAAGAATCATTAACCACTACTCTCCGAATTCTATCTTTTAGCCAATTTTCTATCCATTTACAAACTGATCTTTCCAAGCCAGTAGACTTTACCTTACACATTAGTCGTGTGTGGGGAACTGTGTCTACTACTTGCGTAAACGAAAAAAACATGCAAGTAAATTACTGCAATCAAATGTAACATTTTCTATGTTTTTACTGCTCTGTACTCAATGCTGTATTATTGATCTTTACTTAGCTGTGTGCCCTGTCCCATAGACAACAATGCCTCTCATTTCAGATCAGTAAAAAACCAAGCCTTTTTTACTCTCATGTGCAACTGGCCTAACTAGGTTTTTCAAGCAGGTGTATCTTGCATGAGTAGTTGCATGAGAGATGTTTTATTCTAAAAATAGAAAAATCTTTGTAAGTAGACAAAATTCTTATTTTTCACAGATCATTGCAAAAAGGGGGGCTGATTATATATTGAAGCATGCTCCTGAGGTGCACAAGGAACTTCAAGGAATGTCTGTGAAGGAAGCAGTTCTAAATTTCATTAGAGAGGCCTGTGTTCTGGAAGATGTACCTGTTCATTATTATAGACTACTAAAGGTAAGAGGATAAAAAAGCAGTGTTTTTTACGTATACGTATAAGTAATGTGTTGCTTACTCATGTTCACTCATGAATGTTTTAAGCCTGAACTCCAGGCAAATTACTAAATACACAGGTCTAATTTATATATACGACCAGTTTTACCTCTCAGAGGATTTGTATTTCTGTCCATTCAGTCCTGAGATTTAAACTGCTCTACCTACCACTGAGCAAAGTCCTCCCTCATCTTCCATGTTGTCATCTCTGGGGATTTCATAACTTTTTCTACAGTACCGCCTGCAGTAAATAGGTTTCCAGGTGAAACCATTAACTTAAGTGAGACATTTTTAGGTAGCTTAAAGTGGAGCTGCACCCAAAAGGGGAAGCTCCGCTAGTCTGCCTCCCTCCCCCTCTACTGCCACATTTGGCACCTTTTGGGGGGGGGGGGTAGCGGGTACATAGTTACATAGTAGGTGAGGTTGAATAAAGACAATAGTCCATCCAGTTCAACCTGTGTAGGTGTGTGTGGCTGTAATCATCTCACATACCCCTGAATGTTCTGATCCTTGAGATGTAAGTCTAAGAGTCTTTTGAAAGCCACCATACTACCCGCAGAAACCAACTCTTGTGGTAGAGAATTCCACAATCTTGTTGCCCTAACAGTAAAGAACCCTCCTCGTTGCCTGAGGTTAAAACGCTTCTCCTCTAATCGCATTGTATGCCCTCGAGTCCTCATGCAATCCCTTCGAATGAACAGCTTTTTTTCTAAGCTGGGATCCCCATTAAGATATTTATAAATTGCTATCATGTCCCCCCTCAGACGTCTCTTCTCCAGGGAGAATAAATCGAGCGATTGTAGACGCTCTTCATAGTCAAGGTCCTCCAATCCCCTAATTAGTTTAGTTGCCCTTCTCTGGACTCTCTCCAGCTCCAACACATCCCTCCTGAGGACTGGCGACCAGAACTGGACGGAATACTCCAGATGCGGTCGGACCAGAGTTTTATAAAGTGGAAGGATTATAGTCTTATCTCTGGAATACATCCCTTTCTTTATGCATGCTAATGTTCTGCTGGCTTTGGCAGCTGCCACTTGACATTGCATGCTGTTGCCTAATCTATCATCAACCAAGACTCCCAGATCCTTCTCCATTTTTGATTCCCCCAAGGGTTCCCCTCCTAACGTGTATTGTGTTTTTATGTTTTTAGTCCCCAAGTGCAAAACCTTACACTTCTCCACGTTAAACCTCATTTGCCATGTCGTTGCCCACTCTGTAATTTTGTCCAGGTCATTCTGTAGGATATCTGCTTCATGCTGTGCAGTTATTGCCCTGGCCAATTTTGTGTCATCTGCAAAAACTGATATCGAACTCCTGATCCCGACCTCAATGTTGTTTATGAATAAATTGAACAAGGTTGGTCCCAAGACTGAGCCTTGGGGGACCCCGCTTACCACCTCAGACCAGTCTGAGTATGCGCTGTTTATTACTACCCTTTGGACACGCCTTTTAAGCCAATTCCGTATCCAAGAGCAAACCCTGCTATCGATACCTGCAGACCTTATTTTATAAATTAAGCGCTTGTGGGGAACTGTATCAAACGCCTTAGCGAAATCCAAGTACACCACATCCACTGGTCTGCCCCTATCTAGCTCACAGCTCACCTCCTCATAGAATGTTAAGAGATTGGTTTGACAAGAACGCCAATTTGTAAACCCGTGTTGATTACTGCTGATGATGTTGTTGTCTTTAGCAAACTCTACGATATAGTCCCTTATCATCCCCTCCAGAAGTTTACATACTATTAATGTCAAACTGACAGGCCTATAATTTCCCGGGATATGCCTCTGGCCCTTTTTGAATATCGGAATCACGTTGACAGTAACAGTGGTCTTGATATAACTTTACTGAGTTCCTTGAGTACTCTCGGATGTATGCCATCCGGACCTGGTGATTTGTTTGTGTTAAGTTTATCCAGCCTTTCCCTGATTTCACCCTCTGTTAGCCATAGTGGCAAGTCCTGTGTATTACTACTAACCATACAGTCATGGTCAGTGTACCCCTCCGTTTCCTGTGTAAAGACTGACGAGAAAAAAGCATTCAGCACGGTTGCTTTTTCAGTGTCCTCTGTAACCATCCTCCCATCATTGTTAATTATGTGTGCAATATGCTCTGCCCTAGTTTTTTTTGCTGTTGATATATTTAAAGAATTTCTTTAGGTTTTTTTTACTATCCTCTGCTATTTGTCTCTCAAAGTTGATTTTAGCCATCTTGATTTCTTGTTTACTTTTCTTATTTGCCTCCTTGTATTGCTCGAAAGCCGATACTGTGCCCTCTGATTTATACTTCTTGAAGGCCAATTTTTTTCCCCTAATAAGTTTTTTGACGCTAGGGTTTAGCCAGCCAGGTTTGGCTTTGTCTCTTCTAAATTTATTTCCCATAGGAATGCACTGCAAGCTGCCTTTGCTTAATATGTTCCTAAAGCATTCCCATTTTTCCTCTGTGGTCAGGGATCCCAGGGTTTGGTCCCAGTTTACCCTTTCCATCAATGAGTACAATTTTGGAAAGTTTGCCTTTCTGAAGTTTAGGGTTCTTATATTCCCCACTTGCCTTGTTATATTGTTATTTATACTAAATGTGATCATCCTGTGATCGCTAGAGCCCAGGTTGTCCTGGACTCCTACCTTCGAGATTAGGTCAGGGTCATTAGTGAGCAATAGATCCAGGACTGCTTTTTCTCTGGTAGGGGAATCCACCAACTGTGACATGTAATTATCCAGTAAGGTTTCCGTGAATAGACGGGCCTTCTGTGAGTGTGTAGTCCCCTCTTCCCAGTCAATGTCGGGATAATTGAAGTCCCCCAATATGATGACTGATCCCAATTTTGCCACTTTACCCATTAGTGCTAAAAATTCCAGCTCTACCTCCTCCCCTTGGTTAGGTGGCCTATAGCAAACCCCCACAATTACTTTCCCCTTTTCTCCTTCCTCATGGAGTTCAACCCACACAGATTCTAAATCCATGCTCATCCCATCCGTAATGTCACTCCTTTATATCACCTTTATATTGTTCTTGACATAGAGACATACCCCTCCCCCTCTTTTTCCTACCCTGTCCTTCCGGTACACCGAATACCCTTGGATATTGGCCAGCCAGTCATGTGAGGGGTCGAACCAAGTCTCTGTTATTCCCACAAGGTCTATGTCCTCCTCATGTACTAACATTTCCAACTCATCCATTTTATTAGCTAGGCTCCTGGCATTAGCATATACCCCTCTTAGTTTTACGGAAGTTAAGCGCAATTGGTGGTTATGTTTATTCCTGTTTTGGTCTGAGATTTTCCCGCACAGACCTGCCAATTGACATTGTGGACCTACTCTGCCAATTGACATTGTGGACCTACTGTCGCTGCTGACACTACAGCTGCCTTCTGTCCTCTGCTCCCTCCTGACTGACTCTTCTGAGCCCTCCCCCCCCGTCTCCTAGTTTTAAATCCCCTCCAACTTGGTGGCCATCTTTCTCCCCAAAAGAGCTGTACCGTCCCCATTAAGGTGCAGCCCATCCTTACTAAAGAGCCGGTAGCCGACTGAGAAGTCAGCCCAGTTCTCCAGGAACCCAAACCCCTCCTTCCTACACCAGTTCCTCAGCCACTTGTTAAGTTCCCTAATCTCCTTCTGCCTCTCCTGTGTGGCTCGAGGTACAGGCAGTATTTCAGAGAAAACCACCTTGGAGGTCCTTTTCCTCAATCTATTACCTAAGTCCCTGAAATCGTTCTTAAGGATCCTCCACCTACCTTTAACTTTGTCATTAGTGCCCACATGCACCATGACCGCTGGGTCCTCCCCAGCCCCGCACAACAATCTGTCTGCCAGATCTGCGATATGCCGAACGCGGGCGCCCGGTAAACAACAAACTGTTCGGTTCACGAGATCTTTTTTACAGATTGCCCTCTCTGTCCTCTTGATAATTGAGTCCCCCACTACCACAACCTTTCTAACCTTTCCTGAGTTACGGCCCCCCTTCTTCCTGGATCCGTCCATCCCCTGGCAGCTGGGGGAGGGTGCATGCTCCAGCTCTGCCACCCCTGAGTTGATATCCCCCTCAACCTGCAACTCGGCAGATTTGTTAGGGTCAACCAACTCAGGATTGGCCTCCCTGACTCTCCTCCCACTAACATTCCTAACAGTCACCCAGCTGCGTACCTCTGCTGCTTGCGTCTCCTCTATTCCTCCCTCCTCTATGCTGGCCCCTGCCAGCGCCTGATAGGTAATGTCCAAGCTCCTTTCCAGGTTGTTGATGCCACGCAGTGTTGCCACTGTGTTCTGTAGGTCCAGGATCTGGTCTACATGGTTGTGACAGGTACCCAGTCCCACTTCCAGCTCAGTTCACCGCCAGCGAACTGAACAAGAGGTGCGGTCCCCAAGTCCCCCCGCTTCCCCCGCAGCCTTCTGGGTCCCAGAAGATTGTGGCACATTCATAAAGTGCAGCGCAATTTGCACATGCACAGTAGGTAAGCGACTCTGAAGCTGCAAGGCTACAGTACCAGTTTTCTTTAGTCGGGATGGCGGCTCAAGCACCCAATAGCCAATTGAAAAATTGGCTTGGGTGAGGGCATTTAGCTGCTGACTTTTAATTTTATTTTTATTTTGGGGGGGGGGGGGGGGGCTGGAGCTCCTCTTTTAAAAAACTAGTCATGGGTATTGTGATGGTTCTACATCCTGAAGCAGCACCTCCCAGGCTAGAAAACCTAAATCTCTTTGTGGTGATAATTATACACTGCTCAAAAGAAAATTAAAGGAACACTTTTAAATCAGAGTACAGAATCAAGTCAGTTAACTCCTGGGATATTGATCTGGTCGGTAAGTAGCGGAGGGGGTTGTCAATGAGTTTCAGCTGCTTTTGTTTTAATGAAATTAACAATGTGCACTATATGGGCAACAACGAGACAACCCCCCCAAAACGGCAATGGTTTTACAGGTGGAGGCAACTGAAATTAGTTTTTACCTACTCATTTTTTCTTACTGTTTTTCACTAGTTTTGCATTTGACTATAGTCATTGTCACTACTTATTAGCATGAGGTAATACCTGGACCATATAGAGGTTGCACAGGCAGTTCAACTCCTCCAGGATGGCACATCTATACGTGCCATTGCCAGAAGGTTTTCTGGGTCTCCCAGCACAGCCTAAAAACCATGAAGGAGATTCCAGGAGACAGGCAGTTACTCTAGGAGAGCTGGACAGAGCCGTAGAAGGTCCTTAACCCATCAGTAGAACTGGTATCTGTTCCTTTGTGCACTGAGGAACAGGATGAGCACTGCCAGAGCCCTACAAAATGACCTCCAGCAGGCTACTGGTGTGAATGTCTCTGACCAAACAATCAGAAACAGACTTCACGAGGGTGGCCTGAGGGCCTGACCTCCTCTAGTGGGCCCTATGCTCACTGCCGGGCACCATTTGAGCTTGATTGGCATTTGCCATTGAACACCAGAATTGGCAGGTCCGTCTCTGGCGCCCTGTGCTTTTCACAAATGAGAGCAAGTTCACCCTGAGCACATGTGACACATGTGAAAGGGTCTGGAGAAGCCGTGGAGAACGTTATGCTGCCTGCAACATCGTTCAGCACCACCGCTTTGGTGGTGGGTCAGTGATGGTCTGTGGAGGCATATCAATGGAGGTATGCACAGACCTCTACAGGCTAGACAATGGCACCCTGACAGAGCAGCCTTATATCTGGTTCAATGGAGCCAAGGTGTCATTTTATTCTGATTTTTCATTGGAGGTGCAAAGACAATGCTCCAAATTTTTGGATGTCAAGCAAAGGCTACATTGACTGTGAGTGATCTATGCTATGCTCTATCCAGCCTGTCTGAGAGTCATTGCAGATGGCAGGGTGCACTTTTTCGATATGGCTGCTGACGCGGTGGATTGGCTGGATGTTCATGAGCCCTCTCTTCAGCAACGTCATAGGGATGACCTGGAAGCCTGAAAGTAGATTCAATGCCTCCTAACCTGCAATGGCAGCTATTGACCAACTGCCTAGGAGGATTCAAGTATCTACCCCGGCCGGGGACAAAAAACTTTGTGTTACAGAACTTGCTATGCTCCCTGTAAAGTATATTCTTAATGGCTTTATCTGATTACTCCCAACTCTGTGCGTGCCTTTTGGTGGATGGCAGAGCGGGGTACAATCCAGGAGATATGTGGCAAGTGGACAAAGATATAGATTCACTTTTTTGTTTGGACAAGTTTGGGTACTCACTCAACAGTTGGTTTGGGTTAAGGCACCATTGTGTGTGTCTACATTTTGTTCTACTCTTTTGCTAATTTTTGTTTTGAGATGTCAATCATGTCAACTTTATCACTCAAGTGCTTTATCTGGGGCTACCTATTTCAGAAGATTTTTTCGCAGTACAGCTTATCAACCAAATGTGGTCACAATATCTAGTTAATTTGTCAAGATACTACTACAGATTTCCCCATGGCTGAAGTTCCTGTGGTTTCATGGAACGTTAGGGGCCTTGGCAATCCCTTGAAGAGGACAATGGTGTCCACAATCCTTCGTAAATATCACCCTGCGATTGTTGGACTGCAGCAGATGTATCTTTTAAGAGAATTCTTGTGTTGCCTAGGCTATTCCTGGGTGGGCTGAGCGTATCATTCTACTCACACCTCCTATTCTAGGGGGGTGAGTGTTTTGGTGCACAGGTCCCTTGCCTTCCAGGAATTCCAATCACAAGTAGATCCTGAAGGGTGCTATGTGTTTTTATACGGTTTACTGTCACTTGTGTGTTGGCGGTGGTGTATATTCCTTCTCTATTCTCCTCCGTGGTGCTATGGGAATTGGTCTCCTTTACACTCAACAAACCGGATGCTCCGGTTTATGTGATAGGAGATTTCAATGGTATACTAGATTCCAAAATGGATAGACAACCTCCATCTCCCCAGCCGACCCTGTCCAGGGGCAAAGCTCTTTCCTGTTTTGTGGTGAAGTTGGGCTAGATGGATATGTGGCACATGAAATATCCCAATACAATTCAATTCTCCTGTTTTTCTAAAACTCATTCCTCTCTGTCGCGCAGAGACCTTTGTGTGGGAACCGGGCCTGCCTTCTCCTTGGTACGCCGGATAGAGTATGCGAGAGAGGAGTGTCTGATCACTCCCCATTGTTGGTGTGGATCACTGTAAGACCACTGGTCAATCTTGTAAGAGCCCCATGGTGGTTGAATGTCTTTTGGCTGAAACTGCTTCCTGCAGATAACTCTATATAAACCCAAATTGAACTTTTCTTCGATAATAACAATATGTGTGATGACAGCCTAGTTTGGTGGGATGCCTTCAAGTGTTTCCTCAGAGGCGTCTTGATTTCTTAAATAAAATATATTCAATCTAATATGAAAGCCCAGGAGGAACGGATGGTTCAACAAGCCCGTAAGGGAGGAGGAGGAGTATATCGCTAATCCTACAGAAAGTTCAAGGGCCTCCAGGCTGTCAGCGCAGGATGCTCTGAACAAAGAATTTAGTATGAAAGCGGAGAGGAGGCGTTTCTTTTCCAGGGTGACTTTTTTTGAGAAGGGGGAGCAGACCGGTCGACTCCTAGCCAAAATTAGTAATGTACGTCCCTCAGTCCCTACTATTGGGGCTCTTTCCCTACCAGATGGCCAGCTGGTCATCACACAAGACGGTATTATTATTATTATATAGTATTTATATAGCGCCGACAGTTTACGCAGCGCTTTACAACTTGAGGGTAGACAGTACAAATACAATACACTTTAATACAGTAGGAATCAGAGGGCCCTGTTCATTAGAGCTTACAATCTAAGAGGGACTGTCAAGGGATACAAGAGGTAATAACTGTGGGGGATGGGCTGATGGAGAAAATAAAAGTACAGTTGTTAGGTGGTTGCCAGATAAGTTTCTCTGAAGAGATGTGTTTTCAGGGATCCTCTGAAAGTAGACAAAGTAGGAGAAAGTCAGACAGATGGAGGTAGAGCATTCCAGAGGATGGGAGAATCTCGGGAGAAGTCCTGGAGGAACAAGAGAGAACGAGTTGTCCATGGGAAGTGGTTACAAGGGAGCTAGAGAGCAGGAGGTCCTGGGAGGAATGAAGAGAATGAGTTGGTTGGTATTTTGAGACCAGATTAGTGATGTAGCTGGGCGCCAAGTTATGGATGGCTTTGTAAGTTATGGTTAGTAACTTGAATTTATGTCATTGGTTGAGTGGCAGCCAATAGAGGGAGTGGCAAAGAGGGGTAGCAGACACAGAGCGGTTTGCAAGGTGGATGAGCCTGGCAGCAGCGTTCATGATGGACTGAAGGGGGGATAGTCTTTTTAAAGATAAGCCAATGAGAATGGAGTTGCAGTAATCGAGACGAGAGATGACCAGGGAGTGGATTAGAAGCTTTGTGGCATCATTGGTTAGGAAGGGACGTTTCTTGGAGATGTTTGCGGAGGTTGAGGCGGCAAGCTTTGGACAGTGACTGGATGTGTGGCTGAAAGGATAGTTTAGTCCAGGATTATACCTAGGACCTTGGCATGGGTGGACGGGTTGATAGTTGTGCCGTTGATGTTGACAGAGAAATCAGGGGAAGGGACCGTGGGGGAGAAAATATCATGAGCTCGGTTTTGGATAGTTGAGTTTGAGAAAGTGATGTGACATCCAGGCTGATATGTCTGTTAGTAAGCTGGTGATGCGTGAGGAGACTAAAGGAGTGAGCTGAGGGGTGGAGAGATAGATTTGGGTGTCATCAGCGTAGAGATGATATTGAAAGCCATGGGAGGCAATCAGCTGACCCAGGGAGGAGGTGTAGATTAAGAAAAGGAGTGGTCCAAGGACAGAACCTTGGAGGACCCCAACAGAGAAAGGAAGAGGAGAGGAGTTAGTAGAGTTGTAAGTAGCACTTGAGGTGCGTTGGGATAGGTAGGATGAGAACCAGTGGAGAGTACAGTCACGGAGGCCAAAGGAGAGGAGTTTTTTGAGAAGGAGGGGGTGTGTCAAAGGCAACAGAGAGGTCCAGGAGGAGTAGTACAGAATAGTGTCCATTGGTGTTAGCTGTTAGCAGGTCGTTTGTGAGTTTAAGGAGAGTAGTTTCAGTGGAATGTTGAGGGCGAAATCCGGACTGAAGGGGATCAAGATTGTTCTTAGTCAGATGGTCACTCAGTTGGTTGTAGACTAATTGTTCAAGGAGTTTGGTGGAGAAGGGGAGTAAGGATATGGGGCGTAGATAGTGAAGTTTGGTGGGGTCCAGTGAGGGCTTTTTAAGGATGGGAGTGAATAGCGCGTGTTTTAGAGAATTAGGGAGATGCCAGAAGAGAGGGAGAGGTTGAAGATGTGAGTTAGAGAGCGCAGAATAGAGTCAGAGGGTGAGCGTAGCATGTGCGAGGGAGCAGGATCCAGGGGCAGGTGGTTAGATGGGTGTTGGATAAAAGTACAGCAGCCTCGTTAATACTAGTAGGGTGGAACGAAGGAAGTAATAATTGTACCTGTGGATATGGGTTGGTAAGTGGGGGAGGTTTCTGCACATTGGAGAGCTCCTCCCGAATTGTGTCTATCTTATTTTATAACTAACTAGGCTGGATTGCATCATGGTTACCATGTGTTTCTTGGAAGGATTCCTTTGCATCCTTGATATATTCTTATACCTTCTTACCTTTTCATAAAAGGTGATCACCCCACCCTCTCCACTAGAAGGATTCAGTGTTAGCACTTTTTTGGGGGTTTTCTAGCAATCTGAGGGTTCTTTTCCTTCTCTCCTTTTTACATTTTGATGTTGTAAGGGTGCTCACATCCTTGTATATTTCTTGAAGAAATTAGTTGTCCATCAGGTACTGTGCTGTCTTTTCTTGGATCTCCTCTTCCTGCAGTCAAGAGTCGGGAATACTGAACTTAACCAGTTTGTCTTTTTCATGGACATGTTCTGTCCAAACTTTCTTTCCCTGAAGTCAAGGTTTAGGCATGCTAGGTCTTAGTTTTTCCCTTAGAGTTGTCCAATTTTTTTTCCCCCCGATATTGTGCATAGTATGTCCCTTTTTTTTTTTCTCTCTCAATGTTTTGTTGACCAACTTATTTGATTTTTTTTTTGGGAATGTTATATAGCAGAATGTGAAAAATATTTTTTTTTTTTTTTTTTTCAGAATGGTAAAAAATGGCCTGGTCATTAGGGGGGCAAATCCTTCCGGTCCAGAAGTGGTTAAGTGGATTGTTTGGTGGTTCCTATTCACTAAATGAGACCCATAGCTCCTTCTGGTAGCACTTTCTTCCACTTAGTGGTATTTATCTGCAGTAATCTGGAGCACCAGGTTGCCCTCCCTTTGGTCAGGATCATTTCCAAATTGATGGGCCTGTTTATTATTTGGCCTTCATTTAGGCACTGTTGCAGTATGATCTCCACTCTGTTGGTTTTTTTAGTGGCTTTTGCCCACCCCTCAGTTGGACTGCTTTTGGATGTTCCAGGATCTCTACAATTCTTATATCCGTCAATGGACAATAAAGAAAAGGTTTCTGCAGTTACAGTAAAATCTTTTTCTTTAGGTTTTTCACAAGAGTCCATGTGTGCAATCCCAGGCTCCTATAAACTCCTCCTGCAGCTGTCTGCCCGTATCTCCCCACCAAGGGGGATTCTGGGGGTGGGTGCTTAACAACATGTTGCATGTTAACCCATAAATACAGGTGTAACATGTTCTTAAAGGGTGACTTGGCCTTTACGCCGTTTACTAGATGTTAACACATTACACATTAACATATGGCTAAGCCAAAGCCTTTTTTATGTTGGAGGTAGTAATCAATATTTAAGACCCTGTCAGCTGTTTGTTTTTTCTGTCTATGACTCATTGGGGAACTCTCTTTTCACTTCCTGTCATTGAAACAAAACAGAAAGTGAGGAAATCTCCTCAAACAGAGAAGGAAATCCAATTTTAGATAGTTACTCTAGAACACATTGGAGTATTTTGTCCTCTATTCTTCCGGTGACAAATCAAAATGTTAGATTTTTTGTGACTTTCAGTCCTGCTGACAATGGTCACCAGAACAAATAGAGATGAATATATATTATACTTCGATCAAATTTAACACATCTAAAATGTTGTATTTGGAAATGTATACAGAAAGCATTATAGAAGTGCACATAGCCATATGAACGGTAAAAGTGTGCTTTGTTAGTAATTGTTTTCCCTAGGGGAACATAATCTTATATAGATAATGAAAGGAAAGTAACTTGTCCATTTGGTATTGTGTGCAAGACAAAGGAGTTGGATCCTCACAACGTGCCTGAATGGCTATGAATATATTATGAAGTACTCGAAGACACAAGCATAGAAAATGTCGTCTTCCATTTTTTATGAGCAAACAAATAATTAAAACGGACAAAATAAGTGTAACTTAATTCTATATGGTGGTAAAACACTGAAAAAATGATGTTACTGCTGTTACACTGGAAAATGACCTTTTTAAGAGAAAATGACTTGACTTGCCCAAAGGTGTACTGCAGTAAAATCTCATGAAAGACATACTTCATGCACAGCCTACCTGCCCATTGCTCTTATTTTTTAACCAGGTGTTTCTGTTGTACACCAGGCCATCCAGCTGTTGAAAATATTCGTTTCTCCATATCTAGTGTGGAAACACTTACTTGGTTTTAAATAACCAATAGGTATGCCTAACTGCTCGCCATATTTTTCTCAGTTCACTTTTCCCATAGTTACATATAGTTACATAGTAGTTGAGGTTGAATAAGGACAATAGTCCATCCAGTTCAACCTGTGTAGGTGTGTATGGCCGTAATCATCTCTCATACCCCTGAATGTTCTGATCCTTGAGATGTACGTCTAAGAGTCTTTGAAAGTAGCCATACTTCCTGCAGAAACTAACTCTTGTGGTAGAGAATTCCACAATCTTGTAGCCCTAACAGTAAAGAACCCCCTGCGTTGCCTGAGGTTAAAACGCTTCTCCTCTAATCGCATTGTATGCCCTCGAGATCACCATTGAGGTATTTATAAATTGCTATCATGTTGTCCCCTCTCAGGCGTCTCTTCTCCAGGGAGAATAAATCAAGCGATTGCAGACGCTCTTCATAATTAAGGTCTTCCAATCCCCTAATTAGTTTAGTTGCCCTTCTCTGGACTCTCTCCAGCTCCAACACATCCCTCCTGAGGACTGGCGACCAGAACTGGACAGAATACTCCAAATGATGTATCTGAACCAGTGATACCACCTCCAGATATGCCAGCATCCCCGTTCCTACCACCTCTTGATTTTCCTGTACTTTCAGCCTTCTCTCCCTCTGTTATCTTGGTTCATGCATTGAGAGGCTGGACAAGCCTACTTCCTCTTACCTACAGTATACTTTGAGTTGACTTTCTGATTTTCGAACATTTAAAATGTCTTCTAAGCAGCAGTACGTTTATTGATTATACTTGTCCAAAGCTTTTATAAAGTGACAAAAAGGAGATCCAGGCAACTTGCTGAGGGATTTTTATGTTCATCCTGGAGCAATAGGCAAACCTCTTATGTAAACTCTTCTACTTTCTGCCAGCAATATCTGAAAAACTGTTGAATCTATACATGGATATGCATGTTGCTAAATCACTAAAATTGACTTCTGCAAATCTTTTTTCATAGGACAAGAAAGAAGACAGACCTTCTATTATTCTTGGTGTAACTCTTCGAGGAATTCATATTTACCAGGTAATACTTTTTTTTAGAACGGCAGTTATAAGACCTATTTGCATACAGTAAAAAAGGTTTAATTTTCTACGTTGTACTAGAATTTCCTTTTATCGAACAGTTCAGCAAAATCACATCAGCTTCAAGTATCTATTAAAGGATAGGTGTACTTTTAGGGAAAAAAAGCCCTACCCACTACCTTTTTTTTAATAAAAACCTAAATGTCTCTGAAGTCAATGCTATAGCTGTATGGCAGGTGCCAGCACATGCTTGGGGCAGCAGAGGATGTAAACAAAGCCACAGGGCCTTAGCCAGTCAGCATACGGTTTGTGAAATCCTAAAGGTCTGTAACCTCATTTCCTACATTGATAAAGGGACACAGGCATGGTGGTCCAGTCAAATTTGTTAAAAATACACAGTATCCTTTACAAACAATCTTGCCTTAAAGAATAAAAGATATGTATTGTATTGTTGTTTTTTTTTAGATTCATACCTAACTAGTTGGATGCAGCATTGGTCTGATGCTGCATCTGTCCCTCAGCGCCTCGAACACCGAGAACCAATCGTTCGAACACTGCTGATCGCTCTGCTTTTACAGCTCCGTGAGCAGAGAGCTGATGACTGTCAGTCAGAAGCTCTCTGCTCTGCCCCCTCCTCGCTCACTGGAGCGTTGGGCTGTAGAGGGGGCAGGAGCAGTCGGCTCAGGCTCTTATCGTCTTGCTGAGAGGCTGAGCTTAGTGCCGATCCAGGCATTTGGGCAGATCCTGACTCTGGTCGTGATGAGCCTGCACCGCTTCCTGCACATCAGCAGAGAGCAGACTCTCTGCTGAAACAGGTCACAGGAGTGTAAAATGAACTGCACTCCTGTGATCCACAGAAGTACAGCCAAACGAGCTTTGGCTGTACTTCTCCGTTTAACCAGCAAACTTTGAAAGAAATATGTGGTATGTTTTTTATATCTTGGAGGAGTTTTTAGTTTTCTTTTTTTGACCAAAAGTATACGTATCCTAAATAGTACATACAGTCAGGTCCATAAATATTGGGACATCGACACAATTATAATCTTTTTGGCTCTATACACCACCACAAATCCTTTGCAGTCAATTACAGCTTGAAGTCTGGAATGCATAGACATCACCAGAAGCTGGGTTTCATCTCTGGTGATGCTCTGCCTGGCCTCTACTGCAACTGTCTTCAGTTCCTGCTTGTTCTTGGGGCATTTTCCCTTCAGTTTAGTCTTCAGCAAGTAAAATGCATGCTCAATCGGATTCAGGTCAGGTGATTGACTTGGCCATTGCATAATATTCCACTTCTTTCCCTTAAAAAACGGTGGTTGCTTTCGCAGTATGCTTCGGGTCGTTGTCCATCTGCACTGTGAAGCGCCGTACAATGAGTTCTGAAGCATTTGGCTGAATATGAGCAGATAATATTGCCCGAAACACTTCAGAATTCATCCGGCTGCTTTTGTCAGCAGTCACATCATCAACAAATACAAGAGAACCACTTCCATTGGCAGCCATACATGCCCAGGCCATGACACTACCACCACCATACTTCACTGATGAGGTGGTATGCTTTGGATCATGAGCAGTTCCTTTCCTTCTCCATACTCTTCTCTTCATATCACTCAAGTTGATCTTGGTCTCATCTGTCCATAGGATGTTGTTCCAGAACTGTGAAGGCTTTTTTAGATGTTGTTTGGCAAACTCTAATCTGGCCTTCCTGTTTTTGAGGCTCACCAATGGTTTACATCTTGTGGTTAACCCTCTGTATTCACTCTGGTGAAGTCTTCTCTTGATTGTTTGACTTTGACACACATACACCTACCTCCTGGAGAGTGTTCTTGATCTGGCCAACTGTTGTGAAGGGTGTTTTCTTCACCAGGGATTGAATTCTTCAGTCATCCACCACACTTTTGGTGTTGCTGAGCTCACCGGTGCGTTCTTTCTTTTTAAGGATGTTCCAAACAGTTAATTTGGCCACACCTAATGTTTTTGCTATCTCTCTGATGGGTTTGTTTTGTTTTTTCAGCCTAATCATGGCTTGCTTCACTGATAGTGACAGCTCTTTGGATCTCATATTGAAAGTTGACAGCAACAGATTCCAAATGCAAATAGCACACTTGAAATTAACTCTGGACCTTTTATCTGCTCCTTGTAAATGGGATAATGAGGGAATAAACACACACCTGGCCATGGAACAGCTGAGCAGCCAATTGTCCCATTACTTTTGGTCCCTTAAAAAGTGGGAGGCACATATACAAACTGTTGTAATTCCTACACCTTTCACCTGATTTGGATGTAAATACCCTCAAATTAAAGCTCAATGTCTGCAGTTAAAGCACATCTTGTTTGTTTTATTTCAAATCCATTGTGGTGGTGTATAGAGCCAAAAAGATTAGAATTGTGTCGATGTCCCAATATTCATGGACCTGACTGTATCTGGTGTAAAACATTCATTTAATAATTGCCATTTCTGTTTTAGGATCAGGTTTATGTGAAATTAGCTCATTGCCAGCACCAGGAAAACATATACCGTGGTTGAATATATTAGGAAAATGAAATGTGTTTGTATTTAAATCTGTTATTTCAAGCCTAAAGTATTTAACTTTAGGATGATTTCATTATAATTAAGCCTAAAGTATTTAACTTTAGGATGATTTCATTATAATTCTGTCCAACATTTTCTTACCCTTAAGGGTAAGTGAAACAGTTAAATTAGCCCACCAGTACAAGGGGCTCACAAGTTAATGCCAAAACCATTGCTGTTTCTTAGTATGAGCAGCACATCTCCAATGAGGCAGGCAGTGCTCTAACTCTAGGGAAAAGCAATGGATTAGTTTATGCCATTTCATGAGCGCTTCTCCAAAACAGTGTTGCATACCTGTATATTTAAAACTTGCAGCATCTATTTTCTGCCTTTAGGAACCAGTTACCTCAGCCTCTTTGTGTGTTCTGGATGACTAGTTGCCTTAGCGCCCTACTGTAGATCTATCAGAAAGTGCTGATGTCATCACATCAGTGCTGCGTATAGTTCATGGATCCAAGGTTGGGATGCTGGCGGAGTTTAGTCTGCTTTTCCCAGCCTAGCACAGCCCCTCTCAATCTTGGGCCCACCCCTGCCTAATTTATTACCTTTCCTGCTGCTCTTCGGTTGCCTAGTGCAGAATGCGGAGTCCTCTTTAGCTACTTCACTGTTCAGAATCCTGCAGCAGCACAGGACAAAAAAGCCTATTTTTAGTCCCTCTCCAGTCAATCCACTGTTGTCCACGATAGCAGTCTGACTCCTTTTAGGCCCCTCCGCTGATCAGGATTTCAGTAGCCTCGCAGAATACCAATAGGTATTGGACCATGGACTTGGTGCCACATTTTCTTGTCTCTCTTCTCATGTCCTGACATTTAGATATAGGAGACAAACAGGACATTGTAAGGTTTAAACACCTCTCTATCCAAAATGTAAATTGCTTTAGCTATAGTTTGGGCTTCACCTCCATCTAGTGGCCATTAAGCAATATTTTCCTGAAATATTTTAATCAGGAAAATATCATATTAGATAGGGCTAGTGATCAGAAATAAATTAGGCTGTGCAAATGCTTAAGGCATTCTCACAGCCAATTTTTAAATTGGGTCCCCTACATTATATGGGAATGTGTAGTATATTGTTTTTTATTGTCAAGGATGGAAGTTGTGAACACTTTTTATTTTATTTTATTTTTTATGCAGGAAATTGACCATATTCGTCAACTTCTCTATGATTTCCCATGGTCAAATGTGGGGAAGCTTACCTTTCTTGTAAGTAGATAAAAATTATAGTTGTTCTTATTTTAGGTTTGGATTGATCTTGCTCTTCATGGCCGGGGTCTAATGTTTAGCATTTTGTTAGTAGTTTTCCCTTTTTTTTTAAAACATTTTCTTTATTTAATTTTTTTCTTTGGGAGCAAGAAAATTAGTAATTTCTAAAACTGATGACTTGTATTTATACAATGTTTTTTTCTTGCTTTCGTTTTAAAAAATTTTTTTTTTTTTTACAACCTGCAAGAGAAAGACATAATGAGCTAGTATGCATCGCATACTAGCTCATTATGAAATACTTACCTTAGAACGAGCCCCCGCCGTGCCGCTCTCTTACCTGTATGACGGGCGACATGACATGTCGCCCGTCTTCCGGGATCGCGGCATCCGGCCATCTGATTGGCCGGAGCCGCGGTGACGTCACTCCCGCGCACGCGCGCGGGAGCCGACGGTCACGGCACGGGGCTCTGAAGGAACGGCACGATCAGCCGTTCCTTCAGAGCGCATGCGCCAGTGACGTCACTGGCTCCATTAAAGGTAAATATCTCCTAAACGGTGCAAGTTTAGGAGATATTTACAGTACCTATAGGTAAGCCTTATCATAGGCTTACCTATAGGTACAACTTCCTGAGGAGGGTTTACTTCCTCTTTAACAGATTTAAAACCATTAATAGGTTTTAACTATATTGTTCAGGTTACCATTATTCATGGTCTATATTAAAGGAGCACTGGACCCACGTTATGTCTATATACATAACATAACACACAGTTCTTGAACATCAGCAAGTTTTACACTATTGCGTGTACATTTTCTGTTTTTCTGTTTTTGTACTTTGGTGTGTACATTATCCAAGACTATTTCATGCAAAACTATTCCTAGAATATAAGGCTTTCCTATCAGACATTACATTTGCTAAGAAATAGTTTTGTATAGTAACACTTCTGTTTATTTTCTGGAGTTTCTAAAATACGTGTAATTTGTTTGAAGGGTAAGAAATTTGAGATTCAGCCTGATGGATTGCCGTCAGCCCGGAAACTGGTTTACTACACGGGTTGTCCCTTTCGATCACAACACCTTTTGCATCTGCTCAGTAATAGTCATAGACTGTATCTAAATATACAGCCTGTGCTAAAAGAAATTAGGAAGATGGAAGAAGCAGAAGGTATGTGTTAACAATATATATAAATATTTTTTTTACTCAATCCAACACCAAATTTATGAGTATGTAGTTGAATCCATAATGTGTCCTGTACCTTGTTATTTGAGTTACAAATTTAAACTCCCCAGTAAGCTTCAGTAAAGAACAGTCAAGCCATTAATTTCTCTAGCATGGTTTTGTGTAACTAATACTAAATTTACTTAGAGAAGTTATCAGATTTCATGTTCCATGCACCCTTCTATGGGGATAGGAATTTTATTTCTGGTCGATGTGAACTGTAGTTGTGAAGAGATGGCAACAGTTTAAGGCTATTTTATGTATAGGTGTCCTGTCATGATGTACGTAAAAACTATTTACTACATGACATGCCTCTTACAGATTAGGAGCAAAATCATTTTTAAAAGTCAGTTATCTACATAGCTACAAAAGCTGTTTTTAGCCAAGGAAGCTGCCATCTTGGCCTCGTTTTGATCTACAACTGTCATGATGCTGAACATGTGATCAGTTATGGCTTGACAGTTTGGTTGAGAGCACAACCAATGGAAGTGTTAGATTTCCGGCACATGCTGGAAATGTAACTGTTTTTGAAATTGTAAAATGGATGAGTTTACATCCACTTCAAACCTGGAATCAGTGTGGAGCTGTTATCCCATGACAAACTCCATGTTTTATTTGAAATATTAGGCTCCATGCACACAGGGCGTCATAAAAACGCGCTCCAAAGCTGTTGCTTGACGCCAGGAAAAAGCAGCTGTAAAAACGTGCTTTTAGTAGCTTTTTCCATTTGCGTTATTGCACGTTTGGCCACGTTGCTTTTAGCAGCGTTTTTCTGCCTCCATTCAAAATCAATGGTTCCCTATGTGAGCCTATTGATTTGAATTGAAGGCGCACCGCTAGTCGGATCAGGATGATCCGGCTTGCGGTGCGACTTGCGCTGTGAGAATCTTGAGGGGGACCTCAACGCCAAAATGGGGAAAAAAAACTGCGTGGGGTTCCCCCCCCAGGTTCCAAACCAGGCCCTTCGTGTCTGGTATGGAACTTGAGGGTAGCCTCAACGACGTGGGGTCCCCCCCCAAATTCCACACCAAACCCTTATCCGAGCATGCAGCCCAGGAAAGGGGAGGGGGACGAACGAGCGAGCGGCCCCGCCCCCCTGGACCATACCAGGCCACACGCCCTCAACATGGGGGGGGGTGTGGGTGCTTTGGTGCAGGGGGGGCTCTGCACCCCCCCCCCACCCCAAAGCACCTTGCCCCCATGTTAATGAGGACAAGGGCCTCATTCCCACAGCCCTGGCCGGTGGTTGTGGGGGTCTGCGGGCAGGGGGCTCATCGGAATCTGGAAGTCCACTTTAACAAGGGGCCCCCCAGATCCTGGACCCCCTCCCTATGTGAATGGGTATGGGCTACATTGTACCCCTACCCATTCACCCCATAAAAGGCAGTGTATGTAAATAATGACAGGAGACGTTTTGAAAAGTTTATTAAAAATCTTCATCCAGTCTTCTCCTCTCCACTCTTCTCCCCTCCGCTCTTCTGCTCTTTTGCCTCCTCTGGTCTTCTTCTTCCTCTGGTCCTCCTCCGACGCTGTCCCGATGATTATGCCGCTCTCCGGTCTCTGCAGCTTATTATATAGCCATTAGGGGCGTGGTCTCCCGGTGATGTCACCGGGAGGCCCCACCCCCTTATGTCACAGACGTCGTCAGCTCCTCTTTGCATTATCTGGGGATGTGTCTCTCACACAGCGGGAAGTACCTTCTCTGTCTGTGTGCGTTGTGTTCCAGAAGGACATTCCTTCTATAAGTTTAAAACAGCTATAGGCTGCCTCGGCAGGCTGTGATTGGCTAGTGGTTCTCAGCCACTTTCACAGCCTTATGGCAGCCCATTCTTGCAACAGAGGAGTTCCAGCTAAACTGACCACAGGAAAAAAGATACGCCATCCATAGACCAAACTTCTTGTGTCAGCTAGAAGGATGCACTGGTATTCAGTATGACCAGCATAGATGTGCTAACACGCTTGGCATTGTCAGGATGAAGGGGGACTGGTAGGATTCCCAGAAATGAAGAAAACAAAACCTGCTACATTGAAAGGAAGTGAAAACAGAAATGTAAATTAAATTTTGAGAGACCATATACTAGTAAATTTTTATAAACCGACTGCAATTTACATGATTTATTTAAAAATCTTGCAGCGCTTTAACCTTTGTACAATGAACTTGAGCTCCGTGTCACCCGAGTACACATGGGAATTTTTTTTTTTCTTTTCGCGTTCAACCCAGCAGTCTGAACGAAAAAAAAAATAATTACTGATCACCATACTACACATCCAATGTTATAGCTGAGCTATTGTGTTCTAACAGGGGGACTACCCCCTTTTTTTTGCAGCCATTGGTTAGTTTTCCAGCTTGCTTGTTTGACAGAAGCTGGTCGTTACAAGGAGCTGTACATACAGGCCAAAACGCGGCCAGTAACTACCGAACTGAACGTTTTCAGCCCATGTGTACCTAGCTTTTGGAAGCTTGAAAACGTATTACATCTCAGCTTAACCACTTGCCGACCGTCAGCTGCAGATATACTGTGGCAGGCTGGCTCAGCTGCGCAAACTGCTGTACCTGTGCTTCCCCACCCCCATTAGGAAGCGGGGAAGCCGATCTATGGGGCCGGCGGTCGCGATTGCCACCGGGCACTCGCGAGTGTTCTCCACTGAGGGAGAACGACTATCTGCTGTTGTAAACACAGCAGACCGTGGTTCACTCTGGAATGAACACCGAGTGCCTGTGATCCTTCTGTTCGGGATCACAGGTCTCTGTGTTGATTCTACAAGTTCCTCCCCCATACAGTTAGAAAACACTCCCCTAGGCTCACACTTAACCCTGTGATCACCCCTGGGTTAACCCCTTTCCTGCCAGTGCATATTTTTAGCACTAATTACTGCAGTAATGTCACTGGTCCCCCCAAAAGTGTCAAAAATGTCAGTTAGGGGTCCGATCTGTCCGCCACAATGTCGCAGTCCCACTAAAAATCACAGATCGCCGCTATTACTAGTAGAAAAAAAAAATAAAATGACATAAATCTTTCCCCCAAGTTGTAGACACAATACCTTTTAAGCAAACCAATCAAAATATGCTTATTGGGATGTTTTTTTTACCAAAAATATATAGCACAATACAAATTGGCCTAAAAGGATGAAAAAATTAGATTTTTACATTTTGGGGGGGGGGGGGGAAATGTTATATAGCAGAAAGTGAAAAATTATTTCCCCCCCCCCCCCCCACAATTGTCACTCTTTTTGTGTTTATAGCGCAAAAATTAAAAATCGCACAGGTGATCAAATACTACCAAAAGAAAGCTCTATTTGTGGGGAAAAAGGGACATCAATTTTGTTAGGGTACAGCGTTACTCAACTGCGCAATTGTCAGTTAAAATAACGCAGTGCCGAATCGCAAAAAATGGCCTGGTCATTAACCGCTTGCCGACCAGGCAGAGTGACGTTAATTAACGTCACTAGCCTGGGAGGGTCTGGGGAGCGAGCGCGCGCCCGCGGAGGCGCGCTCCCGCTCGGTCACGGACCCCCCCCCCCCCCCCCCGCGCGTGTGACTGGCGGACCCGATGTCCGCCGGTCACTCGGCGATCGTCGGGGGAGAGGGAGAAAGTCAGGCGGCTTGTGTAAACAAGCCACCTGTCATTCTCCTCGGTGTAAAAACACTGATCAGATGGATCTACTATGTAGAACCGTTGATCAGTGTCCTTACAGCTCAAGCCACAGCCAATCACAGTAGAAAGCACGCCCCTAGGGACACACACAGCCCCTCCCTCCCAAATAAAGTTAACCCCTTCACTACCAGTGTATTTTTACAGTAACAGTGCATATTTATAGCACTGATTACTGTAGTAATATCACTGGTAACCCCAAAAGTGTCAAAAATGTCAGTCAAGGGTCCGATCTGTCCGCCGCAATGTCGCAGTACCGCAAAAAAAATCGCAGATCGCCGCCATTACGCGTTAAAAAAAAAAAACAACAAAAATGACAAAAATCTTTCCCTTTGTTAGTAAACGCGATAACTTTTGCGCAAACCAATAAAAATACGCTTTTTGTTAAAATGTTTTTTAAATGTTAAAAAATTTGGATTTTTACATTTTTTTTTTTTGGGGAATTTCATATAAAAAAATTTGAAAAATATTGTTATTTTTGCAAAATTTACGCTCTTTTTTTGTTTATAGCGCAAAAAGTAAAAAGTGCACAGGTGATCAAATACCACCAAAAGAAAGCTCTGTTTGTGGGAAAAAAAGGACGTCAAATTAGTTTAGGTACAGCGTCGCACGACCACGCAATTGTCCGTTTAAAGTCACGCAGTGCCGAATCGCAAAATACCCCCTGGTCGTTTAGCAGCCAAATCCTCCGGGGCTTAAGTGGTTAAGGGACAAAACCTTCTGGTCCAGAAGTGGTTAATAACAATGTTTTATGGAGGTTATGAATATCTAATAATAATGCTTTTTTTGTTCTCTAGAAAAAAAATGCTACAGGGAATCCTATGTAAGTGACAACATGGAAATGGATTTAGACCCATCCGATAAATATTCTCATGGAAGCAGCAGGGAAAGTGCCAAGAACAATCGCCTTTCTAGACAGTCAACTGTCAGTCACAGTAGCTCGCATACTTCTGGCATTGAAGCTGATTCACACCACAGGATGTCAGAGGAGATGTCTGTAGATGATCCTTTTGGTCTTGAGGTTGTTCATCTTCCTAAGAATTCTTGTAGCTCTACCATCAGCCAAAGCACCTCTGGAATTGAACATGAGAGCAAAGAAAGAACAGACGGAGATTCTCATGATGATGATGATGGTAATAATGTTTGCTTTTTGATTAGTATTTATAAGTCCCAAGTTGAGATTTGTAATCATATATAAAATGTGTGTTATGGGGAAATTGTAAACCTAAACAAAACCCAAAATGTGGCCTACTTCAGCAAGTAGCTCTAAATCCATGTAGTTGGCCTTTGGTCAACCACAACAACTTGAACACAATGGAAGATATACAGCTGTCGCCAAAACTTTTCAGAATGATACAAATATTATTTTCAAAAATTCTGCTGCGTTAGTGTTTTTAGATCTTTTTGCTAGATGTTACTATGGTATACTGAAGTAGAATTACAAGCATTTCATAAGTGTCAAAGGCTTTTATTGACAATTACAATTAAGTTTATACGAAGAGTCAATATTTGCATTGTTGACCCTTCTCTTTCAAGACTTCTGCAATTCGCCCTGACATGCTGTCAATCAACCTCTGGGTCACATCCTAACTGATGGCAGCCCATTCTCGCATAATCAATGCTTGGAGTTTGTCAGAATTTGCGTGGGGTTTCTTTTGTTCACCTGCCTCTTGAGGATTGACCAAAAGTTCTCAATGGGGTTAAGGTCTGTGGAGTTTCCTGGCCTTGGACCTGAATTTTTGATGTTTTGTTACCCAAGCCACTTTTCTTGGAATGGTTGAAAGAAGCTGATCTCGGAGGATGTTTTTGTACAACGGTTTATTCATGGCTGTGTTCTTAGGCAAAATTGTGAGTGAGCCCACACTCTTGGCTGAGAAGCAACCCCACACATACATTTTCTCATGATGCTTTGCTGTTGGCATGACACAGGGCTGATGCTAGAACTCACCTTTTCTTCTCCGGACAAGGTTTTTTAAGGATGCTCCAAACAATCTGAAAGGGGAGTCATCAGAGAAAATTAATTTACCCCAGTAGTCCAATCCCTGTAACTTTTGCAGTTCCCTGTTGTTTTTCCTGGAGAGAAGTGGCATATTTGCTTCCCTTCTTGACACCAGGCCATCCCCAAAAGTCTTCGCCTCACTGTGCGTACAGATGCCCTCACACCTGCCTGCTGCCATTCCTGAGCATGCTCTGCACTGGTGGTGCCCCAATCCAGCAGCTGAAACAGTAGGAGACAATCCTTGCTCTTGCTGGACCTTCTTGGGCGCCCTGAAGCCTTCTTCACAATGCACTGGAAATGTTTTTTATTGAATTCAGTTCATTCTCATGGCAAAGAGGGACTTTGCAATTATTTGCAATTCATATGATCACTCTTCATAACATTCTGGAGTATATGCAAATTGCCACTTTTAAAAGCTGAGGCAGCAGACTTTATGAAAGTTAATATTTGTGTCATTCTCAAAACTTTTGGCCGCAGCTGTACAGCCACTAAAATATTGAAGGAGGTGGCCGGCGCGGACAACCCAGGCACAGGCATATCTGCAAGTAAATGCCCCATGGAGGAATCTGGGGGGGGGGGGGGTTGGGGGTGTTGGGGTATGGCTGCATGGCTGCACCCCCCCCCCCACCTCGCTACGCAGCACATGCCATACAGTCATACATAGTTGAAATCAAAATCCAATGTGTGACTGTGCTACAATACCAAAAAAGTCAAAATAGAAAATGAAATAAAAAAGATAAAAACTGCACACAGTGTCCACAATTGTGTTATATAAAGTTTTATTACTCCGGTACATTACTTATATTCATAATCGTTAATTTGTGATCTGCCCAACTTTTGCTGCTCATCAGCTGTCCTTATTGAAATTGCTATTTCAAATGTATTTTTTGGTACCAAAATGAAGTCACCTGTTGCTGAAAAATGTTTTACTCTAAAATCATGTTGAATATTTATACTTGTTACATATTCCAACAGAGGTTGAGCTGTCGGTGGATAAGCCTCTTGATGCTGAAGTTACTGGCCCAATATCATCAGACACAGCTGTTTTGGAAACTGAAGAACAATGTGTGGATTCTCCCATAATGGATAATTACAGCTGGCAAAGTAGGCAAAAATATGTTCACCTCCCTACATAACAGCAGATTTCCAGTAACCATCCCATATCCTTTGGCACACTGCTTTCCGGAGTCTTGCACAGTTTCTAAGAGGTTTATTGCACCTTGAGGCGTGAAAGAAGTGCCAGAAATGGTCACGCTTCTCAAATGCAGTAGATGTCATAACTATGACGTTTGTTAATAAGTGCATCACAAGTCATGGCTTCAGATACCAGTGACACACACATACCATAAAAAACAGCTTTACGTTTACAATGAGACCAATTCAGCAGATACAGAAACACAAAATGCCTATAATACTGTACATGCAATTGCCAATGTAACTTGATGCATGCAGCTTTTAATTAAGCCAAAAAAGTCACCAGGGCACGTGGTAATTTGCACAGCACTGTACAAGTATAGCTGAAACATTTTTAGCCTAAAAGGAAGCATATTGACTAACCGTTAGTAGAAACAAATTGTTTTTGTGCTGAAACAGGTGCAACCAAGTTGAATGGCTGTTGATCCATAGATGTTTTTATGTTTTGTAGCTGTACTGTGGACAGTGACATAAATTGGTATTAAACCCAAAAGCAAACATTTATTATATTGCAGCTTAGCATTTCTTTAGCTGGCCATACAGGGAACAAAATTTGGACAGCCCAGCAGTGTACGACCAGCCTGTTGGGTTTTTCCCCAATGATCAGTGCCTCCAGCTTTATCTGGCAACACTGATGATTGTATTCTAAAGCGGGAAAGGCTCCCGCTGTCAGTACTATAGCAGGAAGAATTCCCCCATCCACATCAAATGTGTGGATAAGGGAATTGGCTCTTTTTTTTTTTTTTTTGTTAAAAATAATAATCATGTATGACTAGCTTTAGATGTGATGGCTGGATTTGTTTTCTATTTTATGTTTTCTATTTCCATCTGGTGATCTGGACAGTAAATCTGTTTTTTAAAAGAACAAACTCTCCAGCAGAATGTATAATTGGAGGTAAGACAACCCATTTAATCCTGGCAGGGGTGCTTACATCAGTCAACTTGTAAAACCTTTATCCCTAAAGGAAAAAATTGTTGCTTTAAAGTGGTTCTAAAGCCTCAATTTTTTTTCCCCAGTCATCTTCCAGAATGGCTTAATGAGAGATAGACTCCTTTCACCTAGCACAGGAAACTCAATCCACATTAGTTTAAATACAGGTGTAAGACAGAGCCCCTCAGTATTTTGTCTCTTTAGCCAGACATGATCACTTCAAGATAAGCTTCATGCTGTCAGGCCTCTGTGCTATGTGGCAGGAGCCTCCCGACCCTGGCTACTCCTAAACTGGGGCAGTGTCCCTGGAGAGGGTTAGCTGGGAAAGGCGGCGCCTCCCCCCCTTGGTACCTTTGGTATGGTGGGGGGGATTGGGGGACCACTTCTCCCCGTTTTTGGTGTCCAATAGGGGGGAGCAACAGTGGAGGCTTACCCAGTTCTTGCATGCATTGCAGAGTCTGCATTTCCTGGTGGGTGGCGTGGGGCTGGTATCTCCCTTCTTCCCTGCATGGCTGTCAAAGGGAGTGCAGATCACTCTCGTGGAGGCGGGAACGCTGAGGGCACGCCATTTCCAGCAAGTATCCTCCGGACGGCGCGGCGGTAGTGACGCGGTGGCCATCTTGGTTGTGGGCCGCTGTTGTCCTGGACCATACCAGAGTGGAAAAGGGAGAGAAACACAGCGCTGCACCATAGGACCGGCATCCCAATCCACAGGATCTAGTCAGGGGCCTGCAGGGACAGACAAGGGCGGTGTTAATTCGGGCATTTCGGTGCACATAAGGAAGATCCTGAGACTCCCTGCATTGCAATGAAGGTGACTGCTGCAGAGGAGGTGGATCGGAGGGGACACAGATTCTGGCCCTAAGGTAAGCAAATTATGTAGGCTCATCAGCGCTGTTACTTGACATTGGTGGAGGGGCACTAGTGGTAGCCTGTTTTTTATGCATACTTAATAATTTCCAAAGTGCAGGGGTCACCGGTGGTCTTCCTCTCTCCCTTGTGTGTTTTTTTGTTGTTGCACCTGGATATTTCTTTACTGCTCAGTGTTTACTTGTGCCTTCCAGGGCAAGAGCCACAAAGAAAAAGAGGGAGCGGTATAGGGGGATGTCTCTGAAGAAATGTGCCTCGTGCAAACACAAATTGTCATCTGCCTGGAAAAAAGTGCTTTGCCAAGACTGCATTGATGTGTTAACTAACAAAGAAACAAGCTCAATGTTTAGAAAGTTGCTGGATACCATAAATGCAGAGATGATTAAAAACTTTAAGTCTTTTAGATCTTTTCTGCAAGAACAAGGACCCTCGGACGTGTCTCTGCCCAGCACTTCATATTCTAGCAAACCGCAGGCCCACGCATCGGCTTCGATCATAGAAGGACCGGGGGTGATAGAACAGCTGGAAGACAAGTCCAGTGAAGATTCTAGCGCTGAAGACGGAGAAGTAAGAGAAGAAAAAGCAAGTCGGGTGCAAAAGTTTTTATTCCCCCTCAGACAAAACCGACGATTTACTGAAAATTATTTACGATACCTTGGAGTTAGAAGAAAAAAGCCAACGTTTATCGGTACATGATAAGCTCTATGCAGGTTTACAATCAAAACAGGCAAGAACATTCCCTGTACACGCCGCATTGAAAGACACCATATTGCAGAAATGGAGAGAACTGGAAAAGAAGGTCTTCCTCCCAAAGACTTTGAAAAGAAGGTTTCTGTTTAAAGAAGAATATTCGGCGTTATGGGAGAAATGTCCAAAGCTGGATGCAGCACTATTTAAAGTGGCCAGAAAGTCAGACCTATGCTTTAAAGAAGCAGGGGTGCTTAAAAATGCCATGGATAGAAAGGCTGAAGGTTATTTAGAGAAGGCATGGGATGCAGGAGCTGCTAACTTTCAGCTGGCTATTGCCTCCACCTGTGTAGTCAGAACTTTTTAATATCTTTATAAATTATATTGGGTCTGGGATTAAAAGTACCATTTCAGTCTTTGCAGATGACATCAAGCTTTGCAGTGGAATAACTTCTTTACAGGATGTCTCCAACTTACAAGCTGACCTCAATGCACTATTTCATTGGGCAACTATGTGGCAAATGAGGTTTAATGTTGATAAATGTAAAGTTATGCACTTGGGGGCTAAGAATATGCATGCATCATAGATATTAGGTGGAGTATAACTGGGGGAATCCATAGCGGAGAAGGATCTGGGTGTTCTGGTAGATCATAAGCTTAATAATAGCATGCAATGCCAAACTGCGGTTTCCAAAGCAAGCAAAGTCCTTTCTTGTATTAACAGAGGCATGGACTCCAGAGAGAGAGAGATATAATTTTGCCCCTGTACAAATTATTAGTAAGACCTCATCTGGAATATGCAGCTCTGTTTTGGGCACCAGTTCTTAAAAAGGATATCGGGGAACTGGAGAAAGGTGCAGAGAAGGGCAACCAAACTGATAAGAGGCATGGAGGAGCTCAGCTATTAGAAAAGATTAGAGGAACTGAATTTATTCTCTCTTGAGAAGAGGAGATTAGGGGGGGATATGATCAACATGTATAAATACAAAAGGGGTCCATATAGTGAACTTGGTGTTGAGTTGCTCACTTTAAGGTCAACACAGAGGACAAGGGGGCACTCTTTACATCTATAGGAAAACAGATTTCGTCTCCAAATACGGAAAGGTTTCTTCGCCATAAGAGCAGTGAAAATGTGGAATAGACTCCCTCCAGAGGTGGTTCTGGCCAGCTCACTAGATTGCTTTAAAAAAGGCCTGGATTCTTTCCTGTTCGGGTTGGCATCTGCTCCCAGGATCCTCATGAATGTCCTGGCAGAAGCCTTACAGGGGTAGAGGACCTCAGGTATCCAGATCATACCTTACCTGGATGATCTGCTGGTATTTGCAGAGTCCTCCACAGAGCTGGAGAAAAACATAACCTACACCATAAACCATCTGCAATCGCTGGTGTGGATTGTGAACTCGGAAAAGTATAATTTACGACCATCGCAGAAAGTTGTTCTCCTAGGTTACATACTAGATTCAGTGGAAGCAAAACTAGATTTCCTGAAAGAAAAGAAAGATCTATTGAAGATAGAAACTTCCAATCTCCTTCTGAGACAGGCAGTGTCCATCAGGGAGATGAGGCTGTTGGGTCTGATGACAGCATCTATCCCAGTAATCTCCTGGGCTCAGGCGCACATAAGGATACTGCAGACTTTTACTCTGTCAATGTGGAACAGACAACAGAGTACCTTGAATGATCGAGTAACCCTGCCGGATCAAGCGAAAGAGTCCTTGCATTGGTGGCTTCAGGAAGACAATATGTCAAAAGGAAGATCGTAGACACAGGGGAATCCAGTCCAGATAACAACGGATGCGAGTGCATGGGGTTGGGGAGCCCACATGGAACATCTGGCTACTCCGGGCAAATGGGAGAGATCAGAAGCCGTCTGCTCTTCCAATGTAAGGAGCTAAAGGCGGTATGGAAACATCTTCTCTCATTCTGACCCAACATAAAAGGAACAATGTGGTGGCAGTATCCTACGTAAACAAACAAGACGGTACGTGGGCTTCCTCCCTCATGGAGGTGGCAAAGCTGATCCTTATATGGGCAGAAGAAAACACCCTCTCTCTGGGAGCCATTCACCTCAAAGGGGAGCTGAATTCACTGGCGGACTTCTTGAGCAGAGAGTGGAGCTTGAATCAGGAAGTGTTCAAGGCAATCCTAGAGATGTGGGGTCGACCTCTAATAGAGGGCCTTATCCAAAAATGCGAGAGTAGAAAACTTTTTCTCAATTTTCAGGGACCCTTGCAGTCTGGGTCTGGATGCAGAAGGATTCAGAAAGTCAAAACCTCAAGAGCAAGAGTATTTGATAGCTCCAGCTTGGCCAAAAAAGTCGTGGTTTGCCGCTGTACAGAAACTGTCAATAGCAACACCCTGGAGGCTGCCTGAGAGGATCGATTTGCTGGTCCAGGGAGATTTATGCCACCCTCAGGTGGGCTGTCTTTCTCTGAGGGCTTGGCTCCTGAGAGGATACTGTTAAACAAGGGATTGTCAGAAAAAAGTAATTGACACAATCTTGAACAGTAGGAAGAAATCAACAAATTTAATTTATAATAAAAATTGGAAGAAATTCTGCTTTTTTGGGGGGGGGGGGGGGGGAGACAATAACAGGATTTCTGGACCTATTATTCCGGAAGTATTGGACTTTCTGCAAAATGGATCAGACCTAGGGTTAGCTCCCAATACTTGAGAGTACAGGTAGCAGCATTGTCCAATTTTCTAGATATCAGATTAGGGGAACACATTCTAATGAGATTCATTAAGGGCATCTCAACAAGTAGAGCACTGCGGTCCGATATGTTTCCCCTGTGGGATTTGTCGACAGTCCTTCAAAGTGTCTCAAAACAGCTTTTTGAGCCATTAGAGGAAAGTATGTTAAATGTATTAACCTACAAGACAGTGCTTTTAGTGGCGCTGGTCACGGCTAGAAGAGCCAGCAAACTACTGTTCAAGCTATGTCCATAGCCGAGCCATACTGCTCCATTCTTCCCTATAGAGTATTTCTGCCGCTGGACCCGGGCTTTCTTTCCTAAGTGTCAACAGCCTTTCATCGATCACAGGAAATCATTATCCCATCGTTTTGTGGGCTAGCCAGTAACCCTAGGGAGGAAGATTACATTGAGCTCACCAAAGAATGGAGAAAAGTTTCTAATTTATTCCTTCTATACTCGGGACACAGAAAAGGTTTAGCTGCTTCTAAAACTATCATTGCTAGATTGATGAAGGCTGCAATCATTGAGGCTTATGCAACTGCCGGGCTCCAAGCTCCCCAAAATCTTAGAGCCCATTCGCCCAGAGCCCTGGCTACGTCATGGGCTGAAAGCGCAGGAGCTACCCCGAACCAAATCTGCGAAGCAGCCACCTGGTCGAATTTCCAGACATTTGTCAAGCATTACCGTCTGGATCTCTTATCCTCCAACTACCAGGTTTTTGGGAGAATAGTGCTTTAGGCTGTGGCCCCTCCCTAGCAGCTATATTTTCTATAATGGAAAAAAGAAGAAGTGCTTGGCGCTGCCAATATATGCGTTTAGAAGTGTGGAAGGTAGAAGCTAGTATAGACAACACAGATGTCACAAATATTATAACTATTATGCACGTTTGAAAAAATGGATATTAAATAAATAAGTGAGGTTTTAAATGAGGTAAAAACAGGAATAAAGTGTAAGAGCATAAAACCTAAAGTCCAATATTTAAATGTATAAAAGTAAATGGGTATGCAAAAAAAGAAGGTGACATATACATCCACAATATACTCTGGTAAAAGAGATATATATATATATATATATATAGTGCCCTTCAAGTGAGGGTGAAGTGGTGGTGTTAAAACAATAAATAAATATATAAATTCAAAAATGGTATTATAGTGCAGTGACTATTTGGTGATATGTAACACAGGTGTATAAGATAATAAAAAGGTAGAGTAGAAAAAATTAGTAAATATAAATTATTTTACAGTGACTTGAGTGACCATAAAGTGACATGTGCAAAAAAGGAAAAGAAACCTCAATCCCAAGCCTGGGAAGAGAGAGTGCCCAATATGGTTCCCCAAAAATGACAATGGGGTGGGCCACAAATGGAGGAAGATAAATCCAAAAAATTAATTAATAATAAAAAATGCTGAAAAAAATATATAAAATGGTGGCTAAGTGATTGATACACAGAATATCTCAAAATCAATAGTGTGCTAGTGAAAAAATGCGCAAAAAAAGTGGTCAAAAATGCATAAGGAAAAACATCCACTGAGTCCTTAAGAAGCGCATAGAGGTATATCAGTCCAAAATAGTGATGAGGTGCCAAAATCACAGGTGCGACCAGTTGGATGATTCTTAGAGTGAAGACTATGGTGCTCCCCTGTTCAGTGGGTCCGGTGCTCCCCCTTCTAGTAAATACCGAGCTTACCAGAAAGTACTACCCCTACAGGGGTAGAGCGCAGGTCGATATTTGTAGGGATCGCTCCCAAAGCAGAGGGGTCCGGTCACCTGGTCCACTTCTAGTATTCCAATTGCCCGAGTCACAACTAATTGGCGTGTTAGTAGGGGTGTTCCAACATTAATGCTCCAACCAAGCCATTCCAGGACCTCCTCCTTGCGGCAGCCTGTCAGACCCAGTAGATGACCAAGAGGGGGACTCAGAGCTATTGAGGCAACAGACTTCCCGGACATCCAAGAAGGGATTCTTTGCTAGCAGGACCCGAACCTGAGCATACAAAGCCTGCACCCCTGAGACCCCCTGCAGCGCCTCCGTCCTCCCAATGACAGATTGATCAGCTTCACTCTGATCTCTCTCTGCGATGCCCTGCAAGTCTGTTGCCTCAATAGCTCTGAGTCCCCCTCTTGGTCATCTACTGGGTCTGACAGGCTGCCGCAAGGAGGAGGTCCTGGAATGGCTTGGTTGGAGCATTAATGTTGGAACACCCCTACTAACACGCCAATTAGTTGTGACTCGGGCAATTGGAATACTAGAAGTGGACCAGGTGACCGGACCCCTCTGCTTTGGGAGCGATCCCTACAAATATCGACCTGCGCTCTACCCCTGTAGGGGTAGTACTTTCTGGTAAGCTCGGTATTTACTAGAAGGGGGAGCACCGGACCCACTGAACAGGGGAGCACCATAGTCTTCACTCTAAGAATCATCCAACTGGTCGCACCTGTGATTTTGGCACCTCATCACTATTTTGGACTGATATACCTCTATGCGCTTCTTAAGGACTCAGTGGATGTTTTTCCTTATGCATTTTTGACCACTTTTTTTGCGCATTTTTTCACTAGCACACTATTGATTTTGAGATATTCTGTGTATCAATCACTTAGCCACCATTTTATATATTTTTTTCAGCATTTTTTATTATTAATTAATTTTTTGGATTTATCTTCCTCCATTTGTGGCCCACCCCATTGTCATTTTTGGGGAACCATATTGGGCACTCTCTCTTCCCAGGCTTGGGATTGAGGTTTCTTTTCCTTTTTTGCACATGTCACTTTATGGTCACTCAAGTCACTGTAAAATAATTTATATTTACTAATTTTTTCTACTCTACCTTTTTATTATCTTATACACCTGTGTTACATATCACCAAATAGTCACTGCACTATAATACCATTTTTGAATTTATATATTTATTTATTGTTTTAACACCACCACTTCACCCTCACTTGAAGGGCACTATATATATATATATATATATATATATATATCTTTTACCAGAGTATATTGTGGATGTATATGTCACCTTCTTTTTTTGCATACCCATTTACTTTTATACATTTAAATATTGGACTTTAGGTTTTATGCTCTTACACTTTATTCCTGTTTTTACCTCATTTAAAACCTCACTTATTTATTTAATATCCATTTTTTCAAACGTGCATAATAGTTATAATATTTGTGACATCTGTGTTGTCTATACTAGCTTCTACCTTCCACACTTCTAAACGCATATATTGGCAGCGCCAAGCACTTCTTCTTTTTTCCTCTATATATCTAATATAATCTCTAGTTGGTTATATTCTGAAGTGGGCTGCAGCCAATCGCTTTTTTCTACCCCCTCCCTTCGATATTATCCTAAGCGCGGATTTTTTTCCACTCTTGATTCATATTTTCTATAATGTCACTCTCATTAAGCCATCCTGGAAGATAATTGGGGACTGGTTGATTTCTTGGAATCTTCCAGGACGGTGCTGCTTCCCACCCTATTATACATATTGTAGTATGGGTCGTAGGTAGTATGAAATTAGCTGTGCCTTTGGTTATTAGTTATTACTGAGGGACTCTGTCTCACACCTGTATTTGAACTAATGTGGATTGTGTTTCCTGTGCTAGGTAGGAGGAGACTATACAAGTTTTCTTGGATGTCGCTTGGCAACTCAAAGTTTCAGCTCCCTCCATACATTTTCTTTGGGATTAAGGTCTGGAGTATGGCTATGCCACTCCATGACCTTAATGTGCTTCTTCTTGAGCCATTCCTTTGTTGCCTTGGTGGTATATTTTGGGTCAATTGTCATGCTGGAAGACCCACCCAAGACCCATCTTCAGTGTTCTGGCTGAGGGAAGAAGGTTCTCCTCCAAGATTTTACAATACATGGCCCCGTCTATTGGCCCCCAATACGGCAAAGTCGGCTTTTACCTTTAGCAGAAAAACGGCCAAAAAGCATAATGTTTCCACCTCCATGCTTGACAGTAGGGATGGTGTTCTTAGGGTCAGCAGCACTGTCAGCATTTTTCTTCCTCCAAACATGGCGAGTCGAGTTAATGCCACAGAGCTCAATTTTGGTCTCATCTGACCCCAGCACTTTCTCCCAATCACTCTCTGAATCATTTAGATGTTCACTAGCAAAGTAAAGACGGGCCTGTACAAGTGCCTTCTTGAGTATGGGGACCTTCTGGGCGCTGCAGGATTTCAATCTATGGCGGCGTATTGTGTTACCAATGTTTTTTGTTTTTTTTGTGACTGTGGTCCCAACTGCCTTCAGATCATTCACAAGCTCCTCCCATGTAGTTCTGGGCTGATCCCTCCTTTTTCTCATGATCATCCTTTCCACATAGGGGGAAATATTGCATGGAGTTCCAGACAGAGGGCGATTGATGGTTATTTTGTGTTTCTTCCCTTTGCAAAAAATTACCCCAGCAGTTGTATTCTTACTAAGCTTCTTGCTGATGGTCTTGTAGCTCATTCCAGCCTTGTGCACGTCTGCAATCTTGTCCCTGATGTCCTTTTGGCAGCTCTTTGGTCTTGCTCATGATGCTGAGGTTTAAATGGAAATAAGAGCTTCTGTGGACAGGTGTCTTTTATACACATAACAAGTTGTTGTTAGGAGCACCTTCTTAAATTGAAAGGACCACATGAGCACATACTGTAGCCAGTCTGTGGGAGCCAGAATTATTGTTGGTTGGTAGGGGATCAAATACAAATTTTACTCACTGAACTGCAACTCAATTTATACATTTGTATCCTGTGTCTTTTTTGTTTTTGTTTTTTTTATTTGGTTAATATTCTGCCTCTATCATTTAAAATACACCCATGATAAAACAATTCTAAGTGGGCAAACTTAGAGAATCTGCAGGGGATCAAATAATCATTTTCCCCACTTCTCTTGCAGGGGATCAAATAATCATTTTCCCCACTGTTAAGACTTCTTTCACACGGTTCGCCTCCGTAGGCGGATCTGTGCGGCTCAGCGGGGGATCGATACACAGATCCCCGCTGAGCAGGCAGATGACAGCTCCCTCTCCACTCTGTGTGCGGAGAGGGAGGTGTCAGAGCCCCATGCATCTCTATGGGGGAATCGGATCTGATCCCCTGGACGGATGGAAAATAGGGTTTCCATCTGTCCGGATTTCACATACAGGATCGGATGCGGATGGCAGTGAGTGTCAGCGGACATGTCTCCGCAGACATCCGCTGCCCCATAGGGATGCATGGGGGATCGAATCCAATCCGCCTAAAAAACTGACAAGCGGATCTGATCGGATCGCTCGTGTGAAAGGACCCTAAGACTTTTCCTGGTATAAGAACAACATTTGCAACAGTTTATTAATATTTATTTAATATTGTATTTATGCATGTCTTTGTTTTTTTTATCTTCAGCTGTGAAGTTGAGAGGACAAAGCGTGGATCCTTTTCATAAGGTATTTTAAATGCAATAAATAATGGGGTGTAAATTATATTCAAATATATGTTTTTTTTAAGAACTACATATACTTAATGGCATTGGGTTTGATATGAGCCTTAAAAAACAATAGTGCTGGTTGTAGCACAGCAGAAATGTACAGTGAGAAATCTATATGTACAGTAGGAGATGTTAAGAGCCAGGCATATACTGTATGATTTGGATATTTTGGGATACCTACCATAAAATATTTATATATAGTCCTAATTAGTGACATTGTTCCCTTGACAAATATAGTCTCACTGTGCCAGGTAAACTACATACTTTGGTGTACGTTTAGTAAACCATGTTAAGGGGGTGTTAAAGCGGTTGTATCCCGCTTTTTGACACTTTTACCTACAGGTAAGCCTATAATAAGGCTTACCTGTAGGTACAAATAATATCTCCTAAACCGGCACGGTTTAGGAGATATTTACAGTGCATGCAGCCGCTCGCGCGAGCGGCGCATGCGCTCTGAAGGTCCGGGGGGACCTTCAATTAACTTGCCGGGAGCTTGCCGGAAAAATCACTCCCGCGCGCATGCGCGGGAGTGACGTCATCGTGGCTCCGGCCAATCAGCGCGCTGGAGCCGTCTCTTCCGGCCAATCAGCGCGCCGGAGCCGCCGAACCCGGAAGAGACGACGAGGGATCATGGCAGCGCCCGCATCGATGTCCGGGGGTCCGTGTCGGGGCTTCGTTTTAAGGTAAGTTAAACATAATGGGCTAGTATGCGATGCATACTAGCTCATTATGCCTTTGTCTTGCAGGTTTTTTTTTTTTATAGGGTTTACAACCGCTTTAAGTGTTGTTAAGCATTATCACATAGAATCAGGGTGGTAATTTCCTAAGAGGTGTTTAATAAACCGTGTTAACTAAGTTAGGAACCAAATATCTCCTCTCTTCACCTTACTGTGTTGTCTCTGTGATAACTACAGTGTTAGTATAGGAATGTACCTGTTTAGTAACCCGTGTTAGCTCAGAAGAGGCCTAAAACCAGTGTAAACTTGGTGTTAAACAAGCAAGCCAGACCAGGTGTTAAAGCCTTTTTTCAGTGTAGAAGAGAAATTTCACTGCTCGTTGTGGTCAATAGGTGTTTCAGGACAACACTATTAGAGACTGCACGGTATGTGTTCATCTAGAACACATTACATATCATGCATATATAATGGCAAAGCAGAGTAAACATCTATGCTTAGAAAAGAGAGCAGTAGACCTCAGTGACAGAGAGGTGCATATTTCCTACTGCATGACACCACTACCTTAAGTCAGTCATGGATGGAAATTTGGTTGGTTCAGCAGGGACCGACTGAAATTCGATCAATGTATGGGCAGGCTGGTTTTACAGAAGTCGAGTAGTAGATCGACTTCTGTACAACCAGCCTGTCGGGTTTTTCCCCGATCAATTAGTGCTGCCAGGTATAGCCTGCAGTACTGATCAGTATTCTGACAGAGGAGAAGTATCCCTGCCATCAGAACACAATAGCTCAGTGGAAATGATTCCCGCATCCACATAAATTGAGTGTGTGAATAGGTGAATGAAGTTTATCTCGCTGGTTGAAAAAAAAAAAAAAAAAAGGTTAATGTATGCCTTAGCATGTCTGATGCTTAGCAGCTGACACGTGGGATTGATATGTACTTTTTCTAAGGGCTGATTCACACCATGCCACCACATGAATCACACAGAAATGCACTGTTGAGTTCTGTGCAAAAAGGGCCCATGCAAAATACACTCCATTTGCGATCTGCAGTGGGTGCCAATAGAAAGGTAACGACACCCCAAATGCTGGTTTCAAATGCAGTGCGTTCGCCCACACCAGATTGCATGGTACTTTTGTACCATGCAATCTGGTTACAGTGCGTTTTAAAAAGTAGTGCATGCACTACATTTAGTGCAGCTTAGTGCGATTTTAGCCCATTCAGGGCCAGTTCATACTATGCCTACACATGAATCGCACAGGAACGAGCTGTGCATTTTACATGTGGTTCTGTGCAGTGCGATTTTAGCACATTCATTTTGAATGGGCTAAAATCACACCATACTTCACCAAAACTAATGCATACACTAATTTTTAAACCGCACTGCAACCAGATCTTTTGTACCTTGCAGCCAAGTGTGGACAGGTGTGGGAAAATGCAATGCATTTGCAACCTGCATTTGGAGTGTCATTAACTTTCTATTGAAACCCGCTGCAGATCGCAAATGGAGTGCGTTTTGCATGCAGTCTCAATCGCACAGAAATGCACAGTACATTTCTGTGAAATTCATGTGTGAGCATCATGTGAACTGGCCCTAAAAGATAATAATAAATGTGTCTGGCAATTAATGCAGTTGGCTAAGGCAGGAGGGATGGCAGAGTAATATAAAAAAAAAAAAGTATTTATTTTAATAAAGGTGTGTGTGTGTGAATTTTAGGTTTTAAATGTGTTTTTTTGTTTTGTTTTATTTTATTATAACCCCTTAACTCGGTTCTGAGGATTAACCTATGATCCTTTAGGGTGGAGGATGGTAGGGGAATAGTAGTTAAAAAAAAAATAATATATGTAAATTTATACTTTATAATATTAGTCAGGGTGTGTATGTGCTTTTGCATGTGTTTATTTTTAATTCTTAAACATTTCTGAGAAATAATCATGATCCTTTTACTGCGGATCATAGGTTTTCCCACACAGGATGGGTGCTGTGCAGCCAGTTAAACCTTCCCCACATTCCTTTCACTCTAACACAGTGCTAACACGCTACTAGCTAATACTGCTTATCGTGGACCTGGAGTTAACACTACACCGTTTATTAAACCGCCTTGAAGTAGGAGTAGAAAATGTTAAGAGAACGGTGATAATGCAAGAATTCACACCGTTTATTAAATGTACACCTTTATGTTTTGTTATTGTGTTGTAGTGCTGTTCATTTTGAATGGTACTTCAACGCACAAAGATAAAGCAATTCAGATGCAGCGCACTACAACACTCTGTAATGCAGGACTCTGCTTTGAGATGCACTACATCAGAAAAAATGTTGTGTACTTATTTTTTTCTGCTCTTGTGCATTGGACGCCCATTTAAAAATCAATAGTTTGCCTTAATGAAACCTTTTTCAACCATGGTGCCTTGAGGTTTCTTCAGAGGTGCCCTGACAAAATGCCTAAAAATTGCCCAAAAATATATACAAGCATGCAGGTGGATCAAGCCTGCCTTTTAGGTACACAAAGTCACCAATGCACCATTTCAACCTTTCAGCCACTGGCATCCTAACAATCAGTGATGTCATCAGTGTTTTTAGGAAGGGTGTTGATCACCTACACAGCATCCTTATTTGCCCCTCAACGTCACCGCTGGGGTCACATTAGCTGCGTGATGGAGAGGAGGAACACTGGAAATCTAGTCGGTATTAGTGTGTAAAAGTGTATTTGCTTTAAAGGAATAAATCACCACTAATGTTGGGTGTCCTACGTGTGTCCATGCTGCCGCATTATGTAAATATATTTAGAACAGATTTTTTACCATTTAGAATGGGGTGCCTTGAGATTGTCCATATTTTTAAAGGGTGTCTTGACTGAAAAAAGATTGAGACGCAATTTAACACTTGACAAAACACACGACAAATACACAAGAATGGCAAGGTGTGCATGATCCCTAAAAGTCGTGACAAGAGCTGCCATTACAGACTTTTGGCCATCATTCTTTCCTGTATTTTCATTACCTGTCACTCTGGAAACCCCACATTTAATCATGGGCTCTATCATTTTTATGTTGCATAAGAAAGTGGACAGATATCTTCATTTCCAAAATAACTTTATTATTACATTTTTTAATGAAGATTTTAAAATGCTTTGTGCAAAACCGATGCACCTCCAAAACAAAAGTGGGGAGGGAAAAGTGATTGTTCTGTTTAATGAATGCTTTTGTATTGATCATAGATAAAAAAAAAAAAAACTTTTATATTATGACATTCACAAATCTAGAATAACTGCTTAAAAATGTTTTAAATATTTTCTTTCGTATTATTTATTTTCAATTTAACGCTGCACTTTCACAGGTGAATACCTCAAAATGTCGAAACTCCTCTGATCGCTACAGTCAAAGCTTGGATGATGTGCGCATTTATCAGGAGACTCATCCTCCTTTTTCTACCTCTGTGCTTACTTCTGACACTTCCCAAAGCTACACATTTGGCTGTGCAATCGAAGAAATAGACTATAGTTGTACATATACAACATCAGACTGCAGGGTCAAGTCTACGCTGCTGGGAAAGAGGTCCATGAATTGCTTATCATTGGATTTGCTAGGAGAGGACCAACTTCTGGAGTATATTCTCTGAAAGTCTAAACATAGAGAGGCTTCGATATAAAGTTGGAGAACTGTGACAGCTGTCAACCCCCCTTTACAAGCCATACACTATTCCATATGTGAACCCCACCAGACTTTTTTGTTGTAGAACTTTGGGGCGTTTCAATTATGTTTATGCTGTTGTTTCTAAAGTGTTATTTGTTATGGTTACATTGATAATTGTATAAAGTATTTACTATATCAGCAAATCTATGCAGACTCACAAATTACTGTAGAAACATTGAATTTCTGAGTACATAAAATAGGCGTCCGTCTGGCTTCTTTTGTCACACAGAGAAACCAGTGTGATAATGCAATAAATAACCGTTTAAAGCAAAGTTTCATAACTACATAGTTTGACATATTTCCCACATTCCGAACCTCTCCCTTTCAACCTCATTTCCATTTGTTTAGAAGTAGCAATGCACGTTGCAGTCATGTGCAGTAATCTATGCACACTACGAATCCCATAGTTCATCTCAAGAGTGAGCAAGGGAGGATGGCTACGTTCCTATATACAGTGGAATTATGGAAAAGATACGTAGCCACCCTCTGATAGGAAGAAGAAAAAAGCATTTGGAGGAGGCTAAGAATAATAGATGGTACTTTTTGAGTTAAGAATATATACTTGAACAGAATGTTAGTGGTAGTAAAGGCAAGTTTTCTTATACCTCTTGGTGATGATATCAGTGTTAAAATCGCCACACAGGAGTTATTTGATATTTGTGGCATTTGCAAAACAAGTTTTACAATTACCGATCTTGCTGTTTTCTCTAAAATGTAAAAAATAATTCACTGGCAGGAGTTGGAGACCAAGAAATTGAGTTTAGAACTCTAGCAGCAGCAATCCCTGAGACATAGGAATGCAGTAGGTGACTGTTTTCTAGCCTGTGCACAATGGTAAAAAATATCATTTTTGGCTATTCTTATCTTTTATTGTGCATTGTATTATTTGGTCACCTATCCTTTGTTAAACTGTAAGTTGTATTGCAAATGTAGGGGAACTTGGACTGTTGTACGTGGCCATGCAACAAGAAATGTAGCACATCTTTAGCTGATAATGAGTAAAACATGACAGTAATGAGTTTTTATGTTAATTATGCAAATATGCATATGTGCACTGTGAATGTTACAGGGTGTGCTGTAAATATTTTGTTTGAATAATTAAGAGTCATATGAGTTAATTTAATGATTTAACAATTTTTTCCAAAAAATAATGCAGATGCACTCTCTGTGCAAAGTACATAGTTTAAAAGAAAAAACATTTATTGAAGTGTACAGGTTCTAGCTGCACATAACTGTTCTAGCGTTTCTACAATGAACAGCTTATTAAAAGCAAAGAGAATGCAGTTGGGCAAAAATACTGGAATTTAGTTATGAACTATACAATACATGACCACTAAATATTTTCACTGCTTTTTATTTATAGTCAAATACTGTAAACTCAGTTCAGTAAGGGGGTATAACATGTTGTAACCCATCCCTAAAGCAGTATTAAATCCAATAGAAAACATTTAGTATATTTCATCTTACAAAATCTTAGTTGTGATGGCTGTATTAGTTTTCTTTTTTAGGCTTTCTTTACTTCATTTTTACCAGCTGCTCTTACCAGTAAGTCTGTTGTTTTTCAACAGAACAAGCTCCCCAACAAATGTAGTGGTTAGGCAAACCATTTACCCTTGACAGGGGTCCTTTAACCACTTGCCGACTGCTAGAAAGTACATATACTGTGACAAGTCTGCTCTATTGCGCGAAACGATGTACCTGTACGTCGATTCGCGCAATAGTCAGTGGGGGCGCCCGCGCCCGCTCGCTGATTGGCCGGGGGGGGCCAAACAGCAGGTCCAGCAGACCTGATCGGTCCCCAGAGAGACAACAGCGGTCTGCCGATGTAAACAATGCAGACCCCCGTTCTGTCAGAGATGAGCACAGTGATCTTGTGTTCCTGCTATTTAAGAACACTGATCTCTGTGTTCATCTAGTGAGTCCATCCCCCACACAGTTAGAAAGCACCCCCTAGGGACACTCTTAACCCTTTGATCGCCCCTGGTGTTAACCCCTTCCCTGCCGGTGTCTATAGTACAGTAACAGTGCATTTTTTTGGAATGAATACTGTAGTAATGTCACTGGTTCCCTCAAAAGTGTCAGCTAGGTGTATGATCTGTCTTTCCCGCAAAAAACTGCCGATCGCCGCAATTACTAGTAAAAAAAATAAAATAAAAATGCCATAAATCTATGCCGTAGTTTGTAGACGTGATAACATTTGCGCAATCCAATCAATATACGCTTATTGGGATTTGTTTTACCAAAAATATGTAGCAGAATACATATTGGCCTAAACTGATAAAGAAATTAGATTTTTTACATTTTTTTTATTGAATATGTTTTATAGCAGAAAGTAAAAAATATTGTTTTTTTTTTTTCAAAATTGTTGTGTTTTTTTTTTGTTTTTAGTGCAAAAAAAATTAAAAACCACAGAGATGATCAAATACCACCAAAAGAAAGCTCTATTTCTGGGGAAAAAATACATTTTTGGTACAGCATCACATGACTGTGCAGTTGTCAGGTAAAGTTCTGTATCGCAAAAGGGGGTAAAACCTTCCAGCCCAGAAGTGGTTAATGTAAGGCTTAAAAGACAACTAAAGGCAAAACTTTTTTTTATTTTTTTTTTAGTTTTGGCTAGAGAGCATTGAAAACTTACAAGCATTCTAAATCCTTCCTGCAGTCAGTGCCTCCATTACCATTTGACGACCGCCCCGCGCAGATTTACTGCGGCAGGGCGGCTCGGCTGCGCATAATCACGAGATTCACCCTCTCTCTATTTTTCCTGTTTACTATTATCATTGCAAGTGAAAGTAAAAGAAAATCCCTAATTTCGAGTTGCCCCCAGAAAAGTAATATAGGGGGAATCTTCCAATGGAAACGATACTTCTGGTGACCTTGGGCTCCCTAAGGAATTATTTTAATTTGCTGGGATTTCCCATTCACTTTTTGTTTGGCTTTGGGTGAAGGGAAATCTCTGCAATGGAATACAGATAATGAGAAAAAAAAAAAGTTTTTTTGCCTATAGGTCTACTTTAATCGTTAAGTGGCTGGCTCATTATTAAGCACACACTGCTAGCCTGGGAGATGAGACCTTTTTTACGGTTACAATATGTACAGTAAATAATCCAGATTACTACATACCTAGGGTATTTTTGAGAATACATTGGGGTAGCCAGCAGCTTTATTGCAATATTTTCACAGGGAAACCATAGGTGCAATAATGACTTGATTAAATATACAAGTTGATCTTCAATTATTTAAATAAGAAATATAACATGCAAGGCAGAAAATTATTATATAGGATTTATATAGCGCCAACAAGCTTTACAACTTGAGGGTAGACAGTACAAATACAATACACTTTAATACAGTAGGAATCAGGGAGCCCTGCTCGTTAGAGCTTACAATCTAAGAAAATGTGCGTAAGTGTTTGTAATGTGGGATAGATCAGTTAAAAATCAGGAGTTAGAATTCTAAATATATAATTATGAAATGACACCCACCCCCTGTGTATACGTTTGTCGGGTTTACAAAAACACGTATACTTGACCTCTTACAGTTCAAAAACGTTCCACACTAGCGCAACTTGTCAGCCTGACAAGTCGCGGTCCATTGACCGCTACAGGACCCGTTCTAATAGGAGCGACACAAGTCGCTCCAACTTAGAAAAAGGGTCCTGTACTACTTCAGGGCGGCCTCGGAGCGACTTGCATAGACTTCCATTATGTGAAGTCCCTGCAAGTCGCTCCGAAGTTGTGGTGCATGGTAATGCACAAGTCGCCCCCGAAGTAATAAGGAGTCATGCCGCCTTAGTGTGAACCGACTCTCAAGCTGGTATCACAGTATCCTTTCCTGCACTAATATTGTTATTATTGTATACAGTCAGGGGAACTAAAGTAAAGGGTTCAGCTGTCCTTCATATGTATATGTCCATTCCATAAAGTATTTTTTTGTTTTCAAAACTAAAAAAAATAAAAAACGTGCAAATCAGCGTGTTGATGCTGAATATAACACTATTTTTTATTCAAGATTTTTGGCTTTACCTTGTTACTTTATATCCAGATATTTATCAATGCAAAAAGACAACATGTCTGTAACACAACTGAGGGGTGTAGGCTTGTTTTATTTATGCAAGTCATTTAAGAACAAAGCCTATGAGAAAATCACACACAGTAATGAGAGAATATATGGGAATTATCCTGGCAGAATGTTGAATGTTTAGGAAAGCCAGACACTTTCCCTGAAAGCTGAATTTTATGTATGTATGTTTTTGCTTAGTTACATTGGTCCAGCTTGGACCAATATAAATAGGCATGTTCCATACTTGGAAGATCCCTGTGAAAGGTGAAAATCACTGTAGTAGGTACTGCGGTGACCTTCTCCAGCTTCCATGTTCTGTGCCGAGTGGCTGCCCTGCTACTTGGTGAACACTGGATTTAATACAAAGCATTGTCTGATTGGACGAGATGGAGAAGTGAGGTGGTGACATCATGATTTCCACCTTATCTAATCAGAGAATGCAACGCGTAAGTGAAAGTTTTCTATAAATGGCGCCTGTGCCAAGCAAGCAGTCTTCTGCGTTCATAATGCAGCAGGGCAGCCACTCTGCGCAGGACGCACAAGGCAGGAGTGATCACTATAGTAGCGGGGCCTAAAATGGCGATTTCCAGCTTCCATGGGTATGGAACAAAAATATGCATACCTAAGCTTCAGCTTTCAAGTGTAGCTACACATTGGGCCGAGCTTGTGGAGAGTTTGTACTGAGATGCCAAGGTGGTTACACTTTCAGTGGCAAATTTGAACAACAATACTAAGGACGTTTTGGTGATTACATGGTTAGGAACTGCAGTCAGTGTGTCCTATTTATATATAACTAAATGGATAAACGGTAAACTCCTCTAGTGATCTTGTGTAGCCTGTGAGGTACCGACAAGAGAAATTTTCTGTTAGAACACATTTATTTTTATATTATACCACGGTCTGCCAGATGCCTTTCAGTGATTAGTCACCAATGAAGACTTGTCTTTTGTTAAGTCAGGTTATAACAAATGTGCTCCCTCAGCTCTCCATGTTATTGGTATCTTAATGAATTGTACATTATTAGTTTCCCATTTAAAGAAAAATAGTAATGGTTTTTGGTCAGTTTTATTTAATTTTGTATTATGTTCACAAGTTTATAAACTATTTTTGTAATTATTTACCAATATTTTACAAATAAACATTATTACATGGTGTATCATGTCAGCTAATTTGCAAAGTGTCTAAAGGCTTTCTAATAATTAGTTCACATATGCTAGCCATACACGTGTATATTCTCATTCAGCCTCAAGGGTTGAAATAGAGAAATCACTCAATACCCTGATCCACACTGAACCACGTGGATGGAGAAATCTGCACTGCTGGCTATTGTATTCAGCCACCAGCAGCTCTCTATATACCTGAACAGTGACTACATATGATAGGATGCAGTACCGTTAGCCAATTTTCCACCCAGCTCCTTCAAATTTTTCTTGTTCAAAATATTTTATTAGTTTAAGAGCATATAACAAATAGATAAGAATATGGAAGTAATTTTCCAAATACATGAAGATTGCATACCACAGGGTCCAAACAGGAACAAAACATATCTAACAAGTTTGAAGTATAGAGCTTTATTGCAAAGGTGGAGTTCAATTGGGGTAAAAAAGAGGGAGCAAAGTCATGATCTCCTCCAGGACACCCCAAAAGGGATAAAACTGTGGCTCGGAGGGAGACCATACAGTAAGAAATTCAACATACAAACTAATATAACGTGACAATTTTAGGGCATCAAGCAGAGGCGTAACTAGAACCTTCAGGGCCCCGCTGCAAGAAACCATGAAGGGCCCCCCCGGACCCCTGACCGGGGCCCTTCCCTTCAAGTGGCTCTTCCCACTGATCCTGGGGCCATTTACTCCCCTTGTGGGGCCCTTTATTACGGTCCCACAGCGGGTCCCTTTCACAAGTTTTGCAGTGGGCCCCCTTCCTGCCATGCCAGGGCCGGTTGCAAGTGTGACCTTTGTGATCCTGGAAGCTCACCCACTGGTGTCAGTAGTTTTTATTTTTTGGTATTTTAATTGTATTATTTTTTATCATTTTATTTTATTTTTTTTACAATGTCACTGACTATGACTCTGTCAATTCAGAAAAGGAAGGAGCTGGTAAATTACATATTTACCGACCCCTTCCTGGTTCTCTATTGTGACACATCCCCTGCAGCAGCCGGCAGGAGAGGGGAGGGATCACAGTGGGGGGGTGGACCAGGGGAGCACACAGGGGCCCAGAGACCGCAGAACACAAGTGAACTGGATAGGAGGAGTAGCGGGGGCAGCATACAGAGGAACCAATCTCCTCCATTTTCTTTCTGCAGCTACAGGAGGAAAAAGGAGGACAGTGATTTCTCTACAGGCTGCCCCCGCCGCCCCTCCTATCCAATGCTGGGCCCCCTGGAGCATTGGGCCCAGTTGCAATTGCAACCCCTGTAGTTTCGACCCTGGCATCAAGAAGAACTATGTTCCGTTTGGAGCAATAAGATAATAAGAAAAATTTAGGCATGGGGTGTCCTCCTAAAGACACCATGAGATAGGACCTGAGTATTTGGAAAATAGATGACTGTAGCTAAAAATAAATGTATTTAAAGAAAACCATATTATACGGGTGAAGGAAAGAGAAAAGAGAAGTAGAAAGGAGGAGGGGCGAGCCGAATAAGAATAGAGAAAAGAGGCTGCAGAGTCAAGAAAAGAAAGGTAGAAAGTAGGTCTTGAGAATAGGGCAGGAATCCACATGAAGCATGAGCCAGTGTGCATTACCAAAAAAGTAGCACAGATTCATTAAAATATGGAGGAAGAATTTTAGAAATCCACGGTCTCCAGATAGTGTCAAATTTGCTCAAGGTTACGTTACCCAAAGCTGAAATTTTAGCATGTTACATGGCACAATTCATACTGTGCTTGGTTTCAAGGAAATTTAAAGAAGGGGATTTCCATGCTTTGGCTATCGTCTGCTTTGCAGCTGTGAGGAGTTGGATAAAAAGTTTAAATTGTTTGCACAAAAGACAATCCCGTTTTAACACAGTTCCTTCAAATTTTTAATCAAGGTTAAGGTCAGGAGGGTGGGGCCACCCAAGGCTCCTATTTAGGTTGATTTAGCAAGAATTGAACGAAATTCAAGATGTTTGGCCAACCTTTCACTTCCAACAAGGATAGAGCCAGTGCTGATATTTCTGAAGATATTTCTGGATTTTCTTGGTGTGTGTCCCACAGTCCCACAGCCGAGTCAATCTAGTATATTTTTTGTGTGTGTCCCACAGCCAAGTCAATCTAGTATATTTTTAGCACAAGAGCGAATTTTTTATTCCTAAAATATATTTTAAAAATGTCTTTCTCTTTGTGTGCTGCAGGATTATGTTGTAAAATGTACATTTCCCAAAGAATGATTGATTGATATTTGTACATGACCTCAATCTATACAATTTTAAAATAAATGTGCTTTTCCTGCAGGATAAATAAATAACTAGCTTCAGCTAGGATTAGTGGAGGATTAGTGGTACCCCCTGTTGGCGGCGCTGTTTCTGCGCAAAGCAGACATCCCTGGTCACAAAGCACAACCAGGTTCTTTTTTCTACTACAGTTAACAGACCACCCTTTTGACCTTACCTCTCCATAGAATCACAGGAGTGCACTTTTCAGTAGGCAGTGGGCTAAAGCTGGCTGTCAGCTGATGTCAGTCAGCCGGTCCATGCTCTGGAAAGATCCTGACTTTAATGTTGAGATCTACCCAGATGCCTGACTGGTATCTGGCTTAACACCTCGGCACGATGCTGAGAGCCTGAGCCAGCTGTTGTTGCCCTCTCCACAGCTAAGTGCTCCAATGAGCCCTGAAGGGGGGAGAGCAGAGGGCTGGTAACTGACAATCACCGAAGATCGCAAACTGAGCGATCAGCAGTTTTTGATCAATCTGCTCTCATTGTAGAGGCGGTGGCAGACAGATGCAGCATTGGATCAATGCTGCATTTACCTAGGTGAGTATAAATGAATGTTTTTTTATTTTTAAACCCAAACTTATTCTTTTAAACCTTCCATCCCAGCTTGTGTCTTGTTAAGGAGAAGCAACACACTGTGGTGTGGTCAGCCCATAGTGAACCCTGTATACTGTGCAATGTAATGATTGGCTTAATGTGCAGACTTTCCTTTCCCAACCTAAATTTTTCTGTGCAGGGGGCTACTGTGATGATATAATCAGGTACTGTTTTTAAAATACATTTAGGATTTTGAAATAAATACATAACATTAAATTGTGGTATTTTACACATTCTGCTTTAATTGTTACAAAACAGGATATGATCCTGTATATTTCTCCATGCAGTTTAGTTAAGGGCCAAATATTGGGCGGCATTGGCTGGTTCAATAGAAACCGGCCGACATTCGACCCATGTGTACGGCCAGTTTCTGTAGGAGCATGACTGAAAAAGGTCTGCAGGGAAGATCGCTTTACGGACATCAAATGGTTAGTAAAGCGTCTCTTCCTGAATTCTTGGGTTGAATGACAAAAAACTACTAGTGTATGCTAGGCTTTAGGAAGCATCTCAAAGAAGATCTTCAGTCATTTCTTTAAAAATAAAAAAAAGTAATCACCTACAAAAACTGAAGCTGACAACTTTTAATAAACAGACACAGACCAGCACCATCCTCACCTGAGCCAGAAGTATGGCCAAATCTTGAAAGTGATAATGAACACTTCAATGAATCTTCTGGCATGAAAAATTTAAAGGCCAACTCCAGGAAAATATAAAATTGACCTTGCAGTGTGGATGCAGTAAGGGTTTTCAGCTTAGCTTGTTTTGTTTAGAGGAGAGCAGAGTTTTCCTTACCTGATCCTCTGCTCTCCCAGCAGATGGTGCTCCTCCATGCTCCAGTGCTGGACTGTCACTAATCATGTCTAATGCATGGGTATGGATCAGGCATCAAGACCCTAAACATCTGAAACGTGGTGGGAGAAGAAGCTACAGGGAGAATCAGATAAGTAAATTATCATGGTTTTTAGTTCCCCTAGACCAAAACAAGCATTTAACCCTTTCAGTGCCAGCACAGCCCCACTGCAAAGGATGATCATTTTTTAGTTTCCCTGAGTTGGCCTTTAAAGGGTATCTGTGGCCAAGCAGTGGATATTAAACTATAAGCTTAACTGGCATGAACATACCTCTCACACACTGAGTCCAATCCTTGTGGGCAAAAATTCAATCTAGAATTTCACAGTCAGGGGGACTGGCACTGCATTACTCTATTCCCTTTTTTCTTCTCAGTCTGCTTATAATCTTGTGCAATCCCCTGAAAAGCTGTTGATGTAAACTACACTTGTCAGTTACACAAACTGCCCTGCTCTGGTTTTTCCTACTACAGCGTCCCAGCCTGCATGTGCACTGTTGAGTGCTGCAGGGAAGTTGCGGTTATAATACCTTGGAAGGCCCTTTGACTTAGAAGGAACCAGGAACAGAGTAAAAGCACAGGCAAAATATCTAGGGAAGAATGGGCAGTAATCGACACCTCTGAAAGGGGTGCCTTGTCTAGAGGACCCACTATTGTCAAGGTAGCTATTGATGTTCCCATCGTCTGGTCAAAGGTTTGCCTTTGGTTGTTGGTTCACCAAGTTCTGATGTGTGCACTGTATATAGCTATGAACTGTATGCATTTGTTTGATGGGAGTTTGTATGTTATGTTTACTTATGCATAGCATGTGATTAATATGTATGTGAGATGGCATTCGTTACATATGCAGTGTTAATGTTACCTCAAAACATGGACTGTACAATTGGGACAGAACCACCATGTGGAAATATAGTCAAGTACGGTATCCGAAATATAAAGTGTGTGGAGCTTAGTCAGGTGTTATGCAGCTATATGTCCATTGCTGAGCTGTATTAACATCTGTTGTGTTACGGCAGCCCATTCATTTGCCAATGGCGCTTGGTAAGGTACTCTGTTGGAGGTCAAATTAGTCGGCTCCTAGTTTGCAGTAATTCTGTGTCTTCCTCAAGAGTACAGTGAATAGAGAAATTATAAACTGGAAACCTAGGTCCCATCTAAGAGTATCAGTTTCATCTAAAAAGGTGTAGCACAATCGGGATATACTTGTCAGTACAACAACTTTAGCACCTAATGTATAAGGTTCACTCACTGGAGGTTGCTCCCAAAAAATCAAAAAGTGCTTAAACCTGTATGTATGTTGGTATGTACCTTAGACCCTTCAGTACATGAGCATACTCCATGTCCCATCTTCTTAGAACAATACAGATACACAAGGTGTATTAGAATTGAGGCAACAGCCTCTATTCCTGGCCCAATTCATCTGTCAGCCAGGAGATTCCTTGGCTGAAAGCTAAATGTGAACAAAGAAGTCGTCCATAGTGGTGATGTCATTACCTAAATATAGCAATGTCCATATTTAGGAAATTACTTAAGTCACTAGGTGGGGGGTGCCTAGTGGAGAACTTGCCTCTCAGCCCAGCCTACTTCTGATTGGCAGTGGGCAGCTTTTATTGAACTCAATAGTGTCTATGGGTCAGTCCACTGCAGACCTAATGATTAACTACTCTCTCAAGTCCCCATCAGACTCTCTCCAGCACACTACAAAACTCCTCAACCATGCATCTGCGATAGGCGCAGTAGCCAGTATGGACACTCGCGTACATGAGTTTGGTCCAGTGCTCTCATTGAATTGGCGCTCTCATTGAATTGTATGTAGGCAATAAAAATCTGACAGGTGTTTCAACTCCTCTTTCCTTTTGTTATACTTTAAATCAGTACAACAGCAAAATCCTAAAAACCTTTTGTTTTTGGAATTGTAAAGTAAGGCTATAAAAGCACTAGCATCTTTTGTCTTGTAAGCTTTTTGGACCTCTTGTTATACAGGCTCACAAAGCATCCTTTGCATGGGAATTGCACAAAGTTTACTTGCTACCCTGGGGACAGCTGTGCCCACAGAAGGTATAGACAAAAATCACAATACTTTAACTTAACTTATTTTATTGAACTCAAGCAATTTGGGTTAACAAGTACAGGGGAACAGAGTGAGAATTGATCAAATTTTCTGAGCTGATTATGTTACTTCCCCAACATGTGCACATTGAAATATGATTGCCTTATAAGAGATGCAGTTTGATACTTTGATTAGCTTGGACATGAATTAGCATATCCAGGATGGATAATGATCACCTTCTTATGGGACTTCCTGAATAACACTGAAGTAAAGTAAATAAGCACAAAATAGTGGTTTCCCATGGCAACCAATCAGGTTTCAACTTGATTTTTTGGAACAATAAAACGAAAGATCTGATTAGGTTCCCTGCAAAACAACTCAAATCTTGTTGTCTTTAGTTTTAAAGAATTAGTATACACAGCCCAGATTAGCATTGCCACAAACACTTGCATAGACTGGATTTGCGTAAAATATTTCCCATGGATTGTAATTTAGTGCTGCTCTGTATCCTAGATGAGAACTACACCCATCCTGCATAGACTGAGCTATTGCTCAGCCACCATTCACTTTTCAGCTACACCTGCTTATGCTCATAATGTCGAATCCTGTGATTTCTAATTTTCCCTGTTCACACTTGTACGCCCCTTGCACAGCCAAGAAAAGTTGATAAAGTTCTTCAAATATGTCTAAAAACAATTAGGAATACACCATGCTTACACTCTGCTTAGGAGTGAATGCAGGCTAAATTGTGGCTCTTTTGATGAGTTTATTTAGCTATGTTTAACCACTTCCTTACCGCTGGACGTCATATGATTATTTCTACTTAAGTGCTTTGAATACATCTTTTTTTCTCTATATGCACCTTGAGAGATTGCAACTCATACACACCTTTGCCCACCTCCTATACACCTTTTATCATTTCCAGCACATGCACTTTATTCATCAGGCATGTAGTGTTATTATGACACATTTGTGATTTATTTGATTTTCACACTATTGATAGAATAGCGCAGCACCACTTTCACTTTATTTATCATTCAGATATAATTTTTTTCAGCCGGAGATTCCCTTCCCCATAATACAAATCATAGTGGCTGTTCAGCTGCTTGATCGTTCTTACAGGAGGTGGGAGAGGAAATCCCCTGCCACCCTCCGGTGCTTCTACCTGCTCACCCGTGCGATCGGCGAGCCGGAGAAGGAATTTGTCACCATAGAGACTGCGAGGACCAGATGGTCCCTACAAGTTTCTATAACTCTCGAAGGCCTGGGCGCAACGTGATGACATCACGCCCGGCCTGGCAGTTTTCAATACTGCACTGATCTTGGCTGAATAGCCAAGATCATTTTTTTTTTTTAATTTATTTCTGGCTTTCTAGCCTGTAGGAGAGATCTGAGGTCTTATTGACCCCAGATCTCCCTATATAGGGGACCTGTCATTCACTATTCCTATTACAAGGGATGTTTACATTCCTTGTAATAGGAATAAAAGTGATCAAAAAATAAATAAATTAAAGGGAAAGTGTAAAATTAAAATAAAAAATACAAAAAAGAATTTAAAGTGCCCCCATCCCCGTGTGCTCGCACATGGAAGCGAACACATGCATTTGTCATGGCCACATATGTAAACGGCCTTCAATCCATACATGTGAGGTATCGCCATGAACAATAGAGCGAGAGCAACAATTCTAGCCCAAGACCTCCTCTGTTATGCTGAACTGGTAACCTGTAAAAAATATTAAAGCGTCGCCTATAGAGATTTTCAAGTACCGAAGTTTGGCGTCATTTCACGAGTGCGCACAATTTTAAAGCGTGACATGTTAGGTATCTATTTACTCAGTGTAACATCATATTTCACATTATACAAAAAATTGGGCTAACTTTAGTGTTTTGTTATTTTTCAAATTCATAAAACCGTTTTTTCTTCCCCAAAAAATGCATTTGAAAAATTTCTGCGCAAATACCGTGTGACATAAAAAGTTGCAATGACTGCCATTTTATTCCCTACGGTCTAGGGGCTAAAAAATATATATATAATGTTTGGAGGTTCCGAGTAATTTTCTAGCAAAAAAATTATGATTTTAACACGGAGTACCAGAAATCACGCGGTATGGAAGTGGTTAAGGAAATTAATAATTAACACAGTGTATGCATTGCTTTGGAATATGAAATGTCCATTAAATTGAGTTGTGCCTTTAAAGGAATTATATTCAATGATGCGTCATATGATGAATTAATAAAAACAAAGAATTGCTCAAGTATTGCAACATATTATAAAAATGTTGAAGTCGAAATACACTGATATAAAAACAAATATATATTCTTTGCACTATTTCATACTGTTTTGTATTAACCGATATTTATGGGTTTATGATGATTACTTCTTACACTGCTAGTTTGTATGACTTGCGTATCTCCCCCTTTCCATGAAAGGAGTTTTTGTATCAAAAATAAAAGCATATTTAGGATTCTGAGCCATTTTGTTTTTCTTGAAGTGTTTTAATAATATCTAAAAAATAAATGGAAAATGTTTTTCAGAGTAGTAATTTTCCGTCATTGTTACTATTTCATGCTCCTAACATTTCCAATGTTCCTGTCAAATTTCATAAATATTGTCCATTCCTAGAATTCATATGTTTTCAGATTTTTATTTATTACATATCACACTGAATACTGTATAAAGTGTAAAATTTATTATTGGCATTGAATTGGTTTCTAAACCGAGCTTGGCAAATCGGATCATTTGCTACAAATCTCTTTTTAATTTTCCTACCTGCAGGTTTTGCAGACTACACAAATGCACATGCAAGTGGTACAGATAATTGATTTATCACAATTTATTAGTAAGGATTGGATTCGTTGGTTCGTTGTTCAATGCCTTTTAATGGTTTTGTTTCAGACTCCTGAAATAGGATAATCAATGGCAGCCAGCTGCTTATTTGGAATTTTGCATCCCTGGGCCCTAACCATTGCACTAACATGGGCTGGTTAAAAGCAAAATTGCTTATTATTCTGCGCTCTGGCAATTATTATGCTGGAAAAAGCATTGGGGTCTGGGTTTAGTAGCAGAAAAGTGTTGTAATTCAGAACTAAATTGCAACCATATCGTTTTAATAGATTAGAGGTTTAGTATACTGTAAATTTGAGTAAATTGTATAAATGTTCCCATACCATCTCACTTAAGATGGATGCACAGATATATACATATATACTTGAATCTAGCTGAGAGCAGTGGACAGTCAGACAAAATAGAAATCAAAACCCTTTATTTACATAGTAGCCATAAATTATGGCATTCCTAAAATTGTTATGGATCTGAGAAAAAATGATGTCAAACAAGTTTATGCGTGAAGGCAGGTTTGTTCTAAAGCAGTTTGTTCAATTATCGTGAGCAAAAATGTGTTAAATTTGTTTCTGGCAGCGTAACTGGCTGCTTTCAAAGGCCTACAGTCACTATGTCCCCTTGAGAAAGGGACCTTTGTGACCCAAAACATTGGCTTATTTAAATAATGTGACATTGTATTAATAAACAAGGGTATATGTTTCAGTGGAGTGCTGGTGACGTTTCATTGTTTTACGCGGTGCCATCTGCTAAATCACTACAAGCACCCATCTATTACCAATGTCGAATAGCAAAATGAGTACGATTTTCATACTTAGACTTTGTATATATGAATCAAACTAATGACACAAAGTGAAGTAAACCATGACTACTCTAAAGACATTTTTGTTCTTCTAATAGTGCATGCATTCTAGTGATGATTTTCGAGAACAGTGACTTTGGCATATTATGCAGTTCCTCTCCCTTGTGATTTAGTATGGTATTAGCAACACAGTCCCTAAATATTCCCAGCACACCCCCCAAACTCCACATCACTAATGTGTGGGGAGAAGAGCTTCCCCAATCAGCCACCATCCTGTGTATCCTATCCACATGTAGATCCTGCCACTACACACTGTCTACATGCCAAGCACTGCATAGCTGGATTAAATGCTATGTCTGCCTCTAGATTTACCACATACAGGCTACAGACTACCCAGCTAGTGCCGCACTTTCTTTCTGGTCTCAGTGCAGCCCCATTTCCCATACTCTGCAGTGCCCACTCGAGACAAAGTCTGCACTCCCCTATGCACCTGGGCTAGAAGGGAGCCAAGCTCATCATCAGGCCATTCCAATGCCAAGCATCAGGTTTCCTGGCCATAAGATCACATCCCATTTTAAATACCAGAAAAGCGGAGACTTCTCCTGTGTTCCCTGTTGTCGCCTTGCTGATTTTGTGGGATCTGAGCTGTGACATGGTATACAGGACCTGTACCCTCTGCCCACATTAGACCTAGAAGTCTCCTGTGACTATCCGCAACCACCACAATTGTCAGAATGTATACTGTTTGCAGCTTCCAGTGTTTTAAGTTGGCCCATACATTGGTCACTTTGCTATGCCACACATGCCCGCTATCAGAATGTCCAAATATGTCCATGGATTTCTGTACTGCAACAGATCATGGGATATTAAAGAGTATCTAAAGACAGCACTTTTTTAGTGTAGGCAATGGTTAGAACCTCTGCTTGGTTTTTATTGCCCACTAGGAATAGTCACCCCTCCGTTTTTCCTGGTGACCATTGTTTCTGGAACTGCAAGTGGTGAATTTGAAAGGGGAAATTTTCCAACATGAGAATGTATTCAGTTATCTTTCTGATTTAATTGAATAAATCTCAGACTACTTGCCTAACGGTGGTATAACAAGAAAGTTTATTGACACGTGTGGGACATAGTTTTGTAACAGAGGTATTTGAATAATGTAGCAAACATAAAATTGTTCAAAAATATTTACAGACATCAGAAAAGCTTGACAGCATAACTAATCTATACAGATTGCTAAAGATCAGATCTCAAACTAAACTTAAACAAGCCGGGTACAAGATAACCTTTGACATATGCTACCAGATAGTCATTGCCATAAAACATTCATGCATTCCTCAGTAATCCACTGAGAGTTCTTTCAAGGGGTACAAGGAATCCTAATTAACTTAACAGATATAGCCAGGAATGTTTACAGTCCAAAATATGTACTTTGTTCAATATTTAGAATAAAATCTAAAAGGGGATTTTCTTATTTTGGATAGATTTCCACTTATTTGCTGTTATACATAACTAGAATGGTAAATGGAAAAAGGAACAACACCGCGCTAAATTGTAACAATACTGAAAAAGAGACTGGCACTACAGATGACAATCCGTATCTAGAGTAAAAATGTAAAGTGCAGCGCTGATAGAAAAAAACAAAATTAAAGTGCATATATATTGCAATAATGAAGCATTAGTACAATACAAATTAAATGTAATATAGCCAATAAAATTTATATAAAGTGCATATGTAATTAAGAAACAGATCAATAAAAATCTGATTAATAAATCCAAAGAAAGTCCAAAGTAAGTCCAAAGTGCAATGTGAAAAGCAAATCTTCAATCAAATGTGACGCAGTGGAAACATAGCAGCAGACCCGACTCGTTTTTCAAAAATCAGAAACACTTACAATGTAGATTAGTAAAAAGCGCTTTCAATAGAACATTCTAGGATCAAATGTGACGCAGCGGAAACATAGCAGCAGACCCGACTCGTTTATTAAAAAATAGAAACACTTACAATGTAGATGAGTAAAAAGCATTTTCAATAGAACATCCTAGGATAAAATGTGACGCAGTGGCAACATGGCAGAACCGACGTGTTTCGTCTGAATAGACATCTATTTACACCACCCCAGATGTCTATTTAGCTGAATCGCATTGGGTCTGCTGCTATGTTGCCACGTTTAATTGAAGATTTGCTTTTCACATTGCTTAGGACTTACTTTGGACTTCCTTTGGGTTTATTAATCAGATTTTTTTTGATCTGCTACTTAATTACATATGCACTTTATATTAATTTTATTAGCTGTATTACATTATATGTGTATTGTACTAATGCTCCATTTTTGCACTATATATGCACTTTAATTTAGTTTTTTCTACTAGAGCTGCATTTTATACATTTTTACATAACTAGAATGAAAATCAAATGGCCAATGGGACACAAATGGCAAATGATGAAAAATGAAAAGGTGAACTATCTCCAAAAATGCTTGCCATCCCTCCGGACCCTGCTGCACATAGCAAGTGTGATGCTATGTACTTATGGTTTAATGGCCCAAGCACCACAATACACAGAGTGAACATCCATCATAATGCATGGTCATATAGCTGCACTGACTAATAAGAGCTTGCCATTGCAAGCATTATGATGGATACTCACTTCGGGGGTGTGTAAACTTCACGCATTACGTCCGCTGTGTAGCGGCGTCTTGACTTTACTGCTGCATTATGTCATCCAGTATGGTTTGTGGATACCGGCGCCCCCGCACCGGTTGAATCCACGTGGCGGCACACACCTATGGAGTGTGCACGTTCTCCTTGCCATTTTACATGGCACTAGGGGATGGGACCATTCACCCCCCACCTGGAGTACATATGAGAGGTTCGTTTAATGGGGCCTTCACACCACCATTGATCCACATGGAGGACACTTTACTCTGATTGTCTTTTACAACACTGACCCACATGGAGGATACTCTACTCTGGCTGCTCTATACAACACCTATGGTAGGTACTTACTCACACAGCTATACTTGGCTAGATTTTATTGTGATTCCTTATTCACTCACTATTTCCACATATTTTTTCTTCCTTTATAATTTAGTTGCTTTTTTCTTTCACATCTTCCTTTCTCCTACATCTATTGGGCTGCATTATTTCTCCCCTTTCTTTATTTTATTTTTCACCTTTTACTCTCACAGATGTGGGCTTGATCTTCCCCCTGTCTTCCTATTTTATCTCTGCTATACTGCAACATTATATACATATATGGATACATTTTACTTACTGCTATCACTACTATGTGATGCAGTCCTTTTTACTCTACATTAATTATACATTATATATTTTGTTCCAGCAAGGGATACGGTTTGTCAAAGGTCACTTTCATTCACATATCAGTTACACCTGCCTCTCATGTGTCCCCTGTTGGAGAATGTTTGGCCCCGCTTCCTTCAGCTCCCAGGTCAGACTACTTGGTCACCACCAGACATTTGCTTTGTCCTCTTGCACACTGGCTCAGCCAATTTTTAAGTATGTTTTTTTTCCTACAAAGGGCTCTCCATACAAGTTTTCCATTCTTTATTGGCCATTACTTTTCATATAATTAAACACTGATATTATGCATTTTTTAGATATATTTGTATGCATCTACTCCTGAAGAGTAATCGATTGCTTTACGAAACGCGTAGAGTTAGAAAGATGCATCTAGTTCACCATTGACTGTTATTACTGCTGTGCACAAGCATGAATACCACCCATCATGTCCTTTATCATGTACTACTGTAATTATGTCTGTATTGGCACATGCATTTGCACATGCTGATGTTTTTTATACTTAATAAATTAGCTACTATATCTACCCCATTATAATTGACCACTTGTGTACACCTCATTTAAAGCCCCAGGGCTAAATCCTTTTTTCTTTGTATGCAAATTTAGGGATGGAGGTGTGTCACTGGCAGTACCAAACCTGTTATCATTTTTTGCTCTAAACTGTGTACAAGGCACCATAGCCATCATGTGCTGCAGGGTCCAGAGGGGTGGCCAGGATAATTAAAGATCCCCCTGAGGAAGGTACGGAGTCCCGGTGCTGTCATGCATAGGGGAGGAGCCAGGCTATTGTCGGTGAACTCTGTGAGCAGCTCTACACAGTAGCAGCGGCATATTTGAACTCATCATCCACTGATATTTTATTTGACTGTACAGACTGTCAGGGCCGCTGATAGGGGGGACCACCAGCCCTCTTGTAGGAGGCCCGAGCACACAGGGGGGCCCACACAGACAGGGGGATTAGTGATGGACAACAAATACAGAAATCTTCCCCCAGCACCTGAATATGATCTGTCCCCCTCCCTGCTATCAGCTTTTATCTGCTTAGAAAGAGGCAGTTGTCCCTTTACTAATCCCCCTCCCTGTGTGGGCCCCCCCTCCCAGCACTGGCTCTAATGTTATCTCTACTCAGGAGTTTATTTGTAACTTTGTTTCTCTCTCTCTCTGTCTCTTTGATCACTGAGCTCCAACTGCCCACCCTGTATATTTTTCTCATCTCATCTTCATTTTTATTTAACATTGTTTTTTTTTGTTTTTTTTAGATTTAGCAGGAATTATGTGAGTTATGTTATATTTTTGTCTGCTAATAGTGATTTTGTTGTAATTTTAGCTAAATGTATCTTTAATATTTTCTTGGGGGGGCCCTGCCAGGTAGTCTGTACAGGGCCCCGCGATTTCTAACAGCAGCCCTGCAGACTGTTGCTCTCTCACACCATACCCATGTGAGTGATTTTAGCCTCATTTAAATAAAAGTTTTTGCATCAACGGTATTTACACTGTGTATTTCTACACCCTTTTCCTGCATGTCGAAAGCTGAGGTTGAGGCTGAGGTTCGAACCTAATGATTGGGAGCTATCACCTTGGAGGACATCAATTAGACTGTCACGGTGGGAAACTCCAATGGATGGCTGAGCGGGCTGATCAGATTAATTAATCCAGCATCTACCAACACAGAGCGTGCTGTAAAGATCTATATGTGGGTGCATAATTACATTCTTTGAGGTGAGAACATACCATTAAGGGGAGTTATCAGAAGAAAGGGAGATTGCCATCACCAACCCATTTTCCGGATTGTAGCAGTGGAACATCTAGGACAGGGTTAATGAAACACTGGTGATTGAAATGAAACAATATCAAGGACTTTAATATTTATTTATTTTTGTTACTGATTGTCACAAATGTAGAACAACATTATTGTTAATGCAGCTGATCTAGTGTTTCTAGCAGTTATATTTGCAATCTCACTAGGTTTATTTTCACATTAATCACGTTTTTTATTTAATTTGTGCTGTAATTGAATCATCAGCATAACACAATAATTGAATCATCAGCACAACACACAGATTTTACACAGAGAGGTGTAATGAAGGTTACACTCACAATTTTTAGAATAATTGTATACACAAGTAGGCAGTTAGGCTGCAATATTTTTATTCCGTTTGTAGTCACAGATCACAGCATTGTAAATTGGATACACATTCATAATAGTGATTGAAAGCGCAGCACTCTTTAAATTCTTGCTTTAAAAATAAAATAGGACTAATTTCCTCAAAAAAAAGACTGGCACATGCCAAGAACTGGGCCAATTTTTAAATGCCTGCCTGATTAGGGTGTCCTGTGACAAATAATAAAAGTGGCACAGTAGCAAATTTATTTACTTGTGGCATGATGGTGCGCCAGCATTTTGGTGCAAAACCTAATTTATATTCACTACAGTATTTATGTCCCTCTGGTAATGGTATATATTTTGGAACAGTTTTTAAATTAGAACTTTGGTGCAAGTGTTATATGGGCACATGAAATTAGAAATTTATAGAAACTGTTGCAAAGCACTTTATAACGTGTTTGGTACAGGTGGTACAAAACCACACACAATTTGTCTTCTACCAATGTTATTTGGATACAGAAAATGCACCAATATTTACACCATAAAACTGACTTCTTTATTTCCTCTCATTTTACCACACAGTCACACAGAGACATCTGCTTTGGCCACACTTAGGCTACATGTACATGGGACGTTTTAAAAAGTCCTTTGAATGCTGGAATTTAAAGGACGTTTAAAACGTCCGTTGTGTCGTGTTTGCAGACGCGTTTAGCGGGCGTTTGTGCTCAGATCCATTTTTAGAGGTCAAAAAATCATTCCCCTTTAAAATGGAAAAACGCGAGCGCTAAACGTGGGTGATCGCGTTCGGTCGCGTTTTGCGTTTGAAACGCCGGTAAACACACGTTCTGAACATCCTCAATGCAAATAATTGCTTTCCAAAAAAAACGACACTGAACTCAACTGCCTGTAAATGACTGTAAACGACCCAATGTACATGGACAGATAAGATAACATAGAGGAGGGTTCAGGGGCTTCTGAAAAAAATGCCCAATTCCTCAAAAACGGTCGTTTACAAGTAGCAGTGTACATGAAGCCTTAAAATCACTTCTTATTATTACTTGATTTGGATATTTTTTTTTCCCAAAGGATATTTTTTATGCTATTTTATGATAATTTTACTAGGTGCAATGTAGTTCAGCAGACTTTTGGATCTAAAGGTAATCTATCGTAAGAAGTTGCATATAGTTAGTTTTAAATTGTCTTCTTAATCAAAGGTCTTGTAGTATATACCAAAATCTATTTCATTTCATTATGTTGAGAGTTTAAATTAATAAAAGCGCTAAAAGATGCTCCTACTCCTGATTTCTTTCTATTGCTATTAGTTTTATTAGACCTAATAGGTGTAAATTGTAAACATTCACTGCAAGTGAGTTTTTTTGAGTCTGATTTAATGTTTCCGTGAACAAACTCAAAGGATTTTTCCTTTCATTAAATCTCTTACACAGTACTTTAGTTTGTTCTTCAAAATTATCATTAAGAGTACAAGTACGCCTAATTCCTTAAAATTGACAATAACGCACATTATGGAGCATAGGTTTGTAAGTAGAACTGGACAAACATAGGTCATGTTTGATATCTACAGATTTAACCACTTAAGCCCCGGAGGATTTGGCTGCTCAAAGACCAGGCCCCTTTTTTCAACTTGGCACTGCGTGAATTTAACTAACAATTGCCTGGTCATGCAATGCTGTACCCAAACAAAATTTATGTCCTTTTTTTCCCCACAAACAGAGCTTTCTTTTGGTAGTATTTGATCATCTCTGGGCTTTTTATTTTTTGCGATATTAATAAAAAAAAAAGAGCGAAAATTTTGAGAAAAAAATGACATTTTCAACTTTGTCTTTTAAAAAATATCCAATATACTCAATTTATGTCATATATTTTGGCCAAAATGTATTTAGCTACATGTCTTTGACAAATAAAATCTCAATGAGCGTGTTTTTATTGGTTTGCGCAAAAGTTATAGCGTCGACAAACTATGGTGTAAATACTGGAATATTTTATATTTTACCACAAGTTTTTTTCATTTTTTTTTCAACACAAAGTTGTCACTAAAAGATACATTTCTCACTCATGACATGGGTATTTGTGGAATGACACCCCAAAATACATTTGGGGTATCTCCCGAGTATGGGGATACCCCATGTGTGAGACTTTTTGCGAGCCTAGCTATGTACGGGACCCCGAAAACCAATCACCACTTTCAGGTTTTCTAATGGCGTAAATTGTGCATTTCACCTCCGCACTACCTGTCACAGTTTCAGAGGCCCTAAAATTTAAAGATAGCACAAAACCCCCCCAAATGACCCCATTTTGCAAAGTAGACACTCCAAGCTATTTGCTGAGAGGCATGGTGAGTCCATGGAATATTTTATATTTTGCCACAAGTTTCAGGAAATTTATTATTTTTTTTTTTTGTTTTTTGTTTTTTTACACAAGGTTGTCACTAAATGATATATTGCTCACACATGCCATGGGTATATGTGGAATGACACCCCAAAATACATTCTGCTGCTTCTCCTGAGTATGGGGATACCCCATGTGTGAGACTTTTTTGCAGTCTAGCCGAGTACAGGACCCCGAAAACCAATCACCACTTTTAGGCTTTCCAAGAGCGTAAATTTTGTAATTTGATGCCTTTTGGAGATTTTTCCATCTTTCCTTGGCTTCTTTATGCACATTAATACACATTTTTACCTGGGGTGCCCAAACTTTCAATCACCACTGTAGATGCATTTAGGCACATATAAGCATTTTTATGGTAAAAAAGCTCCCCTCAGAATGTGTAAATGTCCCTCCTCAAATACCCCATGTGAATGCCTATGTGTGCATGACCACATAGGCTAACATAGAGGTACTCTTACAGGCAAAAAAGCCTAATGTCTGTATAAACAGCATTTTTTAAGCTCTGTGTGCATGAGACCTATAGTATTTTCCCACTTTTGCAGGCAAATTGGAATAGCACCTACTTTGTATATGTTACATATTCCCTTTCATATAACCTAAAATCTAAAGGAGTTGGAAAGGCTCTATGCATTTATATGCATTAAGGTGAAAAACCTTTATGCTTCAGCTGGCCCCAGACCTCCCCCACCTTTTTCTTACCTGAACCCGATCGTTCCAGTGACGAGCACGGGCCCAGTGGCTCCAGCCACTGTCTGGGTTCCTCATTGGATAGATTGATAGCAGTAGGAGCCATTGGCTCCTGGAGCCGTCAATCAAATACAGTGAAACGAGAGCCGGGGGTGGGGCTGAGTCCAGCTGTCTGTGTCAATGGATGCAGCAGCGGGACTTGTGAGCGCGACCGCATGGGTGCCGCCATGGAAAGCGGCTCTATGTGGGGGCCCCCGATGAAGAGGCAGGAGCGACGCAGAGGAAACCCCAGAAAAGGAGGATTGGGGCTACTCTGTGCAAATCCCTTGCACAGAGCAGATAAGTATAACATGTTTGTTATTTAAAAAAAAAAAAAAAAAAACCTTTACAATCACTTTAACCACTAGCCACCCGCCCTATAGCAGATTGATGGCGGCAAAGTGGTTGCACTATCCTGACTGGCCATCATATGATGTCCAGCAGGGGGGCGCGCAGAGAAGCGATCGGTGCTGCGGTGTGTCACTCTGACCCACCGCATCTCCGATCTCAGTAAAGAGCCTAATGACGTAGGCTCTTTAACCATGTGACCAGCTGTGTCCAATCACAGCTGGACATAGTAAATAGGAAGTGCCATTGATCGGCTTTCCTCAGTTCGTCCCTGACAGGCATGAGTAGAGGAGAGCCAATCTGCAGCTCTCCTGACGGGGGGGGGGGGGGTCTGTGTTGGTACACAGAGCATTGTTTACCAGTGCAGACCCTTGGGGGGGTACCACTAGAGCCACCAGGGATTGCCTACCCATGGCCACCAGGGATGCCCACCCATGGCCACCAGGGTTGGCAATAAGGGCTCAGGGACCCTTTCAGTGCCCTTCCCTGCAGAGCTGCCCATGGTTGCCATCTATCAGTGCTGCCCACCAGTGCCCATCATTGCAATCTGTCAGTGCAACCCACCAGTGCCCATTATTGCCCACCAGTGCTGCCTATCAGTACCCATCAGTGCCACCTATTAGTGCCCATCAGTGCTGCCTATCAGTGCCCATCAGTGCCATCTATTAGTGCCCATCAGTGCCGCCTATGAGTGCCCACCAATGCTGCATATCAGTGCTACCTATCAGTGCCACATATCAGTGCCCATCAGTGCTGCATATCAGTGCCACTCCATCAGTGCCTCCTCATCAGTGCCTGTTAGTGTGGCCTCATCAGTGCAGGAAAAACCGTATCTATTTACAAAATGTTATTACCTAAGCAAAAAAAAATGGATTTTTGTAAGAACTTACCGTAAAATCCTTTTCTCTTAAGCTCATTGACAGACGTAGTCTTCTTGATTCTCAAGAGCTGGGTTATGTTGTCTCCGCAGGAGTAGGACTAGGCAGAATGACAAAAACGTTCTGGCTCCACCCTAGGGGGCAGTCCCTGAGGGTATATCCTCCCTCTCTCTGCTACAGGGAATCAGTTCTGTTTAAAGCAGTACAGAGAAATTAACCCAACCCAACTCAATGATAGAGGGGCGGGTACTACGTCTGTCAATGAGCTTAAGAGAAAAGGATTTTACGGTAAGTTCTTACAAAAATCCATTTTTCTCTATCGCTCATTGACAGACGTAGTCCTCTTGATTCTCAAGAGCTGGGACATCCAGAAGCAGTGCCACAAATGAGGGGTGGGATTGACAAAATCAAATCCAATCTAGTAGGCCCAACCGGTGCCAAACTAGAAGTTTTAAAGGCTCATTATAAACAAAGAATGAGACTAAAGAAAAAATTTTCCAACGGAAAAAAACCCTCGAGGTAGACCACTGGTCTCCTCAAATTGCGGCCTGCAAAACCTTGCGGCCAAATGAGGCATCAGACGATGCCATTACATCAACTTTATAATGTTTAGAGAAGGTATGCACCGACGACCAGGTAGCCGCCTTGCACACCTGGACCACTGACGCCTGATGGCGAAAGGCCCATGACGCACTAAGTGCCCGAGTGGAGTGCGCCTTAACAGGGAACGGGGGCTCCCGACCCTTAATAGAATAAGCCTGTACTACCGTCTGTCTGATCCATTTGGAAATGGTCGCGGCAGATGCAGGCAACCCCTTTTTGGGTCCATCTGGGATCACAAAAAGTGAATCCGTCTTGCGAAACGAGTCTGTCGTTTTCAAGTATACCCTGATCGCCCGTACACACATCCAAGGAGTGCAAAGCAAATTCCCGAGGATGACTGGGCTTAGGACACAGGGAAGGTAATACAATTTCTTCATTCAGATGAAATTCTGAAACTACTTTTGGTAGGAAGGATGGATTCGGACGAAGAACCACCTTATCTCTATGAACCACCAGATATGGTGAACGACAAGATAATGCGGCCAGTTCTGACACCCTGCGTGCAGAAGTAATAGCCACCAAGAAGGCCACCTTCTGGGACAACGTGGGTAGAGGAATCTCCCTAATATCTTCAAAGGGAGGTTTCTGAAGAACCGACAACACTAAATTAAGATCCCAGGGGGGTAACGGCGCGTGCACTGGCGGAGCCAGATGTCGCAGCCCCTGGATGAAATTCCGCACCAAGGAATGAGTAGCCAAAGGCTTCTGAAAGAAGATGGCTAATGCTGAGACCTGACCCTTGATAGTACTCAAGGCCAGTTTCTGCTCAACCCCTTGTTGCAGAAAAGCCAATATTCGACTAATCGAATAAGACCGAGGACGGAACCCCAAAGGTTCACACCATGCAATGTAGGACTTCCATGTGCGATGATAAATCTTTCTGGAAGTCGCTTTCCTTGCTTCAACTAGAGTAGGAATAACTGAAGCTGACAAACCTTTGTCCTTCAGCACCTGGGTCTCAATAGCCAGGCCGTTAAAGCCAGCGATCGTAAAGCAGGATAGAAGATCGGTCCCTGAGACAGTAGATCCTCCCTGAGAGGAAGTCTCCATGGGACGTCCGCCACCAGTCTGACCATGTCGGCGTACCAAGCTCGACGAGGCCAGTCCGGAGCTACCAGGATTACTGGGATTCCTTCCTCCTCTACCCTGCGAAGAAGTCTTGGCAGTAACGCGAGAGGAGGGAAGGCATATATTAGCTGGTATTGCCCCCACGGGGCGATCAGTGCGTCTGCGGTTTCTGCTAGAGGATCGCGGGAGCGAGCCACGAATCTCTGAACTTTCCTGTTGAATCGTGATGCCAACAGATCCACATCCGGGGTGCCCCACCGTAGGCACAACTGGTGGAAAACGTCTGGATGGAGGGACCATTCCCCCTGATCCAGGGTCTGACGGCTGAGATAATCTGCCTGCCAATTCTCCACCCCCGGAATGAACACCGCAGAGATTGCTGGAACAAATCGTTCCGCCCAGCGAAGAATGCAAGCCACTTCTTTGGCCGCTCGGACACTCTTGGTGCCCCCCTGGTGATTGACATAAGCCACGGCCGTGGCATTGTCCGACTGGATCCGAACCGGGCTGCCCTGGAGCTGCTCGGTCCAGTGAATCAGACAAAGTCTGATCGCTCTCAGTTCCAATACATTTATCGGTAATCTGGATTCTTCCGGGGACCAAAGTCCCTGGGCAGATAATTGACCGAGAATTCCTCCCCATCCGGATAGACTGGCATCCGTGGTCACTATCGTCCAATATATTGGCAGAAATGACTTTCCCTGGCTGAGCATTGGAGACCGAAGCCACCAAACCAGAGACTCTCTGGTCTGTTTTGCTCAATCGTATCTGATTGTCCAGGGATTCCGGATTCCGATTCCATCTGAGGAGAATCTCTTGCTGAAGAATTCGGGTATGGGACTGGGCAAATGGGACTGCTTCGAATGAAGCCACCATCAACCCCAGAACCCTCATGCAAGTCCGAAGGGAAGACCAGCTGTTGGACAGTAACAACTGGACTGCTGATTGAATCTTTCGAAGTTTCCCTACCGGAAGAAACACTCTTGTCCTGACTGTGTCTAGAATTAGACCCAGATATTCGAGCCTCTGGGTGGGAACCAGAAAAGACTTTTGCTGGTTCACCAGCCACCCGAATTCCTGTAAAGAAATCATAGTAATTTCTATGTTTTGTAGCCAGGTCTGAGGAGACTCTGCATGAAGCAGAAGATCGTCTAGGTAACCTAGAATCGATATACCTCTTTGGCGCAGAAGTGCCAACATTGGGGCCAACACTTTTGTGAAGACCCGCGGAGCCGTGGCGAGACCGAAAGGTAACGCCACAAACTGATAGTGGTTCTCCTCTACGGAAAAGCGTAGAAAACGCTGATGTCCTGCGAAAATGGGAATGTGAAGATAGGCGTCCTTGATGTCTATGGACGCTAGGACATCCCCTGGATGCAGGAAGGCTGCTACCGTGCGAATGGACTCCATTCTGAATCTTCTTATGTTGACGAAAGAATTGAGTGCTCTTAAGTCCAGAATTGGACGCACTTTGCCCTCTTTCCTGGGTATTGTAAACAGGTTTGAATAAAACCCTTGAAACCGTTCTGTCCAAGGAACGTGGACTACCACTCCTTGTTGTAGTAGATCTGTGACTGCTCTCCGCAGATCTTCTAGACGATCCGGAGATAGTCGGATATTGGAAGGGAAGAATCGCGCCGGTGGGAGAGATCGAAACTCGATCTTGTACCCTGACTTTATGACTTCGCAAACCCATTTGTCCGGGATTCTGGAAAGCCATGGATCCGGGAACCGGCGAAGACGTCCCCCCACCCCAGTTATGGGTGGGGGCGCACCTTCAGGCTTTGGATGGTTTATCTTCAGGTCTGGAGGGGGCGGGCTTTTGCTTGCCCGACCAACGACCCCTGACGCCTCCTGTAGGAACCTTGGAGGACTTAGTTTTTTCACCCGCTGGACGAAAAAACCTCTTGTGAGCAGAAAAAGAAGGCCCTCGTCTTTGACGAGTTCCTCTACCTTTAAAATTTTGCGGTAAAAAGGTGCTTTTTCCACCGGTGAGATCCTTAATGATCTCATCTAAGTTGGCTCCAAATAGACGTTCTCCTGAAAAGGGGATATTAGCCAATGCTTTTTTGGAACCTTGGTCGGCTATCCAACCTTTTAGCCACAGTGTACGCCTGAGAACCACTGCTGAGACTGATGCTCGCGCCATTAATGGAGTGGCGTCTAACGCCGCATCACATACAAACTGTAACCCCTGTATCATTTGTTCCAACAAATCTGATACCGCCTGAGGGACTTCTTCTAAGTCCCGGCGTAACCACTTGGTCCATTCAGTTACAGCCTGCGAAACCAGACCAATAGCAATTATTGGCCTGAAAGCTGATCCAATCAAGGAAAACATGGTGCGAGACATAGCTTCTATCTTGCGATCCACTGGATCTTTAAAAGACGGAGCGTCTTCTAAAGGAATAACCGTGGCTTTATTCAATCTAGCAATTGGTGAATCCACCACAGGTGGTTCTGTCCATTTCTTAATAAGGGTTTCCTCAAACGGATAACGCCTGTCAATGCGTTTGGAAATATTAAAAGTGCGTTTTGGCAGACGCCATTCTTCATCGATTGGATTGCCAAAACATTTGGGCAATGGAAAAACCTTTGCCACTTTGATGCGCTTTTTAGTCCCAAAAGGGATCTCAGTTTCAGCTATTTCTGATGGAATACCCTGTAACCTTAAAGTCTCTTGAACAGATACAATGAGTGCGTTTACCAACGCTTCCTCTCGGGCTATGGCGGATGCCGAAACATCCTCCTCACTGTCTGAAGAGACAGGACCCGAGACACCAATACCAGATGAAGTACCTGCAACTGCAGAAATAGGCTCAGAGTCTGAATCCGAGGTTTCAGATAATAAGGGGTTAGGCGGGGGTCGCTTTCTTGCGCCCTGTCCCTGACAAGCCACTTCCACCCGGGACACAAAAGTTTCCATAATGGCTGACAAAGATTCAATTGTCAATGGGGTGCTGGAGGATCCCGCAGACCCCTCGAGGGGATCCGGAGGAGATACATGAGTGGCAGGGTCCATGTTAATACAGGACACTTTTGCCAGCAATAAACAAAAAAACTTTTTTTTTTTTTTTGTGTGTCTCCCCCTAGCGCAATAGCGCCCCTCAGAGTACCTGCTTCTCGATCCCAGAGAGAGAGAGAGGGACCCCCAAGGCTCACCAACCGATGCAGTGCAGTTTCCAACAAACTGCAGCCAGCGTCTGTCTTACACAGACTGGAAGGAGCTGTTTGCTTTTTCCCGGGCAGAAGGCGTGGCTCCGCCCCCTGTGTACGCCTTCCGGCGTTCCCAGCCCTCCACGAGGAAGCTGGGCTCACAAAACATGGCCGCCCCCATAGAAGAGACATAAGACTCCAAAAACATGGCGGCCGGCGTGACCTGAGGACATACATGCATTCGGTCTACGGCAAAATGGCGGCGGACCGCCGATATAGTCTTCCCAGCACATCCACCTGCACTCTGCTGAGAGGTGACATATGGATCTACAGAGATACACTGCACATAAGGTAGGATTATACCTCCTATGTTTGCTGTAATGTTACAGTCTGCTGGGTAGAGTGTTAGCTCTTGAACCAAGTCCACTTCCCACAAACACATGCTGTATTACAAGGGGGACTTGTAAGTGTCAGATATATACTGACCATATATGGAGGGGCCCATAATATATACTGCCTCATAAATGAGGAAAAAAGGGAACGTTTTACTCACCATACCGAACCGACAGGCACCCTCTCTTCATAATACCCTCTCCACCGAGGTGGGGGTTTGTGGACGCCTCGACTCTCTGGTCCTGGCGTCCAAGCGAGCTTTTAACTCGCAAAGTCAGTCCCTTTACTGGGACTCCGTCGCGGCCGACTCAGCGCACTGGTCTGCACGCGCTTTTAGGCAGAAACCGGGGTGACCACTGGATCTCACATCCAGCCCGTCCCCCGGCCCCGCATACTTACTTGAATATGTCGCGGCCGACCAAGCGCAATGCCTGGTCTGCACGCGCTCGTAGGCCGGCTGGGGTGACCACAAGTGTCGCCCAGTCCGGCATTTTTGCTTGAAGATCTCACAGGAAAAAAACACTGGAGAAAACTACCTAAAAAATGTCTTTTTCTTAAAGAAAAAAAAAAAGTCTTGCCAGGACCAAAAGATCCAAGCAAGGAACTTAGGTCCTTACTCCTGACTAGACAGAAAAAAACTGATTCCCTGTAGCAGAGAGAGGGAGGATATACCCTCAGGGACTGCCCCCTAGGGTGGAGCCAGAACGTTTTTGTCATTCTGCCTAGTCCTACTCCTGCGGAGACAACATAACCCAGCTCTTGAGAATCAAGAAGACTACGTCTGTCAATGAGCGATAGAGAAACTTTTTTTTTATTTTTGTAGCAAAAAATAATAAACCTTGTGGTGATCAAATACCACCAAAAGAAAGCTCTATTTTGGGGGAAAAAATGACATAAATTTGGTTTAGGTACAGTGTTGCATGACCGCGCAATTGTCATTTAAAATGCAACAGCGCTAAAAGCTGAAAATTGGCCTGGGCAGGAAGGGGGTGAAAGTGCCCTGTATTGAAGTGGTTAAAGCCTTCATCTAGACAATTTGAAAAATTCTACTCGATCCTCCACTCCATCATGCTCCAGTAGTAGACTGTAACTAACTTGGCGTCATTGCATGCAATACAAAGCTAGGGACCCTGCATGGGTCTTTATGATGTCAGGACCTTAGATCACTGAAACATGGGGGAGAAGATGCTGAGGGGACCACAGCAGAGGGTCAGGTAAGTAAATCTTCTTTTCTATTCACCCTAGAACTAAACAAGCAGTTAATCCTTGCAGTGCATGCGCAGCTCGCTGCAAAGATGAATTTTCTATTTTCTTGAAGCCCTGAGGTTTCATTTATTGCATTAAAGACATTGCGTGTCTCTTCTGCAATAAAGAGTCTATCTGTTCACAGTTTTTAAAAGCAGGACTTGATCTGCTTTAATATAAATCAAATTTCTTTAAGTGGAAATTTCATCTGCTGTTTAGGTATGTATTGGTTGGAATCCAAATATATTATTGATTGATGTCTCTGTCAATGCAACAAGGATTTAAAGCAATAAAATAATCTGAGAAATAGAAAAATATTTAATTTTTTTTTTTTCACAAGAGGGCACTGTTGTGGCATGCACAATGCATTTTTAGACATACAGTAGTAATTTTTGGAGTTAACCTTACGTATTATGTGATACAGTTTATGTAACACAGCTGCATACATCCCAACTTTTTGTTCATAGGTTGAACTGGATGGACTGATGTCTTTTTTCAACCTCACAAACTATGTAACTATGAATAAGGGACACCTATTACCAAAAGTATGTAGTCATATGACATACCCCATGCCCCCTTAAAGGAGAATTATACAAAAAAAAGTTTAGTTAAACCCACAAGTGTTTTTTTTACCACTACTATTCTTTTTTGTTTTTGGCTTTTTTTTTTTTTTATAAAAGCCCGTGGTGTGTGAACACACTCGAACTGTCACCCGGTGCATAAAAAAGTGCACACACACAAACGTGAAGAACACAAAAAGTGCACAGGGTGTGCGGAATGATCCTCCTCCGAAGAGGGTGGACCCTGACCTTGATCCCCTGGGGGGCAAGACTCCTGACAGGGACTGAGGTACTTCACTTTGGCTTGCCCATCCAAAATCAGGCAAACCCCATTCTCCAGGGGGACTGCCGAAACAGTCCACCCCAAGTACAAGGTGGGGCTCCCCCGAAGGGAGACCCCATGAGAGAGGGCGAACTAAGACAGAAGGCAATATCCGCCCCCTCCCAAGACTTTCAAGGTAGGCCTGAGGACCCACACCCTACTCATCAGTGAAAAAGTGAATATGAAAGTGACAAACTACAAATAAAAAAAACATACAAGAGGGGGAAAGGGGAAGTGGAGAAGTGCAGGATTGTGTCAAGGTGCGAAACCTTGACAGGCCCCTCGGCCAGGGATAAAAAATCCCTCTGGTCCTGGCCAAAAGGCCCGTCCCAAGAGGCAGGTGTGAAAAAAGTGTGTGTGGTGCAGTGACCAAGGTGCCAAAAACTCAAGGTGAGCTGCCCCTCACCAGTGAGAATTACGGCACCCCTGGGCTGCCACCCCAGGGGCACATACACCATGGGCTTCATTCGGTCTCGGCTTGTTTTTGGCTTTTGACACATACAAATGCAGCTATTTAGAAATTGGATGAAAGGTTTAGTACTGGGAAACACTTTTTGAAAGATAAAAGTGCATTTTATATACAACTAAATGAGGGACAAAATGAGGGACAAATGAGGAGGAAAGAGGGGCAGAGGGACTTTGTTCCAAATCAGGGACAGTCCCTCAAAATCAGGGACAGTTGGGAGCTATGCACAGGGCCATTGCTACCACTAGGCGAAACATGCGGTCTCCTAGGGTGCAGCCATGGCCCCTGGGAGGGAGGAGTTTGGGAAGCATTCGGTGGGAGAAGGAAGTGAGGGGTGCAGAAATTAGTTCCCGTTCCCCAAAAAACCCATCCACCTGCTCCTCTTCTCCCCCCCTCCTCTTATGGCTGCCCTGTCCTCTGCCCTGTGTGTTACTGTGTGCAGGTGACGGCTCGGAAAGTGCAGCTGTTCTATGTGGAGAGGATCCATGCCCCACACTGCTCCGTCCACTCCACCTCCAGCATGCCTGCCGCCTTCTCACACATGCCATGGGTATATGTGGAATTACACCTCAAAATACATTCTGCTGCTTCTCCTGAGTACGGGGATACCTAATGTGTGAGCCTTTTTGTCTAGCCGCGTACAGGATCCCAAAACCAATCACTGCCTTCAGGCTTTCAAAGGGAGTAAATTGCTAATTTCACTTCCTCACTGCCTATCACAGTTTCGGAAGTCATGAAATGCCAAGATAGCACCCCCCCCCCCCCCTCCAATGACCCCTTTTCGGAAAGTAGACACCCCAAGCTATTTGCTGAGAGGCATGTTGAGTATTTTGCAGATCTCGCTTCTTGTCACAAAGTTTTGAAAATTGAAGAAAAAAAAAACATTTTCCATTTCTTTCTTCGTTTTCCAAAACAAATGAGAGCTGCAAAATACTCAACATTCCCCTTAGCAAATACCCTGGGGTGTCTGTTGTGGAAATTTTATTAATATTTATGTGGACGTTTCCTTAGGATATATTTTTAGTTAAATTGCCATTATCTCTCCCAGTGTCAGTTTACCAGTAATCGCTATGCACAGCGAATATTGCTTTAACTGGCATTGAGGAAAGACCTGTAACTATGTAACTATGTAACCTGTAGATGTGGAAATCTTCCATTAAATGGAGACTGCACGCTACTTGTAGCCTGATCATCCCTATCGGCTGTGCCGTTCCGGATCTATGGCAGTGCAAGGAGAATTCCACCACACAAATGTATATCCGTCAACTGTTGCCCCGGTATTCACTGACGGAGATGTGTTTGTGCTATGGAACGCTTATCGTATTGATAATATCTGCCCTACCAGGATTAATAGCTGGCACCTTTCTGTCATATTTGATTCATATGATTGAAATACTGCTGCTATTGTCTTTTACAGATATAGTTAAGTCTCATTCACTGGAACAATAGCATGATCACTATCAAATATGGTTCTGTATGAACTATATTATATAGGATCCACTCTAACATGTTGTGATGGAAGTGCATGCACACGTATTAGCGGGGCAATGTTCATGAGATACACGCTAGTTCCATTGCATAGTGTTTGGCGGGCATTTTGTTCTACACGTGGGTCTCATTGTAGTAATAGTGCATGGTCATGCGTGCACCCAACAGTGGGAAACTCAGGCACGCGGCTCCGCTCGTTCATGAACATGCACTCCCCTTCCTTTTTTATTTCTGAATGTATGCATGTCTGTGATTGGTGGTCTTGAAGCCAATCCCCCTGTAACCCCCTTTTTGATCTATGGCTATAAATAAACCTGCTCTGTAAAGCAGAGATACATCAGTTTGCATCGAATTTACAGCGAGTGTCTAGCTGTTTCTTTCTTTGCCACCTAGCGTGCTGGGATTAACTTTATACAAAAGAGCTGTACATTGTTCTTTTAAGCACAAGGGATTAATGGCGCTTTCCAGCGCAGTGAATTCTTCAGCGCACCTAAGAGAATTTCTATATTCCAAACCCCATTCATTTCCACAACATGTCCACTTTCCGAAAACAGGTCAGATAGGGGGGGGGGGGGGGGTTTGCTATCTTGGCATTTCATGGCCTCCAAAACTGATAGGTAGTGAGGAGTGAAATCAACAATGTATGCCCTTAGAAAGCCTGAAGGCGGTGATTGGTTTTCAGGGTCCTGTACACGGTTAGGCTCCCAAAAAGTCTCACACATGTGGTATCTATGTACTCTATTACTTTTGGGGTGTAATTCCACATATACCCATGGCATGTGTGAGCAATACATCATTTAGTGACAACTTTGTGCAAAAAAACAAAAACAAAAAACAAATTGTAATTTTTCCAAAACTTGTGGCAAAATATTCCATGGACTCACCATGCCTCTCAGCAAATAGATTGGGGTGTCTACTTTCCAAAAAGGTGTCATTTGGGGGGGTTGGAACTGTCCTGGCATTTTATACCAAATATTAGAAGCTTATGCCACACATCACCCACTCTTCTAACCACTTGAAGACCAAGCCTTTTCTGACACTTTTTGTTTACGTAAAAAAAAAATTTTTTACTAGAAAATTACTTTGAACCCCCAAACATTTTATATATATATATATATATATTTTTTTTTTTAAAGCAGAGGCCTTACAAAATAAAATGATGGGTGTTTCAAATTATTTTGTAACATAGTATTTGCGCAGAGATTTTACAAACGCAACTTATTTGGGGAAAAAAACACTTTTTAAAATCTATTGCACAAAAACACAATATATTGCTCAATTGTTTGGTAAAATATATAAGATGATGTTATGCTGAGTACAAAGATACCAAACATGACATACTTTAAAATTGCGCACGCCTGTGCAACGGCGACAAACTATGTACATTTTAAAAGCCTTTACAGGTTAAGACTTTAGATTTACAGAGCAGGTCTACTGCTAGAAATACTGCCCTCGATCTGACGTTCGCGGTGATACCTCACATGCATGGTGCAACTGCTGTTTACATACGACACAATGCTTGCGTTCACCTTTGTGTGCAAACATAGAGGGACAGGGGTGCTTTAATTTTTTTTTTATTTTATTTTATTTTTACACCTTCCTTTTATTGTTATAAAAGGGAACATAAATATTATCCCCTATGATAGCAATAAAGCATCTGACCACCTTAAGCCCCCGTTCACATGCAGGCGACGCTACTTCGCACCGCGACCTCGGAGCGGCCGCCACGGACTTCGTAACATTGAAGTCTATGGCGGTCGCCTCCTGGTCGCCCCAAAGAAGCTCGGGACCCTTTTTCTAAGTCGGAGCGACTTGTGTCGCTCCTATTAGAACGGGTCCGCAGCTTCCCTATGGGAGGCGACCTACGCCTTAGTGTGAACGGGGGCTAAAGCATCTGACCACACCAAGATCAATGTGATAAGATGCTTTCCCAATTTCCCAATGGCGCTGTTTAGAACCAGCAAAACTGAAGTGCTAAAATGCTCGTAGCTTCCGGTATCTTAGGCCATAGAGAGCCATAGGCCATCGAGCCGTTCCGCACTCCAATCAGCTGTTTGGTCAGCTGACGGAACCACAGGCTGCATTCTCGGGTTACCTGGTGGGACAGGTGAGCCCAAGAAAACTGTGGAAGGTAGTGGGGGGTGTCATATTTGCTAATTAGCTTGTAGGATTGCTTTTACATGAAAGCCGACCACCTCATCCCGATATGACCACTCAAAGTCCAGGGATGTACCAGTACGTTGCTGGTCCTTGTTGGGCATATATATATATATATATATATATACTGTATATATAATGTTGCGTAGTTAGGTTGAAAAAAGACACAAGTCCATTTGGCTCAACCAATATAAAACAAAAAACTGTAAAGAAAACCCAACCATACAATCCCATATACACAATCCTATGCCCGCAGTTGATCCAGAGGAAGGCGAAAAACCCCAGCAAAGCATGATCCAATTTGCTACAGCAGGGGAAAAAAATTCCTTCCGGATCCCCCAAGAGGAAATCCGATATTCCTTGGATCAACTTTACCTATAAATATTAGTACCCAGTTATTTATACCTAGGAAAGAATCCAGGCTTATTTTTAAAGCAATCTAGTGAGCTAGCCAGAACCACCCCTGGAGGGAGTCTATACCACATTTTCGCAGCTCTTACTGTGAAGAAACCTTTCTGAATTTGAAGACGAAATCTCTTTTCCTCTAGACGTAAAGTGTCCCCTTGTCCTCTGTGATGACCTTAAATTGAATAACTCAACACCAAGTTCACTATATTGACCCCTTATGTATATATACATGTTAATCCTATCCCTCCTTAATCTCCTCTTCTCAAGAGGAAATTAATTCAGTTCCGTTAATCTTTCCTATATATAGTAAGTTTATTTTTTCATGAACAAAAAAAGAGAACCAAACAGATTCCTCCATTCACATTGATCGATATGGATGAAGAAATCACTGCCAGAAAGTGTGTGCTATCCCCAACATTAGACCTCCCAGCATCCACCCACTTCTAATAATGGGCATACATGCAATGAACTTTTATTTTTTTAAGCCTATGGGCTGAATGAAAAAAAAGAACAAACGGATTCCTCCATTCACATCGATCGATGTGGATGAAGAAAAAAATCTCTGCTAAGAAAAGTGTGAAAAAATATATGGTGAAGCATAGGCGAGATCCGCCCTCTGTGTCCAACCCATCCCCTATGCTTAGCCATATATGGTCTTTTTTTTTAACTGCGGTGGTGAAATCACCTCCTACAGCACTGTAATCATTGATTTAAGTATATGCTGAAAGCAAATGCTGCTGCTGTCAGGATAAACAGATCAGTGCTGCAGCTGATGGGTGTACTTGCAAAGCAAACAATGGTTAACAATAAAACATTACAATATAATAGTATACAGTACCGTAAAAAAGTAGAATGGCAGTATCTGCAAAGCAAACTATGGTTAACAATGAAAAACAATAATTCTAACACATTACAGTATAGCAGCAGTATATTATAAAGTACAGTAAAACAGTTAGAACAGAAAATTACCTCAATAAAACGACAACTATTTTTGGCTTTTTTATTTTTTATTTTCTTATTTTATTTTTTTATGGTTTTTATTTTCACACTTTTTTTGTAACTGTAAAAAACTTTAAACGTTCCAGGCTAGGGTCTTTTAAAATGCGATAGCCATCTAACATCTTTTGAGACCCTGTGTGAAAGTGTGCCCTAGACTGTGCCATGCTGTACCCAATACTAATACTCCACTAGTGTGTGGTAGCGACGGAAATAAATAGTCCCCGATGCAGAGACCAGGTTGGCCTATATCCACGTTTTCCACAGACACGACATTTTGTTTGTGGTTCCTCCTTCCCCCCTCTGCCTCCTTACCTCCTTACTCCTGTCTCCCTGACCCCCTATCTCTCTCCCTCCCTGACCCCCTATCTCTCTCTCCCCCTTACCCCCTCTCCTCTTTCTCACACTCCCTGACCTCCTCCCTATCTCTCCCTCCCTGACCCCCTCCTCCTCTCTATCTCCCTCCCTGACCCCCTATCTCTCTCCCTCCCTGACCCCCTATCTCTCTCTCTCCCTGACCCCCTATCTCTCTCTCTCCCTGACCCCCTTTCTCTCTCTCTCTATCCCTGACCCCCCCCTCTTTCTCTCTCTCTCCCCCTTACCCCCTCTCCTTTTTCTCACACTCCCTGACCCCCTCCCTATCTCTCCCTCCCTGACCCCCTCCTCCTCTCTCTCTCTCCCTCCCTGGCCCCCTATCTCCCTCCCTCCCTGACCCCCTATCTCTCTCTCTCTCCCTGACCCCCTTTCTCTCTCTATCTATCCCTGCCCCCCCCCCCTTTCTCTCTCTCTCCCCCTTACCCCCTCTCCTATTTCTCACACTCCCTGACCCCCTCCCTATCTCTCCCTCCCTTACAACCCTCTCTCTCTCTCTCCCTCCCTGACCCCCCCTCTCTCTCCCTGACCCCCCTTTTTCTTTCTCTCTTTCTGACCCCCTCCTCTCTCTCTCCCTGCCCCCTTCTCTCTCCCTGACCCCCCTCTCTCTCTATCACCCCCCTCTCTCTCTCTCTCTCTCTGACCCCCTCCTCTCCCTCTCCCTCCCTGACCCCCCTCTCTCTCTACCCCTCTGACCTCCCCTCTCTCTCTCACCCCTTCTCTCTCTCTCTTTTTCTCTCCCTGACCCCCCCACCCTCTCTCTCCTTCCTTGACCTCTCTCCCTGACTTCCTCTCCTCTCTCTCCTACTTCTTGACCCCCTCTCTTTCTCTCCCTACCTGATGTGTACTTCGCTGGGGTGGGTTACATGCTATGAAATGGTGAGGGATGGGTGACACGCAATGACATGGTGGGGGATGGGTGACAAGCAATGACATGGTTGGGGATGGGTGACACACAATGATGGCGTGGGGGATGGTTGACACGCTATGATGGGGTGGGGGATGGGTGACACGCTATGACATGGTAAAGGGTGGGTGACACGCAATGACAGGGTGAGGGATAAGTGACACACTATGACATGGTGTGGGATTGGTGACACACAATGACAGGGTGGGGGGATGGGTAATACGCTATGACAGCATGGGGATGGGTGACACGCAATGACATGGTGAGGGATGGGTGACACACTATGACATGGTGGGGGGTGGGTGACACAATGATGTGGGGGTTGGAGGAGAGGACACACAATGCTGGGTGGGGATGGTTTAAAAATAGAAATAAATTTGAAGTGAAATAATAAAAAAAAACTATGAAAACAAAATATGCCAGAAGTTATATGTTAAAATATAACTTTATTGAAAATGGCCATGCCTTGTTCCTAGCTATGCTGCTGTCACTGTCCCAGGGTACATTTATCTTGGAGCCAAGGAACAGAGGACTATTCATTACAGAGCTGCTGTCAATCTAGGGTGAACACATTTCCAAACTGCCATTCAGGGACAATTTTGGAAAGTACCGAGGGGTGAAAAGTCTCAGGGTCGACTGGGATTTCTGTCGGACGAATGGCTGGTGTTAGCACTTAAATCATCCCAACACCATCCTTATGGTGTCAGGATGATCAAATCATATTATTTCTATTACTACATTGTAAAATATAATGAAATATTTCAACTCCCCATAATGCAGAATCAGTGGGAACCCTGCGCTTGTCACTTGTCATCAGATTCTGTGTGCCACCATTGCCTGCCAAGAGATGCAGCGTGTCACTTGCCACCGTTGCCTGCCACCAGATGCATCTTGTCACTTGCCGCCGTTGCCTCCCACCAGATGCAGTGTGTCACTTGCCACCCATAGCCCACCTACACATGCAGGAAATTATGTGGTCCTGGGGGAGTTGGTGGTCCTGTGTGGCTGAAGCCCTCCCGATTCATACAAAAGTGAGATTGCAGAAGGGAATGCAGGGAGGATCCCCAGGGCAGATGATCACAAGGTCCTGTGGGACCTTGAGTGGTCCCTCTCAGACAGTCGGGCCACATGGGCAGGAAGAGGAGAAGTCAGGCAGCCGTAGTAGATCTGAGCCAGCAGCACACAGAAGAACAGATGATCACTCACAGAGACACCAGTCCCGGCCGGGCAGCTGCTGTCACTCTGAGTTCCTCTGCATGCTGCCGCACAGGGGTCCACGGGTGCCATAGAAGGAGGTGGGTGGAGATGGAGACACTGTCTGGACTGGAGAGAGTGAAGAAGATTACACTGACCAGCCCCTGTGCGCCGGAGAAGGAGGTGGTGCCGGTGGGTGGAGACAACAGTGCAGCACTAGGCATGGGCCTCACTCTGATAGTCTGTGATGTCACTGGTTATTAGGCGGCCCTAGCAACCAGTTCCCACAATGTAGTTAGCGGGGTGGCTGTGTCCCCTACTACATTCCGAGACACTGTATTGTCCAGGAAAGAAGGTGCCCGGGACCCAGGACAGAGATAGCAATTGCGAGACAGTCCGGGACACGTGGGCACCCTATGCCAATCATGTGAGACATGGGGAAGAGCAGAGGTGGGTCTAAAGTCCAGAGCTTCACATTCCCATGCCAATCAATGGACATTGGAGGCCGAGTTACAGCGAACTCCATGGCTGGGGGGGGGGGCTCCTGTGCTTGCGAGCCCAGCCAGTGTCTCCCCCGCAGGGATGTAGTCCTAGTGGTGGAAGCGCACATGCATGGGTGCCCCCTTGAGAACGGCGCTGCAGAGGGGGCACCCATCTGGGAGAAGAACAGTAAGTGGGGAAAACAGACCCCAAAAAACACATTTCCAAACTAAAACGAATTAAAAGGTTAGTGGATATATACTACACTCGTGGAAAGGAGTATACTTTTTTTTTTAAACGGGACAGTTTAGTATCAACATTGTTTTTGCGAACAGGTACTCAATACTGAACTGCATACTCTAGATAAGGTCTTACTAATACTTTGTACAGGGGAAAAATTATATCTCTCTTGACTCAACACCTCTTTTTATGCAAGAAAATATTCTGCTCACTCAGGAAGCAGTAGTTTAGCATTACATGCTGTTATTAAGTTCATGCCAGAACACCCAGATTCTTCTCTCTCAGCCCCTAGATTGTAGTATGAGGCATGTATGTTTTTAGTTCCAAAGTACAATACTTTGCATTTACCAACACAAAACCTAATTTGCTGTATACAGCCATGTGAAAACACACACATCTGATTGAAGTTGCTGACTTTTTTCAACACATTTGAACAAGATTTTTATTCTAACTGAGCCTACAGATAAAGCTGATATGCTTAAAAAAAATACATAAAATTGACATGGTGCATTCATCCTCACACTCTAAACCAGGGATCCTCAACTACGGCCCTCCAGCTGTTGTGGAACTACAAATCCCATGAGGCATTGTAAAACTCTGACATTCACAGACATGACTAGGCATGATGGGATCTGTAGTTCCTGGGCAGCTGGAGGGCCATTATTTGAAGACCCCTGCTCTAAACTAACAAAAAATGCAACTCACGGAAAAAGCACACTCCTATATTTACCATCATTTTCAGTCTATGAAAGTCTAGCAAATAAAATCATGTGCCAATCATTAGATCCTTCTTAGAGAGTATGCAGGTGGAACTAATTTTTTTTTTTTTTTAACCTTATATATTCAGGAGTCTGGGGTTTCTCTTTGCTATCAGGACTTGTGGGGTCCTTTTGCCGAAATCAAAACAGTTCTTCAAGGCCCTCCGAAAGAAGTTTGGCAGTGCCTAGGAGTCTGGCAAAATGTAATGGCTAATTGGGCCCAATTTGGACATTTTCACTTAGGGGTGTACTCACTTTTGTTGCCAGCGGTTTAGACAGTAATGGCTGTGTGTTGAGTTATTTTGAGGGGACAGAAAATTTACACTGTCATAAAAGCTGTACACTCACTACTTTACATTGTAGCAAAGTGTCATTTCTTCAGTGTTGTCGCATGAAAAGATATAATAAAATATTTACAAAAATGTGAGGGGTGTACTCACTTTTGTGAGGTACTGTGTGTATGTTTGTGTATATATATATATTTATTTATTTTAGCAACAGGCAGCATGGATTCACAGAAGACCAAAGTTGTCAAACAAATTTGATCAAATTTTGAGCAAGCAAACAAAATTTAGACAAAGGAGTGACTGGATATAAAATACTGTAGTATACATGGGCTTTACAAAAGCATTTGGCACCGTTCGCCACACACAGCTAACATGTAAATTCTAACAAGCTTAGAAAATGTAGCTTGTAAATTGAAAGACTATATTTAAAGAGTAGAGATTAATCATTCATTCTCTGGTCTATGGTTATTAGTGGTATACCATAAGGTTTAGTGTTAAGAGCCTTTTTAACAGTTGTAAATGTTCTAGAGTTTGGGATTAAAAATACCATTTCAGTGTTTGTAGAGGACACACGCTGTTTAGTGGAATAACAACCGTACAAGATGTCTTAAATTTACAAGCAAACCCTAGTGCATTCTCTGATTGGGTAACTTTGTCTCAAATAGTTTTTATTGAGTTTTCAAATAACAAAATACTTGCATTAAAAAGAGAAAAAAAAAAGAGATCAGTTACTTAGTAGAATAGTAAATCTGATCAACAAACATTAGAATGAAGATTACTTCTCATCAGAACATCGTATTCAAGAACAACACATAAGGAGAAACAGAACAGATTAGCAGAGCTCTAATATATTGAAAGTTGTGAACGGACACTACCCGCTTCGAACCATTCAAGGGGGGTTGTAGAAAGATTTCCAGAGGCGCCAATTAGATTCATATTTTTTCAGTGTGCCATCTCTGCATGCAATACATTTTTATATTATGCAATAACATTAATCTGTTTAAGGAGTTCACAAATGTGGTACTTCATTGGATTTCCATCTACAAAGGATTGCTGACCGTGCGGCGTATAATAATTGAGTGGCAACAGGTCTGGCCAGCAGTGGTAGGGAGGAGATGTTGATGCCGAGTATGGCCTGTTCCATATTCAGTTTTATCAAAATTCCAGTGATTCTGGAGATTGTTTTGAAAGTTTCTGCCCAGAAACTGTGGAGATGGCGGCAGTCCCAGACCATATGGAGCAGGGTCCCCACCTGTCCGCAGCCTCTCCAGCACAAGTTACATTGTGTTCTATAGAATTTTGAAACTATGTAAGGGGTAAAGTACCACCTCAGCATCAATTTCATCGTCATTTCCCAGTAATTCGAGCACCTAGAAAACTGAAGATTATTCCGTATTGCTTGTATCCATTGGCATTCAGAAAACGATTTCCCCAACTCTGATTCCCACTTGAGCAGAGGTGATGATTTACTGAAGGTCTGTTTAGAATTTAGTTTAGAATAAAGAAGTGAAATTCCCCCTTTTTTGGCCATCTGAGACTGCCAGAATTCCCATACATCCTCATCTACTACTACATGGGTACCTTTAATATTTTTACTAAACGAAGATATTTGGTAATATGTCAGAAATTCTTTCGACGGGATCTTATATTTCCTAATTATTGCGTTGGGAGTCATAATTTTATTCTGATCTAGTATTTGATGAACGTTTATTATCCTTTTCCGGATCCAGGAATCAATTAATATGTTGGGGATTCTGATTGGGTAACTTTGTGGCAAATGAGATTTAATGTTGAACTGAATTCATTCTCTCTTGAGAAGAGGCAATCAAGGGGGATATGATCACCATGTATAAATACAGAAGTGGTCTATATAGTGAACTTGGTACAGAGTTATTCATGGTAATGTCGTTACAAAGAACAATGGGGGTACTCTTTACATATGGAGGAAAAGAGATTTAACCTTCACATACGGAAAGGCTTCTTCAATGTAAGAGCTGTGATAATGCAGAAAGGACTACTTCTGGCCAGCTCAGTAGATTGTTTTACAAAATAAAACTGGATGCATTCCTAAATGCACAAAACCTAACTGAATAATACCATTTATAGAAAATAATGCCAGAGATTGTTGGGCCAGGGAATATTCAATTGCCTTCTGAGGGATCAGGAAATAATTTATTTTTCCTCCACTGGAGCAAAGTGGACTATGCTTTATAGGGTTTTCTTGACTTTCTCTGGATCAATTAAGCTAAAAATTCTGTAAATAGATGTTTTCAATGTATTCCATTTATTTTTTTCAACCTGAGTAATTATGTACCTTTGTAACATTAGCTTGCATTGGCTACAGAGAAGTGAAGTTTTATACATAATACAGTCCTTACATTTAAACAACTTTGGCATGTACAAAACCACAGTAAAACCTTGGATTTGGGAGTAACTTGATTTGAGAGTGCAAGACAAGCAAAATTTTAAATTACATTTTGACCTGATAAACAATGTTACGTCACGTCACAACTAGGTATAAATAAGAAGAGAGGCGCCTCTAAGTGTAGCAATATGGTTACATTTAACCACTTAAGTCCTGGAAGATTTTACCCCCTTCCTGACCAGGGGGTATTTTGCGATTCGGCACTGCGTGACTTTAACGGACAATTGCACGGTCGTGCGACGCTGTACCCAAATGAATGTCCTTTTTTCCCACAAACAGAGCTCTCTTTTGGTGGTATATGATCACCTGTGCAATTTTTTGATCATGCGCTATAAACAAAAAAAGAGCGACAATTTTGCAAAAATAACAATATTTTTCACATTTTTTTATATGAAATTCCCAAAAAGAATTTTAAAAATCAAATTTTTTTAACATTTTAGGTCAATTTGTTTTCTGCTACATATGTTTGGTAAAAAAAATTGCAATAAGCGTATTTTGATTGGTTTGCGCAAAATTTATTGCGTTTACTAACTAAGGGAAAGATTTTTGTCATTTATATTGTTATTTTTTTTAATGACTAATGGCGGCGATCTGCGATTTTTTTTTTTGCGGGACTGCGACATTGCGGCGGACAGATCGGATCCTTGACTGACATTTTTGACACTTTTGGGGGTACCAGTGACATTACTACAGTAATCCGTGCTATACATATGCACTGTTACTGTAAAAATTACACTGTCAGGGAAGGGGTTAACTTTATTTGAGAAGGAGGGGTTAAGTGTGTCCCTAGGGGCGTGCTTCTAACTGTGCAGGGATGTGGCTGTTTGTGTAACTACAGAGATATACGATCCTGCATAGCAGGACCGTATGATCTCTGCACTTACACAAGGGAGAATGACAGGCGGCTTTGTTTACATTAGCCGCCTGCCTTTCTCCCTCTGTAACGGACGATCGCGAGTGACCGGCGGACATTGGGTCCGCCGGTCACAAGCGTGGGGATCACAGTGAGCGAGCGGGGGCGGGAGCGCGGCTCTGGCAGCGCATGCTCGCCCCCTATTGGCTCACAGGAGAGTGATGTACCCATACATCACTTTGCCTGCACGGGGCTGACCGCCACAGTATATGTAATTGCGGCGGTCGGCAAGCGGTTAATGAAGGTACAACATTTAGAAACTCCTATGGTTGATGATTAAAACAGGCACATCTAAGTATGCAGGCATCTGGGGTAAAGCTGTCCACATAGACCATCCTCCGCACCACCATTGATTAATTGTGTGATCATAACAAAAGGCACATGAACAGCAGAATATTAGTAGTGTGTTTTTAATTTAATGTTTCTTCTTTGCAGGAACTCTGGATACTTGACAGGCACGTGTTCCAAATCCCAGCGTCTGCAGGGTTTCAGTTGTGAATTTCTGACAAGGAGAAATACACAGCATCACCAGCAGCTTTGCATCACCACCTGTTGTAAGACAGAAGAGTTGAATGCTAGAAACAAACTGTCCAAAAAGTATGTATAGTTTTTAACTCACAGAATTTTCTAGGGTATATCTTAAAATGAACCTTTCTGTAATTATGCAAATCTGTATGAATGATTTCCCGATATGTTGCAATAGACAGCAACATTATAATAACAATTTAAATAAAACAACTCAAGATTGTATCATTAAAATTAAGTGCTTGCGCTCCAGTGACTTTACCTACTTTCATTTACATAATAAAATGTAAAAAAAAAAAATTAAAGAATTGCATTTTACCATTTTACATGCTGTTTTCTGATATCTACAACACTGAAAAATCCTACATAATTCTCTTTGTCTATGAGGGAGCCAGGGGGAAATGTGTTTGCTATAGACGACCCTGTCTGTACTGTGCTGGCTCATTATCAGATGAAAAAAGGATTAAGAATAGCTGGCCATCTTCATTGTATATAAGAGGGAGAGGGAGAGTTCAGCCTGTCCTAGGTCTTTCTATTGGGACACACTGAAACTGGTTGAGCTAGATGGACTTTTTTCAACCTATGGTAACTATGTTTAGAAATGCATGCAGTCTGCCATGACATCTTCACCTAAGAAACATTGAAAAGGTTAGAAACACAGGTATGCTGTGTGACAGGGAACATATAAGAAATATATAATTGTTTTCTCATATTTGACTTAAAAATTGAAAATATACTTTAAAACTATGTAGCAATAGTTAGGGAATAAATTTAGAAGAGACAAAGCCAAACCTGGCTGGCTAAACCGTAGCGTTAAAAAACTTATTAGGGGAAAAAAATTGGCCTTCAAGAAATATAAATCAGAGGGCACAGTATCGGCCTTCCAGCAATACAAGGAGGAAAATAAGAAGTGTAAACACGAAATCAAGATGGCTAAAATCAACTTTGAGAGACAAATAGCGGAGGATAGTAAAAAAAACCCAAAGAAATTCTTTAAATATATCAACAGCAAAAAAACTAGGGCAGAGCATATTGCACACATAATTAACGATGATGGGAGGATGGTTACAGAGGACACTGAAAAAGCAACCGTGCTGAATTCTTTTTTCTCGTCAGTCTTTACGCAGGAAAAGGAAGGGTACACTGACCATGACTGTATGGTTAGTAGTAATACACAGGACTTGCCACTATGGCTAACAGAGGGGGAAATCAGGGAAAGACTGGATAAACTTAACACAAACAAATCACCAGGCCCGGATGGCGTACATCCGAGAGTGCTCAAGGAACTCAGTATGGTTATATCTAGACCACTGTTCCTGATCTTTGCTGACAGTATTAGGACAGGAGATGTACCAGGGGATTGGAGGAAGGCTAACGTGATTCCGATATTCAAAAAGGGCCAGAGACATATCCCGGGAAATTATAGGCCTGTCAGTCTGACATCAATAATATGTAAACTTTTGGAGGGGATGATAAGGGACTATATCGTAGAGTATGCTAAAGACAACAACATCATCAGTAGTAACCAGCACGGGTTTACAAATGGGCGTTCTTGTCAAACCAATCTCTTAGCATTCTACGAGGAAGTGAGCTGTGAGCTAGATAGGGGGAGACCAGTGGATGTGGTGTACTTGGATTTCGCTAAGGCGTTTGATACAGTTCCCCACAAGCGCTTAATTTATAAAATAAGGTCTGCAGGTATCGACAGCAGGGTTTGCTCTTGGATACGGAATTGGCTAAAAGGCCGTGTCCAAAGGGTAGTAATAAACAGCGCATACTCAGACTGGTCTGAGGTAGTAAGCGGGGTGCCCCAGGGCTCAGTCCTGGGACCAACCTTGTTCAATTTATTCATAAACAGCATTGAGGAAGGGATCAGTAGTTCGTTATCAGTTTTTGCAGATGACACAAAATTGGCCAGGGCAATAACTGCACAGCATGAAGCAGATATCCTACAGAATGACCTGGACAAAATTACGGAGTGGGCAACGACATGGCAAATGAGGTTTAATGTGGAGAAGTGTAAGGTTTTGCACTTGGGGACCAAAAACATAAAAACACAATACACGTTAGGAGGGGAACCCTTGGGGGAATCAAAAATGGAGAAAGATTTGGGAGTCTTAGTTGATGATAGATTAGGCAACAGCATGCAATGCCAAGCGGCAGCTTCCAAAGCCAACAGAATATTAGCATGCATAAAGAAAGGGATGTATTCCAGAGATAAGACTATAATCCTTCCACTTTATAAAACTCTGGTCCGACCGCATCTGGAGTATTCTGTCCAGTTCTGGTCGCCAGTCCTCAGGAGGGATGTGTTGGAGCTGGAGAAAGTCCAGAGAAGGGCAACTAAACTGATTAGGGGGTTGGAGGACCTTACCTATGAAGAGCGGCTGCAATCGCTCGATTTATTTTCCCTGGAGAAAAGACGTCTGAGAGGGGACATGATAGCAATTTATAAATATCTTAATGGGGATCTCAGCTTAGAAGAAAAGCTGTTCATTCGAAGGAATTGCATGAGGACTCGAGGACATACAATGCGATTAGAGGAGAAGCGTTTTAACCTCAGGCAACGTGGGGGGTTCTTTACTGTTAGGGCTACAAGATTGTGGAATTGTCTACCACAAGAGGTGGTTTCTGCGGGTAGTATGGTGACTTTCAAAAGACTCTTAGACTTACATCTCAAGGATCAGGAGATTGAGGGCTATGTTAGATGATTACAGTCACACACACCTACACAGGTTGAACTGGATGGACTATTGTCTTTATTCAACCTCGCCTACTATGTAACTATGTAGCAATTAAAGAGTAACGCAACTCCAAGGGGATTGTCCATATCAGACATTTGTTATTACAGCCAAAACATTGTAAATGCAATCTGGTTCCGCTCTCGGTGTCATCCGTGCCGACTGAATGCCACAGGGGCATTTCTAAGTAAAATTATGCCCAATGTCATAAAACTTGTTCCTGTTAGTCTAGGTAGTCAATTACACACCCCTGCCCTGAGCTCGGCATCATGAGGCCAAGGCTCATGATGGATACAGGATAATAGAAAAATGCCTCATGCTTTTGGATGCATTTGGATTTAATTTGTGATCAGTTTGAGATGTTTCTGAGTGTCATTTATTTGCCTTCACATGTGCATTGGAATTGCAGTTGACTTATTTCTAAGCTGCTGTACACCAGAAGCCGGGCTGTAACTGCAGTAGAGAAAGTGAGCTCACCAACATGGCTCTGCTGTCTGGCAGGGCTGTGTAAATCACTGCAATGGTTTCACAAAATTTGCAAATTGGCATTAATAGGTAAAACAGCTCCATCTTTGCTTATAGTACAGCTTTAGGAAATAGCATATTTATGAAATGGAGACACATATAGTTGGAGTGTGCCAGTTTTCTCTTTCTTCTTTCATATCCTATATATATATATATATATATATGCACAGGAGAGGAGTCATGAAGACTATGACGGCAAGCTATATGTGCAGGAGTGCTTGAGGGTATGATGGCTGCCAGTATGTGCAGAAGAAGAGTGCCAGATGGGAAGATGGCAGTCATTATGTCCACAAGAGAAGTGCCGGATGGTATGGCAGTGGGCTGTTTTCTGTAACCGATAACTGCAAGGGGTATGAGAATGGGGGGTATGAGAATGGGCAGTATGAGCTGGAGAAAAGTGTGGAGGTTATGGCAGCAGGAAGTATGTGCAGGAGAGGAGTGCCAGATGGTATGACAGTGGGCACTATGAACAGGCATGGAGTGAGGAGGGTATGACTGCAGCCAGTATGAGAAAGAGAAGAGCACCAGAGGGTATGACAGCAGGCAGGGTGTGCAGTGCAGGAGAGGAGTGATTAAGGGTTTGGCAGCAGGTAGTATGTGCAGGAGTGGAGTGATTAAAGGGCAGCAAGTAGTATGTGTAGGAGTGGAGTGATTAAAGGTTTGGCAGCAGGTAGTATGTGCAGAAGTGGAGTGATTAAGGGTTTGGCAGCAGGTAGTATGTGCAGGAGTGGAGTGATTAAAGGTTTGGCAGCAGGTAGTATGTGCAGAAGTGGAGTGATTAAGGGTTTGGCAGCAGGTAGTATGTGCAGGAGTGGAGTGATTAAGGGTTTGGCAGCAGGTATTATGTGCAGAAGTGGAGTGATTAAGGGTTTGGCAGCAGGTAGTATGTGCAGGAGTGGAGTGATTAAGGGTTTGGCAGCAGGTAGTATGTGCAGGAGTGGAGTGATTAAAGGTTTGGCAGCAGGTAGTATGTGCAGGAGAGGAGTGATTAAAGGTTTGGCAGCAGGTAGTATGTGCAGAAGTGGAGTGATTAAGGGTTTGGCAGCAGGTAGTATGTGCAGAAGTGGAGTGATTAAGGGTTTGGCAGCAGGTAGTATGTGCAGGAGAGGAGTGATTAAAGGTTTGGCAGCAGGTAGTATGTGCAGAAGTGGAGTGATTAAGGGTTTGGCAGCAGGTAGTATGTGCAGAAGTGGAGTGATTAAGGGTTTGGCAGCAGGTAGTATGTGCAGGAGTGGAGTGATTAAAGGATTGGCAGCAAGTAGTATGTGCAGGAGTGGAGTGATTAAAGGATTGGCAGCAGGTAGTATGTGCAGGAGAGGAGTGGTTTAACCCTCCTCTTATGTTAGAATTCCGTTACTATCCATTATGTTAGGGTCAGTTTTGACCCGTGTTTTAAATCAGCCATAAAATACCCTCTGAATAATTATTTATCATCAAATTTGTTTCTTACCTCTTGGTTACCTTGTTAGGCTTCTTTATCCTTGAAAAGATTGGTTTTAATATTTTTGGTGTGACCCCTAGACCTTTCTTTTGATAGCATACCTCTCATTATCAAATTTAAAAAATGGTAAAATAAAGTCAGCAACTCTGAAATGAATTTGTCCTATGTTTCTTCACTTTATTTAGAGAAGCAGACAAGCAGGAAAAGAGATAGGCCCCTCCCTAACTACAGCTCACAGGGTTGAGAGGGGATTGGCTGTCACTGTTACTAAGCAGAGAGAGTGTTTATGATTTCAGTTTTGGCACTTATTAGTGTCCTAAAATCCTATATTATAACTGGGTCAGAATTGACCCTAACACCATGAACGTCTTAATTTTCACCACAGTATTTTATAATTTAGTGAAAAGGATTATTTTTCTATTACATTGTTTAAATAGAGGTTCCTGACAAAGTAAAAAAATCTTGATGCAATAAACAAATTTATGTGATACTTATAGACATTCAAAACCTGAAAACGGGTCAGTTTTGACCCTAACACAAGAGGAGGGTTAAGGGTTTGGCAGCAAGTAGTATGTGCAGGAGTGGAGTGATTAAAGGTTTGGCAGCAGGTAGTATGTGCAGGAGTGGAGTGATTAAAGGTTTGGCAGCAGGTAGTATGTGCAGGAGAGGAGTGATTTAGCGTTTGGCAGCAGGTAGTATGTGCAGGAGTGGAGTGATTAAAGGATTGGCAGCAGGTAGTATGTGCAGGAGAGGAGTGATTAAGGGTTTGGCAGCAGGTAGTATGTGCAGGAGTGGAGTGATTAAGGGTTTGGCAGCAGGTAGTATGTGCAGGAGTGGAGTGATTAAAGGTTTGGCAGCAGGTAGTATGTGCAGGAGAGGAGTGATTAAGGGTTTGGCAGCAGGTAGTATGTGCAGGAGTGGAGTGAAGACATGAATAATGAAAGATTATCTGCAGGGTGTAGTCACTACTGTATAAACACTTTATGCTTGGGACCTGTCGGCATTGCAGGAAAAGGAGAAATACAATATCTCTTTAAACCAGAAAAAAAAAAACGATTGAAACTCCCCTGTACCATGAGCAGGGAAAAATCATCCTGTCCTTTGAGACTACTATATGCTAAGAACTCACAGGAAACACATGGCAAAAAAAATTGTTTTAATTCTCCATTCACAGCTTTGTGTTTTCCGGGAGTGTGAGCAGAAATGTTTGTTTCTCCATACTTTCCCAGAAATATACAAAAATGCGCATTGCACTTGCAGTACCATTATTTCTTAATGGTACCCACAAACGCCGCTATGAGATGCACATTTTTTCAAGTGACAAAATACGTGAAACATCCGCCAAAACTTTCATTACAAAAACACCCAAGGCTTACTGACAAAAAAGGTGCAGGAGCTACTTTGGCATGTTTGTTGCACGACAGCATAGGGCAGCCCATTCTCTTGAATGGCCTGACCAACGTGTGACAAATGTGAGAAAACCACGCACATAAAATGTGTTGCATATCCTTCACGGGAGCCTTTAAAGCAATTGTAAAGGCTTCATTATTTTTTTATTTATTTTTTTAAATAACAAACATGTTATACTTACCTGCTTTGTGCAATGACATTGCACAGAGAGACCCTTATCCTCCTCTTCTGGGGTCCACCGCTGGAGCTCTAGGCCCCTCCTCTTTTTTGCGCTCCACCATAGGAAGCCACTTTCTATGTTGGCACACCTGCAGGCCCGCTCCGGGAGCCGGGCTGTGTGCGTCTATAGACACACACACACACACAGGGTGGCTCAGCCCCCCCCCCCCCACACTCCCTCCTCAATGGATTTGATTGACAGCAGCCAATGGCTCCTGCTGTTGCTTCTGTGCCTGTGTAAATAGAAAGAGAGAGAGCAGACAGAGCTGGATTGATATAGGAGCCAGGTAAGTATAGGGTGATGAGGGGGCAATACACTTATTGGGACATTTTTACCTTATAGCAGGGAATGCGTTAGGGAACAAATGCCTTGAAAGAAGTGGTTCTAAGGCAAGACATTTCAAAATGCCTACATCAACATCTCCTGCATTTATACACACAATTATACAAGGAAATGCACTCACCAATAGAATCCTGTAGCAAGTGTGTAAGTTTGCTGTTACGATAAGGAATGTGAGTGCGATGTTCTGCTAGGGCTCCCAGTACGTCTGACAGAGCAGATAGGCTCCGATTAATAAATGAAGCCTCTCTCAATGCTGCTCCCTGTACGCCAGACATACCTAATAAATAAATTAAAAAATATCCGGTTGTCATGTTGCCACTTCTTTTTTAGGACTAGGTTAGAAAAATGCATTTTTTAAAATTAAAAACAGCTGAAAAACGATTATTTTTTCAAAAGTTAAAGTATATCTAAACCATACCCTATTTCAGAAACCAAACCATGATGGGACATAATAGAACTCTATGGTAAAGAGCAGCTAACCAGCACAAAAAACGTGTGTACACTGTGCTGCAGTCAGAGATCAGCAGGGACAGTGTGAAAGCGCCATAAACATTATTGTTACATTGCTTTTACTGTTTTACTCCTCTGCAGATTAAAGAGATGAACAGCGATTTGCATATGATGTGGTTGTTGTTTTTTTTGTTATAGATTGCATAGAAAATATCAGCAAAAAACTCTTGCTTGTCCCCCAAAAAAATAGATATATCGTGTCATTAAAAGCAGAACTTTCGTTTTTTTTTTTTTTTTAATTGCTAGGAGATAAACGTTTTAGTTGAAGAGACTTTGAAACCCCTTTCCTGCTAAAAATAAACACTTTCTCCTAGCACTAGGCCATATATTATACAATTTTCTTGTATAGTACAATTTTCCTTTAGATTTACCTAAATACTGTCCTTTGTATGCAATCAGGCAGGCCCTTACACTACACAGTTGAAGGTAAGTCTAAAGGAAATTGAAGAAGAAAGTTGTATAATGTATAGCCAGCCTAAGTTTGCAATTGTGTGCTTTCACACTGCACTTTGGCCACAGCATGGGTACAGCGCAGTGCATCTGCTGTTTTGATGCAGGTCAATTGTGCCTTCCCATAGAGTTCTATTATGCCCCACAGTTTTGGTGTGCATTTAGAAAATGCATTATAATAATATTATCAGACATGGGAGTATGTCACACATGTGCAAGTCTCAAGTTTTAACCTTCAAGTCTCAAGCAAGTCCCAAGTTACTGTGGCGAAAAGCAAGCAAGTCAAGTCGAGTCCCTGCTAGAAGTCAAGCAAGTCAAGTCATTTATTTTGGTCAAGTCACAAATCAAGTCAAAATACTGATCTACCCCAATTTTCACCTTTAAATCAGTTAAAAGTCAGTGGTCAGGAAAGGTTTTGTTTTATTTCCAACATTAACAAAACTGCTTAGTGCTTTTTTCTTGGCATATTAAAGAAACACTTTGAATGCCCAAACAGTTCAAAATCCTCGTCCAGTCATGTTTCAACACCACAGTCACTAAAAACATGTTGAGTATTTCCATTGTTAAACAGCCAGTATCCTAAAAATCAGAACACACTGACAAGTGACTGTGGTGTCAGAAACATAACAGGCACATTCATTTTGCTTTAAACACATCTTGAGAAAATGCAAATATTGAATAACTTAACCGGTTGCCGACCGCCGCACGACTATATACTGCGGAGGTCAGCCCCGGCCAGGCAGAGTGACGTATGGGTACGTCACTCGCCTGTCACTGACTTGAGAGCCAATTGCGGGCGCGCGCCCGCCACGGCTCGTTCACTGACAAGTCAGTGCGTGTGACCGGCTGACCCGATGTCCGCCGGTCACACTACGATCGCTCCAGTGAAGGGAGAAAGGCGGAGCGGCTTATGTAAACAAGCTGCCTGTCATTCTCCCTGGTGTAAAAATGAAGATCAGACGGTTCTACTATGTAGGACCGTTGATCTTTGTTTTTACACCAATAGCCATGTCCCTATACAGTTAGAATCACGCCCCTAGGACACACTTAACCCCTCCCTCTCCAATACAGTTAACCCCTTCCCTGCCAGTGTCATTTTTGCAGTAACAGTGCATATGTATAGCACTGATTACTGCAGTAATGTCACTGGTAACCCCAAAAGTGTCAAAAATGTCAGTCAAGGGTCCGATCTGTCCGCCGCAATGTAGCAGTACCGAAAAAAAATCGCAGATCGCCGCCATTACGCGTTAAAAAAAACACCAAAAATGACAAAAATCTTTCCCTTTGTTAGTAAACGCGATAACTTTTGCGCAAACCAATCAAAATACGCTTTTTGCGATTTTTTTTTACCAAACATATGTAGCATAAAACAAATTGACCGAAAATGTTAAAAAATTTTGATTTTTACATTTTTTTTTGGGGAATTTCATATAAAAAATGTGAAAAATATTGTTATTTTTGCAAAATTGACGCTCTTTTTTTGTTTATAGCGCATGATCAAAAAATCGCACAGGTGATCAAATACCACCAAAAGAAAGCTCTGTTTGTGGGGAAAAAAAGGACGTCAAATTCGTTTAGGTACAGCGTCGCACGACCGCGCAATTGTCCGTTAAAGTCACGCAGTAAAGAATCGCAAAAAACCCCCTGGTCTTTTAGCAGCCAAATCCTCCGGGGCTTAAGTGGTTAAAAAAGTAAAGTCATTTCGAGTCATATGTCTCAAGTCAAAGTCAAGTCTCAAGTCATGAATACCAAGTCAAAGTCAAGTCGAGTCTTTTATTAATTTTAATCAAGCAAGTCTCAAGTCCTCAAACTGGTGACTTAAGTCTAGTCATGTGACTCAAGTCCCCCACCTCTGATGAATAGCAAGTCAAAGTCAAGTCGAGTCTTTTTTTAATTTTAGTCAAGCAAGTCTCAAGTTCTCAAAGTGATGACTTAAGTCTGACTTAAGTCAAGTCATGTGACTCAAGTCCCCCACCTCTGAATATTATAGAACTCTATGGAAAAGCACCACTAACCCGAATGAAAACTGTGGGTACACTCCACTGCTGCCAAATCACAATGGATCAGTGTGAAGTTGCCCTAAGAAGCTCGATTTCAGCCAGCAGCAGCTGCAGCCACTGTTGTGATGAAGAGCAAGTCCCATCTGTCATTGGTGTCATTGAGGGAGAAGGACATGGGTAAAAAAGGGGGAGGGGTATGTTTGTATATTAAGAACAGTATACAGGTAAATATGAGGGATGATATTAATAATGGAGCTATGGACGAAGCAGAATCCCTATGGGTAGAGCTTCAAAGGGAAGGCACGGTGGGGAAGGTAATATTGGGCGTATGCTATAGGCCCCCAAACCAGAGGGAGGAGGGTGAGGTGGACCTCATGTTACAGATAGGATTGGCAGCAAGGATGGGAAATGTCATTATAATGGGGGACTTTAATTATCCTGATATAGACTGGGCAGAAGGAACCGCGCATTCAGCCAAGGCTCGACAGTTCCTAAATGTTTTGCAGGACAATTTCATGGGTCAGATGGTGAATGCACCGACAAGAAACAATGCGGTACTTGACCTACTGATTACCAACAATACAGACCTGCTCACGGATATAGAAATACGGGACAACTTAGGGAACAGTGACCATAGGTCAATTGGTTTCAGTATTAATTACAGTAATAGGAAGCACAAGGGTAATATAAGGACACTGAATTTCAAAAGAGCCAATTTCCCTAAACTGCGCTCGCTGCTAGAAAATATCAAATGGGATAGAACACTGGGAACAAAGAACACAGAGGAAAAATGGGAGTGCTTCAAGAGCATACTTAACAAGGGGGTGGGCCAGTGCATTCCACAGGGAAATAAATTTAAAAGAGCAAAACTAAACCCTGGGTGGCTAAACTCCAACATAAAAATGTATATTAGAGCTAAAGAAAAGGCCTTCAAAAAATACAAGACTGAGGGGTCATTGGCAGCATTTAAGCATTACAAAGAGTGTAATAAGAAATGTAAAGATGAAATCAGGGCGGCTAAAATAGAACACGAGAGACATATAGCGGAGGAGAGTAAAAAGAACCCCAAGAAGTTCTTTAAGTATATAAACAGTAAGAAAGCGAGGCCAGAACACATTGGCCCCATAAAAGATGATAAAGGAAAAATGGCCACTGAGGACAGAGAAAAGGCGGAAGTGTTAAATAATTTCTTTTCTTCAGTCTTCACAAAGGAATCGGGGGGCTACACGAACCCCGCTTGTAAGGCCGAACTAAATAATACACCTCAGGAAGTGCCGCCATGGCTAACAGAGGATAGACTTAGAGCTAAACTAGAGAAACTTAACATAAATAAATCCCCGGGACCGGATGGCTTGCACCCAAGGGTTCTTAATGAGCTCAGCCAGGTGATTGCCAGACCATTATTCTTGATCTTTAAGGATAGTTTACAGACAGGTATGGTGCCAGCTGATTGGAAAAAAGCCAACGTGGTACCAATATTTAACCGGTTGCCGACCGCCGCACGACTATATACTGCGGCGGTCAGCCCCGGCCAGGCAGAGTGACGTATCGGTACGTCACTCGCCTGTCACTGACTTGCGAGCCTATAGCGAGCGGGCGCGCGCCCGCCGAGGCGCGCGCCCGCCGCGGCTCGTTCACAGGCAAGTCAGTGCGTGTGACCGGCGGACTCGATGTCCGCCGGCCACACTACGATCGCTCCTGTGAAGGGAGAAAGACAGAGCAGCTTGTGTAAACAAGCTGCCTGTCAGTTCTCCCTGTGTAAAAGTAAAGATCTGACCGTTCTACTATGTAGAACGGTTGATCTTTGCTTTTACACCAATAGCAATGTCCCTACACAGTAGAAAGCACGCCCCTAGGACACACTTAACCCCTCCCTTCCCAATAAAGTTAACCCCTTCCCTGCCAGTGTCATTTTTGCAGTAACAGTGCATATGTATAGCACTGATTACTGCAGTAATGTCACTGGTAACCCCAAAAGTGTCAAAAATGTCAGTCAAGGGTCCGATCTGTCCGCCGCAATGTCGCAGTACCGAAAAAAAAATCGCAGATCGCCGCCATTACGCGTTAAAAAAAAAAACACCAAAAATGACAAAAATCTTTCTCTTTGTTAGTAAACGCGATAACTTTTGCGCAAACCAATCAAAATACGCTTTTTGCGATTTTTTTTACCAAACATAGGTAGCATAAAACAAATTGGCCGAAAAATGTTAAAAAATTTTGATTTTTACTTTTTTTTTTGGGGAATTTCATATAAAAAAATGTGAAAAATATTGTTATTTTTGCAAAATTTACGCTCTTTTTTTGTTTATAGCGCGTGATCAAAAAATCGCACAGGTGATCAAATACCACCAAAAGAAAGCTCTGTTTGTGGGAAAAAAAGGACGTCAAATTCGTTTAGGTACAGCGTCGCACGACCGCGCAATTGTCCGTTAAAGTCACGCAGTAAAAAATCGCAAAAAAACCCCTGGTCCTTTAGCAGCCAAATCCTCCGGGGCTTAAGTGGTTAAAAAGGGGCCGAGATATATCCCGGGTAACTATAGGCCGGTCAGCCTAACATCAGTAGTCTGCAAAATTTTGGAGGGGATGATAAGGGACCACATACAAGACTTTAGTAATGAAAACGGTATTATAAGTAGTAATCAGCATGGATTCATGAAAAATCGTTCATGCCAAACCAATCTATTAACCTTCTACGATGAAGTGAGCTGCCACTTAGATAAAGGTAAGCCTGTGGATGTGGTGTATCTGGACTTTGCAAAGGCCTTTGACACCGTTCCCCACAAACGCTTACTGTACAAACTAAGGAAGGTAGGTATGGATCATAAGGTGAGTACCTGGATAGAGAACTGGCTCCAGGGGAGAGTCCAGAGGGTGGTGATTAATGGGGAGTACTCTGATTGGGCGGGTGTGGAAAGTGGGGTCCCCCAGGGTTCTGTCCTGGGACCAATCCTGTTTAATTTATTCATAAATGATCTAGAGGAGGGGATATCTAGTACAATCTCAGTATTTGCAGATGATACTAAATTAGGCATGCCAATATCTTCTATGCAGGATGTGGAAATCTTGCAAGCAGACCTGAACAAAATAACGGGGTGGGCAACTACATGGCAGATGAGATTTAATGTAGAAAAATGTAAAGTAATGCACTTGGGGGCCAGAAACCAGAAAGCAAGCTACTCACTAGGGGGGGAACCTCTGGGTGAGTCTAGGATGGAAAGGGACCTGGGGGTACTGGTAGACAACAGGCTTGGAAGTGGCATGCAATGCCAAGCCGCTGCAAGCAAAGCCAACAGAATACTGGGTTGTATAAAAAAGGGGATTCACTCCAGAAATAAAGAGATTATTCTCCCACTCTACAAAACTCTGGTCCGGCCACATCTGGAGTATGCTGTCCAGTTCTGGGCACCGGTCCTCAGGAAGGATGTGCTGGAACTGGAGAAAGTCCAGAGAAGGGCAACAAAAATAATTAGGGGAATGGAGGACATCAGCTATGAGGAAAGACTACAAGCACTGAACTTATTCTCTCTGGAGAAGAGACGATTGAGGGGGGATATGATATCAATGTACAAATACTGTACTGGCGACCCTAGCATAAGGAACAAACTATTCAGAGAAAGGAGATACAATAAGACACGTGGCCACTCACTAAAACTTGAGGAAAGGCGGTTTAACCTTAAAGTGCGTAAGGGGTTCTTCACTGTAAGAGCGGTAAGGATGTGGAATTCTCTTCCGCAAGCAGTCGTATCAGTGGGGAACATTGATAGTTTCAAAAAACTATTGGATGGACACCTTAAAGCAGTGGCGGAGCCAGAGGGTTAGCTGGGGTGGCAATTGACACCCCAGAAGAAGTCATTGCCACCCCTGTTGCCACCCCAATCCTGGGTGGGTGCATGGCAGCGGAAGAATCACACAGGGGATCGCCGTGCGGTATGGCCGGGAGCTGCGGGGGGAGGAGGGAGGCGGAAGGAGAGCAGTTAGACAGGAAGACCGGACAATCGTCCTGTGTCTTACTTTGTGTCCTCCCAACTCTCCGTGATCATGTCATGAGGGAGCAGTGGCGTCGGCAGGGGGGGCTGCTAATTCAGCCCCGAGTGTCAGTGTGCCCCCAAAAAGCCCTGCCCCGGGTCTCCTGTGGATCGTAGCCCCCGAGTGTCAAATATGCCATTGCTTGCTCCGGCTCCTTCCTTCGGCTCTCAGCTGAGCAGCGCTGCAGCCAGAAGAAGACGGAGGGGGTGGAGGCGGAGCCAATGCTAGCCTAGGCGGCAAGGAGAGGAATTTGAAATCCTCCTCCGCTCCGAGAACCTCTTCTGCTGTCACATGACAGGAGGAGGAAATTCCTCTCCTTGCCGCCTAGGCTAGCATTGGCTCCGCCTCCACCCCAAGAATGTGAGTGCCCGACTGCCCGAGGGGGGTGGAGGAAGAGGAATGTGAGTGCCGGAGGGGGGGGGGGGAAGAGGAATGCGAGTGCCCGAGGGGGGGGGGAAGAGGAATGCGAGTGCCCGAGGTGGGGGGGAGGAAGAAGGTGAGTGCCTGAGGGGGGGAGGAAGAAGGTGAGTGCCCGAGGGGGGGGGAGAATTAGGTGAGTGCCCGAGGGGGGGGAGAATTAGGTGAGTGCCTGAGGGGGGGGGAGGAAGAAGGTGAGTGCCCAAGGGGGGGGGAGGAATTAGGTGAGTGCCTGAGGGGGGGGAGGAAGAAGGTGAGTGCCCAAGGGGGGGGGAGGAAGAAGGTGAGTGCCCGAGGGGGGGGGGGGAGGAAGAAGGTGAGTGCCCGAGGGGGGGGGACGAAGAAGGTGAGTGCCCGAGGGGGGGGGGGGAAGAAGGTGAGTGCCCGAGGGGGGGGGGGACGAAGAAGGTGAGTGCCCGAGGGGGGGGGAGGAAGAAGGTGAGTGCCCGAGGGGGGGGAGGAAGAAGGTAAGTGCCAGAGGGGGGGGGGGAAGAAGGTGAGTGCCCGAGGGGGGGGGAGGAAGAAGGTGAGTGCTTGAGCAAGTCTCCCTGTGTGAATGGATAGGAGGGGCATCCTTGGAATCCATCCACAGTGGCGGCCGGTGTACAGAGGGCGCAGGGGCGCCGCCCCCCCATCCATGCGTCCGGCCTCCTAATCTGCATGCAGAGGCGCTGGACGCATGGAGTTCAATGGGATTTTTTCTTTTTTTTTGCATCACCTGATTAGAGCCAGAGGCTCAAATAGGGCGATGCAAAGGGTGGACCCGGGGTGCAGAGCAGTGCGTCCCGAGCCCACCCATTGCGTGACAATAGCGAATGAAAATTCGCTATTGTCACACCGATCCTGGCCAATCAGGAAGCGCGTCCGATACGCGCTTCTTGATTGGCCGCAAGGCAAACCCCTTGCCATTAGCCGAGGAGGAGGCGGAAGGACTCGTGGAGAAGCGCCGCCGGTCACCGGGACTCAGAAGAAGCCGCCTGCCGCCGCTGCTGCTGGAAGGACTCGTGGAGACGCGCCGCCGGTCACTGAGACTGAGAAGAAGCCGCCCGCCGCTGCTGCTGCTCCAGGTAGGTAAGGGGGCACACACACTGATCTCTGCATTGGGGGCATGTATGCTGATCACTGCATTGGGGGCACGTACGCTTATCTCTGCATTGGGGGAATGGTATGCTGGTCACTGCATTGGGGGAATGGTATGCTGGTCACTGCATTGGGGGAATGGTATGCTGGTCACTGCATTGGGGGGATGTATGCTGGTCACTGCATTGGGGGAATGGTATGCTGGTCACTGCATTGGGGGAATGGTATGCTGGTCACTGCATTGGGGGAATGGTATGCTGGTCACTGCATTGGGGGAATGGTATGCTGGTCACTGCATTGGGGGGATGTATGTTGGTCACTGCATTGGGGGCACGTACGCTGATCTCTGCATTGGGGGCATGGTATGCTGGTCACTGCATTGGGGGCATGGTATGCTGGTCACTGCATTGGGGGCATGGTATGCTGGTCACTGCATTGGGGGGATGGTATGCTGGTCACTGCATTGGGGGGATGGTATGCTGGTCACTGCATTGAAGGGGGCATGTACGCTGATCTCTGCATTGAAGGGGGCATGTACGCTGATCTCTGCATTGGGGGAATGGTATGCTGGTCACTGCATTGGGGGAATGGTATGCTGGTCACTGCATTGGGGGGATGTATGCTGGTCACTGCATTGGGGGCACGTACGCTGATCTCTGCATTGGGGGCATGGTATGCTGGTCACTGCATTGGGGGCATGGTATGCTGGTCACTGCATTGGGGGCATGGTATGCTGGTCACTGCATTGGGGGGATGGTATACTGGTCACTGCATTGAAGGGGGCATGTACGCTGATCTCTGCATTGAAGGGGGCATGTACGCTGATCTCTGCATTGGGGGAATGGTATGCTGGTCACTGCATTGAAGGGGGCATGTACGCTGGTCACTGTGCATTGAAAGGGGGCACACTATACCTTAATTACTGAAGGCCCCTTTCTCACTTTTGCGACCTCAAAGTCACGCAATTTTTTATTATTTTTAGCAGAGTGGCAGATTTGTATGGGGCTAATAACACGTAGAGGGGTTCCAGTTGTGATCTAGACTTTGAGTTGCCTGTTTTTACCATCCCCTGACCGCTCAGAAAAAAGTCTTAAATGGGCAAAATTATCTGAAAAAACTGACCCTTTAACTACTTCAGCTCCCCCTTAATGACCAGACCATTTTCTGCGATACGGCACTGCATTGCTTTAACTGACAATTGTGAGGTCGTGCGACGCTGTACCCAAATACAACTGATGTATTTTTTTCCCCACAAATAGAGCTTTCTTTTGGTGATATTTGATCACCTCTGCAGTTTTTATATTTTGCGCTATAAACATAAAATTAGCAACAAATCCTTTTTACTTTCTGCTATAAAACATTCCCAATGAAAAAAATCAAATTTTTTCATAAATTTAGGCTAATATGTATTCTGCCACATATTTTTTGTAAAAAATCCTAAGGGTATTTTGATTGGTTTGCAAAAAAGTTATTACATCTACAAACTATGGAACTTTTTATTTTTTAATTGTTTTTACTAGTAATGGCAGCGATCAGCGATTATTAGAGGGACTGCGACATTGCGGTGGACAAATCTGACACTAAATAACACTTTGTATATTGACCCCCCAAAATAATACCTTGCCACCCCTTTGCCACCCCTGTTTTAAAAGTCTAGCTCCGCCACTGCCTTAAAGACCACAACATACAGGGGTATACAATGTACGGTTAAAAGCAAACACACACACACATCATAGGTTGAACTGGATGGACTGATGTCTTTTTTCAGCCTCACTAACTATGTAACTATGTAACTATGTAACATGGCATGTGACGTCGATAAGACGAAAGTAATTATAGAAATGTGCTGTAGTTAAGGTTCTTTTATGATATATTTATTCTAACTGCAACAGGACACATGTGTGAGTGATACATAATATGTTTTACATTCTATTGTAAAAAAAATGATAACACATACCTACACATTCACTTCCAGCTAAGTCAACCAACTGCAGTTTTGTTTTGACTGGTTTGTGTTTTTGACTGTTGAATGTACCTAGAAAAAAGAAGGTGTTAACTAAAACTGAATAAGTTCTTTAACCGCTCAAGAACAGGAATAAACATTAAATTGACGTAAGCAGCGCAAAGGGCCCATTCGCTCCAACCTGCGTTCCACGTCTACCAGCCCATGGACTTCCGGTTTCGATCTACTTCCAGACACCATTTGGCATACCATTCACAGTGAACCGGCCTAAGGACTCAGGACTTAGCCTCTCGGACACGCTACTTGTGGGAGATTTACCTCTGCTTAAAGAGATGTGGAAAGATGGACTTGACTTGACAGTAAGACTGGGGATACAGCAAAGGTAGGAGAATGGTCAGGCCTGGAAGACGGGTGAGTCCCCCCATGATACCCTGGACCTAATATACCAATACTCTGATACCCCATGCTGTGCCACATCAACCCCCTGTGACTGCATTGAGGTTAGTCTATCTAGTGTCCGACTGACTGGAACTACCAGCTACAATTGGGACTTATTATCAACAATGAAAAAAACACTTTTTTTCTGCATCTTGAAAAGGGTAGGCCACGGATTAACAAGACTTTGCTTCTTACTCCAGTGGTTCATCTAAATCGCCATTGTGGCTATGCTCCACTAGTGGAATTTAGTTCCCTATGACCAGCCTTTGAATTGACACCACCTAGACATATGTTCCTGTTAAGAGATTTAGACATGGCTGGATCTCACTTTGCACTTGTTTTGAGTCTGTGCTTCTATCAAGCCTAGGCTTGAACCCTATGGGAGTCATTCCTGGACATTTTTACAATCTACAGCACCGGCCATGAATATCCTATAGTGCTATGAGATTATTTGAGTGGAATGCGAGAGTGTGTGCATGGGGCCCGTTTTATGTGCTTGTCTAGACAACGGTATTTTTGTGTTTTCCACTGGGTGTTTTACATTTTTGTAATCTATACTTTATGCCAGTACGTGAATCAAAATTGTTGCATTATATACCAATGATGGTCTTCTGTTACAATTTTTCCTTTGGAGTACCCCCCATTTGGGGGATCTCATGTATTACATTCAAACCCATTTTTTGTGATTCGGCACTGCGTTATTTTAACTGACAATTGCGAGGTCAAGCGACCCTGTACCCAAAAAAAAAAGATGTCTTTTTTTTTTGGTGTTTGATCACCTCTGCGATTTTTATTTTTTGTGCTATAAAAAAAAAAAAAAAAAGAGCAACAATTCTGATAAAAAAAAAAATATATATTTTTTACTTTCTGCTATATAACATTCCCAATAATAAAAAAAAAAAATTAAAATCAAATGTTTTCATCATTTTAGGCCAATTTGTATTTTTGGTAAAAAAAAGTCCCAATAAGCATATCTTGATTGGTTTGCGCAAAAGCTATCGCATCTACAAACTAGGGGAAAGATTTATGTAATTTTTATTTATTTATTTTTTTATTAGTAATGGCGACGATCGTCGATTTTTAGCGGGACTGTGACATTACGGCAGACAGATCAGACACCTAATTGACGCAAAAACCTCCATGGTTGCTACTAGCAGGTGTATGAGTGTATTGCAGACACCTAATTGACATTTTTGACACTTTTGAGGGGACCAGTGACATTACTACAGTAATCAGTGCTAAAAATATGCACTGTTACTGTACTAATGACACTGACAGGGAAGGGGTTAACACCAGGGGTGATCAAAGGGTTAAATGTTTGCCTAGGGGGTATTTTCTAATTGTCGGGGGATTGGCTTATGGAATCAACACAGAGACCTGTGTTCCTAAATGTGAGGAACTCAGGAACCCTGTGTTAATTGCTGATAGAACAACGGTCTGCTGTGTTTACAACAGCAGACCGCCGTTCTGTCTCCACGGGAAGCGATCACGTGTGCCCGGCGACAATCGTGGCCACCGGCCCCGCATAAAAGCTTCCCCACTGGCGAATGGGGGCGCAAAGCGACGTACGGGTATGTACGGGATATCTGCGGCGGCTGGTTGGCAAATGGTTAAGCCAAAAGGTGAATAAATCTTTTTTTTTCTTCTTAGAGTATTTTGAAGGCTCCCTGCATTACATTTTTATCTGTGAAAAAAATGTTTTCATTATCTAAAATGACAAACATTTATATTTAAAGCTGTAGAAGTTCAAAAAAGATTTAAAATATTCCTAAAATATAGTAAAGATTCTGCAAACCAAATAGTTTCTTTTGGCCCCTGCTGGTCTTGCATGTGGTTATACCCTAGATATGTACGCTGAGGGTCTCGCAACACATTTTTGATATATAACGATTAGGATACATTTCATTAACCATTCACTGACCTGACCTTTTTCTGACATTTGTTGTTTACAAGTACAAATCAGTATTTTTGCTAGAAAATTACTTTGAACCCCCAAACATTATATATATTTTTTTTTTTTTAGAGAATAAAATTGCGATCATTGCAATATTTTATGTCACATTATATTTGCGCAGTGGTCTTTCAAAACGCAATTTTTTTAAAATTAAATTTTAGTTTAAAAAAAAAAAAAAACTGAGTAGTTTTATATAGCTACCCCAATTTTTTTTTTTCTATAATGTGAAAGATGATGTTACACCAAGTAGATAGATACCTAGCATGTCATGCTTTAAAATTGTGCATGCTCATGGAATGGCGACAAACTACGGTACTTAAAAATCTCCACAAGTGACACTTTAAAATTTTTTACAGGTCACCTGTTTTGAGTTGCAGAGAAGGTCTTGTGCTGGAATTACTGCTCTCACTCCAACGATCCCGGGAATACCTCACATGTGTTGTTTGAACACTGTTTACATATGCAGCGCAACTTACGTGTGTGTTTGCTTCTGCGCGAGAATTGAGAGATGGGGCGCTTTAAATTTTTTATTTTTGCACTGTCTTTTTTTTTTTTTTCATCGCTTTTGTTCCTATTGTTTATGCCCAAGAACCAGAAATGATGTCAGTTTGCTCTGGTCCTCCAAGGGCATAGAGCTGAGTGGGGGCCATCTGGACTTCCTGCCCAGCGATCGGCCGCATCGGATCGGTTCCAGGCTTACCGGAGGCTCCAGTAAGCTCAGAAATTACCGGGAAGCGGCGGGGGTGGGGCACTTCTCCAGCCACCTATAACAGAGATCTCCCGGCGAATCCGCTGCTGGTATCACTTTTATCGGAAAGCTGGCCCCCTGAGGGAAAATACCCCAGCATTTAATGGCAAAATCGTGACGTACATTCCCAGTTAGGCGGTAGGCAAGGGTATTGACATAAAAAGGTTGTCAGCGATATATGACATACTAATTCAAGTATTTATAAACTGTACAAATGTACTTACCGACTGTCTCACCAGACTTAGCACTAGTTGTGACAGTTAAGGTAACAACTAAATGGGAACGAGAAGAATTTGCATGAATAAGAGTTGAATGCTTAACTCTTAACTGTAAACCTTTTTTCACCAAATCCAGAACATCTTCAATATATGCAGCATGTCTGTAAAACAATAAAATAGTTTAAGCTTTGCAGGTTAGTGAAATCTTATCTAAGAAAAAAAAAAAAATAGGATAAAATAGATGAGTGTGCAATGTGTGCATTTTTTTTTTTTTTTACATGAATGGAATAATTTTACCACTTTGCCGTGAATGGGCTTTAATATAAGAATTCACACCCAGCTGAATGAAGGCAAAAAGATCAAAACTCCTTCCTGACCATATTATTCTAAATCAAGCTTTCGTTTGAAAGAAAGTATTTTTGAACTGCTAGGCTATGCTCTGCTAATACTACATAATAAAAGGGAAAACACAATAAACAAAATACCTAATATATTATAAATGGTGCACAATGTGAACATAAACGTGCTATAGAAATATGAGCAGTCCAAAACAAGTCCAAAATGAAAAAAAGGCTGAAATCTTCTTGATGGTGAATGAAGGTAAAGAAGAGGACGTGCAAACACCAAATCCCTCTTGGCACCCACGTGTAAAGAAAAGAGAGGTGATACCCTTACCAACTCAACATATTAGAACACTTGAGAAGATGACACCAGCCAGTGTAATAGATATAAAGTCCTGACCTTTCACTCTTCCACCCGATATGTGGTATATCAAAACTCTTACCAAAGGCAAGTATTTCACAGGTCAGATGGTGAATGATAATGTTCTCCAAATCATCAGGCAAATTATCCAGACTAGCAGGCAGTGAATTTTCTAGTAAATCTTGTTCTGACTCCTGTTGCTGTGAGGGGTTTGGTTTCTCTCCTATACCCCTCAAACTCAGTGACAGATAGTGCCCAAAAAAGAATGGAACAGGCAACAGTGCATTACCTCTTAAACGACTTTATTAAAAAAGGTAGAACACTTACAGTTAAGTTGATTAAATAGGCGAATGCAAATTCAAAGGTGGCCGCTCTGCAGAGCGGACCACGGATGGTGATGGCGCAGGCTTCTCCCCCCGACGCGTTTCCCCTGGTTCTACCTTTTTTAATAAAGTCGTTTAAGAGGTAATGCACTATTGCCTGTTCCATTCTTTTTTTGGGCACTATCTGTCACTGAGTTGGAGGGGTATAGGAGAGAAACCAAACCCCACACAGCAACAGGAGTCAGAACAAGATTTACAAGAAAATTCACTGCCTGCTAGTCTGGATAATTTGCCTGATGATTTGGAGAACATTATCACTCACCATCTGACCTGTGAAATACTTGCCTTTGGTAAGAGTTTTGATATACCACATATCGGGTGGAAGAGTGAAAGGTCAGGACTTTATATCTATTACACTGGCTGGTGTCATCTTCTCAAGTGTTCTAATATGTTGAGTTGGTAAGGGTATTACCTCTCTTTTCTTTACACGTGGGTGCCAAGAGGGATTTGGTGTTTGCACGTCCTCTTCTTTACCTTCATTCACCATCAAGAAGATTTCAGCCTTTTTTCACTTTGGACTTGTTTTGGACTGCTCATATTTCTATAGCACGTTTATGTTCCCATTGTGCACCATTTATAATATCTGTGTATAATTATATTAGGTATTTTGTTCATTGTGTTTTCCCTTTTGGTTCAACACACATAGTTCACATCTAGCGCACTGCGCACCCATTTTTTGCACATCACACGTTTACTTTATCAAGGTTAAGGTTTCGGATGCTGCTGGAGATTCATTTTTTGTTTGCGCACCTCATTCTTCAACACTACATAATAAAAGCCTCCTGCATTTAAATATGAATTTTTAAAATGTCTACAAATATTTTTTACAGTTATAGACAAGAATTTAATAAAATTAATGTAAACGACAATTTTTAGCCCTGTAAATACTTAACATATTTAAAATAAAATTGACTAATACTATTGTAGGCTCCATTTAAATGTTTTAGGTTCCAGGGCTATCAATGTTCTCATAATTTTAGGACAAGAGGTCAAACCTTTTAGTATTTTCTGGCTGCATTGTTGTCCCAGGTTAGTATGATATACTGTGATCAGCTTGAATGCTGTGGAAACTGAACCGCTAAAAAGACATCTGCAAAGACAGCTTATACGTATCTATATTCCTAGGTTCCCATTTAATGCAAATCTTTACACAATTACATTCTGCACTTATGCTTTATAATCATTAAAAACATTTTTTGCTCTTCAGCCATGTTAGCAGTTCTGACATTTTCTTTATATGTGATCTCTTTCTCACAGCAGTGCAGTGATACAAATTCATACATTGTGCTGTTGCATAATTCCAAAATTTCTTTAATTGCATTAATTTACAGTATCTACACTTTGTTCAGCTATACCAACCTAAAGCGTAACTCCACTTTTGTTGAGAAAAAACATTCCCTCTGGGTGATCTATGTACATTACAAGGACTTTAACAAACTTTGTTGCAGATTCCAACCTTTTGTTATTCTAAAGAAATCATTATTTGTTCCTCTGTGCTGAGTGGGTCAAATGGGAGTGGTTTCATAATTATCTATCAGCTGTGGCAGCTGCAGGGCTCTAATGAGAAAGCTGCTGGGTCTGCATCCCTTTAGACATGTTCCCAGTGGGAGTAGCCCACCAAAAATGACATTGTTGCAGGGGATGCCAGAAATCTGACTTGTATCTTAGGGAGACTTCTGGGAAAATTGGTGAGCCAATCATACAAGCAGGAAATGATGTTTCTGGGGGGTGGTCAGTATACATTCTGTGTACAGAACCCCTCCAGGTAGCCATATTGCATTGCATTTTCAGAAAATGACAACAGCTGCAAATTGAAAAGGAAAGGTCATTTTTAATAACATTCAATTACAATATGATTTGTATTGCAATTGTATATGCTATATTGTTTTTTTCTTTATTTGCTATTTTTTCCCCCCAGGAAAGTGGAGTTACCCTTTAAACTTTAATGTTCCTGTTGCATGCGTGACACTTTGATGGATCAATTTGACCAAACAATTTGCAGGGTTTATTGTTGCAAGGGTTTGTTCCCTTGTCAGTGTGTCTGTAATTGGTGCTGATTAGTCTGTATCTCAGGATAGCTGGTCATCTGAACACCATATTAGAGGCTGCCAGAAGCCTCCTTTCAGTGTTTCATCCTCTGTTTTGTGTTGCAGGCAGTTACCAATCATACATATATATTTTTTATTTTATTCTTTTTCTTTTTTTTTTTTATTATTGTAAATTCTACCTCTGGGTTTTTAAAGAAATATTTAAGTTTTCGTTAACCACTTCACCTCTGGAAGATTTACCCCCCCACCCCCTCCTGACCAGGCCATTTTTTACGATACGGTAATGCGTTACTTTAACTGATAATTGCACATTTGTGCAACGCTGTGCCCAAAAAAAAGTTATGTCCTTTTTTTCCTACAAATAGAGCTTTCTTTTGGTGGTGTTTTTTTTTTTTTTGCTATAAACAAAAAACGACCGACAATTTTTTTTTACTTTCTCCTCCAAAACACATCCAGTAAAAAACCAAATGTCTTGTCATCAATTTAGGCCAATGTGTATTCTGCTACATATTTGTGGTAAAAAGAATCCCAATATGTGTATATTGAATGGTTTGCGCAAAAGTTATAACGTCTACAAACTATGGGATATATTTGTGGAATTTATATTTATTTGCTTATTTTTTACTAGTTATGGTGACGATCAGCGACTTATAGTGGGCCTACGATATTGCAGCGGACAAATTTGACACCTGACACTTTCGACACTTTTTGGGGACCAGTGACATTATTACAGTGATCACTGCTAACAATATGCACTGTCACTGTACTAATGACACTGGGTGGGAAGGGGTGAATGTCAGGAGCGATCAAAGGGTTAAATACGTGTCTAGCTATTGTTTCTGTGTAGTGGGGGAGGTGCTTTTACTAGTGGAAGGCATGGATCGATGTTCCTGCTTTACAGGAACATAGGATCCATGCCTTCTGTATTGACAGAATGACAATCTGCCTTGTTTACATAGACTGCTATTCTGCCTGTGTACCGAACGATTAGCGGATGCCAGCGGACATCTGGAACGAGCCATCATCAGCGCACACTCATGCTGGATACCCAGAAGTGCAGGATCATGAAAATAAATGTGATCCTGAGCAGTGCGGCCTCCCTGTAGCAGTAAATGGGCTGTAGGGTGGTCGGCAAGCATTTAATGGTTTTGATGGAACCAGCATCCATTTGTGGTCTTTTGGGTCAGTGCATACGGTGGTATCTTATTGTCTGACAGTGCATGATAGGCTATTTGTTATGATGGGGTGAAAGCAAGAACTGCATCTATCAGTAGATGTCTTGTACACAGAATTAAAAAATCGGGCATTATTGACATACATTTAGGGTTTGATTTACTACTAAATGCAAAAAGGCTGTTCACTTTGTGTGGAAAGTTGCACTTTTTTCAAGCAATTCGCCCCAGAGCTTAGTGAATGAGATGAAGCTCTGCTGACTTCCATCATCCAATCATGTGCAAGCAAAAATGCTGTTTTTTTTATTTTCCTTGCACATTATTGGTATTCTTGCTAGGTGAAACTTCACCACATTTACTAAATTCTAGGGGAAACTCCATTGCAAAGTGCAACTTTAAAGTGAACAGCCTATTTGCCTTTAGAACTTTACGACAGAGTAAAAATGTTTTTGTTTATCTTCTCCTTCTACCCATTCAATAAAAATACAGTAAATTTAGTGGTAGCAAATACACTGATCAGCCATAAAGTTATGACCACTGACAGGTTAAGTGAATCACTTTGATTATCTTGTTATAATGACATCAGCAAATAAACATGTTGTCCCTGATACTATTGTGTGGAAAGCAGAAAAAATGGGCATTACAGTTTGTTGTATATGGGGTTGCGTAGCCACAGACAAATCAGGGTGCCCATGCTGACCCCTTGTCCTCAGCCAGCAGTGCCTACAATGGGCATGTGAGTATCAGAACTGGACAACAGAGCAATGGAAGAAGGTGGCCTGGTCTGATAAACCACATTTCATTTAAAACCATGGGGATAGTAGGGTGCGTGTGCATCGCTTATCTGGGGAATGGTTGAGAAGTAGGCAGCATGGGGAGAAGGCAAGCCAGTGGAGGCAGTGTGATGCATTGGACAATGTTCTGCTGGGAAACATTGGCTTCTGACCTTCAAGTGGAGGTTACTTGACACGTACCACCCACATACATATGAATTCACGGGAAATGTTGGATATAGTTACATAGTTTGTGAGGTTGAAAAAAGACATCAGTCCATCCAGTTCAACCTATGATGTGTGTGTGTGTTAGTACATTGTATACCCCTGTATGTTGAGGTCTTTAAGGTGCCCATCTAATAGTTTTTTGAAACTATCGATGCTCCCTGCTGATACCACTGCTTGTGGAAGCGAATTCCACATCCTTACTGCTCTGACAGTGAAGAACCCCTTACGTATTTTATGGTTAAACGGTTTTTCCTCTAGTTTTAGTGAGTGGCCACGTGTCTTATTGTATTCCCTTTCTCTAAAAAGTTTGTTCCTTCTGCTAGGGTCCTCACCAGTACAGTATTTGTACATTGATATCATATCCCCCCTCAGTCGTCTCTTCTCCAGAGAGAATAGGTTCAATGCTTGTAGTCTTTCCTCATAGCTGATGTCCTCCATTCCTCTAATTATTTTTGTTGCCCTTCTCTGGACTCTTTCCAGTTCCAGCACATCCTTCCTGAGGACCGGTGCCCAGAACTGGACAGCATACTCCAGATGTGGCCGGACCAGAGTCTTGTAGAGAGGGAGAATAATCTCTTTATTTCTGGAGTGAATCCCCTTTTTTATACATGCCAGTATTCTGTTGGCTTTGCTTGCAGCGGCTTGGCATTGCATGCCACTGCCAAGCTTGTTGTCCACTAGGACCCCCAGGTCCTTTTCCATTTTAGACTCACTCAGAGGTTTCCCCCCTAGTGAGTAGCTTGCTTTCTGGTTTCTGGCATCCAAGTGCATTACTTTACATTTTTCAACATTAAACCTCATCTGCCATGTAGTTGCCCACCCCATTATTTTGTTCATTGTCCGCTTGTAAGATTTCCACATCTTGCATAGAAGATATTGGCATGCTTAGTTTAATATCATCTGCAAATACCGATATTGTACTAGATGTCCCCTCCTCTAGATCATTTATGAATAAATTAAACAAGATTGGTCCCAGGACAGAACCTTGGGGGACCCCACTTTCCACACCAGCCCAATCCGAGTACTCCCCATTAATCACCACCCTCCGGACTCTCCCCTGGAGCCAGTTCTCTATCCAGGTACTCACCCTATGGTCCATACCTACCTTCCTTAGTTTGTACAGTAAGCGTTTGTGGGGAACGGTGTCAAAGGCCTTTGCAAAGTCCAGATACACCACATCCACAGGCTTACCTTTATCTAGGTGGCAGCTCACTTCATCATAGAAGGTTAATGTATTGGTTTGGCAAGAACGATTTTTCATGAATCCATGCTGATTACTACTAATAATACCATTTTCATTACTAAAGTCTTGTATATGGTCCCTTAACAATATAGGGCTGCTTGTGCCCACAATTATTTTGATGCAGGCTAGAAGGAAACTTCTCTGATGGGCATTGGGTGGGGGGTCAACATAAGAAAAGTACAGACATCTAGTTACTTCAGTGACTCTTCTCAATCAGAAAGTAAGCCATGGATGACTTGCACAGGAAAACTTACTTATATGTCAGTGAAGGCACATCACTCTTCCCATCTTTACCAATCACAATATCACGCTTTAGGCATAGATCTGCATGACTGTCATATGCCAGAAGATCATAAAGGTCATTATTATATACTTCAAGTATGGAAACTTCCACTGAATGACTTTCTTCTGGCTTTTCCAAAATGAGTCTAGAATGGGGTAAAACTTTTTTAGAATATGCAAGGTGAAAGGTCAAATTATTTACAAATGCAGTTCATTTGGGCAAAGGCCACATCATGCACCAAAATATTTCCCTTGTTTTTTGTATAAATATATTTCATCTACTAGGAGCAAGATCCATGTTCTATACAACAGCACTACATTCAAAATTCAAAAAAGGCAGTCCTCACACTATGACTGCACACACTGCAAGGGTTAAATGATCGTTTCTGTCTATCGGACTAGAAAAACACTTTTTCTTATTTGATCCTCCCTATCCTGTGGCAGCCAGCTTCAGGTGTAATGCAGGGCATCAGTCTTAATAATGTCACAGGTCCTTAGACCTCTAGACTGCAGGGCACAAGAGGCTGCCAGGACTGGCCTAGCAGCATAGAGAAACCTGCTGGAGTGGAGGATCAGGTAAGAAAAACTGCTTTTCCAATACCCTAAACATAATGACTATTGAAAGGTTTCCCCCTCACTTTCATTCCTGGGGATATTGGTGTTCAGGACAATTAGAGAGGGTGAATCTCCCTAAAAGCCCCTTTCACACAGCACCTCCGTGAAGCGGGATCTGTTTGCTCAGCGGGGGATCTCTCCGCTGATCCCCGCTAAGCAGGCGAATGACAAGTCTGTGTCCGCTCCGATTTGCAGAGCAGAAACAGAGGATACAGCCCGCTCTAGATAAAAACGGACCACCGGTCTGTTTACATCCTATCTGCCATACTGATGGGGAATAGGTCCCCCATCCGTCAGTTTTTGGCAGACCGAATTGGACCGGATAGTAGTGGGTTTCAGCGAACATGTGACCGCTGACATCCGTCGCTCCATAGAAGAAGCTGGAGGGTCCGATCAGGTCTGCCTGGACAACTGACAGGTGACCTGATCAGATCACCCTTGTGAAAAGGGCCCAATGGGGGGATTTATTTCTTTTTTTGCTATGTTTTATTTTTATTTTGCTGTTTTATCATTTAAATCAACACATTTGCTGCCTGCTTCTAAAACTGCCCATTTATGGCACCCATAGATAAGAAATTATCTTTTTTTTTGTGAGCCTTAGTGGATGCTGACAGACATCTACCACTGGCAAATATGGGGTAGATTATTAGGATGACATCTTTTCATGGAGAATAATCTGATAAATCATCTTGCCACATCCTTTGACTAAAGTGGGTTTTTAGTAGGGGTTTGCAGACGAGATGGTTCAGGATTCTATACTCTGATATCTTTAACATGTATTGCAGTGTTTTGATTCAGGTTATCAAGATTTAGTTACTGATCAATTCTGCATCCACAAACAGAATATCATTTTTTACCTGAATAGCTCTTCTGCTGCTCTTGGGATAATTCCAAGTTCTGTGTGGTTTTCCCTCTCACATTCCGAATGGGGTCCCATCATCGTGTAGGTTTTTCCACTTCCAGTTTGTCCATATGCCATAATGCAAACATTGTAGCTAAAGAATTAATTGAAAACATATTGTAGGTAAATCTAGGTCACACATCAGCCAGCAGACTAAACAATGAGCATAAACCTTTCCAGCATTTCCAACTACATGGTTGCCATTGCTTAAGTCCTTTTGTAATGCTAGTTGCCTGGTTAATTTTGGTTTCTGTGCTTTCTGAGTCACTGCGCTGGAAAAGGTATGCAGTCTGTGAAGTAAGTGTAAAGTTTGAACTCCTGATCTGTTCTTCTGAGTTTTAAACTTGAACCCATCGTGAATGATGGTGGGATAGATGCCTATATCTCTCATAAACCTAAGTGGAAAATCTCCACATTTCTCAGCCCTGCCTTACCTCCAGTGGCGTAGCGTGGGGGGTGCAGGGGGGCCACTGGCACCGGGCACAACATTTAGGGGGGCGCATCCCACGCCCGCCATCTGCGGGATCATAGCATCCCTTTACAGGCATCTCAAGTCTCCCGCATTTCGCCCTGTACTCACGGACACCCACGAGCGCAGGGCGATATCCCGGCAGGGCTGAGGACGGCAGTGTCAGAGGTGAGCTCAGCTGTAATGACTGAGTAGGGAGCTGCTAATTGCCACATAGTACCATATCTTCATGCTACACCGGCTCACAGGTGGAGTGATATCAAGTGCACTCCGCCTGTGGGAGGAGGAGACATACAGAGGAAGCAGGCTCTGCTCTCTACTACAGCCGTGTGCTTCCTCTGTATGACTCCTCCTCTCACAGGCGAAGTGCACTTGATATCACTCCGCCTGTGATCTTCCGGAGTCTCCCCCTGCTGTCCAGGCCGGCCGCCGATACGCAGTCTCTCCCCTCCGCTCCGGATCGCCTCCTCAAGTTGCCAGTGTCTGGACACAGAACAAGGTAAGTGATGTGCTGCCAGCCCCCGGGGGCCCAGGGAAGTGGGGGGGGGTGTATGTGTCAGTGTATGGGGGGGTCAGTCAGTGTAGGTGTCAGTGTATGGGGGGTCAGTGTATGAGGGGGTCAGTGTAGGTGTCAGTGTATGAGGGTCAGTGTAGGTGTCAGTGTGTGTGGGGGGGGGGGGGTCAGTGTAGGTGTCAGTGTGGGGGGGGGGTCAGTGTAGGTGTCAGTGTAGTGGTCTGTGTAATGGTCTAGTAGGTTTGTGTAGGGGGCGCAAATGACTTACCTTGCCCTGGGCGCTGACAACCCACACTATGCCACTGCTTACCTCCCAAAGGTTATACATTGTTCTGCAATATTCTTACAACAACAATATTCTTGGTGATGTAAATTAGGTGAATAATTGAAAAAATTGAGTTAGAAGCCCTTTAAAGCTGATCTCCAGGCATAAAAACTTTAATTCAAATATATTCCTCACTAGCCACAAAGAATATAAATCTATTTTGCGTACACCAAATGCATTTATAAACCCATATATACACTGCTCAAAACAATTAAAGGAACACTTTTTAATCAGAGTATAGCATCAAATCAATTAAACTCCTGGCATATTGATCTGGTCAGTTAAGTAGCGGCGGAGGTTGTTAATCAGTTTCAACTGCTTTGGTGTTAATGAAATTAACAACAGGTGCATTAGTTGGGCAACAATGAGGCAACCTCCAAAACAGGAATGGTTTTATAGGTGGAGGCAACTGAGAATTTTTTCCCTACTCATCTTTTCTGACTAATTTTCACTAGTTTTGCATTTGGCTAGGGTCAGTGTCACTACTGGTAGCATTAGGCGATACCTGGACCCTATAAAGGTTGCACAGTCAGTCCAACTCCTCCAGGATAGCACATCAATACGTGCCATTGCCAGAAGGTTTGCTCTGTCTCCCAGGACAGTCTCAAGAGCATGCAGAAGATTCCAGGAACAGGCAATTACTCTAGGAGAGCTGTACAGGGCTGTAGATAACCCATCAGCAGGATCGGTATCTGCTTCTTTGTGCAAGGAGGAACACAATAAGCACTGCAAGAGCCCTACAAAATGACCTCCAGCAGGCCACTGGTGTGAATGTCTCTGACCAAACAATCACAAACAGACTTAATGAGGGTGGCCTAAGGGCTTGATGTCCACTAGTGGGCCCTGTGTTCACTGCCCAGCATTGTGGCGCTTGGTTGGCATTTGCCATTGAGCACCAGAATTGGCAGGTCTGCCACTGGTGCCCTGTGCTTTTCAAAGAAGAGAGCAGGTTCACCCTGAGCACATATGACAGATGTAAAAGGGTCTGGAGAAGCCGTGGAGAATGTTATACTGCCTGTTTGTTGGTGGGTTAGTGATGGTCCAGAGAGGCATATCCACGGAGGGATGCACAGACCTCTACAGGCTAGACAATGGCACCCTGACTGCCATTAGGTATCAGGATGAAATCCTTGGACCCATTATCAGACCCTTTGCTGGTGCAGTGGGTCCTGGGTTCCTCCTGGGGTTTGACAATGCCCGGACTTATGTGGCGAGAGTATGCAGCCAGTTACTGGAGGATGAAGGAATTGATACCATTGAATGGCCCCTGTAGGAGTGTGGAGCATGCTCCTCCATTTTGTATCCATTTTGTATATCTATATTTTGCTATTTGTTTAAACTCCATTTCAGACAAAGATTTTGGCACGTATCTCGCAATTAACACATTATAGCATGTTCTAATTATACTATCTGTTTCCTGTAGATGTTGTTGCCTTTAGTTCCTCTTTCTTAGTCTGAGATCAGAAATGTTTAAGCTTTCTTGTGTAACCAATAGAATCTACTGAATAAGTTAATCTCCGTAAATGGAGCGCTTCCTATAGCTTGGAATTGATCAGTTTATATTCCCTTATAAGGGAATTATTCTAGACCACCCCCTTTTGATGATGCATGTATATATAGTTTTGAAACTTAATAAACTTTTGAGTTAGCCTTTGTACCAACCATACTCTGACTAGCTTGATTTATTTCAGAGGCAGAGGTTTCTCCCGGAGACTCCGCCCTTGCACAGAACCGATTAGACTTTTGTAGTCCGGGACTACTTGTGTACTTGTGAGGTTGAATTGAGTCATTCACCTTCAGCCCCCGTGCTCACCTGACCTAAATCCAAAAGAACGCCTCTGGGACAATATGTTTCGGTCCATCCGACGCCACCAGGTGGCACCTCAGTCTGTTCAGGAGCTCATTGATGCCCTGGTCCAGATCTGGGAGAAAATACCCCAGGACACCATCCGTTGTCTCATTAGGAGCATGCCCTGACGTTGTCAGGCATGCATACAAGCAGGTGGGGGGCATACAAACTACCAAGTATCATTTTGAGTTGCTGCAATGAAATTTCAGCAAAATGGGCTAGCCTGCTGCATCAATTTTTCGCTTTGATTTTGAAGGTGTCTTTGAATTCAGCCCTCTGTAGGATGATAATTTTCATTTCCATCAAATGACGTGGCATCCATTTTTTTCCTAACGGATATCAGTATACATATCCAGCATAATATCTTTCCGCATTGAGATCTGATGTGTTTTCAAAGTGTTCTTTCAATTTGTTTGAGCAGTGTAAGTATGTAAAGGCAGCAGTGACAACATGCTGCACTTAGTGTTGCCCATCATCAGTATTTTTACTGGCAGCCAGTAAAAAACAGGCACTTTTCTCCTGCCAGTAAATGCCAGTGACATGAAAAGTCTGCCAGTAAATATAGTAAAGTGTATATGGCTGTGACACTTGTTTACGGAACTGTCCATGCGTGGTTTCCGTCCGGAGCCCGCCAAGACCATCCGAGTGTCTGCTATAGTGTGTTCGGGTGGCGTTGGCAGATCTGGAGGAGGCCGTGCAAGTCGGGAGCGGGGCTGTCAGTGCTGTTTGGACTGGATGGAAATTAATGGACCACCTGGGGCGGAGAGAGATCACTACTGTCACTAAAGAGGGGATGTGACGTGTCGGTGAGGTGTCATCAACATGTGTGCTGCTGCACACATCTGTCAGTGTCACTGTGAGATTCAATTTCATGTGTTTGTGCCTGTCCATTCTAACTTCTTGCCCTCCTGAATCCTATCCCTGAGCTACTTACTTACTAAACCGAAAATAAAATAGGAAATTCGTTTTTTTTTGCCTTAATTTCTACCTTAAATCACAATGCTAATTGCATACCTTACTTCTTTGTAGCTGACATTTGCACTTAAAACCAATTTTGGAAACGTTGGAAATGCCAGTAAAAACTTGGCTGTGCCAGTAAATGTTGGGTGTCGTGTCTGTAAATTTCAATCTGGTGGGCTGGCAACACTGACTGTACTGCATATAGCCTGTGCGGAGATCAGAGCTGAAGAAGGGGCTCAGCAGGCCCACCCACTACAGGCTGGCGTTAGAAAACTACAGAAGGGGACAAAGTCACCCTGCATAAGGAGAGAGCAGCAGTGAGCGGTCTTTCCTATTACAAGAAGCTCCTGCACAGAGGCAAAGTTTCATATTGGATTACTGCACAGATCTGGAAGAAAGACATAAATAACACCAAAGTTCAAGTATGAATATACATGCTGCTTGCATTTAGTCATAATTTGCTAATCCCAGATTACAGTAGTTTATAATCTAAGTTCCCTTTCTGATATACTAGGGCCAGTTTTAACATTAGCTAGTTAAACTACCGACATGTTTTTGGAGTGTGGAAGGAAATCCATATAGGCGAATCCCACATAGATAGTGTCCTGACTCCTGACCAGAATTTAAACCAGGGACCCCAGTGCTGCAAGCCAGTGCTAACCACCAAGCCAGTGTGTGTAAATGGCAAGACAAGTGACTGAGGGTTTTGTTGTCCCACACAGACAAACAAGCTAGTGAGTGAAAAAAAAACGGCAAATATCTTTTTAAATTTGAGTTGTAAAGAAACCATACTGACTTCCTAAAAACACTAGATGCCTGACTGTTTTGATAATCTCCCAATTTGCTCAACAAATCTGTCGGAACCCGCCGATCGTTCTGGACACAAGCAGGATGGCGGTCTGCCTATGTAAACAAGGCAGACTGCCGTTCTGTCAGTAGGGAAAGTATTGATCCTGTGTTCCTGAAAAACAGGAACATGGATCAATGCCTTCCCCTAATACAGGGCTTCCCAAACTTTTTTGGGCCTAGACCCACTTCTGAATACAGTTATGTTTTGGGACCCACTTGCTTGTAATTGAATATTGTGAAGGGCTACAGAATTTGTTGGTGCTATATAAATGCAAATAATAATAATAATAATAATAATACATATTTTAAAGCGAGGGGGATGTTAAATTAAAAATATCAAGAAAAAATGTCCTCCTATGACACGGAGGCTGCTCTCTCTGCCATAGCTGAGCCTGAGAAAATCCCGCTGCCAGTATAGCCACCACCGCCAGCAGGACAGAGGAGCTGGCTCTGCACCCCAAGAACATTACCATACCCAGGGCTGTCTTTAATTTGGATTGGACCCTGGGCAAACATTTTATTGGGCCCCCCCCACCCCCCATGCACCATTACACATCACAGCGCCCCATTACATTGCAGCCATTTTCACGTCATAGTGCCCCTTTACAAGTCACAGTATCCGTTATATCACATCGCAGTACCCCATTACATTGAAGCCATTTTCACGTCATAGTGCCCCTTTACAAGTCACAGTACCCGTTATATCACATCGCAGTACCCCATTACATTGAAGCCATTTTCACGCCATAGTGCCCCTTTACACATCACAGTACTCCTTTACAAATCACAGCGCCCCATTACATTGCAACCATTTTCACATCATAGTGCTCCTTTACACATTGCATCGTTAATGTTGCGTAAACCAATCAGAATACGCTTATTGCGATATTTTTTACCAAAAATATGTAGCAGAATACAAATTGACCTAAAAAGATGAAAAATTTTGAGTTTAAAATTTTTTAATTTGGGGAAGGTTATACAGTAGAATGTGAAAAATATTGTGTTCTTTTTTCAGAAATGTCACTTTTTTTGTTTATATGCTTTCCGCGTTTTTATATATACGTGGGGCCCAGCATTTAAAAACAAAGTTTGGATGTGCAGGAACTGCAGGTAAGTCGCATGGTGCAAAAGCAGGATGGATTTCATGGCCACTGCATTTTTTAAATTCTGCATGCACCCTTTTTCAGCGGAAAACGCAGGCATAGGAGCCTATTCGAATCAATGGGCTGTTATGCCTGTGCAAATGTGGGTCGCCAACCCGCATACATGTGAACCAGGCCTAAAATAAGCCATCAGGCACTGTCTGGCCTACCTGGTGACTTGTCCTGGCACTCAGCTCCGATCCGATGGCCTGCACTCTGATAATGGCTCCACTCAGTCCGACTCCTACCCCGAGGCGCCGCCTCCCGTACAGAACACAGCGTGCATGGGAAAGGGGTGAGATCAGAGCATCAGTGGAGCTGAAGGCCCCGTCTGCTCCTTCCCTGTAACACAGTGCCGATGCCTGGGCAGCCCTAACCTCTCTCAGTAAAATCTGCCGGCGACCCACTCAAACTTAGCTCGTGACCCATCAGTGGATCCTGACCCACAGTTTGGGAACTCCTGCCCTAATACAAGCACCTCCCACACAGTAACCAAGCACTGGTTAGGCACACAGTTAACCCTTTGATCGTCCCTGATGTTGACCCCTTCCCAGCCATTGTCCTTAGTACAATGACAGTGCATATTTTTAACACTGATCACTGTATTAGTGTCACTAGCTCCCACAAAAGTGTCACTCAGTATGTAATTTGTCCTCCAAAATGTGGCGGTCCCACTATAAGTTGCTGGTCACCGTAAAAGAAAAAAAAGAAAACAGTAATAAATAAATACAAATTACATAAATATATCCCATAGTTTGTAGAAGCGATAAAACTTATGAGCAAACCAATCAAATTTTGCATATTGGAATTTTTTTTAGCAAAAATATGTAGTAGAATACATATTGACCTAAATTGATAAATAAATATGATTTTTTACATTTATTATTGGATATGTTTTACAGCAGAAAGTAAAAAAATATTGTTGGTTGTTTTTTGTTTAAAGCGCAAAAAATAAAAACCGCAGAGGAATTTAAAAACCACCAATAGAAAGCTCTATTTGTGGGGAAAAAAAAGGACATACATCTTATTTGGGTACAGCATCGCAAAACCTTGCCACTGTCAGATAAAATATCACAGTGCCGTATCACAAAAAAGGGCCTGTTCATAAAGGGAGGTGTGGAGTGATTGTATACACTGTAAGAGGAGACATGCAGAACATACAGTTAGGTCCATATATGTTTGGACACAGGCACAAATTTCATACTTTTGGATTTGTCTGCTACCAAAATAAAATTAAGACAAAACAATCCAAGTGAAGTTGAAGTGCAGACTTTCAGCTTTAATTCAATGGATTGAACATAAAGATCAAGTACAAATTTTAGGAACTGCAACCATTTTCATACACAGTCCCCCATTTTCAGGGGCTCAAATGTAATTGAACAAATTAACATAATCATAAAAATGGATTTTTGTAAAATCTTACCGTAAAATCCTTTTCTCTTAGCTCATCGACAGACGTAGTCCTCGGTGATACACCACCTTCGGGTTATGTTACCTCCGCAGGAGCAGGACTAGACAGGAAATTAAAAAGCTCTGGCCACACCCTAGGGGCAGTCCCAGAGGGTATATCCTCTCTCTCTCTGCCTCAGCAAATCAGTTATGTGAAAAAGCAGTGCTTAGAGAATTTAACCCAACCCAACTCCAAAACAGAGGGGCGGGGACTACGTCTGTCGATGAGCTAAGAGAAAAGGATTTTACGGTAAGATTTTACAAAAATCCATTTTTCTCTAGCGCTCATCGACAGACGTAGTCCTCGGTGATACACCACCTTCGGGACGTCCCAGAGCAGTATCACAACTGAGGGGTGGGAAAATGGAAATCAAATCCCAATCTAGAAGGCCCAACCGGTGCCAACTAGAAGTTTACAATGCTCATCCTTAATGATGAGACTCAACAAAAAATTTTTCAAACAGAAAAAAACCCTCGAGGTAGACCACCGGTCTCCTCAAATTGCGGCCTGCAAAACCTTGCGGCCAAATGAGGCATCCGCCGATGCCGTCACATCAATTTTATAGAATTTAGTAAAGGTATGTACCGACGACCAAGTGGCCGCCTTACATACCTGGACCACTGACGCCTGATGGCGAAAGGCCCAGGAAGTACTGAGCGCTCGAGTGGAGTGCGCCCTAACAGGGAACGGAGGACTCTGACCCTTAATAGAATAAGCCTGTACCACCGTTTGTCTAATCCATTTGGCAATGGTCGCGGCAGATGCAGGCAAACCCTTTCTGGGGCCATCCGTGATCACAAAAAGTGAATCCGTCTTACGGAATGATTCCGTAGCTTTCAGGTATACCCTGATTGCCCGAACCACATCCAAGGAATGCAACGCATGTTCCCGATGATGCTTGGGTTGAGGACACAAGGAAGGTAGTACAATATCTTCATTCAGATGAAAATCTGACACCACCTTAGGAAGAAAAGATGGCTTAGGATGAAGTACTACCTTATCCCTATGAATCACTAGGTATGGTGACTGGCATGATAATGCAGCCAGTTCTGACACCCTGCGAGCAGAAGTAATAGCCACCAAGAAGACCACCTTCTGGGATAAAGTAAGCAAGGGAATCTCCCTGATGTTTTCAAAGGGAGGTTTCTGTAGAACCGACAAAACCAAATTAAGATCCCAGGGCGGTAAGGGCGCGCGGACTGGAGGAGCCAGGTGCCGCACCCCCTGGATGAAATTCCGCACCAAGGATTTGGTAGCTAAAGGTTTCTGAAAGAAGATTGCTAATGCTGAAACTTGACCCTTGATGGTGCTCAAGGCTAGCTTCTGCTCAACCCCTTGTTGCAAAAAGGCCAATATTCGAGACACCGAATAGGTACGTGGAGGAAATCCTAAAGATTCGCACCACGCAATATAAGTCTTCCATGTGTGATAATAGACTTTGCTGGAAGTCGCTTTCCTTGCTTTAATAAGGGTAGGAATGACAGAAGTAGACAAACCTCTGTCCTTCAGTACTTGGGTCTCAATGGCCAGGCCATTAAAACCAGCGACTGTAAAGCACGAAGGTAAATAGGTCCTTGAGACTACAGACACTCCCTGAGACGAAGTTCCCACGGAACGTCTGCGACTAACCTGTCCAAGTCGGCCAGGCCGGCTTGAAGAGGCCAGCCTAGAATTTCTAGGACCACTGGCGCTGATTGGATCTGAACCAGGCGTCCCTAGAGGTATCTGGCCCCGACCATCCGAGAAAGTCTGGTCGTTTTCTGTTCCCACACATTTATCAGATACCTGATAGTTATCAGGCAAGGTGATCTTTTCTGGTTGAACCTCAGGGACCGAAGTCACCCGACTAGAGGCTACTTGGCCTATCTGGTCAATCAGATCCGATTCCTGTGAGGTATCGGGACTAATCTTAGGAAAAGGTAAAGGAAAAGATCTATACAGGGAACGGTAACTACCGCTTCCTGTACTTAAATGTTGGAAGGGAAGAATCGCACCGGTAGTAGTGGTTGATGCTCGATCTAATGTCCTGAATACCGGTGAAAACGTCCCCCCACCCTGAAATTGGGTGGGGGCGCACCTTCAGGCTGTGTACTCCTTTACTTCGGGTTTGGCTGGGTTGGTCCTCTGCTTGTCCGACCAGCCCTTCTTGAACCCTCCTGGAGGAGTCTTGCCTTTCCCGGAAGTACCAGCCGGGCGTCCTTTATGGGCGGTAAAGAAAGGTCCTCGCTTGTTGCGAGGTTCCTTAGCTTTTGCAGCCTGTGGCAAAAAAGTACTCTTGCCCCCGGTGGCATCCTTAATGATTTCATCTAGGTTGGCTCCAAATAGACGATTCCCCTGGAAAGGGAGATTGGTCAAAGTCTTTTTGGAACCTAGGTCAGCTGACCAGCATTTTAACCACAGCACACGTCTGAGGATCACTGCTAATTTAGATGCATGCCCTAACAAGGGAGTAGTGTCCAAGGCTGCGTCACAGATAAACCGTAGCCCTTGTATGATCTGTTCTATCAAATCAGATGTCTCCTGGGGAATATCTTTTCCCCTAAGATCTTGGCGTACCATCTTCGCCCATTCTGTAAGTGTCTGGGAAACTAGACCAATAACAATTACTGGTCTAAATGCTGACCCTATCAGAGAAAAGATAGTGCGGGACTCCGCTTCTATCTTTCGATCCACCGGATCCTTAAAGGACGAAGTGTCCTCCACTGGAATAACCGTGGCTTTATTCAGCCTGGAAATAGGCGGATCCACGACTGGTGGTACCGTCCATTTCTTAATGATGGATTCCTCAAACGGATAGCGTCTAGCAATACGCTTGGAAATAGTAAAGGTACGTTTAGAATGTTCCCATTCTCCTTTAATCTGATTTCCAAAACATTTAGGTACAGGAAAAGCCTTCGCCGTCTTGATGGGCTTATTAGTCCCAAAAGGCCTCTCTGTTTCAGTTGCCTCTGCCGGTAAAGCCTCAAGTTTTAAGGTTTCTTGCACTGCCACAACTAGTGCGTCCACCAATGCTTCTTCCTGAATTATAGCAGGAGAAGAAGCGTCCTCCTCACTGTCTGAGGGGGCTTTACCTGGGATAGCAGCCCTTGCAGAGGAACCTGCAACTGCAGTGACCATCTCTGAATCAGAGTCAGAGGTGTCAGATAGTATAGGGGTAGGCGGGGGTCGCTTCCTTGACCCCCGTCCCTGACAGGCCGCCTCCACCCGAGCCACCATAGACTCCAAAATTGCTGTAAATGACTCTATACTCTGTACACCGGCGGGTCCCGAGGCCCCCTCGAGGGAAACAGGTGGGGGAATCTGTGTGGCAGGGTCCATAATAACTCCAGTTACTTCCTGGATGATATAATTCAAAGTAAAGAAAAACTTTTTTTTTTTTTTTTTTTTTTTTGACCCTCAGCGCCACAAAAAACCCCTTAGTGTTACCTGCTAGGGATCCCTATCGATCGAGAGAGAGAGAGATAGACCCCCAGGCTCACCACTTGATGTTCAGAGTTGAACTGCAACAGCTTACAGCGCTGTCTTAGACAAACAGGAAGTCTTTTGGCTGGCTGCCCAGGAAGAAAGGAGGCGGCTCCGCCCCTCTGTACGCCTTCCGGCGCCTCCCCCAAGCTCCACGAGGTGTAGAATCACCTAAAACATGGCCGCCCCCATGCTGGAGACACGAGGCTACGCCAAAATGGCGGCTCGTGCGATCCAGCAAAAAAAATGGCGGCGGCCTGTGCTGACTAGCGGTGTGCTGCAGGCACACAACACTCTCTCTGCATGGGGATATGGCGTGTTTGGCGGTACCGGCCCTGGCGGACCGCATGGCCGTTCGGGAGGCCTGCTATTAGCTGGAGATCTGACTTGGAAGGCAGTCTACATGTCCATGGCTTCTGACTGGTAGGTAGCTTATACTTAACCCATAAGATTCCCAGAATGCCACAGATTACATCTTTAAAACATGTATACAATAGATTGTTAGCTCCCAAACCAAGCCTCCTGGCTTTTGCACACATAAAATCACACTCAAAGTAGGAGGATTTGTGACATGTTATAGGATAGAAAGAACTCTTTCTTACCATACAGAGAGGGGCCCGCGTTCACCACAAAACCCGTCAGGGAAAACAGGGGGAACATACTACTCACCATACCGGAACCAGGCGGGCACCAACTCCTGACAGTACCCCTCTCCACCGGGGCGGGAGGGCTGTCGACCGATACAGACGCCGTGACTCATGGTCTTTGGCGTTTCAGCGAGACGTTTAACTCGCGGGTTCAGTCCTTTAATGGGACTTTGTCGCGGCCGACTCAGCGCGGAGCTATGGCCTGCACGCGCTCGTAGGCTGAACTGGGGTGACCACCGGATCTCAACATCCAGCCCGTCGCCCAGTTCAGCTTTCTTGCTTGAAGATCTCACAGGAACACTGGAGAAAAAAAGCTGTCCAAAAATCCTTTTAGAAAAAAATTTTCTTGCCAGGACCTAAGATCCCAGCAAGGTATCTAGGTCCTTACTCCTAACTAGACAGAAAATAACTGATTTGCTGAGGCAGAGAGAGAGAGGATATACCCTCTGGGACTGCCCCTAGGGTGTGGCCAGAGCTTTTTAATTTCCTGTCTAGTCCTGCTCCTGCGGAGGTAACATAACCCGAAGGTGGTGTATCACCGAGGACTACGTCTGTCGATGAGCGCTAGAGAAATAATATTTTGTTAAGAATCCTTTACTGACAACGACTGCCTGAAGTCTGGAACCCATGAACATTATCAAAGACTGGGTTTCCTCCTTTCTGATGCTTTGCCAGGCTCTAACTGCAGCTGTCTTCATTTATTCTTTGTTTGTCGGTCTTTCTGCCTTCAGCAAGCGAAATCTATGCTCAGTTGGGTTGAGATCAGGTGACTGACTTGGCCATTGTAGAATATTCTACTTCTTTTACTTCAAAAGCTCCTGGGTTGCTTTGCAGTGTGTTTTGGATCATTGTCCATCTGTACTGCAAAGCACTGTCCAGTTAACTTTGCTGCATTTGGCTGAATCTGAGCTGGCAGTATATATCTAAACACTGCAGAATTCATCCGGCTGCTTCTGTCACATCATCAATAAACACCCAGAGCCACTGGAAGCCAAGCATGCCCATGCCATCACACCGTCTCCAACATGTTTTACAGATAACGTTGTGTGCTCTGGATCATGAGCTGTTCCAAACCTTTTCCACATTTTTTTCTTCCCATCATTCTGGTAAAGATTGATTTTAGTTTAATCCGTCCAAAGAATGCTTTTTTAAATGTTTTTTTTTGTTGGCAAAGTCTAATCTGGCTTTTCTATTCTTCAGGCTTATGAATGGTTTGCACCTTGTGGTGAACCCTCTGTATTTGCTCTCGTGAAGTCCTTGTGTGATTGTAGAATTTGATAATGATACACCTATGTTTTGTCACGTTTTTAGGGCTGTGTTTGATATGTGCAAAGAGAGATCACACAAATACTTAAAAGTATAACATTTACTAAAAGTATTGACAGATACAGATAATATTAGAAAATATAACAAGAATACTTAACTAAAGATGCTGTTTCCACAGAGTCCCCCTTTAAGGCGTGGACAGGTAATCAAACCAATTGAACACTGGGGAGAAATTTGGCTCCACCTCTAGCGGTTTAGCTAATCCCGAGGTTACTGGTACCAATTCCAAAGAGACACAGGAAACTATGAGTTCCAATAACCAAAAACTCCCTTCTATGGGAGATGCGGTACCCTCCACGTCTGGAGCCCATTACTCCAAATTCAAACCCCTAAAAGAGTTTGCTCCCTTAAAAGGGAAGGGAAACAGTGTCAAAGGGTCTAAACACCCTCAAGTGAAAAACTTAAGGTGGGAAGAGGAAGGTCATAAACCCACTAGACATCATGCCTCACCCTCTCCTAAATCATCCAGGAGATCTTCCCTGGACTATGAAGGAAACTACCCTGGACCTTCATATCAAGATCCAAGACAGCTAGTGTCTCATAACAGATATGAATCTTTGCAAGAAGACACCGAAGAGAGTGAAGACGATGAGTATGAACCTCCAAATAATTACCAAAAAAATACCCCCATTAGCCAGAAACCGAGGGGTTTTTTAGGGAAGGGCCACAACAAAGGCAAAAGAAAAAAACGAGGGGGTGCAGAGGAGGTGACTCCCGGAAAAAGAAAAAGATGAAAGGGCAGGGCATCTTTAATTTAAGTGGAATCACGCTAACAGACTCTGAACAACGTACCCTCGATAAAGGCCTAAAATATGCACCAAAGAAAGGTATCAACAAATTTGACACATTTATTGATGTGCACAAATTTGTCAGAAAACTCAATGTGAAGAGACACTTTCTATCAAATGCTAGGGAAAGAAATTATACCAGCTATCAAGTCTCTCCATATACCCATACCAAACTTAAAAATGCCTCACTTTTCAACCCTTCAGGTGTAAAAAGTAGCAACATCACGGTATTTAAAGACCTTGTTCTGAAAGACCTAGATGAAGCCAAATTTCACCATCACCGTCAGAAGGATTTAATGACAGGAGTTAAGTCACTGTGTGAACGGAAAGACTTAATTATCCGCCCTGCTGACAAAGGAGGCGGAGTTGTACTGCTTAAGAAAGAGGATTATATAGAGGAAATGGATCGCTTGCTGTCTGACAGCGACACATATCGGATCCTTCCCAATGATCCAACCTATTCATACAAGAGACAACTAGAGCGGTTGATATTGAGGGGTCACCAAGAGGGCATTCTCAATGATAAAGAGAAAGAACATCTTGTTCCTTTAGCCCCGAGAATCCCACTTATTTATTATTTACCTAAGGTCCACAAAAGTTTAATTAAACCTCCGGGCCGTCCAATAATAAGTGGCATAGATTCGGTGACCTCCCGAATAGGAAAATACGTGGATCATTTCCTCCAACCTCTGGTACAACAAACTCCTGCGTACCTGAAAGATACGTCCCAATGCATCCAGGAACTTACAAACCTGGACGTAGAAGGTGAGGTATTGATGGTTACAGCAGATGTTTCATCCCTGTATACCATCATACCTCACCAGATGGGATATGAGGCAGTCAGCACTTTTTTGGAAAGCAATTACGACCTCCCACTCAAACAAAAAATATTCATTCTTGAGTTATTACAATTCGGAATGGAGCATAATTATTTTTTCTACGGTGGGAATTTTTATTTACAACAGACTGGCGTGGCAATGGGAGCTAAATTTGCTCCCAGCCTTGCCAATCTGTTTATGGCACTCTGGGAGGACCGCAACATTTATGCCGCTAGAGAACCCAACATCTTTCTATGGAGAAGATACATAGATGATGTTTTATTGCTGTGGAAAGGTGACATCTCTTCTCTTCAATTATTTATGGATAGACTGAACTGCAATGATTGGGGCATTCGCCTCACTTATCAGTTCAGTGAAACATCCATAAATTTCCTAGATCTGGTTATATACAGGATGGGAAGTAAATTTGGTACGAGAACCTTCTTTAAACCCACGGACAAGAATGGGTTCATCTCCCTAGATAGCTGCCATCACCCTAACTGGCTAACCTCGGTCCCCATTAGCCAATTTAGGAGGATACGTCGTAACTGCACTGACTCCCAAGATTTTGAGGTGCAAAGTAAAATATTGAAGGATAGATTTGTGGAAAAGGGGTTTAAAGAGGAAATTCTGGAACAGAATATCCTTCAAGTTAAAAATGTACCTCAAAAAGAGTTAGTGGTGCCCAAACCCAAACCAGAAAGTGCCTTTTCTAAGTTTGAATATGCCTTTATTACCTCATTTTCAACTGGCTATAGGTGGGTCAATCACACCTTCAGGAAGTATTGGCATATATTAAAAGGAGACAAAATACTAGGACCAACACTTCCTGAGAGACCCCCTATTATTTTCAGGAGGACTAAGAATTTGAAGGACATTATTGCCCCTACTCCAGTAGAGAAACCCACCATCCCGAAAATGTTTTCTAATATGAAAGGTTTTTTTCCCTGTAAGAAATGTCGGGTTTGCAAAGAGTTGAATACACAGAGAACTCAGTCCTTCAACTCTACCGTTACCAAGAAAAAATATGACATCCAAAACTTTACCACTTGCCATCACAAAGGGGCGGTGTATCTCCTAACGTGCGGATGTGGATTACAATATGTTGGGAGAACGATCAGGACCCCCAGTATCAGAATAGGTGAACATCTCACCAATATACAAATAGGTTTCCCTGGTCATAGTCTCTCTTCCCATCATGATAAGTGTCACAATAGAAGCTACTCAAATTTGAAAGCTGTTGTGATTGAGTGCTATTCCCCACATTGGAGGGGGAGTGACATGAAGAGATCTATTTCCAGGAGAGAGACGTTTTGGATTCATGAACTAAAATGCTATCAGCCATGGGGTATGAATGTGGAATGGGACATTAATGCCCACATCAATAATGAATAACCACACACCCACATAGGATAATAACATTCTAAGTTTTTTCTGGTCTACCTTTCCCTTCCCGCCCTGCTTTATTACCTTCCCTTTTCCCCTTTTATGTTTGAAACAAGAGCCTACATTAAGTTTTTATAATGTCATTATATGTTTTTATTAGCATTTAGGCCATATACGTTTATATAAATGTGAAATTGGCGGATGGAGACTTTTGGTGCCATACACCCCAAAAATTACACAACGTTTGATGACCCAAGATGTTTTTTAAAAAAATTTTTTTATATATTTTTTATATATTTTTTATACATTTTTTACATATTTTTATATATTAAATGCTTTAGCCATAATTATCAAAGCCACTTCCGGGTCCTTAGACCAAGTTTGTGGTATTTTTAGGGAATTTATGTGTTAATTTTAAACCCTTTTAATAAAACTGAATAGATTTCACATCTGTCATATATTTCTAATAAGAGAATTCTGTCTGCCTTTTATTTATAATGGATTCCTTTTTGATACTTATATAGACAGATGAAATCGCTTGCCTTTATATATAATTCCAATATTTTTGGCACCGATAAGAACAGTTATGTTTTTTATACTCCGGTGTTATGGATGATTAGTTTTGTTGACATCCGATGTGATTGGCCGCAGAAGCCTCCGGAAGCGCTTTTTAGAACTTCCGGGTCTTCATCTCAACATACCGTGATTGGCTAACATTTGAACCGGAAGTGCGTCACAACACTTCCGGGTCCTCGCCACGGCCGCACCGGAAGTGTCCATCAGCCACACTATTTACATGAGAGATGCGAGCAGCACGGCTACAGCTCCAGTCCCAGAAGCCGACTTGTTAGTGGAAACGCGTCGGGGGGAGCTAGCCGTGTTGCCTATGATCCCGGACTACTGCAGAGGTCCTCGATCCAAAATTTACATATGCTGTTTTTTCTCCTGAAAATGTAAGTGTTACTCTTTCTTATTGGTTCAATAAAGTGAGTTAATGCACTATAGTCCCCTTCTCTTCCTTGGGCATGTTCTTGGTGGCGATATCCCCTTGAGTGGAAGCCTCTAGATCCCCACACTTTGGAAGCAGATGGTCGCTTTATTCCTCTTGTGAATTCTCTCCTACAAGCTGACCTAACGGACTCCAGGGTTATACACTATATGTTTGCATCTCTCCATCATCTGGTAAGAGTCCCTTCTTAACACTGGGTGCATCACGTGTACATTTGAGCACTGTCTGGATCACCGTTTGGGAAGAGGTTACCCTTATCCTTCATCACTCCCCAACCTCACTATATTCTTTGGATTTTCAAGACTTTTGCACAGTCTCATCATTTAGAATATAGACTTTGTGTTTAGCTGAACATCAGCAATCACCATTTTTGTGAATATTTGTGTTCCATAACTTTTTAGCGCACTCTGTAATTGATGTTTTTCATTTGTTACAACCCCTCACATATTTATATTTTTTCAGTGCTGCTTTTTTTCCACTCTTTTTCTCATTAAAGGTTCGCGCACCTATTTTTCTTTTCACCACCAATCAAACCAGACACTTGCATGTTACATGATGCTGCTCTGGAGACAGGACCAAACTCTTAGAAGTTTGGGCAGTGGTATTTATACTTGTGTATAAGGAATATACCGCTCCAAGGTAACTCCCTTTGCAATATGACCCCTCAAGTACTTGACCAGTTAACAATAACATTAATTTGGTATATGGTAGAATCATGCTCATGTCCTTATATGGCTCCTTCACCAGGATTTGGAGGCCTAGAATGCATTAGTGAGCCACTTTTATAACAAGGAAATATAAATTATACAGTTTCCCCATCACTCCACCCCCTGGCTCACAAATATCATATAATGCCTCCAACTTTACATAAAGGCAACATGTCAGAAAGCCCCTGATAAGTGTAAACAAAAAGAATAATTCAAATAGTCTCTATCCCCCCCCCCCCCGGATTACCTATGGAAAATGGGGGAATGGGGGATCTAAAGTGTAGATACCTACTTTCCTTTCCCTGTCTGATTCACCTGCACAGACAATCTCATTTGACTATGTTAGAGCTAAACTTTATAAAAATATCCAAAGTTCAAAAAATATAAAACACAACTACATGTTGGACTAACAGAAGAACACCAAACGTTTCCTTTTCGAAAGCACAGGAGGGAGCGGGTAGGAGCATGGAACTTTATTTTTCAAGAGTTTCAAAGCATAGAAACTTGTCAAAGTCCTCCATACCTGATGATGGACAGCAGAGTCTTAGACATCCGTTGATCAGATCACAGCATAACAATTGCAATGTTGTAAAACTGTAGAATACAAAGTCCATATCCTCTGGACTATTGCAGCTCAAAAGTCATAGACGTGCAGGCACATAACCACATAGTATCTGAAACTTTACAGACAGTTCAGGCACTTGACCATCAGAGCAGATAAAACCATTCAGGTGCTTGACCATAATAGCGGATAGAACAGTTCTTGTAATTTGTCCACCAGAACAGGTGGAACTTGCACCAACAGTTCAGCTGCTGATCAGTGGCAAAATCTTATTAGGCGGTTGCTGCTGTAAAAAGCATTTGTCTCCTTTCTCTAATATGTTTGTGGTTGATGTCAAGGCAGATGTGTTACCAAGACTGTGAGCCCAACATTCCATAACTAACAACAACATATAGCCCCCCATAGATTTCTGACCAGTTAAATCCATGATCCCTAGCGACCTGGCCGAACACTAAGAGAAAAACTCAGCTTTATTCGTTCAGGGTGAAATATTGGTGCAGGTACACCGCCACTCATCTCCCACCTGAGCTCTACCTTACTTTGTATCTTTTTTTATTTACTTTCCTTTATTTGTTTTTCATAAGCGAACAGAAAAATATAAAACTGCATGCAGTTCAATATATATAAACATTCATATTGCAACAAAAAAAAAAAAACAACCCTTGCCCCTCCTACCCACTCCCTCACACTTTTCCCTTCTCCATATTTTACCAATTACTCTATTTCTCCTGCCACCTTCTTGTTTTCTTCTCTTCTCTTTTTCTCTTTCTATTCCTTTTCACCCCTTATCCCCACATATTTCATCGTTCTTTGGAATTCTGCCCATTTTTCCCAGATGGTGTTAAACCTCTCTAATTGATTTTCTTCACAGCTACCTAAAAATTAAATTTCATAGATATACTCAATTCTTTTATACCATTTCTTTATCTTAGGACTCTCTGGGTCTCCTCATTTATTGGGAGTTTTTTGCCCCTTTGCTGCATTCATCAAATGGGGCAATACCGTATTCCTATATTGCTTTATTTAACTGTTTTCTTTAAGAAATAGGCATACCCATGGGTCATCTTTATTATCTATATCCATGATCTCTTTTATATACTGTCACACTCTTTGCCAATTCTCCTGTATCTTTGGGCACTCCCACCACATATGTGCCCCTCTGATCACACCCTCTCCAACACAATGGGGGATTTTTCTAATTGGTATTTACTTGCTTCCACAGGCGTTATATACCACCTACTCAAACATTTATAGTTCATCTCTATCGAGTTTACATCTACCGTCGTATTATGAACAGCTCTCATGATTTTACCAAATTGTTGTTCCTCCAACTCTGATCCCAAGTCTTTTTCCCACTTTTCAATGAATGGCGATCTTCTCGGCTCTGCTGTCTCTGTAAGTATTTTATAAATCTGAGATATATGATGTTTTGACCCTGTCTGGGAATTACACAGATGTTAAAATGGAAGAAGTTCCTCTTCTGACCTAATAGGCTGTGGTAATGTAAATATGAAGTGTCTTAGCTGGGAATAACGCCATTCATTCAAAATCATTAATTCCTTTTTCTGTTTCAACTCCTGATATAAAAATATCTTTCTCTTTGTCAATATATCCTTTACCTGTGCATTTTTATCTATTATCCAATCACCAAATTGTGTTGTCTCTGTGACTGAAATTAACGATATATTAAACTCCCATTTTGCTTGTTTATAAATTAAATCCCAAACTATAAATGCATTTCTAGTCAACTCGTGTGTATTTACATCCAATTTTCTATACTTGTGTGGCACCCAAATATTATCACCTAACTGTGTTTCACTCAGTAAATTTTCAATTTTTACCCATGATTTATCACTGCCTTTTTTTCCCCATTCCACCAATCATTAGATAGTTACATAGTTAGTGAGGTCGAAAAAATACATCCGTCCATCCAGTTCAACCTATGATGTGCATGTGTGTGTGCTGTTAACTGTACATTGTATACCCTTGTATGTTGTGGTCTTTAAGGTGCCCATCTAATAGTTTTTTTAAACTATTGATGCTCCCTGCTGATACGACTGCTTGTAGAAGAGAATTCCACATCCTTACTGCTCTTACAGTGAAGAACCCCCTAAGTATTTTAAGGTTAAACCGCCTTTCCTCTAGTTTTAGTGAGTGGCAACGTGTCTTATTGTATCTCCTTTCTCTGAATAGTTTGTTCCTTATGCTAGGGTCGCCAGTACAGTATTTGTACATTGATATCTTATCCCCCCTCAATCGTCTCTTCTCCAGAGAGAATAAGTTCAGTGCTTGTAGTCTTTCCTCATAGCTGATGTCCTCCATTCCCCTAATTATTTTTGTTGCCCTTCTCTGGACTCTCTCCAGTTCCAGCACATCCTTCCTGAGGATTGTGATATCACTATGGCATTATAACACCTTTTATAGTCTGATGCCACTAATCCCCCTTGTGCTTTTCCTTTACTTAGTGTTAAGTACTGTATTCTCGGTTTCTTGTTTCGCCATATGAACTTTGTTATCATTGCTTTTAATATTTTAAAATAATTCTGAGGGAAATGTAATAGCAACATCAGGAATTTATAAAGTATTTTTGGCACTACCAACATTTTTACCATATTGATTCGTACCATCCATTAAAGTGGTTTTGTTGTTATTTTTCTGCTTTCTGCTCTAATTTCATTCAGTAGTGGTATGTATTTTGCTTGATATAAATTTTTTGAAGATGAGGTTAAATTTATCCCAAGATATTTTAACTCTCCCCCCCCCCCCAGGTAAATGGGAATTATTTTTGCAAGGCTAGTTCTTCTTTCTTATTCATATTTATATTTAGAATTTCAGATTTTACAGGATTAATTTTTAAGTTTAAAAATGCTCCATATCTTTTCATTTTTTTTTGTTAAGTTTGGTAGGGTAATTCTTGGGTAAGTTATATAAAACAAAATATCATCGGCATATGCCGCAACTTTATGTTCCACGTCTCCAATCTTTACCCCTCCAATATCTGCGCTGTTCCATATGGTGGCCAAAAATGGCTCCAATGACAGCACAAATAAAAGGGGGGAGAGCGGACATCCCCATCTTGTTATGCATCTCAAATGGTGCCGACAGGGTTCCATTCACCTTTACCGATACAGTGTTTTAATCTACTGAATAATCCTTGGACCCAAACCTATCGCTTCTATTGTATTCATCATGAATTCCCAGTCTACCCTGTCAAACTATTGACAAGAGTACTGCTGGGAGCCCATGACTACCCCCTTTTTGCATTAAGAGCAAATCCTTTCCTTCTCTCCCTGGTACAAATCCTGTTTGATCCAAATGTATCTATTCGGGCATCAAGTCTTTTAATCTGGTGGCTAAAATTTTTATGTATCATTTTGTACCTGCATTTAATATTGCTATAGGTCTATAGCTAGAACACAAAGTTGCATCCTTTCCTTCTTTTGGTATCACTGTAATTACTCTTTCCTCATCCCCTTTCCTTCTCCTAATCCATTCATAGAGTAGCATAATTTAGATAATAATTGTTCTTTAACCACTTTACCCCCGCTCACTTTGCTGCTACTGCAGCAAAGTGGCTCGTTCCCGTCCAGCGACGTAGACCTACGTCGCTGGACTCCGCCCTTTGTGGGCGGCGCGCACGCGCCGCCGGAGGCTCGCTCCCGCTGTTTTCAGTCACAGCGGGAGTTGGGCCAGGGGAGGAGCAGCGGCGATCGCCGCTGCTCTTACCCGATCGTCGGGGATCGAGTCTGGAGATCTGCCCGCTGTGTGTAAACACAGCGGGCGGATCTCTGAAGTGACAGGCAGGGTCAGATTGCAGGGTTCAGCATAGCTGAACCCTGGATCTGTCCTTGTGTCACTCTGTCACCTCCCCCCCCACACGTCAGTAAGCACCAGGCATACATTAACACCTCCCTCTCCAATAAAATTAACCCCTTCCCTGCCAGTGTCATTTTTACAGTAACAGTGCATATATATAGCACTGATTACTGTAGTAATGTCACTGGTACCCCCAAAAGTGTCAAAAATGTCAGTCAAGGGTCCGATCTGTCGCAGTCCCGCAAAAAAAAAAATCGCAGATCGCCGCCATTACGCGTTAAAAAAAAACCACCAAAAATGACAGAAATCTTTCCCTTAGTTAGTAAACGCAAAAACTTTTGCGCAAACCAATCAAAATACGCTTATTGTGATTTTTTTTACCAAAAATATGTAGCAAAAAACAAATTGGCCAAAAATTTAAAAAAAATTTGATTTTTTACATTTTTTTTGGGGGGGAATTTCATATAAAAAAATGTGAAAAATATTGTTATTTTTTCAAAATAAATGCTCTTTTTTTGTTTATAGCGCAAAAAGTAAAAATCGCACAGGTGATCAAATACCACCAAAAGAAAGCTCTGTTTGTGGGAAAAAAAGGACGTAAATTTCGTTTGGGTACAGCGTCGCATGACTGCGCAATTGTCAGTTAAAATCGCACAGCGCCGAATTCGCAAAAAGTGGCCTGGACGGAAGACAGCAAAATCCTCCGGTGGTAAAGTGGTTAAATATATGATTCGATTACTTTTTTTGTTGTCGGTTCTTCTAATAATTGCAGTTTTTCCTCTGATACTTTAGGTAATTTTGCATCTCTAATATATTCCTGTATTTTTTTTTTATTCTATTTAATTCTACTTCTTGAAACCCTTTTTGTCTTACGGAGTACAGGGAACTATAGTATTTTTGTAAGACTTCTGCGATTTTTGATGTTAAATATACCATCTCCCCTTGCTCATTTTTTAAATGAAATTACCGGTAATTGATTTTTTATTTTTTAAGGCTCTTGCCAAATATTTCCCGGGTTTATTTCCTCATTTATATCTATCTTTAGCTACTTTGTTAAATACTTTTCTTGTTTCCTGATCCATTAATCTTTTTAGTTCTTCTCTTTTTAGAAATAAGGCGTATAATGTTTCTACATCTGAAGTCTTTTTATGTGTTTGTTCTTATTCATATACCTCTCATTTTAGTTGTTCTTTCCCTCTTTTTTTTTTGCTCCAATAGAAATCAAAACACCTCTTGTATAAGCCTTACATGCTTCCCATATTGTGGCTTCTGATATTCCTGGGGTTTCATTAAGCTTAAAGTATAGTTTTAATTCTTCTTTTATTCTACCTACTACTTCATTCTCTTGTATCGGTTCCTCGTTTAACCTCCAGTTGCTTACCCTATGTTGAGTTTCTACTGTTTTCATCTTCATTAGTATTGGGGCATGATCTGATAGAGAAATTACATAGTTACATAGTTACATAGTTAGTGAGGTTGAAAAAAGACACCAGTCCATCCAGTTCAACCTATAATGTGTGTGTGTGTTAACTTTTAACCGTACATTGTATAACCCTGTATGTTGTGGTCTCTAAGGTGCCCATCTAACAGTTTTTTGAAACTATCAATGCTCCCTGCTGATACGACTGCTTGTGGAAGAGAATTCCACATCCTTACTGCTCTTACAGTGAAGAACCCCTTACGCACTTTAAGGTTAAACCGCCTTTCCTCTAGTTTTAGTGAGTGGCCGCGTGTCTTATTGTATTCCCTTTCTCTGAATAGTTTGTTCCTTATGCTAGGGTCGCCAGTACAGTATTTGTACATTGATATCATATCCCTCCTCAATCGTCTCTTCTCCAGAGAGAATAAGTTCAGTGCTTGTAGTCTTTCCTCATAGCTGATGTCCTCCATTCCCCTAATTATTTTTGTTGCCCTTCTCTGGACTCTCTCCAGTTCCAGCACATCCTTCCTGAGGACCGGTGCCCAGAACTAGACAGCATACTCCAGATGTGGCCGGACCAGAGTCTTGTAGAGTGGGAGAATAATCTCTTTATTTCTGGAGTGAATCCCCTTTTTTATACAACCCAGTATTCTGTTGGCTTTACTTGCAGCGGCTTGGCTTTGCATGCCACTGCCAAGCCTGTTGTCTACCAGTACCCCCAAGTCTTTTTCCATCCTAGACTCACCCTATAGATGTTTTAACTATTGAATCCAGCTTTCTATGATCTACCATGATTGGTCCAATCTAGAGTACGTCCCATGCACTGCGTAAAATGTGTAATCCTTCACACCTGGATGTTGTATATGCCATACATCCACCAACTAGGCTTGATAAAATTCCTTCTTCACCCTCCTCAGTTGATGGCTTTCCTTCCCCAGTGCATGTAACATGCTATCTACATATGGATCCATACAAAAATGTAGGTGTACCGGAAGGACAGGGTTGGTAAAAGAGGGGGAGGGGTATGTCTCTATGTCAAGAACAATATAAAGGTGCTAGAAAGGAGTGACATTACGGATGGGATGAGCATGGATTTAGAATCTGTGTGGGTTGAACTCGATAGGGAAGAAAATAAGGGAAAAGTAGTTGTGGGGGTTTGCTATAGGCCACCTAACCAAGGGGAGGAGGTAGAGCTGGAATTTTTAGCACTAATAGGTAAAGCGGCAAAACTAGGATCAGTCATCATATTGGGGGACTTCAATTATCCCGACATTGACTGGGAAGAGGGGACTGCACACTCGCATAAGGCCCGGCTATTCACGGAAACCTTACAGGATAACTACATGTCGCAGTTGGTGGATTCCCCTACTAGAGAGAATGCTATCCTGGATCTATTGCTCACTAATGACCCAGACATAATGTCGGAGGTAGGAGTCCAGGACAACCTGGGCTCTAGCGATCACAGGATGATCACATTTAGTATAAATAACAATATAAAAAGGCAAGTGGGGAACATAAGAACCCTAAACTTCAGAAGGGCAGACTTTCCAAAATTGTACTCATTGATGGAAAGGGTAAACTGGGACCAAACCCTGGGATCACTGACCACAGAGGAAAAATGGGAATGCTTTAGAACAATATTAAGCAAAGGCATCTTGCAGTGCATTCCTATGGGGAATAAATTTAGAAGAGACAAAGCCAAACCTGGCTGGCTAAACCGTAGCGTTAAAAAACTTATTAGGGGAAAAAAATTGGCCTTCAAGAAATATAACTCAGAGGGCACCGTATCGGCCTTCCAGCAATACAAGGAGGAAAATAAGAAGTGTAAACACGAAATCAAGATGGCTAAAATCAACTTTGAGAGACAAATAGCGGAGGATAGTAAAAAAAACCCAAAGAAATTCTTTAAATATATCAACAGCAAAAAAACTAGGGCAGAGCATATTGCACACATAATTAGCGATGATGGGAGGATGGTTACAGAGGACACTGAAAAAGCAACCGTGCTGAATTCTTTTTTCTCGTCAGTCTTTACGCAGGAAAAGGAAGGGTACACTGACCATGACTGTATGGTTAGTAGTAATACACAGGACTTGCCACTATGGCTAACAGAGGGGGAAATCAGGGAAAGACTGGATAAACTTAACACAAACAAATCACCAGGCCCGGATGGCGTACATCCGAGAGTGTTTAAGGAACTCAGTATGGTTATATCTAGACCACTGTTCCTGATCTTTGCTGACAGTATTAGGACAGGAGATGTACCAGGGGATTGGAGGAAGGCTAACGTGATTCCGATATTCAAAAAGGGCCAGAGACATATCCCGGGAAATTATAGGCCTGTCAGTCTGACATCAATAATATGTAAACTTTTGGAGGGGATGATAAGGGACTATATCGTAGAGTATGCTAAAGACAACAACATCATCAGTAGTAACCAGCACGGGTTTACAAATGGGCGATCTTGTCAAACCAATCTCTTAGCATTCTACGAGGAAGTGAGCTGTGAGCTAGATAGGGGGAGACCAGTGGATGTGGTGTACTTGGATTTCGCTAAGGCGTTTGATACAGTTCCCCACAAGCGCTTAATTTATAAAATAAGGTCTGCAGGTATCGACAGCAGGGTTTGCTCTTGGATACGGAATTGGCTAAAAGGCCGTGTCCAAAGGGTAGTAATAAACAGCGCATACTCAGACTGGTCTGAGGTAGTAAGTGGGGTGCCCCAGGGCTCAGTCCTGGGACCAACCTTGTTCAATTTATTCATAAACAGCATTGAGGAAGGGATCAGTAGTTCGTTATCAGTTTTTGCAGATGACACAAAATTGGCCAGGGCAATAACTGCACAGCATGAAGCAGATATCCTACAGAATGACCTGGACAAAATTACGGAGTGGGCAACGACATGGCAAATGAGGTTTAATGTGGAGAAGTGTAAGGTTTTGCACTTGGGGACCAAAAACATAAAAGCACAATACACGTTAGGAGGGGAACCCTTGGGGGAATCAAAAATGGAGAAAGATCTGGGAGTCTTAGTTGATGATAGATTAGGCAACAGCATGCAATGCCAAGCGGCAGCTTCCAAAGCCAACAGAATATTAGCATGCATAAAGAAAGGGATGTATTCCAGAGATAAGACTATAATCCTTCCACTTTATAAAACTCTGGTCCGACCGCATCTGGAGTATTCTGTCCAGTTCTGGTCGCCAGTCCTCAGGAGGGATGTGTTGGAGCTGGAGAAAGTCCAGAGAAGGGCAACTAAACTGATTAGGGGGTTGGAGGACCTTACCTATGAAGAGCGGCTGCAATCGCTCGATTTATTTTCCCTGGAGAAAAGACGTCTGAGAGGGGACATGATAGCAATTTATAAATATCTTAATGGGGATCTCAGCTTAGAAGAAAAGCTGTTCATTCGAAGGAATTGCATGAGGACTCGAGGACATACAATGCGATTAGAGGAGAAGCGTTTTAACCTCAGGCAACGTGGGGGGTTCTTTACTGTTAGGGCTACAAGATTGTGGAATTGTCTACCACAAGAGGTGGTTTCTGCGGGTAGTATGGTGACTTTCAAAAGACTCTTAGACTTACATCTCAAGGATCAGGAGATTGAGGGCTATGTTAGATGATTACAGTCACACACACCTACACAGGTTGAACTGGATGGACTATTGTCTTTATTCAACCTCACCTACTATGTAACTATGTAACTATGTAACAGAATGTATTACAGTACAGCCTTAACAAATTTAGTACCCCAAAGCCATGTGACACTTTGACAGAGCCAAAGAGCACATGCTGTGCTATATTATTATCCTAATACTAAAGATCATAAGGCTCATAAGGATTCTGCAGTACTTAAAAAAATAAAAGTCAGCAGCTTCAAAAAGTTAAGCTGCTGACCTTTAAAAACAGCCCCTCACCTGTCCCACGGTCCAGCGTTAAACTCACCCCAGCTGTCTTTATCCTCCGTCCTCCCTCAACGGCGCCGGAATCTTCACTATGGGTACCCGGCTGTGACAGCTTGCAGGTTCACAGCCGGGTTCCCACTGCGCATGCGCGAGGCACGTCATGGATTGGTGAATGCAGACTTCTGGGACCTGTTAGTGTCAGGGGGGAGGGAGGAGAATTTGGCACTCGAAACAGAAGTGGGAGCAGGTACCTTTCAAAATTGGGTACCTGCTGCCCCCACTCCCGCTCCTCAAATGTGCCAATTGTGCAAGAAGAGCAGGGGACGAGTCCTTAAAGCGGAACTTCCCCTTTTGGGTAGAGTTCCGCTTTAAGATATTAATTCTAGTTTTAACTCACTGTGTGCTGCCAGCGCCATGCTACCTGCCACTGCCAGGATTTGTGTAACCGCTCCCTGTCAGCCACCTCACATAAGTCCCGGCATCTGAGGGAGCGGAGCGAAGCAAATACTTTACATCAAATCGCAACACTCAGATCACTCCACTGCTAGGGAAGGCAGTGAGCAGCCGTCTGGAACAGCTGAGAATGCGCTGATGCAGGATTATCTACATCCTCCTGAAAATGAAGAAAGAGTCCGTGCAATGCTCCCACCTCTTGGGCCCCTCTGTTGACCTGATGGGGCCGGAAAAATGTAATTATACATAAAGCAGAGCGTGACTGAACAGGCATGGCTAAAGCATAACAATCCTTCAGCACTGGGGGATTTGAGCTCATGATCCTAAATTTGCATTTTAGTTTCTTTACCCATGAGCCATGCAGTAACTGGGCACATATAGCATCATAAGCTAAAGCATAACAGGCATGGTGAAATAATGCAATGATGGCAGAAGCATGGCCCTCTTTGGTAATGCTAATTATGTTAGACTATCAATGTACAAATGTCTGATGCATGACTGCAATAAAACCAGCTTCTTTATTGAAAATGGTTAAAAGTTCAAGCCATCATCACAGCACAAAAAAGAAAAACCTGGAAGGCATGCCGCTATTCTGCAACTTGATAGCTTCTGCATTTCTGTTCCAATCACATCCTCCATTGCAGCCCTGATGTGAAGGGGCAAACATTTCCCCAGGGCTATTGTTAGAAATCACCGGGCCCCATAAAACCTAGCTGAAAGGGCACCCCTCACCCCCTATCAAATGTTCTCCCATGAGCGATTCAAATATATGACAGCTTTTCTGAGAGCAAAGCACATGTGAACGAGCCCTTCATTTTTTTTTTTACTTATTTCAGGTAGAATTTTATTTTTTTAACTGCCCTGCTGGATGGGAGGCTTTGGTGATGTTTCACTTTTGAAACATAGAAAGGGATTGAGGACATAGATTCCTCCATTCCCTTTTCTACAGCCTCAGATGCAAAGTTGTATGAACATAAAGCGTTTAGAGGCTTCCTGTTTATTCACAAACTGAAGTATAGCAAACACAGTTTAATATGCTTCAGTGATGAATGAACACAGGAGTGATCAGAACCGACCACTCACTGTGTTCTTTCAGAAAAGGAAGGGGCTGATAAATATGACATATTTACTGGCCCCCGTTCTCCATCGTGAAATGATCCCCCTGTGTGCCCCAGTGGGAGGGAAAGGAATAGAGGGAAACCGGCAGTGCTGCCAGGGAAAGGGTACACAGGGGGCCCAGGCAGCAGGTGCAAGGGGGGTTCACAGCGATGGAAGGAGTGTGGGGGTGCAGATATTTGAAACTGATCCCCCTGTGGTGCAGCTGGAAGGAAGGAGAGGAGTAGAAGCAGCAGCGCTGCAGGGGGAGCCACGAGAGGATCAGTGTCAGCAATAGGGCAGTACAGCCACTCCTACAGCTCTCCTGCTCAGCAGCTGCCCGTGCCCCCCTTTTGAACTGATGGGGCCTGGGCCCAGTTCAGGAGGGCCAGCTGTACTCCCTTATCAGCGGCCCTGATTTCCCCTCAAACTTATGAAAAGTATGTCTCTTATTACATAAACCATTGGCAACAGTGAGTAAAAAAGCAGCCAATGCAGAAAAGCAATATATGTGTCAAATACTTTTCTGGGGGTAAAAGAGCTTCCAAGAAGTAACATTGTGAGCTGCAAGTTATTCTCGCTATCCAGGTGTTTATATTACTTAGCCAAGCCTACATGGTTAATTAAAAAAATGTCTTACCCATCCAGTACGGATGTAATAAGGGGTCGCACTTCTTCAAATACTGCACTTTGAGATTCATGTGGCTTGAACACTCTGTATGAAAAAAACAAATTTACAGTGTTACTGAGCATGTTAAATTTAGGGGTGTAAAGGAGTATACAGTTCATTGATTAAAGTAGAACTGAAGGCAAAACTTGATTTTTTCACTTTGGATAGAAAAAGGGAGGGTTATATCCCCTGTCATTTTTTTTTGCCATCAGTGTCCCATTTGGGAGATTTCCATTCACTTCCTGTCCTATATCAGCAGCAGGAAAAGAGGGGAAATCCCTGCAAAGTGAGTGAAATGCCTGGTAGTTACCAGGGTCAGCAGAATTTGTTTTTGGGTTGTTTTTTTGCAACTATTGCCCCCTCTATTCCTGCTCTGCCGACAACTCAAAATTTGGGATTTTCTTTCACTTTCAATGAAAAAGGTCACCAGGATAAATAGTGAGGGTGAATCTTCCTAACAGGGATACAAACCACAATGAAAATCTAGCAGGTTTCTAAACTCAAACTAGAAAAAAAGTTTTGCCTTTATGCTTTTAAGTGCTTGTAAAGCCTTAAAGTGGTTGTAAACCCACCTTAATAACTTTTACCTATAGGTAAGCCTTTAAAATAAGGCTTACCTAAAGGGACTGCACATATCTCCTAAACTTGCACTATTTAGGAGATATTTACATTGCATGCAGCCAATGACGTAATCGGCGCATGCGCTCTGAAGAAACGGCCGCCCATATGCAATGCATACTAGCACATTATGCATTTACTTTACAGGGAATAAAAAACTGAAAAAATATGGAAGAGTTTACTTCCTCTTTAAGGTTTTTCACCCTAATGCATTTTATTTATTATTATTTATTTTTTTCTTACCTGAGCCCAATCCTATACAGCGATGTGAACGAATGCAGTGGCTCCAGCCGCTGTTGCTCTCCTCATTGGACATATTGATAGCAGCATTAGCCATTGGCTCCCGCTGCTGTCAATCAAAAACTGTGACACAGAAGTGGTGGGCAGGGCCTAGTCCCGTTGTCTGTGTCAATGGATGCAGCAGTGGGACTTGGGAGCGGGCCCGCACTGGTGCCCCCATGGAAAGCGGCTTTCTGTAGGGGGCAATTGTTGAAGAGAAGGGGCCTGGAGCGCCGGGGGGGGGGGCACCCTAAAAGAAGAGGATTGGGGCTGCTCTATGCAAAACCAGTGCACAGTGCAGGTAAGTATAACATGTTTATTATAAAAAAAATAAGGCTATGCTATGTATACAATGTGCGTGCATGTGCTTGGTAAAAATGCTTGAGTTAGTTACTGTTTTAGCCTTTTTCAAGAACACACATTTAGGAGAGCTGCTGAGGAGAATGAGAGGTGGGGTCAGCAAGGACCAGCTTGTAGTCTGTGTTCAGTTCAAATTAACAACCCATAAATCCAATGTTTTCTTAAAATGTCACTGACCGCTTTATGTATTGTGTAATTTGTGAATGTGAAGTGCAGGGATATGCAGTCCATTCTGCTACTTGTGTATATAAGCCTCTGTTTCCATATAGCTTATCTGTACCTAAAACATGTTTAAAGGTTTATGTGCATAGGGGTGGCCATATATGCTCATTAAATATGTAAGATTGTTATGTACTTGTCACTGTGAAGTGCTGTGCCAAGAAAGCCTTTTTACCAGTGGTGTTCATAAGTCAGTATCTTTTTAACTTTTTTGTACATAGGAAAAAGCTCATCCTAAAGCTGATAAAAACCTGTTTTTATTGGGCACTGTATTTTAGAACCAGTGATGTCATCACTGGTTCCCTGTGCTTCTTTATGTAGTGCAATCAGATAAAGGCTGGTGGGAGGTTCCATCAGGATGCCAAACATCATTTCTGTAAATACCACACCCAGGGCCAGATTAAGAGCATCATGGGCTTGGTGCTGAGGATTTTGAAGGGCCTTAAGGGCTGTGCCTTGGCATGCACCCAGAGGAGGAAGGGTGCAGCCATGCATGCCTAATTCAACATGGGATGCTGTCTCTGAAGCCCATAAACACATCCATGCATCGGCAACTGTCCCTCCTTGTCCGGCCTTCGTGCTGTGTGGGGAGGTTCTGAGGGAGCTGCCTGGGGAAGCGAGCATAGAAGCCAGACTTCTGTGTTTACAAGTGACAGAAGAGCGGTAACAGTGAATATGGCCAACCCGGGGCCTATATAAAGGTAGGGGCCTGGAGCTGCAGCTCCAATAGCCCCTACGTTAATCTGGCCCTGACCACACCACCCTGCCTCAGTTCTCCTCTCAAGCCCTCAGCTTTAATGCACGCAGTGGTCTGGCTCTTGGAAGGAATTATATAAAATATCAAAATACCTTAACAGGGGTGTATGAGCCTTGGGGAATGGGAGTTCCTAGGCAGATGGCATTTGCATGCAAACTGACCCAGGTAACAGTGACATGCGGTGAGGTCAGTGTCTGGTGAGGCACTGGCTAGTATCAGAGACAGATACAACTCCCACATTATTTAGTGAATAAATCCCCACATCACCATTTAGTGAATAAACCCCCACCTCGTAGCCAAGCGCTGTGAGATGAAAAATTCCATTTTCATCTTTAGCCAATTGGCTTACGCTTCAAATCCCGCGCGTCAGGACGCAGGCAGCCAATCAGATTCCCCCAGACAAATAAGCATCTGGTGAAAGGAATCTATTGGACAGCAGATTTTTATTTTTTATTTCTGCATTCTGTACCAGCCCTGTAAATGCTGAGATTTCACTGGTCAAGTAACAGGGCTGTTACAGAATGGAGAAATGAAAAAAAAATAAAAATTATACTGTGATCTATATAGCTACCAACAGTCCTGATTTTATTAAAACAAGTCCTTATGTTGGTTAAATTAGTAAACTGTGAGAACTAATGAAAGCAATTATATAATCTATATCATAAAATAATAGAACCTGAACCATTCTCTGATTATATAGATTATATATAGCACCTTTATTAGTTCTCAAAGTTTTTTTATTTAACCAGCATAAGGACTTTTTTTAGCATATGTAAACAGCATTCAAACCACACATGTGAGGTATCACCATGAATGTTAGACCGAGAGCAATAATTCTAGCCCTAGACTTTCTCTGTAACATGTAAACATGTAACCTGTAAAAAATTTTAAAGCGTCGCTCATGGAGATTTTTAAGTAATGAAGTTTGGCGCCATTCCACAGGTGTGCGCAATTTTAAAGCGTGACATGTTAGGTATCTATTTACTCGGCATAACATAATTTTTCACATTATACAAAAAAATCAGGCTAACTTTAGTATTTTTTTTTTTTTTTTTTATTCAGGTAATAGTTTTTTTTATTTAAATGCATTCGAAAAATTGTTGCACAAATACCACGTGATATAAAAAGTTGCAACGACTACCATTTATTCCCTAGGGTGTCTGCTAAAAAATATATATAATTTTTGGGATTCTATGTAATTTTCTAGCAAAAAAAAAAAAGATGATTTTTACATGTAGGAGAGAAGTCTCAGAATTTGCCTTGGTGGCAAGTGGTTAATTACCATAAGAAATTAATAGACAAATAATTATTATATATTGTTTTTCAGGTAATTTACTATATTTTAAAAATCTATACTCAAGCAGGTGGCTCAACTGACAAATTACTGAAGTTTGAAGTTATAACTTTAAACCAGTAATTTCACAGTAAATAGATAAATAATAAATTATTATGTTACAACATATAGCATAATAATATAATATTTTGCTTGATTAAAAAAGTACCTTTTCAGAAGCAGCAGATTCTCCCTCTTAACTGTGCGAGAAAAAAAAAAAAAAAAGGGATTAGGGGTAAACCTTATACCCATAAACCTATGATTTTTCCTTGTAATTAAGAGGGCTGGGCAGGAAGGGAGCATTTGACTTTTAGACACCTGCCCCCTTCTATGACACTGCAGTGAGAGGAGAGTCTCCCCTGTAGCATTTTTATTGGACAGCTTGGACCAATGGTGCTTTACCATTGGTCCAAGGTTTCAAGCTGTCTATTGAGCTCAGGGCTCTACCTCACCTGCCTTCCCTGACTGCACGTCCCTGCTAGGTAAAGTCAACATGTGATTCTGATCTTCCATTATTGAAAGAACTGAAATCCAATGAATGTCCTCCAACCAGGAAATGGAAATGGGGGGTTCCATAGGACTTGCTATAGCTTTGAATGCACACAGTGTGCAGTAAAATCATAGGAAGCAATTTCAGTACAGGAGAGGAGCCTGTACAACTGCATGACTAAAAGGGAAGGCTGACGTTCTACTTTAACTCTTTGAATGCAAGTAACTTACTTCATATACTACGGTAGTCCCTATCCTGGCTAACCAGTAATGTATAGGATATATCATGGAAAACATGATTCATATGCACATATAATCAGAGGTGTACCTAGAACCTTCAGGGCCCCGGTGTAAGAAACGATGAAGGGCCCCCTGACCCTCGGCTGGGGCCCTTCCCTGTGGGCCCAATGCCCATTACTCCCATCACAAGGCCCTTTATTGTGGTGCCACAGCAGGACCCTTTGATACGTTCTGCAGTGGACCTCCTTGGGGCCCCCCCACAGTGGCAGAACACCAGGTCCTGGTCACAACTGCAACCTTTGTGACCCTGGTAGTTCTGTCACTGGTGTCAGAAGTTTTTATTTTTGTTGTTTTATCTAGGGAGCAGCAGGACCTAGGTTAAAGCGGGCTTTCAGCAGCTGCAGGAGGAAAATGGAAGGCATCCATTCCTCTATATTAAACAGTATATATATATATATATATATATATATATATATATATATATATACAGTATCTCACAAAGGTGAGTACACCCCTCACATTTTCATGAATATTTTACTATATCTTTTCATGTGACAACACTGAAGAAATGACACTTTGCTACAATGTAAAGTGGTGAGTGTACAGCTTGTATAACAGTGTAAATTTGTTGCCCCATCAAAATAACTCAACATACAGCTGTAGCAGGATTTCCAGGCATTGGGCCTGATGTGGGTCTGCCATGGTTACCATTAACACAAACAACACATTTAAGCTGATTGTCCAAGTGTGAGATCGGAGACAATGAACAGTCCGGCATCTTTGGTTGTTTTTGTTTATTTTATATGGGGATGGGTGAAGGGAATGAGTGGGATACTCCTCTGGCTCAACTAGGTACAAATCGGGACACTTTGAAGACAAATGCCTTTCAGAGCTGTCTTGACGCTGGCTGAATGCCGACCAACGCTTGCAGGCGCTTGAAATCACTGACTTGCTGTACTGTGATGAAAACTGACTTTTGACACTCTGGCTAGCTCAAAAGTCCTTAACACGGCTTCCTCCAGTCCTTCCTGACTGAGGTAGCCTCTTGTAGACACTGCTGCTACTCTCAACACTGTAACACTGTACACTTCAGGGCCCAACACCTGGCACCCCCTTTACTCTTCGGGGTTAACACTGGCACCCCCTTTACTCTATTCCTGCATGGCTAGCTAGCTCCTGGATTCCTCTGACCTTCTCTGGAGTGGTCCCCTCTGACTAGGCAGACCCCCAGGGACAGTTCACAGTACTCACGACTCAGAATGCTTTCCTGGAACTCGATCCCCTTTAGGTCCACTGGTCCTCAGCACACTGGATCGTTCCTGCAGCTCAGCTCAACCCTGTATCCCCTCAGGCCAGCCGCCTGGGATACCTGATTCTTCCTGACAGGAGAGACAGTCATACCCTCCCCCCTGGGACTTCCCGCCAAAGACAACCTGTCATGTGCTCCCCACAGACTTATACCCCCTCCCAGAATGCTCTGCGGCAGAATCTGCCCTTCCAGGATGAATACAAGCCCTGGTGTGCTATTGGTCAGGTTTCCTCCACTGCCCAATAAGAGCCCTCATTGGGACACAGTGGGGAGACTCCCCAACTCAACAGGCACACCTGGGAACACATGCCAGCCAAGCTGAAAATCATGGCCATGCTGATAAGCAGACAAGGCCCACTATACTTTACCTAGCACCTACTTTGGAGGGTGCTACACAGCCATTAATGTCTAAAGCACTGGCAACAAAGGTGAGTACACCCCTAAGTGAACATGTCCAAATTGGGCCCAATTAGCCATTTTCACTCCTGGTGTCATGTGACTTGTTAGTGTTACAAGGTCTCAATGTGAATGGGGAGCAGGTGTGATAACTTTGGTGTTATCACTCTCACTCTCTCATACTGGTCATTGGAAGTTTAACATGGCACCTCATGGCAAAGAACTCTCTGAGGATCTGAAAAAAGAATTGGTGCTCTACATGAAGATGAGCTAGGCTATAAGAAGGTTGCCAAGACCCAGAAACTGAGCTGCAGCACGGTGGCCAAGACCATACAGCGGTTTAACAGGACAAGTTCCACTCAGATTAGGCCTTGCCATAGTCGACCAAAGAAGTTGAGTGCACATGCTTAGTGTCCTATCTAGAGGTTGTCTTTGGGAAATAGACGTATGCTCAGACCATATGCCACACACTGCATCAAATTTGTCTGCATGGCGGTCATCCCAGAAGGAAGCCTCTTCTAAAGATGATGCACAAAAAAGCAAACAGTTTGCTGAAGACAAGCAGACTAAGAACATCGATTACTGGAACCATGTCCTGTGGTCTGATGAGACCAAGATAAACTTATTTGGTTCAGATGGTGTCAAGCGTGTGTGGCAGAAACCAGGTGAGGAGTACAAAGACAAATGTGTCTTGCCTAGAGTCAAGCATGGTGGTGGTAGTGTCATGATCTGGGGCTGCATGAGTGTTACTGGAACTGGGGAGCTACAGTTCATTGCGAGAACCATGAATGCTAACATGTACTGTGACATACTGAAGCAAAGCATGATTTCCCTCCCTTCAGAGACTTGGCCGCAGGTCAGTATTCCAACATGATAATGACCCCAAAAACACCTCCAAGACGACTACTGCCTTGCTAAAGAAGCTGAGGATAAAGATGATGGACTGGCCAAGCATGTCTCCAGACCTAAACCTTATTGAGCATTTGTGGGCATCCTGAAATGAAAGAAAGAGGAGTGCAAGGTCTCTAAAAATCCACCAGCTCTGTGAGGTCTTCATGGAGGAGAAGAAGAGGATTCCAGTGGTAACCTGTGAAGCTCTGGTGAACTCCATGCCCAAGAGGGTTAAGTCAGTGCTTGAAAATAATGGTGGCCACACTAAATATTGACAATTGGGCCCAATTTGGACATTTTCACTTAGGGGTGTACTCACTTTTGTTGCCAGCGGTTTAGACATTAATAGCTGTGTGTTGAGTTATTTTGAGGGGACAGCAAATTTACTCTGTTATACAAGCTGTACGCTCACTACTTTACATTGTAACAAAGTGTCATTTCTTCAATGTTGTCACATGAAAGATATAATAAAATGTATACAAAAATGTGAGGGGTGCACTCACTTTTGTGAGATACTGTATATATATATATATATATATATATATATATATATATATATATATATATATATATATATATGTGTGTATTTATTTATTTATTTTCTGACATGTTGGTGTTATATCTTTCACTTGGATGTGATAAGTTTCATAGTGTGATGCAGCTGGATAAAACACAAATTGTGTCTGTCTTCATTTCAGGCTGCAAAGCAACAAAATGTGATTATTTTAAAGAGGGGTGATTGTTTTCTATATCCACACTTTCAACCATACAATAAAATAACTGATGATTTTGAATTTATACCTTTCAAAATGAAATATTTTATCCACAGCTGGTTGGCCTGGTCGTTTACATTTTAGCGAAACTGTTTCCTGATTATAAAACAAATATTACAATAAATAAATGCAATACAGTATTTAGAAAGCACATTAAATGTAATATATTAAAAAATGGTGTTTCTTTTTTTATTTAACATACAAATAGCAATTGGTAATGTAAAATGTAAAAGCACATACAGTATCAGTCTATCAGACATTTTTTTAACTGTGCTGACTACAGAAAACTGAACCCTTATTGGTTGTTAGGAGTTGTGCACACCCTGGATGCTCTTTGCTCTGCCTTACTTAACAGGTTTGAAAATAAAACCAAGTTAGGGCCCTTTCACACGGGCGTTCCGCATGTCCGTAAATCATCCTATTTATTTGCGGATGATATACGGACATAATGTATGTCAATGGCATCGCAGATGTCAGCGGAATTCCATCCGCTGACATCCAATTTTCTTCCTTTCAGTTCTGTTCCATTTTTTGGAACGGAACAGAAGCCTATTTTTGTTCCGTGTAAAAAACGGAACGGATGCAAAATCGGATTTCAGCAGTGTCATCCGCTGACATCCGCAATCCCCATAGACATACATTATGTCCGTATATCATCCGCAAACGGATGGGATGATATGCGGACATACGGAGCAGATGACACAAATGTCATCCGCTCCGTGAAAAAAAAAAGTGCCGGAGCGGATCGCAATGCGGTCCGCTCCGTGTGAAAGAGCCCCAATTCTAAAATAATAATAATAATAACAATAACAATAATACATAATGTAACCCAGCTGGTAAAAAAAAAAAAAAGAGCACCTCTTATTTTATAGCATTTTACCAATGCAAAAATCATTGTTTACTTAAATTTTTTTTAATGTGGAAAAAAATCTGTCAGATATAATACAATTGCATATAATTCATAATTAGGCAGCAAGTGAAAATATGCAACTCAGATGGCAATAAAAATATTTTTATTAGTTGAATATGGAAGACAAGGACTGCAGACAAAATTTCTTTTCATACTTTTACATTACAAAGGGGTTCATTTACTACAGGGAAATACTTGCAAAGTGCACAGAGCTAATTGAAATCCCCAGATCTTATTGAATGTGGTGAAGCTCTGCTGATTTCCATCATCCAATCATGTGCAAACAGAAAATGCTTTTTTTTTTTTCTTCCTTGAGCATGATTGGCTATTATTTGCAACAACTATAACACATTCACTAAGCCATGGGGAAAATGAGTGCAACTGCACTTGCAAAGTGGATACCCTTTAGTAAATCAACCCTAAAGAGTAACAAATACAAGGTCTTAGCGTACATATTGACCTTCAGTAATAGAAAAAGGAACTTTTCCCATTAATGTTCACAAAGGTCAAAACATAAAAACTAGGGCGCCAAGGCTGCTGAGACCAAAAGGGAGCCAAATAGAGGAGTCCATGGTGCGGTCATGTTGCCAGAGCAACAGGTTGCTGAGTGGCACAGCTGCTTGAGTCAGCAGGGATGCGCTGGAAAGTGGCATGATCTAGGCAGGTCTTTACACTTTGCTGATACAAGCATTTGACATTTTGACCTTTCAGACCAAAAAGTGTGAAATACCTGCAGAAGCATGAAGCAGAGAAATGGCATTCTTTAAAGGCATGGGCCAGTGAAAAAGTATAAACGATCTTTTTTACATGACAAGTAACCATGTGGTGACAGGGTAATTTTGTGATTCACATTAGTTCCAGCCAAATGTATCAATTGAACAGCAACCTTGTATCGGATACTTACATCATCCAAGCCAAATGTAACTACTGTGGAGCTTTCATGCATGGTCAAGAAAAGAAAAAGTGACTATTAGGACACAATATTATATACTGTATGACAGGCAAGAAATATACATTATATATATATATACAGTATCTCATGAAAGTGAGTTCACCCCTAACATTTTTGTAAATATTTTATCTTTTCATGTGACAACACTGAAGGAACGACACTTTGCTACAATGTAAAGTAGTAAGTGTACAGCTTGTATAACAGTATACATTTGCTGTCTCCTCAAAATACCTCAACACACAGACATTAATGTCTAAACTGCTGGCAACAAAAGTGAGTACACCCCTAATTGAAAATGTCCAAATTGGGCCCAATTAGCCATTTTCCCTCCCCGATGTCATGTGAACCGTTAGTGTTACAAGGTTTCAGGTAGGAATGGGGAGCAGGTGCGTTAAATTTGGTGTTATCGCTCTCACTCTCTCATACTGGTCACTGAAAGTTCAACATGGCACCTCATGGCAAAGAACTCTCTGAGGATATGAAAAAAGTATTGTTGATCTACATAAAGATGGCCTGGGCTATAAGAAGATTGCCAAGACCCTGAAACTGAGCTGCAGCATGGTGGCCAAGACCATACAGCGGTTTACCAGGACAGGTTCCACTGCGAACAGGCCTTCTCATGGTCAACCAAAGAAGTTAAGTGCACTCAGAGGTTGTCTTTGGGAAATAGACGTATGAGTGCTGCCAGCATTGCTGCAGAGGTTGAAGTGGTGGGGGTCAGGCTGACAGTCAGGGCCAGATTAATGTAGGGGCTATTGGAGTTGCAGCTCCAGACTCCTACCTGATATAGGCCTGGGTTGGCCATATTTACTGTTACAGCTCTTTACTGTCACTTGTAAACACAGAAGTCTGGCTTCTGTGCTACAAGCATGCTTCCCAAGTCAGCTCCCTCAATACTTTCCCACACGGCACGAAGGCCGGACACAGAGGGACAGTTGCCGATGCTTGGATGTGTTTATGGGCTTCAGAGAGGGCATTCCATGTTGTATTAGGCATGCGCAGCTGCACCCTTCCTCCTCAGGGCACTGCCAAGGCATGGCCCTTAAGGCCCTTCAAAATCCTCAGCACCAAGCCCATGATGCTCTTAATCTAGCCCTGCTGACAGTGCTCAGACCATACGCCGCTTACTGCATCAAATTGGTCTGCATGGCTGTCATCCCAGAAGGAAGCCTCTTTTAAAGATGATGCACAAGAAAACATGAAAACAGTTTGCTGAAGACAAGCAGAGTAAGGACATGGATTACTGGAACCATGTCCTGTGGTCTGATGAAATCAAGATAAAGGTGTTTGGTTCAGATGGTGTCAAGTGTGTGTGGTGGCAACCAGGTGAGGAGTACAAAGACAAGTGTATCTTGCCTACAGTCAAGCATGGTGGTGGAAGTGTCATGGTCTGGGGCCGCATGAGTGCTGCCGGCACTGGGGAGCTACAGTTCATTGAGGGAATCATGAATGCCAACATTGTACTGTGACATACTGAAGCTGAGCATGATCCCCTCCCTTCGGAGACTGGGGCGCAGGGCAGTATTCCAACATGATAATGACCCCAAACACATCTCAAACATGACCACAGCTTTGCTAAAGAAGCTGAGAGCTCCGTGATGTCATCATGGAGGAGTGGAACAGGGCTCCAGTGGCAACCTGTGAAGCTCTGGTGAACTCCATGCCCAAGAGGGTTAAGGCAGTGCAGGAAAATAATGGTGGCCACACAAATATATTATAAAATATTTACAAAAATGTGAAGAGTGTACTCACTTTTGGAGATACTGTGCATGTATATATATATATATATATATATATATATATATTTTTTTTTTTTTTTTATTACCTTTCCTGCTGGTTTAATAACTTCCGTCTATCAAACGGTAGACATGGACGTATTCTGCAATGAACTCGAATATTTCCCTTAAGTTCCTAAAATAAAAAAAAAAATGCCATTACAATTCTTTGCTTTGATTCTCTGAATATGAGCAAAAAAATGAAATAAAAATACCAATTGATGATGATACAAAATATACTATAAATAAAACAAAATACAATATATGATTAATATATTTTACCAAATATCTACCGGCTCAATAGTGGCCATTTATTGCTATAGATTAGTTCATAGTCTGACAAACAAAGCTGTATGGAAATTTTGTGTTGTTCCTTGTTTTAGGAGGCTTTGCTTTTGTTGGCCCAAAAACATACTAATGTAATACCCTTCTCAAAAGAAGGTAATCAGATATGTGCAAGGAGCATAAGCTGCCAGCTACCATCCATTTGTTATATCATCAAAACAGGTTATTACTTTAAAAACTAAAGAAAACAGTAAGGTTTAGACATCCTTTTATGTACGATTGATTTTCATACAATAGTTCTGTTTTGTATTTTTCATTGTGGACTATATATTTTATGGTAATTTTTGTAAAATTCAAACGTGCAAGGATGCAAATTTCCAACACACAAACAAAATCAATTGTTCTTGATGTGCCCAATAGTTGCACATCTCTACAATGATTTTTCATGCACCATAGAGCAAGTTCATATCTAGTTATGCGTAAAACACATATACTGTATATTGGTTGTCTTGGTTGTGGGTTTTTTTTTTTTTTGTTTTGTTTTATAACTGCAAAAAATGTCAGTATAAATTATTGGATAAAAAAAAAAAAGAAGAGCCAAACATCGCAGAAAATTGTCGGGCAGGAACAGTCAATCAATGTGGAGGTCAAAATATACAGCAAGCAGGAGTGGCCAGGTAAAAAGCTAAATGTCAATACAGGAAGCAGGGCCGGTGATAGACTATTTTACGCCATAGGCAAGACCAGCTACTTGCGACCCGCCCCCAAAAAAATAAAAAGGGAAGGGGTTAAAAACTCCTCTATGTCATACCCAGTGACCCTGATCTGATGGCTCCTCTGTTATGCTGTCATACCCAGTGACCCCCATATTCCTCCATGTCACACCTGGGGACCCTAATGTCCCTCTATGCCACACCAAGGGACCCAGATGATCCTCCATGTCACACCAGGGGCACCTGATGTTCCTCCATGTCATACCCAGAGACCCTGATGTTTTTCCTTGTCACACCTGGGGACCCTGATGTTCCTCCATGTCACACCTGGGGACCTCAGTCCCCCATGGCACACCCAGGGACCCCAATTCCTCATTGTACACCTGGTGACCCCGAAACCCTGTTACACCCGGTGACCCCTATCCCCCATGGCACACGTGGTGACCCTGATTCCCTTTGACATCAGGGAACCTCCATGTCACACCCAGGGACCCTGGTCCCCTGTTCTGGGGACACTCAATGGGCGGTATGAAGAGAGTGGCCCGCACTCTGCCCTCCTTCACCGTGATCCTGCTGATTCCTTCTTCTAGGATGCTCCTCTTCTGGACCACAGTGCTCACCACAGCTCCAACCGGCTCCTGGTCAAGGGAGAAGCAGCAGTCCGAGAACTCCGCACGTCCCTAATCCCAAACCTCCTCAGACCATTCCGGTGCCTCATCGTTTCTGCTCCAGTAAAGGTGCCACCCTCCAGTGCCAAGCTTGGGGTCAGGTTCAGCTCTCCTCCGCTCCCTGCCTAATACCGACCCAGGGAAATGAACAGCTCACCACCAGCTCAGTGCAGAGAGTCACTTCCTGCCCAGGGTTTACACCATTCAGCTCCAGCCAAAGAGGATCATCATGCAGGCAGCACTCCTGTGGGCTCCCTTTCTGCCTCTTGGGCCCCCCCTTCAACAGTGGTGGGAAGCCAGGGCCTGGTAGTTCAGCCACTGCCCCAGACACCTGGCATCTTCCTCTGTCCATTCTTCCTCCCCCACTGCCGCCCCCTCCCCTCAGCTCACAAGGATCATTTATGATGGACAGAGAGTGCCAACTCATGGCTGCGCCCCTAGGTTGCAATGCGCAATAGGTGGCTGCCTAGTTTGCCTAGTGGAAGCACCGACCCTGACAGGAAGCAGTCAAAAAAAGCAAAATTTGAGGGAAGCGCAAGTCATTATCACAAAAGAATCTCTAATCCCATTGATGCCCAACTCTGGGGTCAGGATTTCCTGCCCCGTTTGCTCCTTCCCATTGAAACATCTTTTTTTTTTAGGTGTCTTCAATTTGCTCCAGCGACATAACAGGTCCCAAAACAACTTAATGTAATGATATGGCACTGTTCTTTGCAGCATTCTCCTGTAAGTCCAGGGCAGGGGGCTGACCATTGATGGCTTGGGCTTACAGGAAGAGGACCAGCAGAGGATTGTTGAGCTGGGGAGTCTGCAAGGTACACTTTTGGAGAAGAGGTATTGCAGATTGAGATGCCTTTTATTTTTAACAGTTGCTGGGGGATGAATACTTTTTTTTTATGCCCAAGCTAAAGTTGAGCTTTAAAGCATAAGTTCAAAAAAAAAAAAGAAAAAAAAATGTTTTTGCAGATAAAAAAATGTGCAGTTATTATTTTTTCTTCTCAGGAGCTTGCTGAGCATTGCATCAGCAAAAGCTGGCTACAGCTTTCTGCCCATACCTCTCTATAGGCTCTCTGTTTGAAAGCTGAAGGAAGAGTCAATGATGAACTATGAGAGTGCTTGCAGTTCACCGAGAACTAGAAGCCGAAGATGGGACTTGTAGTTTTTTTATTCCCAGACTGCTGTGAATAAATGACACGGCTGAGCTGAGCTGAGCCCTGCACAGTTGCACTGTAATTAAATTGAGTCAGCAGGTGCAGGGAGCTAAACCCCTGCTCGCTGTCCTGGGTGGGGGCTGGGGATGGTGGGTGCGGCTACTAGTGCATATACACGTTACATGGTACACCCTAAATACAGTCCCTGCTGTCAAAATACAATAGCGCAGCAGGGAAGACCTTCACCTTTTACTATCTCATCATTACTATTTTGATGTTTTTTTTTTTTTTTTTTTTTTATCCCTCACAACTGTATACGAAGAACAATTTCTGTCTTTTCTTTTTGGGACAGACAAAGCTAAACAAAAAAATATATTTTTTCTAGTTTGAGATGTATTACTGTATTAGAAGTGCAAACATTATCTTGTGTTTGTCCTCTTTATAATGGTGCTAAAATTATTTTTCTGCTGCAAAGCACAGTGAGTTGTTTTACGAGTTGAATAAAGACTCCTTTGATCTACAAACAAAAAAACAAATCTAAATATATTGTATCAACAATATTGTTACAAAGTATTTATCAGTGAAAGCGCAAACGCGCTTTTCAGGATTAAGTGCCGGTTCACATTTGTGCGATCACAGAGATTGCATGTAATTCGGAGCGCACTGCTCCTAAAATTATATGCGATGTCTGTGCGGTGCAAATTCAGCCATACAGTTTGTATGGCTGAATTTGCACAGCAATCGCACTAAAACACGCACAGGACCCTTTTTTTGGTCCGCAGCAGAATCGGATCGCATGGTGGTTCACACCAGTGTGATCCGATTCTGTGCGAACTTTCAGATCGCACTGCGATATGCGATCTGATCTGGGGGTGTCATTAACTTTTAATTGACACCCCCAGCGTATTGCATATGACAGTGTGAACTGCCAGGGGCGTGGATGCGATGCGGGAACACGCTGCATATTCACAGCGTTCCCGCATTGCAGAAATGTGAACCGGCACTCAGTTACAAAGAAATCACTAAAGTTATGGGTATACCCGCACTATATAAAAAGTGATTAATATGCGTATCGGTTATGTAAAACAAAGTGGAAATAAATTATAAAAACTGTGAAAAATATTGTATAAATACATTTTTGAAGCTCCTGCTAAAGTGAAAGCTGTAATACCTCATGTGTTAATGACAGAAATCAAACTAGCGCTGCTTCCACATATAAATCACATATAATGAATAATACCTGAATAATACATAAAAAGTGCCAGTGCATAAATAAAGTTCATTAGTGCAAACAAAGAGTCAGTGCTGATGAATTCTTCTGGTGAACTCCAAGGTGCAACTCCGTGCTCCCCTCCTGAAATCCCCACTCACCAACAGCCAACCAATTCAAGCAGGCATGGAATACTACCTTAGGCAATGTATGTACAGTAGATATGACTCCGCTCCTCTCTTTCAATAATAAGGCTCTCAGCAAGGTTGTGTTATAGAAATCAATGAGAGAAAGATTTCCACAGCGTGATACTGTTTCATTTATTAGAAGTTTAAAAAGCAAGTACACTTACAGAATTAAAAACAATTCTAAGCATGTATAAGGGTTATGATCGCCGACTGGGTGTGCGTTCCAACCACAGGATCTGATGTCACACTATCATCCCCGCTTGACGCGTTTCACCCCTCCCACTGGGTATCTATCCATGTGTCTGCATTAGTGACCTGGACCCAGCTGTCAAGTGATAGTCAGTCCCAATGATATTATAGGGTACAGCAGCAAGCAATGGTGGAGAAAGCCCACTGTGTACTCCTCATGCTCAAGAAAGTTACTGTAATAAAAGGTTTTTTTTTTTACCTTATACCCCCAAAAGTCTACAATTTGCTGCAATACAATTAATAACAGCACTATGCTATGAATAAAACATTTCTGCAAAATAAAAGGTTTTAAACCAACTACTTACTATTAAATTATTGTGCATTATCTTCCTCCTCTCTTTCTCAGTATTGTACTTTTCATTAACTTCCCTTAAAGATCTTTCAAGCATTAGTACTTTTTCAGTTATACCTAAAAATAAAAAATAAATGTAATCAACCATAAGATGACTTACACAAAACATCACAACTTTGAGCAGGGCATTGAACCTACGGTATAATAATTTAAATTAAATTGACACTTTACTTGGATCAGTGGGTAGATTTCACCATGCGGATTGGTGCAGCATGTTTTTGGAAGAGTCAGGTACTTCTCTTCCACTAGGGCAGCTCACTGAAATGAATGGGCTGCCCTACACGTGATGCATAGGAACGCGTCTTTGTTGGTAGCACTTGATGGTGTGAACCAAGCCGTAATGTGTAAATGTCTAGCTTACTCATATACCAGATTGCTATCTGTCTGTGCATAACTTACAACAGATAAAAGGACTAATAAAGGCAGCCCTCAACTACAAAGATAAATGCAATCTATATACAGAACCAATATTTATAGTTTAATATTTACAAAGGTCCTGAGAAAAGTAGAGGAATTACCATTACTAACCTCCTTTTTAAAATGCTAGTTGCCTGGCAGTGTGTGGATTCCAGACTCAAAACAAGCATGAAGTAAGTAAAAGTCTAAGCAAAGTTCTAATTTTTATATATCATACTATTTATCTGAAACAATGCATCAGTTTGGTAGCCTAGCAAATAGCATTTTTAGAACTAGTAGTCAGCAATGGCAGTCAATGGAGCCAGCTTGTCAGTTTTTCTGGAGGCCCTAAAGGTGAGCCTTCAACCCCTGCATTGCTACAGTGCTTGTTACTATGACTTATGGGCCTCACCCTTGCCTTACAGCATTATTATCACTGTGAACACCTGGATTTAAATCACAAGGGGGTGGGGTCACCCGCTGACATCATCAGGTGATTCGTATAGTGTCTTTATTCACTTTTAATACTTTTTTAGCGAATGGGTAGGGGTACTATATACCCCATACTCATTTAAATGGGGGGGGGGGGGGGGGAATCTGGGTGCCTTCTTGTTAAAGAGGGCTTCCAGATTCCAATAAAGTTTAAATATTATTTGCCTCTTACCTTGTAAACATTGGTTACTGTGCTGTAATATTTGGGCATTGTTCAGTAGTAGTTGAAGCTGTTCTTTGAATCGGTTTTGAATATTTTCCAAATGCTCAACTACAAATGATCTCAGAAGTCCTAAATTTTGTTTTAAACCCTGTAATAAAAAAAGTTAATATAATATAATTATTTACTTGACAAGCTAAAATATACTGTAACCTGAGCTGATAACTGCTGTGAAACTTCCTCTTTTGTTGCTTCTGTATTATCTTTCTGCAGTGAGGACAGGGGACCATGTGCTTGAGAGAGAGAGAGCACCACAAGGTTGCAGTGAAGTGATAACAGTGGTGTATGGTCAGATTTTGCTGTAGCTGATGAAATGCTGCCCAGGAGAAGAGGGCTGATGAGAGACTATTGCTGCCATAATACTCTGTGCAATGCTACATGTTGGGGGGACAATCGAGTGAGACCACAGTCAGGAGAGAATCAAAGAGACTGAGAACCTTCTCCCTGAGAGGGTCTGATTTGGATGTCTGGTGAGATCAGACTGCATATAGCACTCCCACCACTTGTAAGAAATAAGAAAAGTTAGGGACTTTCTCAGTACGATTGAAAGAGAGAGATTATCAGCAACTTCTATCCCTGTCTGACTTGAAATGGACTTTCACTGAATCAGAGAACGTATCTGGAGACCCAGAAAAGGGTGCCCTGAGACTGGTAAGAGACTAACATCATATGAGGTAATCTGTTGTCTAGGCATGTGCAATTTGTTTTCGTCTGGACGGTGGACACATTTTTGCTTATTCAGAGATTCAAATGTATCCGAATCTCCAAATTAAATAGTAACAAATTTAGTTGAAATTCATTTAATTTAGTTTCATTTATTAGTTTTCTAATGAATTTCAAATTTTTGCAACGATTCCAATTCTCATCAGTTGAAAAATGATGGACCAATTCGAATTCTGTGTGAAGAATTGCTGGTTTTAAGGAGGGGGCCAGGAAGCCTGCCACCGCATCCTTAACAACCGATGACTCCTCAGCTGTCAGCGGGCTTTTCCACCGAGAGCTGAAATGTAAACAAAAGAATGCCGGCAATAGAATTTTTTTTTTTTTTTTAAAACAGCGTGGGTCCCCCCAATCTCTACCAGGCCCTTTGAATCTGGTATGGATTTTAAGGGGAACCCTATAACAAAAACTGTCTGGGGTCCCCCCAAGATCCATATCAGACCCTTATTTAAACATGCAGCCTGGCAGGTCAGGAAAGGGAGGGGACGACCGAGCTCCCCCGCCTTCTGAACTATACCAGGCCACATGCTCTTAATGTGAGGAAAGTGCTTTGGGGCAGGGGGGGCTCTGAGACAAGGGCCTCTTCCCTACAACCCTGGGAGGTGGTTGTGGGGGTCTGTGGGCTGGGTGTTTTTCAGAATCTGGAAGCCCCCTTTAACAAGAGGGCCCTTAGATCCTGCCCCCCCATGTGAAAGAGTATGGTGTACATAGTACCCCTACCCATTCACCAGAAAAGTAAATAAAGACACTACACAAGTTTTTGTCAATTCCTTTTTCTAAAAAATAAAAAAAAAGTGTCCCTGATGTAGATCCATCGTCAATCACGATGCCTGCCACACCCAAAAAAAAAGAAACCTCTGGCCTCATCGAAGGCTCCCTGCCAACTGCCTGCTCCTCCATCTGACATTTCTAGCTAAGGGGCAGAGTCACCTGATGATATCAGCTTGTGACCCTGCCGCTTTGTAATGGGGAATGCTTGGTTGATGTCATCACAAGGGGGTGGGGTCACCCGCTGACATCATCAGGTGATTCGTATAGTGTCTTTATTCACTTTTAATACTTTTTTAGCGAATGGGTAGGGGTACTATATACCCCATACTCATTTAAATGGGGGGGGGGGAATCTGGGTGCCTTCTTGTTAAAGAGGGCTTCCAGATTCCAATAAGCCCCCCACAAGCAGACCCCCCACAACCACCGCCCAGGGTTGTGGGGTAGAGGCCCTTGTCCCCATCAACATGGGGACAAGGTGCTTTGAGGTGGGGGGGCGTGTGGCTTGGTATCGTTCAGGAGGGGGTCACTCGCACATCCCCTCCCTTTCCTGACCTTCAGATTTTTCTATTGCCGGCATTGTTTTGTTTATATTTCAACTCCCAGCAGGGAAGCCTGCTGACAGCTGTTAAGTCATTGGTTTTTAGAGACGCAGCAGCCAGCTTTCCTGCTCGCTCCTTAACAACCAGCTATTCTTCACACAGAATTTGAATCGGTCGATCATTTTTCGACCAATCCAAATTCAAGTTATTCTGAAAATTTGGAATTCATTCAGCAGACCGACAGACTCCTTAGATAAAAATAGAAAAGGTAGACAGCAGTACAGAAAAAGACCACCATGGATCCCAATGTGCATGAGGAGAATTAGTTTTCACTGGTCCATCCACCTACTATGCAAACACCGAAATTCAATAGAAGCATGTAATATAGAGTGTGGTTCTTGCGCTAACACAGAGGATGGTAAAGCTACACCTCAATGCTGCATATACTGAAGCTGGTGCTAAATAAAACAGCTATTCAAGGTATTGTATAGGGGGTTGTAATGCGCTTTAAGGTGTACTAAAACCGATATAAATAAATCTGTATATAATTATAAAAACAAATCATATAAACATCCTATTCCATATGGTGAATATAAAAGTAATAAAGTGCTCATGTGCTTCAGGTATGGGTGATATAAGTAAACTTAATCTCCAATGCCACTGTGCATATCATAAATTATCATCAATCCTTATTAGTATATAAGATGAGGTGCCTTATACCAAATACATATATAAGGTGCTTAATGTAAAAAGAGTGCCAGTGCATCAATAAAAGATCATAGTATAAAATGTGCTTCTATAAATCTATAAAACCATATGCTTCTTCCAGTGTTAAATACTAAAATAGTGTCCAAAAAATTAAATAGTCCAATCAATAAATTAGATTATAAAGTGATCCGTAGTGCTTTCTATTTTCCTCCACCTTTAATCCATGTGTCTTGCGTGTCTTCAGTGCATACACTCCTAGGTGCCCTAAATGCTCACCTTATTCAGGTAAGTAATACACCTGTATCACTTAACCAGTAGTGCCTCTGGTTTCTATTCCTCTCAGCGTGGTTCGTCTCCCTCTGGGATGATCCCTTATCTCCTGAGTGGTATCCGGTACTTTCTCCTATGTCACTTTCTCTCTTTTATGGATGCTTCCTATATCTTTCCCACTCGCGATTCTTTACTGCTCCTCTTTATCCATATAGCTCATGTAAATGATAGGGGCCAACATAGTGTAGTCGTTCAAGGTATTTATTACATAAAAAAATAGCCAACTCACATTTAAAATCACAATCGAGCGTTTGCTGCGGTCTGTTCCGGGTTCTATGTCCCGTTCCGATACGTCACTTCCGGGTAATCCTACGCGTTACATCACGAGGACACGTGACTTCCTCAGGGCCCTGAGGACCCTACTATACCCCCCCCCCGGACCACACCAGGCCGCACAATACCTCCCCCCCCAGGACCACGGCAGGACCCCCGGCTCACTCCCCCTGGCATGGCATGGCTTCTCCTTTCGGACAATCAGGAAACTGGTTTCAGGACCTGCTTCCTGATTGGCCAGGAGGAGGGTCCGTGTGACAATAGTGAATTGTCATTCGCTATTGTCACACAACTGGGTGGGCTCGGGGCGCAGTGCTCTGTAGGAAGAGAACCAGTGAAGAGTACAGCCACGGAGACCAAAGGTGTGGAGTTTTTTGAGGAGGAGGGGGGTGGTCACCCATATCAAAGGCAGCAGAAAGGTCCAGGAGTACGAGTACAGAATAGTGTCCATTGGTTTTGGCCGTTAGTAGATCATTTGTTTGTTTTAGCAGAGCAGTTTCTGTGGAGTGTTGAGGCCGAAATCCAGACTGAAGGGGCTCAAGAACGCTATTCTTGGCAAGGTGGTCACTCAGTCGGTTGTAGATCAGACGTTAAAGGAGTTTGGATAAAAAGGGGAGCAAGGAAATGTTAATGGCATAGTTTGTTAAGATTGGTTGGGTCCAGTGAGGGCTTTTTAAGTATGGGGCTGACTAGTGCATGTTTTAGAGAGTTTGGGACGATGCCAGAAGAGAGGGAGAGATTGAAGATGTGAGCTGGAGAGTGTAGAATAGAGCCAGAGGGTGACCGTAGCATTTGTGAGGGAACAGGATCCAGAGGGCAGGTGGTTAAGTGGACGTTAGCAAGTAGTTTAGTAACCTCATCTATAGTGGTGGGGCTGAATGAGGGAAGTAGTGATTGCACCTGGGGGTAGGAAGTGTAAAGCATGGAAGGTATTTGAACAGCAGAGATCCCCTCATGAATTGTTTCAATCTTCTGTTTGAAGTGGTTGGCGATCTCCTGGGCAGTGAGTGAGTTAGTGGGTGGGCAGTGGAGGACGAAATAGAGAATTAAAGGTAGCGAAGAGTTGCCAGCGGCAGGATGATAAGTTGTTAATGAGAGTGATAAAATAGGTCTGCTTGGCAGTGTGGAGACTGGAATTGTATTTTTAGAGGTCAGATTTATATTGGTTGAAATCTTTCTGAGACCTAGTCTTATGCCATAGGCGCTCAAGAGTATGGCTAATGTCGGCTATACTTTTTCAGACTTCTAGTGTTATCTGTTTGCCAAGGTTTAACCACTTAAGCCCCGGAGGATTTGGCTGCTAAACGACCAGAGGGTATTTTGCGATTCGGCACTGCGTGACTTTAACGGACAATTGCGCGGTCGTGCGACGCTGTACCTAAACGAATTTGGCGTCCTTTTTTTCCCACAAACAGAGCTTTCTTTTGGCGGTATTTGATCACCTGTGCGATTTTTTGATCACGCGCTATAAACAAAAAAAGAGCGTAAATTTTGCAAAAATAGCAATATTTTTCCCTTTTTTTTATATGAAATTCCCCCAAAAAAAAATGTAAAAATCAAAATTTTTTAATATTTTCGGCCAATTTGTTTTATGCTACCTATGTTTGGTAAAAAAAAATCGCAAAAAGCGTATTTTGATTGGTTTGCGCAAAAGTTATTGCGTTTACTAACAAAGGGAAAGATTTTTGTCATTTTTGTTGTTTTTTTTTTTAACGCGTAATGGCGGCGATCTGCGATTTTTTTTGCGGTACTGCGACATTGCGGCGGAAAGATCGGACCCTTGACTGACATTTTTGACACTTTTGGAGTTACCAGTGACATTTCTACAGTAATCAGTGCTATATATATGCACTGTTACTGTAAAAATACACTGGTAGTGAAGGGGTTAACTTTATTTGAGAGGGAGGGGCTGTGTGTGTCCCTAGGGGCGTGATTCTAACTGTGATTGGCTGTGGCTTCAACTGTATGCAGAGTGATCAATGGATCTACATAGTAGATCCATGTGATCAGCTCTCATACAGAGAGGAGAATGACAGGCAGCTTGTTTACACAAGCTGCCTGACTTTCTCCCTCTCCCCCGCCGATCGCAGAGTGGCCGGCGGCGATCGGGTCCGCCGGTCACACGCGCGGGGGGGTCCGTGACCACGCGGGAGCGGGAGCGCGCCTCCGGCGGCGCGCGCTCGCTCCCTAAACCCTCACAGGCGAGCGACGTAGACCTACGTCACTTTGCCTGTGAGGGGCTGACCGCCGCCGTAGATAGTCGTGCGGCGGTCGGCAAGTGGTTAAGGGGTCGGGGCCTGATTCGATGTGTAGTTAGGGGGGGCAGTGTGTTCAAGGAGGCTAAAAGTGAAGCGTTGTAGACAGAAGTGGCTAGGTTGGTGCAGGACAGGGGTGCAATTTTGTCATAGAGGTGGTCAGTATCAGACTAGAGAAGAGAAGGGTTGAGATGGCGTAGGTTTCTGTGGGTAACTGTAAGGCAGTTGGAGGGAGAAGAGGTGGAGGAGAGGGAGAGAGTGAAACTAATAAGGTAGTGATCAGAGAGAGAGGGAAAATATAGTTTGAGAGGTTGTACGGAGTGCATAGGTGGGGCAGTGCTACACAAGTAAACATCTTTTTTTAAGTTGCATTTATCTTGTTACATACCTGCATTGCCAAACTGACTTGGATGAGAGTATCACTGGTGATTTGGTGTACTTTTTTTTTCTGATTGTAAATTTCATAAATTTGTGCATATCCTTCATTTGACTTTAAAGTTTGAGTCATACACTAAAAGAGAGTAATTAACATTAGCTTAAGGTCAGACAGACAGATAGATAGAAACACGCATACACACACAGTACATTTGAAACTGAAATACAGCGTCCCGCCACAGAAATTTACCTCTGCCAGTTTCAAATGTAGGATGGCATTTTCTGTTTTCAGAACAATAATATTTTCTTCTTTAACCTAAATGATAATGTTTTTATTATTAAACAATTCAATTATAAGGCAACTTTAATGGCCTTTGAAGCTCAAAAGTACTAGTGAGTTAAAACATATCTGCTTTGTTTCTAAAAATATTGTTGTTTCTACAAATATTACAGGTACTTATATAGCACTGTCAATTTATGTCTGCTTTACACATATATATATATATAGTTCATTCACATCCATCCCTGCCCTCAAATCTAAGATCCTTAAATCACATTCATACATCCACATACTAGGGCAAGTCTAGACAGGAGCCAATGAACCTACCAGCATGTCTTTGGAGTGTGGGAGAAAATTGTAGTACCTAGAGGAAACCTTCACTGCCAGCACTGATCAGTGCTGGCAGCCATTGGCTTTCAGCATTCATTTTCCATCATGCCTGTTTGACAGTAGCCAATTGTTAGACCGGCTTCTGTCAGGCAGGCAGCTGTGCACATGTCCCGAATGTCAGCCTGCTCCTGCTAACCCAATCCATTTTCTTTTTTCAATTTTTTATTTAGAGGTTTGCAATAAAAAGGCAATACAGGGATCACAAACAGTACAATGTAACTTCCATCAAGAATCATAAGGTTACAGAACACAGAACATTAGAGGTGGCAGTCATAAACAATGTTATTATACAAGTCCCGTGAAATGGGTAATTAAACCGTATTGTAATCCCAAAAATATAACGTAAGGAGAGTGAACACTGAAGACCTATAACCAGAGTGTCAGGGGTGAGGGGAAAGTCCCGCAGGGATCCATCTGTTGGCCCAGCAAGGACCCCCACGTGCCACCCGTATGTAAAATGAAGAGCCTACACATGAGATCACTTTCTTGACAGGATATACAGTACATACCCATAAAGCACTTTTTTCCATTTATTCAAGAGGAAAGGGATGAAACTACACAAATTTGTCCTAAAAAGAGAAAGGGGGTAGAAGGAAGAAAAGTAAATGCAGGGAATGGAGTGGCAGGTAGGAAGTGGAGAGGCAGGGTTGAAGATAGAGGGGAGAAGAGGAGAAAATAAAAAAAAAAAGGGGAGGGGGGGTGGGGAGTGGGGGGGGGTATACTCCAGTGCCGCCGCAGGCCTAGAACCTTGTCGCTCCACCAGGAGCAGGGTCCAACTAAAGATATGTCAGATATTCATCGGAGGAGAGGAACAAATCCCACTGAAGCCATTGGTCCCCGTGTATCACTGATTAGTCCCTGAGGGCAGCAACTAGGCCTTCCATTCACTGTATATCATTCACTCTGGAGAACCTCTGTGCAATGGTAGATGGGGCCTGCTGCTTCCAAACACTGGGAATGCATGCTCTTTGCGGCATTAAGGAGATGTTTTAGTAAAGATTTACTGAACTTTCAGCTAGACACGGGGGTGAGGTTAAGAAGTAATGCAGCCGGCTTGTCTAAAAGAGAGAAGCACATAAGTTTGAAAACAATTGCCAGTACCCCTTGCCAAAACGTGAAAATTCGTGGACATTCCCAAAACATGTGAAAAAGTGTACCCGGGAGTGCGTTACAGGGCCAACATAAAGGGCTGAGGCCTGGGAATATTGACGCCAAGATGGAGGGGGTACAATACCAGCATGAAACGATTTTATATAAGATTTTCTGGTATTTGCTACATAAAGAAGGCTTATGGGCAAAGAAAAGAATTCTGGACTTCTGGGTCTCTGTGAACGAGACGTGGAGATCCCTTTCCCATTTGGACAAGTACGGGGGTGTCAGTATGAGACAAAATAGATTGTAAGATGTTGTAGGCGCAAGAGAGGGATTTCCGCAGGATTGCAACACCCACGCAGAGATCCTCAAAGGGGGTCAGTTGGCCAATCCATTTTCTAATCGTGTGTACCCAGCTTTACTAATACATACCTACAGTATTTGCATATTTTAATTTAATTAACAGTTTTTCTCCTTCTGTCATATGGCGAGAAATACTTTCAAGAACAGTTGAAAAGATTATTAAACTGGAAGAGATGTTGTAAAAGCAAAATTTTCCATATAGCTGTAATTTGGCATTAAGGGACATACTGTATATTAAAAAAAAAAAATCACAAAATTCAACATACAGAAATACAAAGGGAAAGTTAAAACATGGCTATCATTTATAAACTCTTTAAGGAAAACCTGTCATGATAAAATATAGATTTCCATTGCTGACCTCATCCTGGAAATGCCTAATTGTTAGGCTGATTTCTTGTTTTTTATTACAGTTTAATCCCAGATCCAAAATAGGTATGCAGCAAGGGAGGTCAGAATTCCTCATCTGCATATCTGTGCAGTAATCAGATATTGAAAGCCTGGTAACTCACATTTTTATATTTCTCTCACACAAGTTTCTGCGGCTAATTCAACACAATCTTATTGTATATAATACAATTAATAGCCAACGCATAAATGCTACAATGTGTTGGTAAAAAGTAAAGATTCTTAAAAGGTTGGATATTTTCCACCATTTTTTCCAGGATTTTCATTCACCAACATGCCGATGTCGGAAAATTTCTTCATGATATATAATACAACTTTTCCTCTACAGTACATTTAATTTATGAAAGAAATTGTAAATTCTGTATAAAGCTGTACTCCATATTGTAATGCTTTTCTTATGTATTGCTCACTGCACTTATTGTGTTTTGATTACGTATTCACATTCTTTTGATAAAAAATACGCCTTCCTATGTTACACCCCTTGTTACTATAAAAGCACATCTGTAATATTAGTGTGATACCTATGTAAGTATATGTATAAAAAAATATTTCAATTGTACCAAATAAACAAAACAGTCATTTGGAAAGATGCTGAATGTGTCTTTTTGTGTCTGTTCCCTAATGCAGTAGTTATTATTATTATTAATAAACAAATCAATACGAGGATAGGCGTTGCCTATCCATAGCATTTCCGAACAGGGGACGTGGCCAGAATGTGATCAGGAGCGGCTGTGCTTAAGCAGATCTCCGCTCATCCGTTCCTTATCTTGCTGATTCCCTGCTGCTTTGGCTGCTGCCATCTACCTGCTCCAGTAGGGGAAATTTGCAGTGACCCTGCAGCTTCAGATGCATGCCTGTAAGACACCGCTCCAGTGCTGCCAGGTTAGTCTAGCAGAGCTGGTCCCTCCTGGCCTCGTGCACCCGCCATCTTACATTGTTAGTCAGGTTGAAAAAAAGACACAAGTCCATCTGGCTCAACCAGATGAGGAATTCTGACCTACGTTGCTTCTTCTCTACCCACACTGCTCCAGCACCAGACATGCTGCAGCGGCCATATCAGCTTCACAGAGCAGCCTGGTCTCAGCCAGCTGTTTGCTCCTGAAGCTCTTCCATCACCAAAGTCATCCTACAAGTCATAGACTCCTGCAAATCTTCTCTCATGGATTTCATAATTAGCTGGTGATAGAGTGCAATCTCATCTGCTATTATCTGGATAAATTTTGCATTCAGCTTACGGAGCGCATGCCTGCCATGGAGGATACTAACCATTCACACACTGGCATCATAAAATAATTACAAAGCCACATTCAGAGACTCTTGGATAGGGCAGAAGATGAAGAAAATCCCCTTCAGAGGAAAACGTGTGGGTGGTGGGTCTCCCTGAAGGGTAATCCTCCTGAAATGTTTGCTGAATCCTTCTTGATGGAGCTTCTAAATCTGACAGTGGTCTCCTATGCTTCTGTAGTGGAAAAGACACACCTTGTCCCTATGGGCCCTAGACACCCGGGTGCTAATCCTGGACCTTTCCTGGTGCAGTTCTTAAATTACAGAGACCAAACCACATGTTATCTACAGTACAGAAGAAACCACTACTCTGCTTCCAGAATACCTCAGTCATGCTGTTCCCAGAATAATCAGTTGAAATCCAACGTAGAAGAAGAAACTTCCAAGATGTTCACAGGTGCCTGCGAGTAATAGCATGCTCTACCCCAGCAAACTCTGTGTGATTTATAAAGGCTTTATCAATTTTATTCTTTGACACCCTGGATGATGCAGCTGTCTAGCTGGATAATTGTTGCACAATTCTGTTGCTTCACTGGCTCATACAAATGTCTTTTTTTGCTTTGTATAGGGGTCCTTCCTTTCTAACTATCCTTTTATCCCCCCTACTCCAAGTGGTTCTTCCAGGCTTCATCCACACCACTCATCTCTCTACACTGCCCTATTGTCTCTGAACTGTCATCTCTGGATGCATTCGGACCTCTAGTCTTCCCCCTCGGGAGGGTTGAGTTCTTCAGCCTTGTTCTTGATTATTTGGGCCCCTATCCTGGACGTCTGGGATGCCACCATCAGTTTTTTTTCTGGTTTTGGGTATAAGTTGCACGATCCTGGTTAACTGTTCTGTGTCAGTGCAGGCTGTAGCAACAGGGAGTTTTTTTGGGACTGCTATTTGTTCATTTTGATGTTTGTTTTGGGATCTTTAGGGTCCCCCTTGACTTGCCTCTGTACACCCTCTCCCAGTCTTACAAGGACCTCCTTGATCCCCCTATCACAATAGAGCAAGTACAGGCTGTTACCCTAAGTTAAAACACCTGCAGAATGGTATAAACTGTATGTAGAGGAACTGTCAGCACCTCTCTGTGATCTTTACTCATATCTTGAGCAGGGGACCCTTCAAGATACCATGTATGGTGCCCATATGATCCTCCTCCAAAAGCAAGGCAAGGGCACATCATGTTGCGGCTCCTACAATCTCATTAGTAAATATAGATCTTAAGCTCTTGACAAAGGTCCTTAGCACCCGCCTAAGTTAGTGGACGTGCTCTTGGATACTAATGAAACCAGTTTTATCAAACAGAAAATCCACAGATATTAGCATCTGGCGTATGTTTACTAACATTTAGGCATCAGATTCTAATGTAGGCAGGTACTCAGTGTTGGCCCTCAATATTAAAAAGGCCTTTATCTCACCCCACCCCCCCTTGTGCGTTGGAAATTGGACTTACATGCGTGCTGTACTGGAGTGGATGGGGTTTGGCCCTTCCTTTTTAAAGCGGACAGATATCATATATAGTTGCCCTAATGCCTCTATCAAGCTGGGAAACATGGTTTCTGCTCCCTTTATGGTTCAGAGAGGAACTCAACAGGGCTGCCCCTTGTCACCCATGATTTTTGCTTTAATAATGGAGCCTGTAGCAGTCACTGTCCGCAGTAGTGCCCAGAAGCAGATACTCAGACTGCAGAATTTAGAAAAAAAAGTAGCGTTATATAATGACTATATGCTCTTCTTTTTACAAGATTCCGATCTGTCCCTACATGCCGCCCTTACTATACTGGATGATTTTGACAACTGGAAATCTCTTGTTAACTCTGAGCTCCCGGCATAAAAGGTTCCTACAATAGTCAAGGATGTATGACTAAATTTGATAAAATCTGCTCCCAGTGGCTGGAGTACCCTGATACAACGATGGAATCCTGAGTAAACTTACTTTTAATGGGACCCCCTAACTAATCCTGGACTCTCCTCTTATTGCTCCCTGGGCTTACAGGCCTTGACCTAGGCTCTTTACCGCAAAGACGTGATTCCCCTACCTCACCTTACCTTATATCTTCTTTATCATATCATAGAAATTCAGAGTAATGATATTGCTTATTCTGTTATCTGGTGCCCTTGGGCTATTGGCTTTTCATATGTTTCTTGGTCTACTGTTTTTGAGCCTCTATTGGCAGCTATGTTACATGGCATTAAATTGTAAGAGTGGAGCTCAGTTTTATTTATTTATTTATTGGTAGCTGGTTGTTTTGCTGCCTACTTTTTTGCTGTAAACTTTAAACAATTATCAAAATAAATGAAAAAGAATAAAACGAAAAAAAAAAAAAAAGATTCCAGAGCAAATAGCACCCTAACACACAAAGAAAATGCAAATTCCATGCACAGGTATTGCAGCGCACCACAATGTTTGGTAACTCACTATAGTTCATTGTAATGTGCTGTTTTGGCAAAAATTCACCTGTCTATTGTTTGAAAATATGGGCGCATTATCACCTCATTCTTTTGGGTTGCCCTAACACAATGCATCACATCAGGAAAGTATAAATACACTTTGAAAGTTTAAGCATCACAGTCTCATGTGTTTATAAGCTAACAGATGAAAATATGCTATTTCCAGTCTGACACAGCATAGAATTTTCAAATTAAATTCATAACACACTGGAAAAGTTCTGCTTCAGTTGTGAGATAAAAACACATAAGCCTTTATAGATTTGTCCATGTTCATGAAGCAAAGCACCTGCCTTTTGGTTATAGATCTTTCCTGTGTGGCTGGTTCACATCTATACAGTGCAGTTTAGAGAAAGAGAGAGACTATATGAGGCCATTCACTCCTACACATGCTTCAACGCACACACAACAATATGTGCCCAGCCTAACTGCCTACTATGACTGCATGTTGGCACCTAATATTGTAACTACATTTGGTACATTTTGAAATGTTTTGGCAAAAAATGCTCATTCTGAAGTCCATCTTGTTTCTCTGTACTCCTAAAAGAGCTGATATGAAGAAAGGTACATATTTGCTATAGCTTGGTATCTTTTTGAATTCATAGGACTTACTTGTAATTTGTGCTCCAGTTGTTTCATTCTCTCCTGGTATACAAGGGGCATGTTGATTGTTCCTGCAGACATGTTTACTTAGATATCTTATGCCTCATATAAAATCTAACAATGAGATAAATTATGTGATGGATTAATCTAACGCAAGCTATATGCTGTTACTATACCAAGGCTATCCGTTCCTATGTCTTGTTTCACTTCTACAATTGTTAAGAGGATGAAAGATTTAAGATGCTTAGCGCGCTCCTCCTCCTCAGATGTACCACAACAAAAACAGTGGATTATTCTTTTGTTTCTAAATCGATATCTGTGCATTTCAGCAGTTGATAACATACAGCTGCAAGAAAAAGTATGTGAAACCTTTGGAATGATATGGATTTCTGCACAAATTGGTCATAAAATGTCATCTGATCATCATCTAAGTCACAACAATAGACAATCACAGTCTGCTTAAAGTAATAACACACAAAGAATGAAATGTTGCCATGTTTTTATTGAACACACCATGTAAACATTCACAGTGCAGGTGGAAAAAGTATGTGAACCCCTTTTCTAATGACATCTCCAAGAGCTAATTGGAGTGAAATGTCAGCCAACTGGAGACCAATCAATTGAGATGAGATTGAAGGTGTTGGTTACAGGTGCCCTGCCCTATAAAAAACACACACCAGTTCTGGGGTTGCTTTTCACAAGAAGCATTGCCTGATGTGAATGATGCCTCGCACAAAAGAGCTCTCAGAAGACCTACGATTAAGAATTGTTGACTTGCATAAAGCTGGAAAGGGTTATAAAAGTATCTCCAAAAGCCTTGCTGTTCATCAGTCCACGGTCAGACAAATTGTCTATAAATGGAGAAAGTTCAGCACTGCTGCTAATCTCCCCAGGAGTGGCCGTCCTGTAAAGATGACTGCAAGAGCACAGCGCAGACTGCTCAATGAGGTGAAGAAGAATCCTAGAGTGTCAGCTAAAGACTTACAAAAGTCACTGGCAAATACTAACATCCCTGTTAGCGAATCTACAATACGTAAAACAATAAACAATTTCATGGGAGGATACCACAGAGGAAGCCACTGCTGTCCAAACAAAACATTTCTGCACGTTTACAGTTTGCACAAGAGCACTTGGATTTTCCACAGCAGTACTGGCAAAATATTCTGTGGACAGATGAAACCAAAGTTGAATTGTTTGGAAGAAACACACAACACTATGTGTGGCGAAATAGAGGCACAGCACACCAACATCAAAACCTCATCCCAACTGTGAAGTTTGGTGGTGGGTACATCATGGTTTGGGGCTGCTTTGCTGCGTCAGGGCCTGGATGGATTATCATCAAAGGAAAAATGAATTCCCAAGTTTATCAAGACATTTTGCAGGAGAACTTAAGGCCATCTGTCTAACAGCTGAAGCTCAACAGAAGATGGGTTTTGCAACAGGACAATGACCCAAAGCATAGAAGTAAATCAAAAAACAGTTCTGTAAAGAGGAATGGTCAAGAATTACTCCTGACCGTTGTGCACGTCTGATCTGCAACTACAGGAAACGTTTGGTTGAAGTTATTGCTGCCAAAGGAGATCAACCAGTTATTAAATCCAAGGGTTCACATACTTTTTCCACCTGCACTGTGAATGTTTACATGATGTGTTCAATAAAAACATGGCAACATTCCATTCTTTGTGTGTTATTAGTTTAAGCAGACTGTGATTGTCTATTGTTGTGACTTAAATGATGATCAGATGACATTTTACGACCAATTTGTGCAGAAATCCATATCATTCCAAAGGGTTCACATACTTTTCTTGCAGCTGTAAATACTACACCAGAAGAGCCTCTGCTTTCTGCATCCTTACTGGGAGCTTTTTAGGAAACCATGATGCCTCCCACCCCCCTTGGATTGCTCTAGGAGAGTCAGGAGCCCCTATTACCAGCCCCATACTTGCAGCAGGAAGGATACCCAGGCACCCTCCAGTAGTGATGGACGAACATCTGCCTGGGCGGTTCGCGAACGTCAGCCGCAAATTTTCTCAAAAGTACGCGAACCGCGAGTTCGCGGCGGGCCCCATTGACTTTAATGGGAGGCAAACTTTAAAAACCTTTAGGTCATATTTGCAGCCACAAAAGACATACTGTATAACAGTAAAACCTTGCGCTTATGGTAAAATACAAAATAAATAAGTGAATAAATATGTGAATAAATCCCCAAGACCAAGGGGACCCCCGCCCTACCACAATCAACGCTACCAACAACCCCCATATAGAGGGGGTTTTTGGTACAGGGGACAAGGGAGACCCCCCTGGAGAGGAAACAGAGGGAGAGGTTCATATTGGGGCCCACCAAGGGGAAATCCCTATTATTGGAGACCCAGGGGTCGACACCAAGGACCCCCTTCACACACACAGCATACCGAAAGAAAAGAGGATGCAGAGGGGGGGGGGGGGAAGGAAAAAAAAGAGAGAAAATTAGGATCAGGTATATACAACTTATTAGTGCCACATTCAGTGAAGAGGAATTAAAGATTCTTGATCTAGGGCTCAAATATGCACCACCTAAAAATATTAATAAGTTCCAAGCATTCATAGACTTGCAAAAGTTTGTGAGGACATTAAATATAAAAAAGTTTTATGCAAATAAAACAGATAACGCCAATAAAGTGGAAGAGGAAAAAAGTTTTATACATAGTGGTCTTAAAAACAAATCCACGTTCAATCCTAAGATTAGTAACAACCAGTGCCTAGATGTTTTTAAACTAATGGTAGAACAAGACATTGAACAGATTTCTAAACACCCAGTCCCAGGAAGTAAACAACTACAATACAACATAGAATCACTAGAAAAGAAAAAAGATATAATAATTAGACCTGCGGACAAAGGGGGGGGGGGGGGGTATTGTTATTTTAGACAAAAAAACAATATATGGAAGAGTTGGATCGGATAGTAAATGACAGTGAGATATATGAGAAATTAAAAGGGGATCCAGTTAATAAACTAAAAGCTAAATTAACTAAAAAGATAAAAAAAGCTTATAAAGATGAGATTTTAAATAAAAAGGAAATGAGATACTTGGTACCTGATGCACGCAAAATGCCCATTATATATCAGGTACCAAAACTACACAAAGATTCCCAACAGCCACCAGAACGTCCCATTATTAATGGGATTGAATCCATATATTCCAGAGTAGGTGAATATTTAGATCACTTCCTCCAGCCTTTAGCGCGGAAGACAACTTCTTACCTAAAAGATAGCAAAGATGTATTAAATTATGTAGAAAATATGACAGTGACAGAAAATACAATTTTAGCAAGTGTAGACGTTAAATTGGCTCTACACAAACATAAAACAAAAGGATACCTTAGCAGCAGCGCAATGGGCTTTAAAGGAAGATAAGAGATTACCTCCAGCCCAAATTGATTTTTTACTAGAGATTTTAGAGATGGCTATGTGCAATAATTATTTCTGGCACTCCAAGTATTTCTTCAAACAAATTAAAGGCGTAGCAATGACCCCTCAGTCTTGTATTTTTTGAAGGCCTTTCCTTTAGCATTAATATGCATTTTTATAATGGAGTTTAGCCACCCAGGGTTTAGTTTTGCTCTTTTCAATTTATTTCCCTTTGGAATGCACTGGTCAATCCCTTTGTTAAGTATGCTTTTGAAGCATTCCCATTTTTCCTCCGTGTTCTTTGTTCTCAGGGTTCTATCCCATTTGATATTTTCTAGCAGAGAGCGCAGTTTTGGGAATTTGGCTCTTTTGAAATTCAGTGTCCTTATATTGCCCTTGTGTTTCCTACTACTATAATTAATACTGAAACTAATTGACCTATGGTCACTGTTTCCTAGGTTGTCCCGTATTTCTATATCCGTGAGCAGGTCTGTATTGTTAGTAATCAGTAGGTCAAGTACCGCATTGTTTCTTGTCGGTGCATTCACCATCTGACCCATGAAATTGTCCTGCAAAACATTTAGGAACTGCCGAGCCTTGGCTGAGTGCGCGGTTCCTTCTGCCCAGTCTATATCTGGATAATTAAAATCCCCCATTATAATGACATTTCCCATCCTTGCTGCCAATCCTATCTGTAAAAGGAGGTCCGCCTCCCCCTCTGGTTGGGGGGCCTATAGCATATGCCCAATATTACCTTCCCCACAGTGCCTTCCCTTTGAAGTTTTACCCATAAGGATTCTGCCTCGTTCATAGCTCCATTATTAATATCCTCCCTCATATTTACCTGTACACTGTTCTTAATATACAGACATACCCCTCCCCCTTTTTTACCTTCTCTGTCTCTGCGATAAAGGGAATACCCCTGAATGGTCGCCATCCAGTCATGAGAGCTGTCAAACCAAGTCTCAGTTATCCCCACAAAATCTAAGTCCTCCTCAAACATCAGCAGCTCCAGCTCTCCCATCTTGTTAGCCAGGCTTCTGGCATTGGTATACAAGCCTCGTAATTTTGACCGGTTACATATATCCTCATATGATGTTTTTAGGCTGCTTTCTTGATTTTTCCCCATACCCCCCCTGGGTTTAGGAGCTCCGAACACCCTACCGCTAATGTCCCCATTTCTGCTCTCTGAATCTTGCTTTCCACTGGCTAATTCTACATCTGTACCCTCCTCCCCATCACCTAGTTTAAAAGCCCCTCTAACTTTTCGGCCATCTTCTCACCCAGTACGGTTGCACCCTCCCCATTTAGGTGCAATCCGTCCCTACCAAAGAGCCGGTGGCCGACTGAGAAGTCGGCCCAGTTCTCCAGGAACCCGAAACCCTCCTTACTACACCAGCTCCTCAGCCACTTGTTAACTTCCCTAATCTCCCGCTGCCTCTCTGGTGTGGCTCGAGATACAGGTAGTATTTCTGAAAATACTACCTTGGAGGTCCTAGTCCTCAACTTAGCTCCTATGTCCCTAAAATCGTTTAGGACTCTCCATCTTCCTCTGCCTATGTCATTGGTACCCTCGTGTACCATGACAGATGGGTCTTCCCCAGCCCCACCCAGGAATCTGTCCACCCGATCCGCGATGTGCCGAACCTGATCACCCGGTAAACAACAGACTGTTCGGCGCACACGGTCTTTGTGGCAGATTGCACTGTCTGTCCTTCTAATGATTGAGTCCCCTACCACCAGCACCTGTCTTTCCTTTCCCTTTCTCCCGGCCTCACTGGAGGAGTTCTTCCCCTGGCAGCTAGGGGCATTGCTCTGCTCCAGCAATGCTGGTCCCTGACTGGTTTCCCCAACATCACGCAACGGGGCGTATCTATTGGGGTGCTCCAGCCCAGGATCAGCCTCCTTGCCTTGTCCCCTTCTACCCCTCCTAACTGTCACCCCTCTACTCTGATGCCTGCTCCTCCATTACTCCGCCCACCTCTGTGCAGGCCCCTGCCTGCGCCTGATTGGTACAATCCCAGCTCTCCTTTGGTATTGACATTCGGCTCAGTGTTGCCAGCTGCCTCCCTAGATTCAGGACCTGAGCTTCCAGGGAAGCAACGTGCTTACATTTTGCGCATTTGTATTCGCCCTTGATCGCATGACCGAGGAACGCATACATATCACAAGATGTACACCGAGTTGCATCTCCACACACGCCGGGCATTGTACCTACTAATCTAATGGGGATTTAGTAATTAAAGTCTGTCCTGTGTGGCTGTTTCCTAGCTTCCTAACTCTACCATCTCACCCTCTGGCACTCCGCTACACTCACTTGACACTTAATCGCACAACACTTTCACAATCACACAGCCTGGTCAGTCGCACAACACTGACAGTCACACAACGCCCAGAGTCGCACAACACTCAGACGCACAACACTCCCAGACGTACAATACTCTCAGACGCACAGCCTGGTGAGACGCACAACACTCTCAGTCACACAACACTCCCAGTCGCACAACACTCAGTCGCACAGCCCGGTCAGACGCTCAACAATCAGTCGCACAACACTCTCAGTCGCACAACACTCTGTCGCACAGCCCGGTCAGACACACAGCCCGGTCAGTCGCACAACACTCTCAGTCGCACAACACTCTCAGTCGCACAACACTCACACTCAGGCACTCAGATACTCAGGTACTCACAGATACTCCGATACTAATCTACACCCACAGTTATAGTCAGTCAGTTAGTCACAGTCCTAGTACAGTTACAGTACAGCAGCAGTCACAGTACAGCTACAGTCACAGTACAGTCGCAGCACAGCTACAGTCACAGTACAGTCACAGCACAGTCACAGAACAGCTATAGTCACAGTCCAGTCACAGCACCGTAACAGTCAGTCACAGTTTCTTCTGACTTCCCCCCCCAGCGGCCGAACAGCTGATTAGCTGTTCGGTCACCTACTCACGTCCTGTTCCTCCTTCGGTCCCTTCAGTCCCTCCGGGTCCTCCGCCGCTGCCGCCAGATGGTACACCCCTACAGTCTCCGGTCACCTCGGCTCCCCCCGAGATCTCCCGCACCTGCACCGGCTCCCCCTGCAGCTCCTTCTCCTCCTCACTCTCACAGCACTCGCTGCACACCCACACACACACATTCCTGCTTCCGGCTTCTCCCAGTGCCTCCTCCTCCTCCAGTCACAGCTCTCCTCCTTCTCCTTGTTCGTGGATGATCTGGAGCATCAACATTTGTGGTTTCGATTATACTCTCAAAATTGCCAGAAGAAGAGAACTTTCTTTTGAAACTCGACAGTCTATTCTTGTTCTGAGAAATTAAGGCTAATCCACGCGAGAAATTTCCAAGACACTGAAGGTTTCCTACAATGGTGTGTACTACTCCCTTCAGAGAACAGCACAAATGGGCTATAACCAGAATATAAAGAGAAGTGGGAAGCCCCGGTGCACAATTAAGCAAGAGGACAAGTACATTAGAGTCTCTAGTTTGAGAAATAGATGCCTCACAGGTCCTCAACTGGCAGCTTCATTAAAGGGTACCCGCAAAACGCCAGTCTCAACATTTGCAATGAAGATGCGACTCCGGGATGCTGGCCTTCTAGGCAGAGTGGCGATGAAAAAGCCATATCTGAGACTGGCCAATAAAAGGAAAAGATTAAGATGGGCAAAAGAACACAGACACCGGACAGAGGAAGATTGGAAAAAAGTGTTATGGACAGACGAATCTAAGTTTGAGGGGTTTGGATCACACAGAAGAACATTTGTGAGACACAGAAAAAATGAACAGATGCTGGAGGAGTGCCTGACGCCATCTGTCCAGCATGGTGGAGGTAATGTGGTGGTTTGGAGCTGCTTTGGTGTTGGTGAAGTGGGAGATTTGTACAAGGTAAAAGATTTTGAATAAGAAAGGCTTTTACTCCATTTTGCAACGCTATGCCATACCCTGTGGACAGCGCTTGATTGGAGCCAATTTCCACCTACAACAGGACAATGACCCAAAGCAGACCACCAAACTATGCAAGAACTATTTAGGAAAGAGGCAGTAAGCTGGTATCCTGTCTGTAATGGAGTGGTCAGTGCAGTCACCAGATCTCACCCCATTTGTGCTGTTGTGGGAGCAGCTTGACCGTATGGTACGTAAGAAGAGCCCATCAAGCCAATCCAACTTGTGGGAGGTGCTTCAGGAAGCGTGGGGTGAAATTTCTTCAGATTACCTCAACAAATTGACAGCTAGAATGCCAAAGGTCTGCAAGGCTGTAATTGCTTTCATCAAATAATTCTCCATTTGCAGCAAAGTTTGAAGGACAAAATTATTATTTCAAATAAAAATCAATATTTCTAACCTCATCAATGTCTTGACTATATTTTCTAATCATTTTGCAACTCATTTGATGAATAAATGTGTGAGTTTTCATGGAAAACACAAAATTGACTGGGTGACCCCAAACTTTTGAATGGTAGTGTACATATAGGTGTTTTTGAAAAATTGTGAATTCAGACACTTGGTTGGTAAAATATCAAATTTTTCAGAATAACTTTAAAGGGTAACTCCACTTTTGTGGTGGAAAAAAATAGCTAATAAAGATAAAACAATATAGTGTATACAATTGCGACACAAATCATATTGTAATTGAATGTTATTAAAAATTACCTTTCCTTCAAACTGTGTACAAACAGCTACCTGGAGGTGTTCTGTACACAGAATGGGCACTGACCATACCCCAGAAACATAATTTCCTGCTTGTGTGATTGGCTCACCAATTTTCCCAGAAGTCTGCCTAATATACAAGTCAGATTTCTGGCATCCCTTGCAACAAAAATGTCATTTTTGGTGAAATACACCCAATAGGAACACGTCTAAAGGGATGCAGGCTCAGCAGCTTTCCTCATCCGTGTCCTGCAGCTGCCACAGCTGATAGATAATTATGAAACAAACAATGATTTCTTCTGAATAATAAAAGGTAGGAATCTGCAACAAAGTTTGTTAAAATCCTTGTAATGTACATAGATCACCCAGAGGGGAATGTTTTTTTCTCAACAAAAGTAGAGTTACGCTTTAACCACCTCAATACTGGGCACTTAAACCCCCTTCCTTCCCAGACCAATTTTCAGCTTTTAGCGCTGTTGCATTTTGAATGACAATTGCGCGGTCATGCAACACTGTACCTAAACCAAATTTATGTAATTTTTTCACCACAAATAGAGCTTTCTTTTGGTGGTATTTGATCACCGCAAGGTTTTTTCTTTTTTGGTGAACAAAAAAAAAAAGAAAAGCTTAAAAAAAAAAAAAAGTTTTTTTGTTTGTTATAAAATTTTGTAAATAGATAACTTTTTTCCTGCACTGATGATTCCGCACTGACAGGCACTGATGAGGAGGCACTGATAGGGTGGCACTGATATGCAGCACTGATAGGTAGCACTGATATGCAGCACTGATGGGCACTGATATGTGGCACTGATAGGTAGCACTGATATGCAGCATTGGTGGGCACTGATAGGCAGCGCTGATGGGCACTGATAGGCAGCACTGATGGGCACTGATAGGCAGCACTGGTGGGCGGGACTGATAGATGTCAATAATGGGCACTGGTGGGCAGCACTGATAGATGGCAATGGTGGGCAGCACTGATAGGGAGGGCACCACTGGCAGGCTCTCTGAGCCCTGATTGCCATCCCTGGTGGTCATCCCTGGTGGCTCTAGTGCCCCCCCCCCAGAGCTGCACTGGTAATCAATGTTCTGATTACCGGCACAGACCCCCCCCCCCCCCTGTGATCAGTGAGTAATTAGAAAATCTCACTGATCCCCTGGCTGTAGCACAGATTGTCTTCCTCTCCTCACCGACAGGATCTGTGTGAGAAGAAGAGATCAAAGCCGTTACAGCGGCTGTATTTACATTACATGACGGCTGTGATTGTACACAGCCGTCATGTGATCAGGAGGGCCAATCACAGGGCCCTCCTGCCAAAACTTGTTGCTATGTGTCCAAAGGACACAGGCACACCGAGATCACGCCGCTGCGCGTGCCTGCGGCAGCGCAATCTCCCTCCTTCTGCAGGACGTTCGGGAATGTCCGATCAGAAGGACGAGACTCCCACCTGGCCGTATATGTACAGTGGCCGGGTGGGAGGTGGTTAAACCAGGCATGTCCAACCTGCGGCGCCGGGAGCCACATAGTGTAGTATATATTTTATATGCGGCCCGAGAAAAAATTTCTCTACACGCAATGTGGCCCAGAGAAGCCAAAATGTTGGAGCCCATGCTTTAAAGTAATTTTATGCAGGTTTTCATAAACATGTGCTAGGTTTATTGACTTGTGGAAAGAACTGCTCTGCTTAGACTCTTCATGTATCACCCCAGTCATAACTGACTGACGTAAGAAAGTTACCATTGATTAGCCTGTTTAAAGAGAGAACGACTTGTTCTCACACAATGACTTACAGTTGTGCTCATAGGTTTACGTACCCTGGCAGAATTTATGATTTCTTGGCCATTTTTCAGAGAATATGAATGATAACACAAAAACTTTTCTTTCACTCATGGTTAGTGTTTGGCTGAAGCCATTTATTATCAATCAACTGTGTTTACTCTTTTTAAATCATGACAGAAACTACCCAAATGACCCTGATCAAAAGTTTACATACCCCAGTTCTTAATACCGTGTATTGCCCCCTTTAACATCAATGACAGCTTGAAGTATTTTGTGGTATTTGTGGATGAGGCTCTTTATCTTCTCAGATGGTAAAGCTGCCCATTCTTGCTTCCTTTCTTTCACAGTAGGAATGGTGTACCTTTCATCAGGCCTTGTTGACTCCTCTCCAAATGTAGCATTTATGGTTGTGACCAAAAAGCTAAATTTTTGTCTCATCACTCCAAATGACTTTGTGCCAGAAGGTTTGAGGCTTGTCTCTGTGCTGTTTGTAAGTGGGATACTTTGTGTCATTTGCGTAGTAATGGCTTTTTTCTGGCGACTCGACCATGCAGCCTATTTTTCTTCAAGTGCCTCCTTATTGTGAATCTTGAGACAGCCACACCACAGAACATCAGGTGAAATACAGGACTCTCTGAAGACATTTGTGGGTTTTTCTTTGCATCCTGATTTATTTTCCTGGCAGTTGTGGCTGAAATTTTAGTTGGTCTACCTGACCGTGGTTTGGTTTCAACAGAACCCCTCATTTTCCACTTCTTGATTAGAGTTTGCACACTGCTGATAGGCATTCTCAATTCCTTGGATATCTTTTTATATCCTTTTTTTTTTTTTATATATCCTATTCCTGTTTTATACAGTTCAACTACCTTTTCCCACAGATCCTTTGACAATTCGTTTGCTTTCCCCATGACTCAGAATCCAGAAACGTCAGTGCAGCACTAGTTGAAAGATGTAAGGGTCTGTCAGGAGTCCAGAAACTTACTGACCTTTTATACACACACACTAATTACAAGAAAACAGATCACAGGTGAGGATAGTTACCTTTAATAGCCATTCAAACCCCTTTGTGTCAACTTGTGTGCATGTTATCAGGCCAAAATCACCAGGGTATGTAAACTTTTGATCAGGGTCATTTGCGTAGTTTCTGCTGTCATCAGGATTTAAAAAGAGTAAATAAAGTTGATTGATAAAAAATGGCTTCAGCCAAACACTAATCATGAGTAAAAGAAAAGTTTTTGTGTTATTCATATTCTTTGAAAAATGGCCAAGAAATCAAATTCTGCCAGGGTATGTAAACTTATGAGCACAACTGTAGAAGCTATCAATTAGATGTTGTTCATTATAGTTATAAGCTGAACATTTGCAAAGAAAACAATAAAAAAACATTTTGGGCTTTGTTACTATGATGGTTTAAATACACCTATAGAGGTGTACAGAGCCGCACTCAAGTGCACTAAGTGTAATGTTTTAATATAGTGAACCTATAGGACCCTTGACGACGGTCTGTGTGCTATCGAAACCGGTCAGGACCTAGGAGTGCAATCACACTGCCATGTTATTTCTGTGACCGGATGAGACGCATTGAGATGTGGAAGCGCCACCCGATATCCCCAGCATTTGTTTGATCCAATGCCTGTTTTTTTCCTGCTAAATGTAAGTGTATCTACCTTATTTCAATAAATTTAGCCTGTACGTACTTCACTATATTGGCCATTCCTTTACTTTACACTGCTGAGGAACGTGGGGCTGGCTAAGGATTCTGAAGTTATATATTATACTGGCGATTGCAAGGTGGATCATCCAGGAGGGCTCTAATCTACTCTGGAATATTGGTTTTTGATGAATATCATTCTGCTTACACTGACCCCCCTATAACTAAGGGGTCGGTGATTTCTGGTAAGCCTTTTCACACATTGGGTGTCCATGTGGTGAAGGGATTGAAGATCTGGTTGTGTGTGGAAGAATCCTTTGGAGACTGCACTTAAGTCTGTTGGTGCATGGGACTTTATTACATAGTTACATAGTTAGTGAGGCTGAAAAAAGACACAAGTCCATCCAGTTCAACCTATGTGTGTGTGTTTGCTTTTAACCGTACATTGTATACCCCTGTATGTTGTGGTCTTTAAGGTGTCCATCCAATAGTTTTTTGAAACTATCAATGCTCCCCGCTGATACGACTGCTTGCGGAAGAGAATTCCACATCCTTACCGCTCTTACAGTGAAGAACCCCTTACGCACTTTAAGGTTAAACCGCCTTTCCTCTAGTTTTAGTGAGTGGCCACGTGTCTTATTGTATCTCCTTTCTCTGAATAGTTTGTTCCTTATGCTAGGGTCGCCAGTACAGTATTTGTACATTGATATCATATCCCCCCTCAAGCGTCTCTTCTCCAGAGAGAATAGGTTCAGTGCTTGTAGTCTTTCCTCATAGCTGATGTCCTCCATTCCCCTAATTATTTTTGTTGCCCTTCTCTGGACTTTCTCCAGTTCCAGCACATCCTTCCTGAGGACCGGTGCCCAGAACTGGACAGCATACTCCAGATGTGGCCGGACCAGAGTCTTGTAGAGTGGAAGAATAATCTCTTTATTTCTGGAGTGAATCCCCTTTTTTATACAACCCAGTATTCTGTTGGCTTTGCTTGCAGCGGCTTGGCATTGCATGCCACTTCCAAGCCTGTTGTCTACCAGTACCCCCAGGTCCCTTTCCATCCTAGACTCACCCAGAGGTTCCCCCCCTAGTGAGTAGCTTGCTTTCTGGTTTCTGGCCCCCAAGTGCATTACTTTACATTTTTCTACATTAAATCTCATCTGCCATGTAGTTGCCCACCCCGTTATTTTGTTCAGGTCTGCTTGCAAGATTTCCACATCCTGCATAGAAGATATTGGCATGCCTAATTTAGTATCATCTGCAAATACTGAGATTGTACTAGATATCCCCTCCTCTAGATCATTTATAAATAAATTAAACAGGATTGGTCCCAGGACAGAACCCTGGGGGACCCCACTTTCCACACCCGCCCAATCCGAGTACTCCCCATTAATCACCACCCTCTGTACTCTCCCCTGGAGCCAGTTCTCTATCCAGGTACTCACCTTATGGTTCATACCTACCTTCCTTAGTTTGTACAGTAAGCGTTTGTGGGGAACGGTGTCAAAGGCCTTTGCAAAGTCCAGATACACCACATCCACGGGCTTACCTTTATCTAAGTGGCAGCTCACTTCATCGTAGAAGGTTAATAGGTTTATATGTGATTTATTTCACCTATTGTTGTTGCACTTTATATTCTCCACTGTTAATGCACTTTATATTTAGATCAATTGTTATTAGTGATTTATTTTTAATATATATACTATTACCCGTTAATGGTTCACTATATTAAAACACTACACTTAGTGCACTTTAGATGAGCGCGGCTCTTTACACCTCTATAGGTGTATTTAAACCACTCTCACGTTATCTACGATTCAGCTGCAGCTCCTTTATATGGTTCACGCCTATATGTTGCACTTTATGATTCATTAATTCTGCATAGAATTCACACGGTACACAATTTATTTCATTTTTAGCTTTATTGTAATTTTAATTAAATTTGCCATTTGCGCAGGTACTGTTGGCGATTAACGCCAACATATATATCTATCATTTGTTACTATGATAACTTGATATAAAGGTGGCCATAGATGGATCAAAATTTGATCATTGTGCAGGGTTGCCCCTGTTTGACAGAAGTTGAACATTGGACTGCAATCTGTCTAATGGAAGTGTTGTAAAACGTATCGATCAGTGCTGCTGAATCCCCCTGTTTACCCTAAAGTAAAAAGCATAACAGCCAGGCAAATTTAAACTCCATATTCAGATTTTTTTTTATTTATTACAGCTGAGATAATATATATTATATGGTCATAGGTATATGGATACCACTTCTAATTATTGAATTCAGATTATTCCAGTAAAGACTATAGCAAAGACATTTTAGACAATTGTGTGCATCCAGCCTTATTGCAACAATTGGGGAGGGCTCTTTTCTGTTGCAGCATGGTCCATATTGGCATGGGTTTGTCCAGTTTAATGTGAAGCAGCTTGAGTGTCCTGCATAGTGCTCTGACCTCAAGCCTATTTCAAACCTTTGGGGTAAGCTGGAAAGCCAAATGTAACCTGACCTCACAAATGTTTACTTTGGCTAAAGGGGCATACATTTTTATAGACACACTCCAAAATTTGGTGGAAATCCTTTCCATAAGAGTGGAGGTGGTTATAGCCACAAAGAAGGGAGAGGTTGCTTTTAGTATATCGGGTGACATCTGCATTTTATGTGGCTCAATTGTCTCTTTCATACACGTGCACACCCAATATGCGGGTTCGCCAGCAGCCAGGAGTAAAAACGTCTCCTGACTGACAGTTTGTTTACATGCTGGCGCAACTGCTACCTCTACAGCAGTGAAAGGGTTAAAGCCTATAGTTTTAGAATGACAAGTGCCACAGGGTGCGATGATCAGGTGTCAAACTTTTAGCCATAATTAGTGCATAATTTTCAACGAGTCAGCTAACTCATCAACAGTATTGTGAGAAGGAGCAGTAAAGCACATCCATTGTGTAGAACTGCAAAGAAAAACAGAGTATGTTTTGATCAAATATGACTACCCCTATATATATTTACAAACTATACACTGAAACAAGGTTTTTAAAACACGGTATTCACATCAAGCTGATCTCTTTTACATGTATACAGTGCCTTGAATGTATATGATTTTATGTGATAGACCAACACAAAGTGACAATTGTGAAGTGGAAAGAAAATGATAAATGGTTTTCAAAATATTATATAAATAAATATCTGAAAAGTGTGGCGTGCATTTGTATTGAGCCCACTCGAGAACCACCGTTTTTTTGGGTATGTCTCTACCAGCTTTGCACATCTAGAGAGTGACATTTTTGCCCATTCTTCTTTGCAAAATAGCACCGTCTAACGCAAGCTCTGTCAGATTGGATGGAGAGCATCTGAAAACAGCAATTTTTCAGTCTTGCCAATTGATTCTCAATTGAAATTAAGTCTGGACTTTGACTGAGCCATTCTAACACATGAATATGCTTTGATGTATACCCCTATCCATTGTAGCTCTGGCTATATGTTTAGGGTCGTTGTCCTACTGGAAGATGAACCTCCACCACAGTCTCAAGTCGTTTGCAGATTCTAACAGGTTTTCTTCCAAGATTGCCCTGTATTTGGCTCCATCCATCTTCCCATCAACTCTGACCAGCTTCCCTGTCCATGCTGAAGAAAAGCATCCCCACAACATGATGCTGCCATCACCATGTTTCACGGTGGGGGTGGTGTGTTCAGGGTGACGTGCAGTGTTAGTTTTCTGCCACACAATGTTTTGCTTTCAGACCAGAAACACTAATCTTTGGTCTCATTTGACTAGAGCACCTTCTTCCTCATGTTTTCTGTGTCCCCCGCATGGCTTCTCGCAAACTGCAAACAAGACTTCTTATGGAATTCTTTCAACAATGGCTTTCTTCTTGCCACTCTTCCATAAAGGCCAGATTTGTGGAGTGCATGACTAATAATTGTCCTGTGGACAGATTCTCCAAACTGAGTTATTATGGGCCTCTTGGCTGCTTCTCTGATTAATGCTCTCCTTGCCCGGCCTGCCAGTTTAGGTGGATGGCCATGGTTTGGTAGATTTTTTTTACTTTCCATTTTTGGATGATGGATTGAACAGTGCTCCGTGAGATGTTTAAAGCAGGGTTAGTTTATAAAAGAAATTTCTCTATCGCTCATTGACAGACGTAGTCCTCGGTGATACAGCACCTTCGGGTTATGTTGCCTCCACAGGAGTAGGACTAGACAGGAAATGAAAAATGCTCTGGCCACACCCCAGGGGCAGTCCCCGAGGGTATATCCTCTCTCTCTCCGCCACAGCAAATCAGTTTTTTTCTGTCTAGTCAGGAGTAAGGACCTAGATACCTTGCTGGGATCTTCGGTCCTGGCAGGATTTTTTTCTTAGAAAATAATTTTTTAAGACAGCTTTTTTTCTCCAGGGTTCCTGTGAGATCTTCAAGCAAGAAAGCTGAACTGGGCGACGGGCGGGATGTTGAGATCCAGTGGTCACCCCAGTTCAGCCTACGAGCGCGTGCAGGCCATAGCTCCGCGCTGGGTCGGCCGCGACATAGTCCCACTGGACGGGGACTGACCCTGCGAGTTAAACGTCTCGCTGAAACGCCAAAGACCATGAGTCACGGCGCCCGTATTGGTCGACAGCCCTCCTACCTCGGTGGAGAGGGGTACTGTCAGGAGTTGGCGCCCGCCTGGTTCCGGTATGGTGAGTAGTATGTTCCCCCTTTCCCCCTGACGGGTCTTGTGGTGAACGCGGGCCCCTCTCTGTAATGGTAAGGATGGGTTCCCCTCTATCCTACAACATGTCACAGATCCCCCTAATTGAGTGTGATTTTTGTGTACAAGAAGCCAGGAGGCTTGGTTTGGGAGCTGACAATCTAATTGTAAAAATGTGTAAATGATTGTAGTCAGTGGCAGTACTAGAACTTTACTGTGATAGTATAAGGTATCCTACCTGTCAGTAGCCACAGGGCGATGTCTATACATGTATACTGCATTCCAGATCATTCCTCCAGCTAAGCAGATGCCTCCCGACGGCCACGGACCGCATACGGCCCGCCAGGGTCCGGTACCTCCGACCACGCTGACCACCATGAGGGTGAAGGGTTGTGAGGCCGAGATCCTTCTGCAGACATGCCGCTATTCTGTGCAGGCCGCCGCCATTGTCTGGTAGATCGCACAAGGCCGCCATTTTGGTGTAGCCTCGTGTCTCCAGCATGGGGGGCGGCCATGTTTGAGGTGACTCAAACACCTCATGGAGCCAGGGGGAGGAGCCGGCAGGCGTGTTAAGGGGCGGAGCCGCCTCTTTTACCCAGGAAATAGGGCCAAAGACTTCCTGTCTGTAACAAGACAAGCACTGAGCAAGCTGATAAAAACTTCTGTGCATCAGGGATGAGCCTTGGGGTCTGTCTCTCTCTCTGTGGGGTCCAAAAGGCAGGTAACACTGAGGGGCGCTGTTGCGACTGGGGGACACAAAAAAAAAAAGTTTTTTTTTTTTTTTACTTTGTCATTTTTTGTCGCTGGCAAGTGTCTTGTATAATCATTGACCCTGCCGCATAGGTATCCCCACCTGATCCCCTCAAGGTGGCCGCAGGACCCTCCAGTACCCCACTTGTTTTTAATGCATTATCGACAGTTTTGGAGTCTTTGGTATCCCGGGTGGAGGTGGCCTGTCAGGGACGGGGGTCAAGTAGCGACCCCCGCCTACCCCTATTGTTTATCAGATACTTCAGATACGGATTCGGAACTGGTCAATGCAGTTGCAGGTCCCTCTTAGGGGGCTGTTGTCTTAGGTAATATCTCCTCAGCAGTGAGGAGCACGTTTCTGCCTCCGCCATAGCACAAGAGTGGTGGATGCACTAGTTGTGTCCGTCAGGGAAACCTTTAGTCTTGAGGTTACACCGGCAGAGGTAGCTGAGACTGAGATTCCTTTTTGGTACTTGTTAGCCTACCAAAAGGGCGAAGGATTTTCCTTTACCCAAATGGGGTCGTTTTGAAACGAACCCCTGTTATTTCCAAACGCATGGCTAGGTGCTATCCGTTTGAGGAATTCCTCATTATGGGATAGACGGTACCACCTGCTGTCTTGCCACAGACTGTTAGGATAAAAAGACCTCGTAACTAACGAGGACCTTCCTTTTCTGCTCATATAGAGTTGTTCGTTCCGCGAGGGCGGGCGATAAGGCGAAACCCTCCAAAGCCCCTTTAGAGGGGTTTCAAAGGGCGCTGGTCGGGTAAACAAAGAGTCCGGCTCAGCCAAGCCTGAAGTATATAGCCTGATGCGCCCCTACCCATCTCTGGGGTGGGGGATGTCTTCACCGGTTTCTGGAGGACACAGGATCGAGTTTCGATCACTTCCACCGGTGCGATTCTTCCCTTCTAACATTGAACGGTTTCAGGGGTTCTATTCGAACCTATTCACAATGCCCAGGAAAGAGGGCAAGGTGCGTCCAAATCTGGACTTGGGAAGAAATAGAGTCCATCCGTACAGTGGTGGCCTCCCTGCATCAAAGAGATTTCCTGGCGTCCATAGACATATAGGATGCCTATCTTTATATCCCCATCATCGCAGGACATCAGCGTTTTTTCGCTTTCCCAAAGATCATCCCTGGTTCCCACCAGGAGACTGAACTATCTGGGCCTAAGGTTGGATACATCCTGGGCAAGAGAGTTTCTCCTTGCTGGGAAACTCCAGAAGGTTCAGTCAACGATTCGGATGTTGCTGTCCGTCAATTGGCTGGGACTGATGGTGGCCTTCTTAGAGGCAGTACCGTATACCCAGTCTCATACCCGAATTCTCCTGAAGGAGATTCTTTTTTAATGGAATCAGAATTCCGATTCCCTGGACAATCGGATCCGGTTGAGCGAGCGGACCAGGAAGTCTCCGATGCTCAACCAGGGGAAGTCATTTCTTCCGATAGTATCCAGATTACCAATAAGGGTATCGGAACTGAGAGCGATCAGATTTTGTCTGCTTTACTGGATCGAGCAGCTCTAGAGCAGACCGATTCAGATCCAATCGCATATGGCCTCTTCATCCAGAGGTTTTTCCCTAGCTGTCCCTTCATTGGGACATCCCGGATGTGGATCTGTTGGCACCTTGGCCTAACAGGAAGGTGCGGAGGTTTGTAGCTCGCGCCACGATCCTCTAGCGGACGCAGCAGAAACGCTGATCGCACCGTGGGGGCAGTATCAGCTACGGCATGCCTTCCATCCTCTCAAGTTGCTGCGGGAACTTCTTCGCAGGATAGAGGTGGAGGGAATTCCAGTTATTCTGGAAATTCCGGATTGAACTCGTCGAGCCTGGTACGCCGACTTGGCGAGGCTAGTCACGGACGCTCCTTGGAGACTTCCTCTCAGGGAGGATTTGTGGTCTCAGGGACCGATCTTCCATCTTGCTTTACAGTCGCTGGTTTAATGGCCTGGCCATTGAGACCCAGGTACTGAAGGACAAGGGAGTGTCAGCTTCAGTTATTCCTACCTCCAGTTAAAGCAAGGAAAGCGACTTCCAGCACATGGAAGTCTTATATTGCATGGTGTGAATCTATTGGATTTCCCCCACAGACCTATTCGGTGACCCGAATTTTGGTCTGTCTGCAACAAGGGGTTGAGCAGAAACTATCCTTGAGCACGATCAAGGGTCAGGTTTTCGGCGTTAGCAATCTTCTTTCAAGAAACCTTTGGCTAATCAATTCTTGGTGCGGAATTTCATCCAGAATTTCCGCCAGTGTGCGCACCCTTACCGCCTGGTATCTTAATTTAGTGTGGTCGGTTCTTCAGAAACTTCTCTTTGAAGATATTAGGGAGATTCCCTTGCTTACATTCCCAGAAGGTGGCCTTCTTGGTGGCCATTACTTCTGTACGCAGGGTGTCAGAACTGGCCGCATTATCCTGTCGTTCCCCAGATCTGGTGGTTCATAGGGATAAGGTGGTTCTTCTTCCGAATCCATCCTTCCTTCCTAAAGTGGTTTTCGTAAGACGGACTCACTTTTTGTGATCACGGATAGCCCTTGAAGGGGGTTGCCTGTGTCTGCAGCGACCATATCTACATGGATCAGTCAGACGGTGGTACAGGCTTATTCTATTAAGGGTCGGAATCCTCCGTTCCCTGTTAGGGCGCACTTCACTCGAGCGCTCAGTACTTCCTGGGCCTTTCGCCATCAGGCGTCAGTGGTCCAGGTATGTAAAGCGGCCACCTGGTCGTCGGTACATACCTTTACAAAATTTTATAAAATTGATGTGATGCCTCATTTGGCTGCAAGGTTTTGCAGGCCGCAATTTGAGGAAACCGGTGGTCTACCTCGAGGGTTTTTTTCTGTTTGAAAATTTTTTTGTTGAGTCTCATCATTAAGGATGAGCATTGTAAACTTCTAGTTGGCACCGGTTGGGCCTTCTAGATTTGGATTTGATTTCCATTTTCCCACCCCTCATTTGTGATACTGCTCTGGGACTTCCCGAAGGTGCTGTATCACCGAGGATTACGTCTGTCAATGAGCGATAGAGAAAAATGGATTTTTGTAAAATCTTACTGTAAAATCCTTTTCTCTTAGCTCATTGACAGACGTAGTACCCGCCCCTCTGTTTTTGAGTTGGGTTGGGTTAAATTCTCTAAGCACTGCTTTTGTGACATAACTGATTTGCTGTGGCGGAGAGAGAGAGGATATACCCTCGGGGACTGCCCCTGGGGTGTGGCCAGAGCATTTTTCATTTCCTGTCTAGTCCTACTCCTGTGGAGGCAACATAACCCGAAGGTGCTGTATCACCGAGGACTACGTCTGTCAATGAGCTAAGATAAAAGGATTTTACGGTAAGATTTTACAAAAATCCATTTATCCCAAGCTTTGAACTTCTCCACAACTTTATCCCTGACCTGTCTGGTGTGTTCCTTGGACTTTATGATGATGCTTGCTTACTAAGGATCTTCAACAAACCTCTGAGGGCTTCATAGAACAGCTGTATTTATACGGAGATTAAATTACACACAGTTGGACTATATTTACTAATAAGTGGAATTCTAAACATAGGTGTGCACAGCCTATTGCATTAGGGTGTGCACCTCAAAGCTCAAACACGCATACCAGCCCTCCGCCAGCTGACGGAATTACACCCGATCTGAACACACTCACTCAGCACAACCCCACGCTTGGGATTTACTGAGAGTACATCACTAGTCCACCAGTCAATGACTGTTGGCAGTGGTGGCTGGGACTTAAATCTTAGTATTGGCAAAGGTGGCCCAGCCACTGCTGCCTGCTCCCCAAAAATTAAGAAACGTTTCATGGATACCAGCACCGTCACTCGGGGCCAGGCCCTAGGAAAATGTGGTGGACATATTTCTATTTATTCCATGTGGGCAGTGTGTGTAAGGGCAGGGTGGGCCCCCTTTCCCTTGGGGACCTTGTGCCCTGCACACATGGATGATTCACCACTGGTGCACACATAGTTGTCAACATTTTATAAACATTTCCTGGGAAATATTTCTTTGCTGTGTGTCCAGCCAGATACTATAGGTATTTTAATAGGGGTGGGGCATTTACTTAACCACTTAAGCCCTGGAAGATTTTACCCCCTTCCTGACCAGGGCCTATTTTGCGATTCTTTTTTTCCCCCACAGAGTTTTCTTTTGGTGGTATTTGATCACCTGTGCGATTTTTTGATCATGCGCTATAAAACAAAAAGAGCGTCAATTTTGCAAAAATAACAATATTTTTCACATTTTTTTATATGAAATTCCCCCCCAAAAAAAGAAAAAATCATTTTTTTTAACATTTTAGGCCAATTTGTTTTCTGCTACATATTTTTGGTAAAAAAAAAAAAAAAAAAAAAATCGCAAAAAGCGTATTTTGATTGGTTTGCACAAAAGTTATTGCGTTTACTAACTAAGGGAAAGATTTTTGCAATTTTTGTTTTTTTTTTAACGCGTAATGGCGGCGATCTGCGATTTTTTTTGCGGGACTGCGACATTGGGGCGGACAGATCGGACACTTGACTGACATTTTTGACACTTTTGGGGTTACCAGTGACATTACTACAGTAATCAGTGCTATACATGTGCACTGTTACTGTAAAATGACACTGGTAGTGAAGGGGTTAACTTTTTTGAGAGGGATGGGTGGTGTGTGTCCCTAGGGGCGTGATTCTAACTGTGATTGGCTGTGGCTTGAGCTGTAAGAACAGTGATCAACGGTCCTACATAGTAGAACCTTATGATCCCCATTCTTACACAAGGGAGAATGACAGGCGGCTTGTTTACATTAGCCGCCTGCCTTTCTCCTGGTGTCACGGACGATCGCGAGTGCCCGGCGGACATCGGGTCCACCGGGCACACACGCCACACGCGGGGGCGGTCCGTGACCGAGCAGGAGCGCGCATTCGGCGGCGCGCGCTCGCTCCCCAGAGCCTCACAGGCTAGCGACGTAGACCTACATCGCTTTGCCTGTGAGGGGCTGACTGCCGCAGTAAATATACCGTGAGCAGTCGGCAAGTGGTTAAAATTGGCGTGGTTTTAAAATATGCATATCATAAACCCAATGCTATACTTTAAAGCTGAACTCAAGAAATTCAGCCACTTTCTAAAATATGCTAGTTTATCATGGGCTAAGTCAACGAGGCGCATGTCACCTTGTGGACTTATCCCTTTAATTTACAATAGACAATTTTACTAAATGTCCATTCACAGAAAGCTTTGTATTTTTAAAATGGTTTCCCATAATACAAGTGCTCTGTGATTGGGCAGAAGGAAGGTAGGGGAGGGATGGGCAGAGTGACCACAGACATCTCTGTAGCTGCAGGAGCTGACACCCAAAGGTCCAGTGTGGAGCCCTGGAAGTATAGTAACAGCTGTACTCCTTGCACTCAATAAAAACAAACTGTAAACTGAAGAGATAAGTCTACTAATTGGTATGTACCTTGTTGAAACTAACCCACAGTATGCCAGCACATTTTAGAGTGTTTAAATTCCTGAAGTTCAGCTTTAATTAAAAAACATGTTTTGCCCTTAGTTATATTTTAAGTTTTATTTAAATCGGAGAGAGTTTAGAGCCCCTGTCTTTTTTTAATGCTGTCTGTGTCCGTTAGGGAGATTCACCCTCCCAATTTGTCTTGTTTACTGTTATCACAAGGAGTGAAAGTACACTATAATCACAAATGTTGCGTTCTCAGCAGACCAGGGATAGAAGAGGAATCCTCCAATGGGGACATCCAGGGATGCTCTCACTTTGGAGAGTTTTACTGCCCCTTTCCTGTTTTGCAACAACAAATGGCAGAAACAAACAACTGACAGGGGTTATAACCCTTCCTTACCCAATCATTTTTTTTTTTTTTTAAGTTGTCTTTTGTTCAACTTTAAACGTGTAAAACAGAGCTGTAGCTATTGGGCTAAAAAAAAATACATAAGCTAAAACAGCAACAAAACGGCACAATTAAGAAATGGGGGAAATTACCACATTCCGCAAATTAGGCAAACAAAGCTGTCCAATGCATTTAGTATACCTAATTGTATTAGTGCTTCCTCAGAACTGGACAGTAGTAATAAGCAGGGGAGTATTGTTAGAGCGGTGAAAGACCAAGGGGCTCCCCTGGATACCCCCTAGTGAAAAAGATGTGGCACACATAGCACGCTTCAGCTTATAGTATGGCTACACTGTGCTCACAGTGAGGGGGGCTTAAGGGCTCATTTACCCCAGATTAAGTATAATGCATTTTCAACCACTTCTGGTCTGTAAGGTTTACCCCCTTTTTGACCAGGCCATATTTTGCGATACGACACTGCGTTACTTTAACTGACAATTGCGCGGTCGAGCAACGCTGTACCCAAACAAAAAAATTTCCTATTTTTCCCCACAAAAAGAGCTTTCTTTGATTGCATTTTATCAACTCTGTGTTTTATATTTTTTTGCGCTAAAAGACAAAAAAAAAGCCAACAATTTTGAGTAAAAAAAAATAAAGATTTTTTTTACTTTATGCTATAAAACATACCCAAAAAAAAAAAAATGTAAAGATTTTTAATTTCTTCATCAATTTAGGCCAATATGTATTCTGCCACATATTTTTGGTAAAAAAAAAAATCCCAATCAAAAGTTATTGCGTCTACAAACAATGGGATATTTTTATGCCATTTTTCTTTTCATTTACATATATTTTAGCAGGACTGTGACATCGCGGTGGACAAATCGGACATGTCACTTAACACTTTTCTAGGAACCAGTAAAATTATTGCAGTAATCAGTGCTAAAAATATGCACTGTTACTGTACTTATGACACTGGCAAGGAAGGGGTTAACACCAAGGGCAATCAAAGGATTAAGTGTGTCCCTAGGGGAAGCTTTCTAACTGTGTTAGGGGTGGACTCACTGGATGAACACAGAGATCTGTGTTCCTACTTAGCAGGATCACATGGTCACTGTGTTCATACCTATCAGAATCCTTATTTACATAGGTAGACCGTCGTTCTACCTCTCTGGGGAGCGAATGCGGGTGGTGGGCAGATATTGCGATCGTGCTTCCGGTGGCAACCGCATGCCCCCTCTGGCTATTGCATGAAGCAACATACAGGTACGTCTTTTTGCACAATAGAGCCGACCTGCCACAGTATATATACTGTGGTTGGTTGGCAAGTGGTTAAACACACACATACAAACACGCGCATACAATCTCACATACACGCAATTACATACGCACACACACTATCACATATACCCATACATACACACAACTCTGCCACCAGTTTTCCACTAACACATGTCTGCATCCAGTGCTCATAACCAGCACATCCCTGCCTGCAATGCCTTTGCAGCTTAACTCTTTCTCCCCACTGTTCCACTCACCAACTTCTTGCCAATTCTCTGATGCTGGGCAGCCAGGAAGAGTACATAATGAGGGCGGAGCTAGAGGGATTGAACCCTCCCACATGGCTGGGTATACAGGCAGTTCTCTGCTTCTTTTTCAAGCCTGTGCCTGCAAAGAAAGCCCACTCCCCAACTGTACAGTATTCTATTGCAAGCTGTAATTGGAGAGGGGAGGTCCCAGGCAACAAAGTGCGCTGACTGTGCCATGGTGTACTCTGCTCACAGGGTTTCTGGGGCATAACTTGGGATGTGACTGATGCAGGACACCCTAAAAAAAGGCACTGTCCCAGGAAAGCACGGACAGTTGGTATGTATTGCAGGGGATAATTAGGGTGTGCCTGGGCACAACCGGCACACCCCGTGAGTACACCCTATGCTTTTGAAGGCAATTGGTTTCACTAGATTTTAGTATCAGTATCAGGGTATCAAGAGTAAAGGTGGCTGAATACAAATGCAAGCCACATTTTTCAAATATTTGTAAAAAATTTTGAAAACCATTTATCATTTTTCTTCCACTTCACTATTATGTGCAACTTTGTGTTTGCCTATCAGATAAAATCCCAATAAAACACATTTTACGTTTTTGGTTGTAACATGACAAAATGTGGAAAATGTCAAGGGGTGTCAATACTTTTTCAAGGCACTCTAATTGAAAAGATCAGGGGCATATTAATCTAGCAGTAAATATGACATTGCCCGCTTGCTGTAGGTAAATTGCCAATTTAAAAACATACACCAGGAAGAATATTCAAGAGTGAATGTTTGGGAATGTTAAATTCATTGTTCTATAATATAAATATACCCATATGTTCCCTTTAAAAACATAAAGAAAATAAATGGACTTCCTTCACTCTTTAGTTTGACAGATATCACTAAACTAAAAGCAGAGACAGCTTAAGAAGATTAAAAATGACAAACTTTACTTTGAAGTTAAGAATTAAATGTAATTTAATTACGTGTATCTTTTAAATGAAAATAAGACCACACTTTTCTGAAGGTCTCTTCATCAAAATATTCAGATGTGTTCATGTCCAAAACACAGACCAATTATACATATATTTGCAACAGAAAAAGGTTAAATTGCAAAATAAAAACAAAAGGTTTTAATACAGATTTTCAATATAAATTCATCCCTACTATATATTTTTACAAATTCTCCATTGTAGCAGAGTACATTTAGACCTTTCAGAAAGTCCATACTTTCAAATAAATGTGAAACTTAACTATAGCCTTAGCCTTTTTAAGTGCTCATAGACCTAAATTTGTTAAAAGCAGTGGTGATTGCCAGCCAAAAAAATGACACCCCCTTAACAAAGGAAAATGATCAATGATAAAAATATGTACTGACTCATCATTTCAGAATTTTCAACTGTTTGTTTATTCTGTATCTGAAAGATAATTGCTAGAACTGTAAAATGTACAATAACTTGAAAAATATCAATTGTAGTCCAGTGTCTGTAATCAAAAGCCTAACCAATTAAAGATATTAACATTAGATGCATTTTTATTATAAAAAATCTTTTCCATTACAAAGATCAGTCTATTAAAATGCATCCCTTGGAGATCCAATGTGCAGATTTTTTACAACGGCGACCAGGAAGCAACCATATAGTGGAGTTACCCCTTTAACCCTCCCCCAAACACTTTCCTTGCTCCAAAATGTACTCTGAAAAAACTGTCAGTAAAATATTTTGACAGGTATGACACAAAGGGAGGGAAAATAATCCAATGTGCAAACGAGTATTAAACATTTACAAGATTTGGTGCAGGCTTCCACAGTAGTGTAATATTCACTTTGACATATACAGTGGAACGCCTTCAGCAGTTCATCACAGGCTCTTTTTTTTTTTTCTTTTTAATTGATATCAGCTTGTGCCAGGATTCCAACATTTTTCAAATGTGTCCATATAATAGCAACAAAAATCACAAATAGTACTTGAGATTCGCAAACCTTAAAATCAGTTTGGAAGGAACTAGGATCATTCTTGTTATTGCAGTATCTCTAGGTTTCAAATTAACAGTCTCAAAATAAATGACTCATAAAATCACTCTTTACAGAAAAAATATATATATTTATATTCCTCCCTTTTACACTTTTGTCATCCCACCCACTTTAGTCCTTTGAATATGAATATATTTATTGGTTAAACTATAAGGTGCCTTATAGTAAAACACAAGGATCATTTTGTATTTAGTTCATTTTCCAGTTCCATTAGTTTGCGAGAAGCTTTAACTTTGTTGGACACATCCTGGCCTTGAGAGAAGAGGCGTTGGCGCTCCTTAAATGTCAAGCTTTCTGGGGCTCCACCAGTTGTAGAAAGATCTCCATCTTGGCTGTATGAAACAAGCAAAATATGAATCAAATCTTTCACCTCAAATACTGTAATAATATCACTTTTACACTGCATATTTTTACCTTTTTAGTCTGTCTCTTGGATCCCTATATACTTCATTGTTCCCAGCTATCGTACTTGATGATCCAGTGTAAGAATTTGATCCTAATAAAGGAAAAAAACATTTATTTGTTTGTAGTGGTTATGTTGTAATAATAAGGCTGATTTACTAAAACTGAAGAGAGCAAAATCTGGTGCAGCTTTGCACAGAAACCAATCAACTTCCAGGCTTTGTTTGTCCAAAGCGCAACTGAACAAGCTAAAGTTAGAAGCTGAATGGCTTCCATGCAAAGCTGCACCAGATTTTTCACTCTCCAGTTTTAGTAAATAAACCCCAATGTGTCTTTATTGAAAATGGCTTATTACTTTTGGAAACTCAAGTTAAATATTTTCAGACATAAAAAGAAATAATAGATTTGTAAATTATTTTAGCTGCGATTCTGTTGGGAAAGCAGGAAAACATGCAAAGTTAGTTTCAAAAGAGGACAGAAAAGTTACCAAGCAGAGCAGGAGCCATATCCTATAATGAATGCATCTATTAGCAATGAGAATTAAACTCTTAGTTCTATATTTTCTGCAGAATGTTCTTAACAGCAATCTAATTTATGCTCTACACTGCAAGTACATGAAATTCAAAATGTCACCTCTCTGTATTTTTGATATATATATATATATTTTTTTATATACACACATACACATATATACACACACAACGCATTCATAAAGTATTCATACCCCCTTCACCTTTTTCCAATTTTCTTATGTTGCAGCCTAATACTACAGTTATTTAACTTCATTTTTTTCTCATTAATCTGCACACAATACTCCATATTAAAAAAGCGAAGACTAAATTTTAGACATGTCGGAATTTATTTAACCACTTGCCAACTGCCACATGACTATATACTGCGGCAGTCAGCCCCCTACAGGCAAAGTGACGTAGGGGTACGTCGCTCGCCCACAAGCCTGTAGGGGGCGAGCGCGCGCCGCCGCCCCCACTCGTTCCCTGCCTAGCCAGCGCGTGTGACCGGCGGCTCCAATGTCCGCCGGCCACTTGCAATCTCCCTCAGGAGAGGGAGAAAGACAGACGGCTGTGTTTACATTATTCTCCCTTAGATCATCACAGAGGCTATGCGATCCTGCTATGTAGGATCGTATGTTTCTGTGATGATCCAACAAGCCACGCCCCCTGACAGTTAGAATCACGCCCCTAGGGACACACTTAACCCCCTTGATCACAAATAAAGTTAACCCCTTCCCTGCCAGTGTCATTTTTACAGTAACAGTGCATATTTATAGCACTGATTACTGTAGTAATGTCACTGGTACCCCCAAAAGTGTAAAAAATGTCAGTCAGGGGTCCAATCTGTCCGCCGCAATGTCGCAGTCCTGCAAAAAAAAAAAGAAAAAAAAAAAATCGCAGATCACCGCCATTACTAGTTAAAAAAATAAATAAATAAAAATGACATAAATCTTTCTCGTAGTTAGTAAACACAATAACTTTTGCGCAAACCAATCAAAATACGCTTATTGCAATTTTTTTTTACCAAAAATATGTAGCAGAAAACAAATTGGCCTAAAATGTTAAAAAATTTAGATTTTTACATTTTTTTTGAGAATTTCATATAAAAAATGTGAAAAATAGTTATTTTTTCAAAATTGTCGCCTTTTTTTGTTTATAGCGCGAAAAATAAAATTCGCATAGGTGATCAAATACCACCAAAAAAAAGCTCCGTTTGTGGGAAAAAAAGGACGTAAATTTCATTTGGGTATGGCGTCGCACGACCGCGCAATTGTCAGTTAAAGTCGCACAGCGCCGAATCGCAAAAAGTGGCCTGGACGTAAGACAGCAAAATCCTCCGGTGGTAAAGTGGTTAAACATCTCTGGAGAGATCTCAAATGGCTGTCCATTGATAATCCCCTACCAACCTGACTGAGCTTGAGATGATTTGCAAAGAAAAATGGCCGAAAATCTCCCAATCCGGGTGTGCAAAGCTTATCGTGTCATACCTAAAAGGACTCGAAGCTGGGATTGCTGCCAAAGCGGCTTTAACAATGTGCTGAGTAAAAGGTCTGAATATATCAATTACATGTGATACTTGTGTTTTTTTTCTTTTCAATAAATTCACAGGCATTTCCAAAATATTGTTTACAGTTTGTCATTATGGGGTACTGAGTATATGACTAATGAGTAAAAAAATGAATTTAAATAAATTTGAAAAAGTGAAGGGGATCTGAATACTATATATATATATATATATATATATATATATATATATATATATATATATATATATATACATATATATATATATATAAAACATTTTCCCAGGTGTACTCAAATTCAATATGCCTTAGCTAGGAAAATCATATACAAGAAATAAAATATGATACAGTAAGAATACAAAAAAATTCTTCAGGAAAAACAGGCTCTCATGATAGACCACAACTCCTATTCCCACCCACTGATACTCACCTTCATTACATTTCCTGCAGCTTCCTACAGTCTAAGCATTGTGTCAGAGTTTTCATAGGGTTAATTACCTCCTCCCTTCTCCCATGTGAAAGAGTTCAGTCTTGGAGATTGGCTGCTCAGCACTGCATTCTGGGAGTAAAGGGAGAGTGTGAAATGCTCCCTGTAGCCAGAAATACCCAGCACATCCAAATGCTTTCACAGCTGAGTGAAGCCTAGCAAAAAATATTCAGTGGTTGGGAGCAGCTTATCAAGGGAACAAGTCACTTTACTCTAAATAGGTAAAGTGACAGATTCTATTAACCACTTTACCACCAGCCACTGTGCTGCTACTGCGGCACAGTGGCTCGTCATCGTCCAGTGAACGTAGACCTACGTCGCTGGACTACTCCCCCTGTAGGCGGCGCTCGCGCGCCGCCGGAGGCGCGCTCCCGCTGTTTTCATTCACAGCGGGAGTCGGGCCAGGGGAGGAGCGGCGGCGATCGCCGCCGCTCTTCCCCGATCGTCTGGGAATCTAGTTTGGAGATCCGCCCGCCTGTGTAAACAGAGCGGGCGGATCTCCTAAGTGACAGGGAGTGACAGATCGGAGTGTTCAGCATAGCTGAACATCCGATCTGTCCCTGGCTCACTCAGTCACCTCCCCCCCCACACGTTAGTAAGCACCAGGCATACATTAACCCCTCCCCTGCCAGTGTAATTTTTACAGTAACAGTGCATATATATATAGCACTGATTACTGCAGTAATGTCACTGGTACCCCCAAAAGTGTCAAAAATGTCAGTCAAGGGTCCGATCTGTCCGCCGCAATGTCGCAGTCCCGCAAAAAAAAAAAAACACGCAGATCGCCGCCATTACTCGTTAAAAAAAAAAAACACCAAAAATGACAGAAATCTTTCCCTTAGTTAGTAAACGCAATAACTTTTGCGCAAACCAATCAAAATACGCTTATTGTGATTTTTTTTTACCAAACATAGGTAGCAGAAAACAAATTGGACAAAAATTAAAAAAAAATTTGATTTTTACATATTTTTTGGGAGGAATTTCATATAAAAAAAATGTTAAAAACATTGTTATTTTTTCAAAATAAACGCTATTTTTTTGTTTATAGCGCAAAAAGTAAAAATCGCACAGGTGATCAAATACCACCAAAAGAAAGCTCTGTTTGTGGGAACGTATGGCGTCGCACGACCGCGCAATTGTCAGTTAAATTCGCACAGTGCCGAATCGCAAAAAGTGGCCTGGACGTAAGACAGCAAAATCCTCCGGTGGTAAAGTGGTTAAAGAATTATTCAGATATATTTTAAGAAAAAAGTCTAGCTACTAAAGTATAACTTCAGCCAATGTGTCCCTATTGAAGAGATGGCCCCTCATTTTTTGTTTTGGTGACCAACATGACTATTACAGTAACAAAGTGATAGAAGTCCTCCCCAAAGAAGATGTATTGAAAAAAAAAAAAAAAAAAGTGGTGAATGAAATCCATATTCTCATAGCAGCTGACCAGACACTGGGTATAAGTTAATCATAAATCGAAATGTCACTCTTTTTACGCTTAACAAAAAAACAGAAGACAGGAAACTACACCCATACACAAAATTCTTAGAGGTTAGACTATGGAAGCTGATTTTTTCAATTTTGGGAAGATATTGACAGGTTGAATATAGGTAGGTGTGGTAGAGTAAAGAGTGAGCAATTCAACCCACCAGGATTCACTCAAAGTGGAAAAATCAGTTCGGGGACAACTTTCAATTAAAACTAACATTTACTTTTTATTCTTTAAAGGAGAATAAACAATGAAAATGCAAGCATTCCAAAGCGCTTTTGCTAGTGCTTTTTAGCCTCAGCCAGTGAAAAGAAAAATGAATTAGCAGTTAGCCATAAATATTGAGCAAATGGTTATAGCGGGAGCAGGACGAAAGCAGTTATGTGTAGTTCATCAATTACCTTTGTCATATCTGGTCTACATATCTGGAGTATAAAATGTATAAATTGTGAGTATTACTGGCTACAAAAACACTAACCTAAAAATAGAACTGTTTGGTAAACGTGAATGTGTTTATGGTGTTGTAATTATTATTTATCTTTGGATCATGTTATTATATACTTTAAGCTCTACAAATATTACTCTTGCTAAACTGCCATAAAGGAGGGTAACCAACAAGGTAAATAAAATCTAACATGATACTTCGCGAACGAATGCGTCACTGAAATCTTCCAAACAGAGTGCCTGTAGACAACCTACAAATCTGTGTAATATTTTAAAGTGTTGAGGTTTAGATGTGCTGAAAGGGTTTGAATAATTCACAGTGTGCATTAGAATGCACAATCTATGATGCTAAGCTATAAAAAAAAATAAATAATAAAAAACCACATTCGCTTGCATGAAGCCAAAGTTTTAAAATTATATTGTATTTAAAAATGTGAACAATATGCCTGTATTAATCAAAATGCTAAGATTGGTAGGCATGTTCATCTGAAAATGCACTATACTGTCTAAGCTCTAGCTCTATATGACAACAATTACCTGCTCTCTATGAATAGTATATGACTGTATTCCTATCACTCTGTATAATCATGTAATTTGCTTACCAAATAACCAATAAACACATACAAAACAAAAGGCTTTCTAAAGTATACTGATGCAAAATGAAGTCTATTTTTTTCCCCAAAGTGCCCCTAGATAGGAGAATATGACTTATTCTTACATACACTGAGAAAGGACTGCATCTGTTACAGATTTTTTTTTTTTTTAACAAAATTGAGTCAGTCTGAATGCTGCTCTATAATTCAGGAGAAGCCTTGCATTGTTATCAATAGTTCTCCAAGGTGTAGAGGCAAGCGGATGACATCACAATTTCCAGCTTGGCCAATCAGAGGAAGCCTTGCTTTCATAAAAAATGCAGAGCTTCCCCCAACTGGCAGAGGAGCATTCTGGCTGACAACATTTTGATCCAGGCAGCAAATGGGAACTGTACCAATCTATCTGGCAAAGCATCCTGTGAGTTAAGTACCTAACTTGTTTGTTATGTTCTTTTAATTGAATTTTTCTAAAAATTCAGAATTGAGCTAGGTGTGTTTTTTTTGGGGATGTACAGTACAGTATTTTTGGATGAACTTCTTGTTGTAATACCAACTGATCATAAAGAAGATTTAGCAGAGGAAAGAGTTATGTGGACACATTTTCATAAACTGTATAATGAGTGAGCAAGTGTTGTAATGAAACTTTTAGTCAGATGCTAACTGTGTATTTAAATGTTAGTTTCAAAGTATGTGAAAAAACTATTTTGATTTATATAACTTTTAAATAGGCCTGGGGAATTTACTATGTTTTATGTAATTGCATTTTATATTTAACAAGCAATTGGGGTAATGTAAATCAATATCTCTGTTTTTGGCCTCCTAGGGTTCACCTATACTGGTCTATGCCCCCCCTTCCTCTTTACTAATCACCTACTTTGTGGGTGTAAAGTGTATCTGTGAAGAAAAAAGTTGGGGGCTACACTTAGCTCACCCAACTCTTTTGCCCATGGCACCTAGGTGAAGATGATGTCCCACGTCTTACGACTAGATTCTGGGAAATACAGAGCAGCTGAGCGTTTACAAATAGATGCTTCTGCAATAGACTTGAGTGTGTTCTCACGAGATTCCACCTGCTCTGCATTTTTCAAGGAATCCATTCTTAGCAATTCGAAAGACAGGTGGGGTATAGTATGTAAACTATGTAGAGAACTTCTTTTTTCCATGCAGGTACATCCTTCACCCACTAACAGAAAGTGATGTGTAAAGAGGTGGGATCAGGCAAATTGAGTGGAGCTTGCATTTTACTGCATGGTCCTCTAATGGCGCTTTTCCACTGCATAGAACCGTACCGGCTCGGCACGCTTTTGTGCTTTTCCACTGCGGTACCGCATGGTATAGGGTCGGAACGGTTCGGTACGGTACGGTATAGGTTTGCTTTTCCACTGCATGGAACCGAACGGTACGGTACGGCTGTGAAAAAAACAGTACCTATTCGATTGTGGTTCCAACAGGTACCAAACTGGTACCATATCCCACAATCATTTGCATGCAGTCACTACTAGCCACTGATTGGTCAGAGAATCACACCCACCGCGGTGTTATCCCACCCACTTAACTTTAGTACTACTTTAGTGGAAAAGCAAACCTATACCGTACCGAACCGTTCCGACACTATACCATGCGGTACCGCAGTGGAAAAGCAAACCGGGCCAAGCAGGGCCGAGTAGAGCCGAGCCGGTACTAGCCGGTACTTGCAGTGGAAAAGTGCCATTAGTATTTTGACAGTCCTAGAATAAGCATGCTGTGAATGAGTGTCAGAATTTCATATCTCTACTTGTTTCAGGTAAGCAAATCAGAAAACTTTGAATCCAAAGCTTTAGCATGCCAGCCAGGAAATAGGCATTCTACACAGACGAGTTCAGCGATGGCAACTTTCATGATTCTCACAAGATAAAGTACCTTTAAATACATGGAAGGCTCCAGCTAAAACAAGTGCAGAGATCAGTTCTGATTTTATTTGCCCTATTCCTATTCTGATCAAAAAAACAATGTGTCGATGTCAATGTATCAGGGTGACATCCTGCAGCTAACCTTTTTTATTTATTTGTTTTTTTTTTTTTTTTTTAGAATGACAGCAAAGTCATGTAGATCTCTCCTGACATTTCCTTTAATTTCCTAAAAAGTATTCTTTTAATCTACAAGAAACTGTGTGGATAATCACATGGTATGTTTTTACCATGGTAAACCTTTACGCTACAAAACGAATTCTTCTAAATCAGAATATGACTGAACTGCACATGGGTATCTTTTGGATATTGTTACAACAGGTGAGGCGCTATGCTTGCCCTATGAAATACTGTGTACAAAAAGAATGTGAAACTTTAAGCTTAGAATTAAATAATGTTTTACTGTCAAACAAGAGTATGTTGCTGGAAATAAGTGCTTGCCCAGAATATATGAATGGTGTTCCATGAAAAAAAGGGATTTATTGCTACATATACAAACTGAATAATTGAAAACAACATAGCAATGTGATAACTGTTCGTTTTATCTCCCTAGTTTTTCCTACCCAAAACAAAAGGAGAGGTTTTGACTTTATGGATGACTATATTTTCATAAAATAAGTTGGAGTTTATGTTGGATTCTCCGTGGTGGTCCATTTATCAGTGGTTCGACATTGTTTTTGGTCTACACAGCTTTGAGTCACTTGGGACTCTGGAGCATTAAACAAATAAAGGGGGTTTGTAGACCCTTCTGAATATGTTCTTGATTATGTTTCTTTAGCTGCCACTACCTGCTGCCCACCATGTCTGTAATGTTACTGATCTAACAGTAAATCTCATCTTGCTTAGAAACATTTTCTGCCTCTATTTTTATTCTCCTAAAATGTTTAGAGTACATGATCATGGAAATTTTTGTGTCTGTCGTTCATTACATCTAAAACCTATATTTTACTGGTCTGTGCATATAGACACATATAATAAAAATAAATGCATTGCTAAAACCTGAAAGCATGTATTATGTATGCATTACCTAAACTGGGTATACACAGATCAAATGAATTTCGTTCTGTATGTAACCCTCCCAAATTGACAGAAGCCATTTGTCAGACTGGCTTCTGTGGAACGGGACTGCTGGAAAAACACCTTCAATCAGCAGTAGTGCTAGTCAGGGAATTCTGACAGCAGGGTGTTCCCACTGTTGTAATACAATGTCCCAGTGGGGAAGATTCCTGCATCCACATCGCTTATGTAGAAAGAAAAAAAACTAACTGTGTGCCCAGCTTTAATAGGTTTCACTTTTTGCTTACAACAATAGATGGACTACTGGCTCAGCCCCCACCATGAGACATAACAGCTAGTGTATGGATGGATATTCTTTTGTTTAGATGATGTGATACTACATCTCTACTCTAAACAGATGCAGCACAGAAGTGAGAAGATGTGTGTTTTGATATACAGCAATGTCAGTATCAGGAGCCCAATTTAGGCTTAAAGTAGAACGCCTATAGTTTAGAGTATGGTTCCCTAGGAAGGTTTGCCAGTGCTTTGGACTGGAATGTAGGGTTTGCAATTATTCACAATCCTCAGAATAGCCTGGTGTGAAGTTAAAGCACTCTCCCTAGACTAGTATCTGAGACCTATGGAGGCTCATTATACTGAACCTTTGAACCTACAATATCTCTTCCCGGTTGGACTGACCTAACTTGAAAAGAAAAAAATAAAAATAAAAAGCACACATAAGAAGTACATGCAGTACAAAAATGTACAGCAAACCTAAATGAAATATATGAAGAAGCAAAGCATGGTAGCCAAAACCAACAGTACTTCAATTTGATCAAGTTTTTTCTCGCTAAGACCCAAGAGGAAAAAAAGACAACACTTAAGTGGAATAAGGAGAGGAAAACGGAATTGAAAAACTGATTGGAAAGGGTAATTGAAGTGTTTGATCATTCACCAAATAGTGGTGGAGAGGGAAAAATCACAAATTAGAGGATAGACTTCCATCTAAAAATCACCAAGGTGTAAGAGTTAGGAGGTGTATTCCAACTAGTCACACATTTTTTTTTAACAGTACCTTTAGAGATGCTTTGGTGAAGAAAACCTGGCTTATTTGCTATGGGAGGGGCCAGGCCTGTTTTGCTACCAGTACTGTTGGCATTGGCTGTAGGTGGCTGGAATGAGTTTGAAAGAAAGATGCCATCGGACACAGGACGAGGCTGGCGTGCAGCAGGCAGCTGTGGCTTATGTGAAGCTGGAGGGAGGTCACCATAAGACTTTCTTGTGCTGGAGTACTTATCCTGACCTGCTAGGTTTGTGTCTTCCTCATCATCAGTGTATGCAACAAACTTGGCAGTGTAAACCGTGTCAGGTGACAGAGCTTGTGTTTTGAGGTAAGAGGTGTTTCGCTGAGGTGGGGGAGGCGGAGCGTTAGACAGGAGGGGTGGGGATGGGAGCTCATATTCCCTTGGGAGTGGAGGTCTGTACAGACCAGGCTCTTCAGGCTCTAGTAATCTCCGCTCTGCCTCCTCATGTTGCCTGCGCCTCTCTGCTTCCAAACGGTTGTAGTACTCGTCTTCCTGCCTCCTCTGCTAGCCAAAAATAAATAATGTAATTAAGCTTGTGCAAAAAAATAAATAAAAAAATAAAACAAAGCTTACATACAATAATGGTTATTAACGAAAGGAGGAAAAAAACAAAACAAAAAAAACAAAGCACAATTTGTTGATATCATGCCACATGCACACAAACAACAGTATACATTGGTGCATTAAAAATGCTAAAATGTGTAAAAAGTGCATTTAAATTATGTAAATAGTTTTGACCAAAGATGACATGTATACTTGTTCAGGCTCTATTGCTCTAGCTTAAATTGTGCTAATACCCGAGGGCAACATATGCTACGTATGTATTACAGTAAATCCTTACCTGCCATATCTCAACTGTCGGTAAATGTGACTTAACAGCTTGAGCACAATGGATAGATTTCCTAAACAGCTTTTATTAAGGTAACTCTTAAAGTGTATTTAAACCCCAACAATCAACTTCTCTTAAAACAGGCTACACATTGATGGAAGTTCAGCAGGGACCTATGGAAGTTCAATAAGTGTGTGGCCATCCGTGCTTGACAAAGGGACATGCTGCAAAACTTGGCGCAAGTGTCAAAATACAATGCACTGGCAGAAAGGATTCTTTCATCTACTTCATTTGTGTGGATGAAGGAATCTGCTAACTTTGTATAGCCAGCTTTATTTTCTCCCTTTTGGTCTTTCAAATAAAACATTTTGGCCACCTTTAGGGAAGCCTATCTCACCTCCACCTAACAACTGAACTTTTAACTCTTCCATCAGATCATCTCTCACAGTTATCACCTTTTGTACCACTGTTCCCATCTTATTAGATTATATGCTCATACAGGCAGGACACTCTTAAGCTTTTGTACTTTATTGTATTGTAACTGTACTGTCTCCCTTTATATAATAAAAAGCTGTGCAAATGGTTGGTATTATTATACAGGATTTATATAGCACCATTTAAAGTCCATTGAAAGGAGTCCTCCCAGTTCTAATCCTAAACTAAAAGGAAATTTAGTCCCTAATGCTCTGGGTGTGAGGATAATGGGCAGGATTTAGAAATGTAACAATGACTGGGTAGGGTTGAGACCAATTCTTGTAATTTCAGTCCAAAAACAAGCATGTGGTGTTATTCAAAAAGAGAAAATGAGAAGCCAAGGGAATTTTAGGCAGATCAACAGGTGTGTTTCTGAACTTTCATTATCTATATAGGGATAAAATGTGGGTAAACGCATTGCAGAGATCTTTTGACCTAGCATATGCTTCAAATTAGAACACCAGTTTTGTGACACAATAACACATACGGTATATATAATGATTACAAAATCGATTTTAGAATGCAAGCACTAAATGCCGTTTCAAAAACCACCGTGAGTGATTTTTCTTCAAAACTGCAAATTTGTTTTTCTTTGCACCCATGGCAATAGTGCTAAGTTTGTAGATAAATTCTTATTTCCTTGTTAATACTGGATCAATACCTCTACAAAAAGTAATTAGGAGCATAACATACAGGGAGAGTGTAGCACAGAATATGGAGTTCTCAGCAATATCCTTGTGTTTCTTGCCCTAGGAATATTTAATTTTATTAATATGCTCATGATTATAGATTCCCCCACATCTATATCCATCTATCTATCTACACACACTGTTCAAAAAATTAAAGGAACACTTTGAAAACAATCGGATCTCAATGGGGAAAAATAACATGCTGGATATCTATACTGATATGAACTGGGTAATGTGTTAGGAACGAAAGGATGCAACATCGTTTGATGGAAATGAAATTTAACAACTTACAGAGGGCTGATTTCAAAGATACCCTGAAAATCTAAGTGAAAAAATGATGCAGAAGGCTAGTCCAACTCAAAATGGTACTCAGTAGTTTGTATGGCCCCCATGTGCTTGTATGCATGCCTGACAACATCAGGGCATGCTCCTAATGAGATGATGGATGGTGTCCTGGGATATTTCCTCCCAGATCTGGACCAGGGCATCAAACTGCTGAACAGACTGAGGTGCAACCAGGTGGCACCAGATGGACCAAAACAATGTCCCAGAGGTGTTCTATTGGCTTTAGATCAGGCGAGCGTGGGGGCCATTCAATGGTATCAATTCCTTCATCCTCCAGAAACTGGTTGCATACTCCCACCACCTGAGGCAAGGCATTGTCGTGCACCAGGAAGAACCCAGGACTCACTGAACCCGCGTAGGGTCTGACAATGGGTCCAAAGATTTCATCCCAATACCTGATGGCAGTCAAGGTGCCATTGTGTAGCCTGTAGAGGTCTATGTGTCCCTCCATGGATATGCCTCCCCAGACCATCGCTGACCCACCACCAAACCAGACATGCTGAACAATGTTACAGGCAGCATAACGTTCTCCACGGCTTCTCCAGACCCTTTCACGTCTGTCACACGTGCTCAGGGTGAACCTGCTCTCATCTGTGAAAAGCACAGGGCACCAGTGGCGGACCTGCCAATTCTGGTGTTCAATGGCAAATGCCAATCAAGTTCCATGGTGTCGGGCAGTGAGCACAGGGCCCACTAGAGGATGTTGGGCCCTCAGGCCATCCTCAAAGTCTGTTTCTGATTGTTTGGTCAGAGAAATTCACACCAGTGGCATGCTGGAGGTAAATTTGTAGGGCTCTAGCAGTGCTAAACCTGTTTCTTCTTGCACAAAGGAGCAGATACTGGTCCTGCTGATGGGTTAAGGACCTTCTTTGGCCCTGTCCAGCTTCTCCTAGAGTAACTACCTGTCTCCTGGAATCTCCTCCATCGTCTTTAGACTGTTGTGGGAGACACAGCAAACCTTCTGGCAATGGCACGTATTGATGTGCCATCATGGAGGAGTTGGAATGCATGTGCAACCTCTATAGGGTCCAGGCATTGCCTTATGCTACCAGTAGTGAGACTGGCCCTAGCCACATGCAAAACTAGTGAAAAATAGTCAGAAAAAATGAGTACCGAAAATTTTTCAGTGGCCTCCACCTGTAAAGCTATTCTGTTTTGGAGGTTGTCTCATTGTTGCCCATCTAGTGCCTCTGTTAATTCCATTAACACCAAAGCAACTGAAACTGATTAAAAACCTCCTCTGCTACTTAACTGACCAGATCAATATCCCAAGAGTTTAATTGACTTGATGCTATACTCTGATTAGGAAGTGTTCCTTTAATTTTTTTTTTTTGAGCAGTGTACTACTGCTATAATGGCTTATCTAAATTTAAACAGGGAATTATCAGTTAAGGATCTTAAGGCAGGGGAGAAAAAAAAAAAGGAGAATATCCAGTGCCTTGAAAAAGTATTCATACCCCTTGACATTTTCCACATTTTGTTGTGTTACAACCAAAACTGTTAATGTATTTCATTGGGTTTTTATGGCATAGAACAACACAAAGTGGCACATAAGTGTGAAGTGGAGGGAAATGACAAATGGTTTTCAAATTTTTTTTTACAAATAAATATCTCAGTGTGGCGTGCATTTGTATTCTGACCCCTTTACTCTGATACCCTGGACTAACATCTAGTGGAACCAATTGCCTTCAGAAGTCGCCTAATTAGTAGAGCCTCAGAAGTCGCCTAATTAGTAGAGTCCTCCCGTGTTTATTTTAATTTCAGTACAAATACAGCTGTTCTGTGAAGCCCTCAGAGGTTTGTTAGAGAACCTTAGTGAGCAAACAGCATCATGAAGGCAAAGCAACACACCAGACAGGTCAGAGATAAAGTTGTTTAGAGCAGGGTTAGGTTATAAAAAAATATCCCAAGCTTTGAACATATCACGGAGCACTGTTCAATCGATCATCTATAAAAAAATATCCCAAGCTTTGAACATATCACGGAACACTGTTCAATCGATCATCCAAAAATGGAAAGAGCACGGCACAACTGCAAACCTACCAAGACAAGGCTGTTCACCCAAACTGACAGGCCAGGCAAGGAGAACATTAATCAGAGAAGCAGCCAAGAGGCCCATGGTAACTCTGGAGGAGCTGCAAAGATCCACGACTCAGGTGGGAGGATCTGTCCACAGGACAACTATTAATTGTGCACTCCACAAATCTGGCCTTTATGAAAGAGTGGAAAGAAAGCCATAAGAAGTCCCATTTGCAGTTTGTGAGAAGCCATGTGGGGGATGTGGCAAACATGTGAAGAAGGTGGGGATGTGGCAAACATGTGAAGAAGGTGCTCTAGTCAGATGAGACCATAATTTAACTTGTTGGCCTAAAAGCAAAACGCTATGTGTGGGGGGGGGGGGGGGGAAATAACACTGCACATCACCCTTAACGCACCATCCCTTCACCATCCCACCATAAACATGGTGGTGGCAGCATCATGTTGTGGGGATGCTTTTTTTTCAGCAGGGACAGGGAGGCTGGTCAGAGCTGAAAGGGAAGATGGATGGAGCCAAATACAGGGCAATTTTAGAAAAAAACCTGTTAGTAAGGGGCAGAGGTTCACCTTCCAGCAGGACAACAACCATAAACATACAGCCAGAGCTACAATGGAATGGTTTAGATCAAAGCATATTCATGTGTTAGAATGGCCCAGTCAAAGTCCAGACCTAAATCCAATTGAAAATTTCTGTTCACAGACGATCTCTATCCAATCTGATAGAGCTCGAGTCATTTTGCAAAGAAGAATGGGCAAAAATTTCACTCTCTAGATGTGCAAATGTGGTAGAGACATACCCAAAAAAACTTGTAGCTGTAGTTGCAGCGAAAAGTTGTTCTACAAAGTATTGACTCAAGTGGGCTGAAAACAACTGCACACCACACTTTTTAGATATTTGTACAACAACATTTTGAAAACCATTTATCGTTTTCCTTAAACTTCACAATTCTGTGCCACTTTGTGTCGGTCGATCTATCACAAACTCCCCATAAAATACATATATGCTTTTGGTTGTAACGTGATAAAATGTGGAAAATTTCAAGGGGTATGAATACTTTTTCAAGGCACTGTACAAATGCATTCTTTTGTTCTCGTTGGCTTTAATTCATGCAAAGAGACAACTACCAGATGATTCTACATATTTTAACCATAACACTATCTCATCTTGCCAAAAAATCTCCTTGGAAAGGGAAAAAGGGCCTCTTTGCTATGCAGGATGTTCCTCAAGACTGACCATTGCTCATTCAGAATTAAACAGAGCCAGGTGTGTTTTCTATGGACACAGACATGTATGGATGTAATACATACAGGTGCATCTCATAAATTTTGAATATCAGCAAAACGTTAATTTATTTCAGTAATTCAATTCAAAAAGTGAAATGTATAGATTTTATATAGATGCGTTATACATAGAGTGCTATATTTCAATCAGTTCTTTCTTTTAATTTTGAGTATGGCTTACAGCTAGTGAAAACCCATAATTCAGTATCTCAGAAAATTTGAATATTACAGAAGATCAATAAAAAAAATTTTTTTTTTTTTTAAGATCTTACCGTGAAATCCTTTTCTCTGAAGTCCATCGACAGACACAGCCTGATCGTCATTAGCTGAATGAGTTATGCTGCCCCCTGCAGGATTAGTCTAGGCAGTGCAAAAATGTGAAATGTACATGCCTATGGGGCTGTCCCCGCAGGCATAACCCACTCACACGCAGCAAACCAGTTTAGTTGGAAGCAGTGAAGAAAAAAAACATCCACAAATAAGAGGGGCGGGTGCCGGGTCTGTCGATGGACTTCATAGAAAGATTTTACGGTAAGATCTTACAAAAATCTTATTTTCTCTATCGTCCATCGACAGACACAGCCTGATCTTCATCAGCTGAATGGGATGTCCCAAAGCATTGTAGGCATGAGGGATGGAAAGAAAGCAACCGGAAAGTAACGTAAATTCCAAAAGGCTAAAAACTTACCCCAACCGGGTAACATGAAGCTAAACCAAATAACAGGAGTTCACCCAGGTAAAGACCCCTAAGAGAAACAAAAAACATTCTCTTACGAAACAGCAGCCTGAAAAACCTTGCAGCCAAAAGAGGCATCCAAAGATGCCAACAAATCTACCTTGTAGAATTTAGTAAAAGTATGCACAGACGACCAAGTTGCTGCCTTACAAACTTGCAGAACCGAGGCCTGATGGCGAAAAGCCCAAGAGCCACTCAATGCTTTAGTAGAATGTGCCTTTACAGGGAAAGGAGAAACCGGACCCTTGATGGAATAAGCCTGAACAACTGTCTACCTGATCCATCTTCATATGGTCGCAGCAGACGCAAGCCAAACCTTTTTCGAGGGCCTTCTATAAGAACAAAGAGTCCGCTTTTCTGAAGGACCATCAGATAAACTCTTATCGCCCAGACCACATCCAGAGAATGCAAGGCAAATTCCTTGGGATGCTTAGGCTATATGGAAGGCAACACGATGTCCACATTAAGGTGAAAATCTGACACCACCTTAGGTAGAAAAGACGGATTAGGTCGGAGGACCACTTTATCCATGTGGACCACCAAATAAGGCGAATGACAGGACAGCGCCGCCAACTCAGATACTCTGCGAGCAGAAGTAATAGCCACTAAGAAGGCAACCTTCTGCGACAAGGAAAGCAGAGAAATCTCCCTAATGTTCTCAAAAGGAGGCTTTTGAAGAACAGACAACACCAGATTGAGATCCCACGGAGGTAACGGAGACCTCCTCCTCGGAGCCAGATGACGTCCTTGAATAAAAGTGTGACTCAAGCTATTGGTAGCCAATGGACGTTGGAAGTAAATGGCCAAGGCAGACAGCAGACCCTTGATAGTGCCCAAGGCCAAGTGCTGTTCACGCTGTTCAACCCCTTTTTGTAAAAAGGCCAAAACCCTAGCTATAGAAAACTTTTTCACACCATGAAATGTACGATTTTCACGTACGATGATAGATTTTCCTAGATGTCGATTTCCTGGTCTTCAAAAGGGTAGGAATCACCGAGTCGGAAAGAGCTCTATCTCTCATCACCTTGCTTTCAACAGCCAGGCCTTTAAAGCCAGCGACCGTAAAGTAGGATGGAAGATCGGTCCTTGAGACAGCAGATCTTTCCATAGAGGAGGCCGCCATGGAGGATCCGCAACCAGTTTTACAAGTTCTGCGTACCAAGACCGCCGAGGCCAGTCTGGTGCCGCCAGAACAACTGGAATGCCTTCCATTGCCACCAGGCAAAGAAACCTCTGCAGAAGTAAGAGCGGAGGGAAGGCAAAAATCAGGTGATATCGGCTCCAAGGAGCCACCAGAGAGTCTGTGGCGTCCCGAGACCTGGCCACAAACCGCTGAACTTTTCTGTTGAGACAAGGCTCAAACCAGCTGTGCACCGCGACTTCGGCACGACTTGCAGAGACTTCACATAATGGAAGTCTATGCAAGTCGCTCCGAGGTCGCCCCAAAGTAGTACAGGACCCTTTTTCTAAGTCGGAGCGACTTGTGTCGCTCCTATTAGAACGGGTCCTGTGCTAATCAATGGACCGCGACTTGTCAGGCTGACAAGTCGCGCTAATGTGAATGGACTCTAAAAGGCAATGACCAGGACTTGAGTGGTAAATATATTTAAATATTTTTATTAACAAGTTTTAACAAAATTACGTAGCAAAAGAACATAGTGTGATAAACAAACACTTAAAAACAAGTGGCCATAAAGTTACGTCTCAAGGGCTGGAGGTGGCTGAGATTTCCAAAAGAGACCAGACGCGTTTCGGTCAATTGCCTTTCTTAACGGTCCAAAAGGAACAAATCTCAGACTAAGGGTATGAAAACATATCAATCAATAACAAGTAATGGTGATGCATCCAATACATTTTATATAATATGCAATTACAAGATGTCTGTTGTACCAAAGCTGTGACAGTAATATACATAATTCACAATACAGTGATACCTCGGTTCACGAACGCTTCTGTTCACGAACAACTCTGTTCACGAACAGAAAAGTTCATAAAAATATGCTCCGGTTCATGAACTCCGCTTCGGTTCACGAACAGGAGCCGTGGCCATTTTAATGCTATTTCCAGGCTGTCACATGGTCGCGACTTCCTGTAGGAAGATTGTGGAGAGAAGGAGACACAGAAAGAAGTACTGCGAGTACTGTGAAGACACTTTTTGCTTTTTAGTGTGCTTTTTAGCACATACAGTACTGTACTACTGTACTGTACAATACTGTACAGTACTTGTGTACAATACTGTACTTACTGTATTGTATTTCACAGCCTCCCACCTGCCTTCCTCCATGCCAGAAGTCATCTCAAGCAAGGTTAGTGTTCTCTCTTTATACATTACTATACTGTACTATTGTGTATTGTAATTTGTTTCATATTTTTGCGCTTCAAAAACCACCAAAAAAAGGTCAGAACGGATTAACCGGATTTACATTGAACCCTATGGGAAAATGTGCCTCGGTTCACAACAAATTTAGGAATTAAGTTCGTGAACCGAGGTATCACTGTATAAGTATTGAGTGTGAAGATACGTACCACAAAAGAGAGTCCTAAATGAGATGAAAAGGGGGGAAGGCCACAGGTATTATTAAAACAGAACAGGTGGGGACCTGTATCTCAGAGGGCTGCTATACTCCTGATCATTTAGTTGTATACTCTGCCATATAAATGGTTTTGCATATTATTGTTCCATCCTGGAGGAAGCCCAACAAAGGACCCAAAAATTGGCAGTGTTTGTAGGACAGTGTAACGAAGGTTTTAGCAGCAGGGATGGCCGCACCTATCCAAAAGGTTCCCACAAGGATCCCAGGGATCAGTCCACACCAGGGGGCGTCTAGAGAGAAAGAGGAGGGGCAGGTGAAGAAAGTCTGTTCCAATTTAGGGATAAATAAAAGGCATGGGGGGGGGGGGGAGGGAAATGGGAGGGCGGTTGAGAGTCTCTATGGTGAGCAATAAGGGGCCATGGGTATACGTACTGTATTGCGTGTCTCCGTCTGTAAAATCCCAGTGGAGGTAAATTTTACACAGGTATTGGAAATGGAGGGTCCCTGTAACGAGAATCCCTGAGAGGGAAAAGAGGCCCGGTACTAAATAGTTGGAGTACAACCACAGGGATTAAACAAGTAGTAGAAAGTGCTGAAGGAGTCACCAAGCTAGAAGGCATAGGGAAAGAATTTTGTAGTGTTTGCCAAGTGCTACCCATTTAGTAATTGTATGGATTCAGTGACATTAGTGGGAAAGGCAAGTGTTTAACCCCGGACATGCAGGCAGAGGAAAAGGAAACCCAAGTGATAAGTCAATACAGGAGTTCATAGATTGAATCAGGAAGCGCTGGTATGTTGCCCCAAACTGAGCCAAAAGCGCAGCTAAGGGCGGAATAGTAAGGAGTAAAGTAGATCCAGGATACCGCAGAGTCAGAGCGAAAAAACAACAGCGTCCAAAGTAGGTCTATTACTTACCTGGGTGTCCGGAGGAAGAGTATGTAATGGCGGCTCGCACTCCATAATTAGACAGGTAATAGGTTGCAGGTGGTAAAATAGATGTCGCTGTTCTCAAGCACTCTTTCATAGATGACAGACACTGAAGCCTTATGGAGGCTTACACAGTGTTCACTAAATCCCAATTTTGCCCCCTCGGTGGACATTGGGGAAACTATATAAAAACAATTTGTCAGCCTTCAAACCATCCTGACTTTTTAAACAAAGGGGTTTCCCTCCAATTTGTGCCATTCTTAATATATGATAAGACAATTTCATCTATGTTTAATAAGATCATTAGTCAACCATTCATTTCTGCCCCATAAGCAGTTATTCCACTTCAGGAGTGACCAATTCTTCCCAGACTTTTCTGGGATGTTAAGAAGGAGGTGCACACCAACAGATGGGAAATTTACTGGCCCCTCCTGCTCCATCCCTCTGGATTTGGTACAACAGACATCTTGTAATTGCATATTATATAAAATGTATTGGATGCATCACCATTACTTGTTATTGAGAAATTAAAAACCCCAAAATATTGGAATTAATATAGCGCTTGCTAGTATTCAGGGGTGAACAATTAATTGTTCATAGCCTGAATAATAAAAACGGCAATAAAGTGGTAATATATATTGAATGTGAATAAATAAATAAATCTTATTGTAGATCATAAAGCTATTACAGTCACAGCTTTGGTACAACAGACATTTTGTAATTGCATATTATATAAAATGTATTGGATGCATCACCATTACTTGTTATTGATTGATATGTTTTCATACCCTTAGTCTGAGATTTGTTCCTTTTGGACCGTTGAGAAAGGCAATTGACCGAAACGCGTCTGGTCTCTTTTGGAAATCTCAGCCACCTCCAGCCCTTGAGACGTAACTTTATGGCCACTTGTTTTTAAGTGTTTGTTTATCACACTATGTTCTTTTGCTACGTAATTTTGTTAAAACTTGTTAATACAAATATTTAAATATATTTACCACTCAAGTCCTGGTCATTGCCATTTAAAGTCCCACTCCTTAGGGGACTTTGTGTTTTAGTTCTTAAAAAGGATATCGGGGAGACCTGGAGAAAGTGCAGAGAAGGGCAACCAAACTGATAAGAGGCATGGAGGACCTCAGCTATGAGAAAAGATTAGAGGAACTGAATTTATTCTCTCTTGAGAAGAGGAGATCAACGGGGGATATGAGCAACATGTATAAATACATAAGGGGTCCATATAGTGAACTTGGTGTTGAGTTATTCACTTTAAGGTCAACACAGAGGACAAGGGGGCACTCTTTACGTCTAAGGGAAAACAGATTTTGTCTCCAAATACGGAAAGGTTTCTTCACTGTAAGAGCTGTGAAAATGTGGAACAGACGCCCTCCAGAGGTGGTTCTGGCTAGCTCACTAGATTGCTTTAAAAAAGGTCTGCATTCTTTCCTAGGTGTACATAATATAAATGGGTATTACATTTTTTTTTTTAGGTAAAGTTGATCCAGGGAATATCGGATTGTCTCTCGGGGGATCGGGAAGGAATTATTTTCCCCTGCTGTAGCAAATTGGATCATGCTTTGCTGGGGAATATTTATGCCTTTCTCTGGATCAACAATGGGTATAGGATTGTGTTTTTGGGATTGTATGGTTGGGTTTTCAATACTGTTTTTTGTTTTTTTTGGTTGAACCGGATGGACTTGTGTCTTTTTTCAGCCTAACTATATAACTATGTAACTATCTTCATAGAAGTAGATTTCCTAGCTTTTAACAGCTTTGGAATCACCGACTCTGAGAAACCTCTATCCTTCAGCACCTGGCGTTCAACAGCCAAGCCATCAACACCAGCGACTGTAAAGCAGGATGGAAGATTGGCCCTTGGGACAGCAGATCCTCCCTGAGTGGAAGCTTTCAAGGAACGTTGGCAACCAGCCGCACCAGATCGGCATATCAAGCCCGGCGAGGCCAGTCCTGGGCCACTAAGATGACCAGAATCCCTTCTGCCTCAATCCTGCGAGAAGTCTTGGCAGAAGCTTGAGAGGAGGGAAGGAGTAAATCAGAAGATGCTGACCCCATGGGGCCACCAGCGCGTCTGTGGCATCTACCAGAGGATCCTGTGAGCGAGCCACAAACCTCTGCACCTTTCTGTTGAACCGAGACACCAACAGATCCACCTCAGGGATGCCCCACCAGAGACACAACTGATGGAAGACTTCCGGATGAAGGGACCACTTCCCTTGATCCAACATCTATCGACTGAGGTAATCCGCCTGCTAGTTTTCCACCCTGGAATGTGTACGGCGGAGAGGACTGGAACGAAACGTTCTGCCCACTTTGGAAAGCTGGCTATCTCCAGAGAGTTAGCATGGTGATCTCCAGGTTGTCCACCAAAGCAGTAGGAGATTCTGCTCGCAGAAGGAGGTTGTTCAAGTAGCCCAGTACTACGATCCTCCATTGGCATAACATTGCTAGCATCGGGGCTAAAACTTTTGTGAAGACCCGAGGAGCAAAGGTGAGACCAAAGGATAATGCCACAAACTGATAATGCTCCTCTCTCACGGCAAAGTGAAGGAAGCTCTGATAACCTGCACATATTGGAATGTGAAGCGAAGTATCCTTGATGTTGATAGAGGCAAGAAAATTCCCCTGATGCAGGGATGCCATCACCGTAAGAATGGACTCTATCCTGAACTTCTGCACCCGCACAAAGCAGTTCAGCACCTTGAGGTCCAGGTTTGGACACACCTTGCCTTCCCTCCAGGGAACTGTAAACAGGTTTGAGTAAAAACCCCGAAATCATTTCAAAGTCAGAACAAGGACAATCATCCCTTAAAACAGACCCTTTAAATGGTCCAGGTAAGTTGGAAGGAAAGAATCTTACCGGGGGACAAGAGTGAAACTCGATCTTGTAGCCGGACCGAATGACTTTGTGGACCCACTTATCTTGTACCAGGGAAGTCCACGGGTTCGGAAACCAACGAAGACAACCCCCCTCCCCCTATACGGGTAAGGGCGCACCTTCATGCTGAAGGAGCCTTGTCCACGGGACTGGAGAAGCCTGCTCTCTGCTTGCCAGACCAGGTTCGTTTGGATCCTCCAGAGGAGGCCCTGAAAGGCTCAGAGCCCTTGTCAGTCGACCCTGAGGGATGAAAAAGCTTCTTATGAGCCGAGGAGGAGGGCCCACGTCTACGACAAGGTTTCTTGCCCTTAGTAGCCTGCAGAAGAAAAGTACCCTTTCCCCCTGTGAGACCTTTATTGATGTCATCCAGAGTAGCTCCTAACAGGCCATCCCCTTGAAAGGGGAGATCAGTCAAGGCCTTTTTTAGAAGTCTGGTCCGTAGACCAACATTTGAGCCAAAAGACACGCCAAAGGACCACTGCTGAAACAGAGAGCCGAGCCACTAGGGGAGCCGCATCAGCAAAGTCAGGAGGGAGCTGTTCTCCCTCCAGGTCACAGCCTAAAAGCTTAGCCCACTCGATCAGAGTTTGCGACACCAGGGCAATGGTGAATACCGGCCTCAGTGTCGAATCAGGCAGAGTGTACATATTGTAGGTGAAGGCTCCGCCTTCTTGTCAGCCGGATCCTTAAAGGCCGGGGACTCTTCAACCGGAATCATGATTGCCTTGTTCAATCTGGAAACCGGTGGAACAATCCACTTTTTAATAAGGGACTCCTCACAGGGGTAGCACATAGTAAATCGCTTACGGACCCCAGGGGACGCTTTGGTCATCCGCACTCTAACAATTCTGTCAAAATAGGCGGAGAAAATAAAACACCTTTGCCGCTCTGGATGGCTTGAGAATGCCAAGGGGAACCTGCACCTCCGTCATAGCTGCATCCTACATCTTCAAGGTCTCACGCACAGATACAATCAGTGCTTCCACCAGCACCTTTTGTTGCGTGGTTGCCGATGTGGAGGAATCATCCTCACTGTCTGAGGATTCTGGGCGCGTGGTTGCAGATCCAGCAGGATGATCCACGTCCGCGGTGGCCGAATTAGATTCAGAATCTGATGAGACAGATGAGGCAGGGGAAGGCGGGGGGCGCTTTTTGCTATTCCATCGCCCGAAAGCCACCTCCACTGGAGACACAAAGGACTCCAGGACAGCCATCAGTTCATTGATGGCTGGTTGGGACCCAGGGAGTCCCACAGCCTCAGACAGGGGGGTCAGGTGGGGAGATGTGCTCCAAAGACTTCATGATTCACCAGAGGAGGACCCCACAAAAAGTGTAACACACTGCAAAGGGACAACCCCCACTGCGCTGGCAGCACCACCCGCTCGCCAGCCACAAAGCACCAAGCAATCCTCAGCAGATTGGGAGAGAACCCCACCAGACTCACCACTCAGGAGAAACAGGCACCTGCAGCCACCAGGATAATCTGCACTCCACGATCGGCAATCAGAAAGTGAAAAGATCCAGGACTCAGCAGCAGGAGATGAGGAGGGGCTGCCACCACCGAAATTGCCACCCACAGTGCTCCAGCAAAATGACGGCACCGCAGGAGCCAGGAGGGATCCCTAAATCTCAAGGGCAGGCCCAGGCAGGACAGGGGGCCCTGACAGGAGCCTCCACCAGGTACAACCCCCCTCGCACAGCCGATTGTCCAGTCACCAGCGGTGCACCCCCCTGCCCCCACCCCAGGAGGTGGACCAGACCACCCACACAACCCCAACATAAATGGAGGGGGGTAAGATTTGGGGGACAGGTGAAAGGGGGGTGCCTGACAGAAAGGAGGGGGAACCCAGGTGTCCACCCCAAAACCGTCCAGGGGGAAGACCATACCAGAAACCAGGCAGGCACCACTCCAGATAGAACCCCTCGCCATCGAAATGGGAGGGGGGGGGGCTGTCGGCCAGGCGGAATGCTGCAATTTAGGCTGAGACCCGGTCATATGCAACCTCGTAAAGCATTTAACTCGCAAGCCAGCGACCACTGGATTTAGATTACACAGTCCGGCAATTGATATTAGATAGGCATTTTTTCTCCTAGGAAAACATTTGCCAAGACCAGAGATCCTTACTCCTGACTAGGCAGAAAAAAACTGAGTAGCTATAGCAGAGAAAGGGAGTATACCCCCTGTAATTGTCCATAGGCATAGCCAGATTCTTTCTACCTACTCCTGTCGGGGGCAGTATATCCCAATGGTTATGAAGATCAGCAGCTGTGTCTGTCAATGAACAAAACATTTTCCTAAAATTTGTGGAAAAAAATGACATGTTCAAAAGACTCATCATGCCTTGTGGAATATACGTTGGGGTGTTTGCTTTCCAAAATTGGGTCATTTTGTGGGCATTTCCATTGTCCTAGTGCTCCAGGGGCTTCAAAAGTTTGATAGGTCGTTAGGAAATTATATGTGTAAGTTATGCTCCTAGAACACCTGATGGTGCTCCTTGAATGTTAGGCCTCTGTATGTGGCCAGGCTGTGTAAAGAAACAAACATGAAAGGACTGGCGCAACCGGGCTCAAAAGTAACCTCAATGGGCTCCTAATAATCAAAAATTCTCTTTCTTTTTCTTTTTCTTCCAGGCTGTGTAAAGGTCTCACATATATGGTATCGCCATACTCAGGAGTAGCAGCAGTATGTATTTTGGGATGTAATTGCAAGCATGCATATGCTGTGTGTGAGAAATAGCTTGTTATTATGAAAATTTTGTGTACAAAAAAAAAAAAAAAAAAAAAACGTATTTCTTAATTTTCCCAAGAATTGTGGGAAAAAAATACGTAAAAAACTCCTCATGCTTCCTACTAAATACCTTGGAATGTCTACTTTTCAAAAAGGGGTCATTTGGAAGGTATTTGTACTGTCCTGACATTTCAGGGCCTCGAGAAATGAGATAGGCCGTTGGTACATCAAGTGTGATCAAGTTTCAATGATTGGCACCATAGCTTGTAGACTCTATAACTTTCACACAGACTAAATAATATCCACTGATTTGGGTTATTTTTACCTAGGATATGTAGCAGTATAAAATTTGGCCCACATTTATGAAAAAAACTACTTATTTGCAAAATTTTATAATAGAAACCAAAAAAAAAAAAAAAAGTGTTTTTTCCCCAACATTTTCGCTCTTTTTTCATTTATATTGCAAAAAAAAAACCTATCAGTGATTAAATACCACCAAAAAATAATGCATACATTATTTTTAAAAAGCACGCTGCACCAAACAGCATGGTACTGTAGAAACCATGCGATATGGTACCCGCAAAGACATTGAGTTTATGATCTGCATTTAGGGTGGCATTACAAATACACTGACACCTGTATGCAGATCACAAAGGCAGTGTGGTTAGAGGCAGTGCGGGAAATGCCTCTTTCCTGCACTGCATTCTGATGTGAACCGGCCCTTAGAAAAATATAATAAAAATATCAATGTAAAAATATATAAATAATGTAGGCTATGTGGGACTTTAAGTGAGACACCAGCAGGTAATGCCCAGCGTCTCCATGCCTGTATCAGAAAAAACGAAAGTTGAAAAGGATTAAAAGAGGTGCATGGAAGCCAGCCAGCCCCCAGTCTGATGTACTCACCCTCCAGTCTGCCACCAACCAAGTATACCTGTCTCGTGATATAAATAAAGAACAGAGGTTTCGTTGACACGCATTTGCAAGCGCATGTGTAAGCTGCAGGGGCACTACACGGCACTCTGTGTTACCTGCAGTCCTAACACTTTCTAATTTGAGTGTCTCCACAATGGAGGCACATGGCTGCTAATGGATGGATGGGAGACAGGTGGAAGGGAGCAGCCCAAACCTCCCCCAACCCACCCCCATCCATGACTGGTCTAGTGCTAAAGAAAAGGCCTTCAAAAAATACAAGACTGAGGGGTCATTGGCAGCATTTAATCATTACAAAGAGTGTAATAAGAAATGTAAAGGCGAAATCAGGGCGGCTAAAATAGAACACGAGAGACATATAGCGGAGGAGAGCAAAAAGAACCCCAAGAAGTTCTTTAAGTATATAAACAGTAAGAAAGCGAGGCCAGGACACATTGGCCCCATAAAAGATGAAAAAGGTAATATGGCCACTGAGGACAAAGAAAAGGTGGAAGTGTTAAATCATTTCTTCTCTTCAGTCTTCACAAAAGAATCGGGGGGCTACACGAACCTAGCTTGTAAGGCCGAACTAAAACAACACACCTCAGGAAGTGCCGCCATGGCTAACAGAAGATAGACTTAGAACTAAACTAGAGAAACTTAACATAAATAAATCACCGGGACCGGATGGCTTGCACCCGAGGGTTCTTAAAGAGCTCAGCCAGGTGATTGCCAGACCCTTATTCTTGATCTTTAAGGATAGTTTACAGACGGGTATGGTGCCAGCTGATTGGAAAAAAGCCAACGTGGTACCAATATTTAAAAAGGGGCCGAGGTGTATCCCGGGGAACTATAGGCCGGTCAGCCTAACATCTGCAGTCTGCAAGATTTTGGAGGGGATATTAAGGGACCATATACAAGACTTTAGTAATGAAAACTGTATTATTAGTAGCAATCAGCATGGATTTATGAAAAATCGTTCTTGCCAAACCAATCTATTGACCTTCTACGATGAAGTGAGCTGCCACCTAGATAAAGGTAAGCCGGTGGATGTGGTGTATCTGGACTTCGCAAAGGCCTTTGACACCGTTCCCCACAAACGCTTACTGTACAAACTAAGGAAGGTAGGTATGGACCATAAGGTGAGTACCTGGATAGAGAACTGGCTCCAGGGGAGAGTCCAGAGGGTGATGATTAATGGGGAGTACTCGGATTGGGCGGGTGTGGAAAGTGGGGTCCCCCAGGGTTCGGTCCTGGGACCAATCCTGTTTAATTCATTCATAAATGATCTAGAGGAGGGGATATCTAGTACAATCTCGGTATTTGCAGATGATACTAAACTAGGCATGCCAATATCTTCTATGCAGGATGTGGAAACCTTGCAAGCAGACCTGAACAAAATAACGGGGTGGGCAACTACATGGCAGATGAGGTTTAATGTTGAAAAATGTAAAGTAATGCACTTGGGGGCCAAAAACCAGAAAGCAAGCTACTCACTAGGGGGGGAACCTCTGGGTGAGTCTAAGATGGAAAAAGACTTGGGGGTACTGGTAGACAACAGGCTTGGCAGTGGCATGCAATGCCAAGCCGCTGCAAGTAAAGCCAACAGAATACTGGGATGTATAAAAAAGGGGATTCACTCCAGAAATAAAGAGATTATTCTTCCACTCTACAAGACTCTGGTCCGGCCACATCTGGAGTATGCTGTCCAGTTCTGGGCACCGGTCCTCAGGAAGGATGTGCTGGAATTGGAAAGAGTCCAGAGAAGGGCAACAAAAATAATTAGGGGAGTGGAGGACATCAGCTATGAGGAAAGGCTACAAGCACTGAACCTATTCTCTCTGGAGAAGAGAAGATTGTACATTGATATCATATCCCCCCTCAAATACTGTACTGGCGACCCTGGCATAAGGAACAAACTATTCAGAGTAAGGGAATACAATAAGACGCGTGGCCACTCACTAAAACTAGAGGAAAGGCGGTTTAACCTTAAAATGCGTAAGGGGTTCTTCACTGTTAGAGCGGTAAGGATGTGGAATTCTCTTCCACAAGCAGTAGTATCAGCAGGGAGCATTGATAGTTTCAAAAAACTTTTAGATGGTCACCTTAGAGACCACAACATACAGGGGTATACAATGTACGGTTAAAAGCAAACACACACACACACACACATCATAGGTTGAACTGGATGGACTGATGTCTTTTTTCAACCTCACTATGTAACTATGTAACTAAACCCCTGTTCCTTATTTATATCATGAGACAGGCCTACTTGGTTGGTGGCAGACTGGAGGGTGAGTACATCAGACTGGGGGAGGGCTGGCTTCCATGCACCTCTTTTAATCCTTTTCAACTTTCGTTTTTTAATGTAAAAATATAAACCTATCCAGGTCAGGAGTAACTAAAGTTCACAGGTCAGGAGTATACAGTGCAGCAGTGACAGGTCAGGAGTATACAACGCAGCATTCACAGGTCGGGAGTGCATAGCCCAGCATTCACAGGTCAGAAGTGCATAGCCCAGCATTCACAGGTCAGAAGTGCATAGCCCAGCATTCACAGGTCAGAAGTTCATAGCCCAGCATTCACAGGTCAGAAGTTCATAGCCCAGCATTCACAGGTCAGAAGTACATAGCCCAGCAATCACAGGTCAGAAGTACGTAGCCCAGCAATCACAGGTTAAAAGTACTTAGCCCAGCAATCACAGGTTAGACGTACATAGCCCAGCAATCACAGGTCAGACATACATAACCCAGCATTTACAGATCAGAAGTACATAGCGCAGCGTTCGCAGGCCAAGAGTATACAGTGCAGCGTTCGCAGGTCAGAAGCATACAGCGCAGCGTTCGCAGGTCAGAAGCATACAGCGCAGCGTTCGCAGGTCAGAAGCATACAGCGCAGCGTTCGCAGGTCAGAAGAATACAGCGCAGCGTTCGCAGGTCAGAAGCATACAGCGCAGCGTTCGCAGGTCAGAAGTATACAGCGCAGCGTTCGCAGGTCAGGAGTATACAGCGCAGTGTTCGCAGGTCAGGGGTATACAGTGCAGTGTTCGCAGGTCAGGAGTATACAGTGCAGTGTTCACAGGTCAGGAGTACATTGCCCCAGCATTCACAGGTCAGGAGTATATAGCCTAGCATTCACAGGTCAGGAGTACACAAGTCAGAGTTCCTGTGTAGATCTTGACATATCGCCTGTGCCCAGCTGACAGTGCCCCCTTTCATCTGCTTCTGCTGTAATAATGCAGCCCTTTTTGAAACTACTGTTTTGCCCTTCCCTAATGTCCCCTCACATCTATACCGAGTACCTGTATGAGATGTAGAAAATGGGCAGAACAGGTGCAATGGTAGGATCACAGGAGTCAGTGTAGCCGTGCGGCATTGGTAGCGGTTTCTGCATGTGGCTTTGCTCGGGCATGATTTGTTTTGACAGTGTGGTCGGCACTGCGGACATGAGATCTACCCATCACCCTCTCGCGACTGATGCGTATCGATGGTTTGCCAACCCCTGCCTTAGCATAACCGGCACATTCAGGTACTTTTTACTACTATAAAATTTCTAAATGCAGCGCTGATCTAATGCAAATAAATACAGTCCATGTAATACAATATATATACAGGTCCCTCTCAAAAAATTAGCATATTATGATAAAGTTCATTATTTTCTGTAATGTACTGATAAACATTAGACTTTCATATATTTTAGATTCATTACACACAACTGAAGTAGTGCAAGCCTTTTATTGTTTTAATATTGATGATTTTGGCATACAGCTCATGAAAAAACAAAATTCCTATCTCAAAAAATAAGCATATTTCATCCGACCAATAAAAAAAAAGTGTTTTAATACAAAAAAAGTCAACCTTCAAATAATTATGTTCAGTTATGCACTCAATACTTGGTCGGGAATCCTTTTGCAGAAATGACTGCTTCAATGCGGCGTGGCAAGGAGGCAATCAGTCTGTGGCACTGCTGAGGTTTTATGGAGGCCCAGGATGCTTCGATAGCGGCCTTGAGCTCATCCAGAGTGTTGGGTCTTGCGTCTCTCAACTTTCTCTTCACAACATCCCACAGATTCTCTATGGGGTTCAGGTCAGGAGAGTTGGCAGGCCAATTGAGCACAGTAATACCATGGTCAGTAAACCATTTACCAGTGGTTTTGGCACTGTGAGCAGGTGCCAGGTCGTGCTGAAAAATGAAATCTTCATCTCCATAAAGCTTTTCAGCTTTACAGAAAATAATGAAATTTATCACAATATGCTAATTTTTTGAGAGGGACCTGTATATGATGACGGAAAACAGATGAGAGCCCTGCACCAACTTCAGTGTGAAGATAGAAGCACACCACACCACAGTGTTTTAAACTGATCTCCTTACCAGAGTAGGACCCTAAAATTAGAGAGAAGTCAAAAAGAGCTTACGATGCAGGGCTGTTTTGCTCCACATCTCCTCGACTCCCTGATCACAAAGCATACACCATGCCTTGAACACTGATTCACGGGGGGTGCCATTTATTCTTTTTTTTTTCCCTGTAAATTCTTTCATTTTCACATTTTTTAAAAAATAACAAAAACTAATGGCAGTATGGGTGTAATCCTATCCTGATAGAGAACCAAGACAAAACAAGGTATCAGAGTACAGTAGACTACATAGTCCAAGGCACTGCTCATCAACAAGTCTCAATGTATGTCTCCCAGCCCTCACCTTAGACTATGCAGTCTGTTGTACTCTGATACCTTGCTTTGTTTTGGTTCTGTATAGGATAAGTTTACACCTGAAATGATAATTTTTTGGGGTTTTGTCATTTTTTTTCAAAAGTTTGAAAAATAATATAGGCAATAATATATAGGTAAATAATTATAGGAAAAAAAAAAAAGAATAAATGGCACCCCCTGTGAATCAGTGTTCAAGGCATAGTGTATGCCTTGTGATCAGGGAGTCGAGGAGACGTGATCGTGATATCAGATGTGTATATTTGGAGTGTGTATACAGCCCTAAGAATTTGATGGAAGCCAATTCACCTGCTGTTTGATGCAGTGGAGGAAAACAGCCCTGTGTAATAATCTCCTTTTTAGGCTCGGTTCACATTAGTGCGATAGCAGACATTGCATGTGATTTGCAGCGCACTGCTCTTAAAATCACATGCGATGTATGTGTGATGCAAATTCAGCCATACAGATAGTATGGCAGAATTTGCATCTGATTCGGCACAAACAGGCACAGGACCCTTTTTTGGGTCCGTAGCAGAATCGGATCGCATGGTGGTTCACACTTATGTGATCCGATTCATGTCCGAATGTCAGTTCGCACTGCAATATGTGAACTGATCTGGGGGTGTCGTTAACTTTGAATTGACACCCCCAGCGAATCGCATATGGCAGTGTAAACTGCCTGCGCTGGGAATGCGATGCGGGAACCCGAAGTAGATTCGCAGGGTACCCGCATCGCATAAGTGTGAACCGGGACTGACCGCTCTATAATTTGAGTCTCCAACTCCTCTGGTAGGTAAAGAGATCAGCTGAAAACATTGTGGTGTGCTTCTATCTTCACACTGAGGTTGGTTTGAGGCTCTCATCTGTTCTCCATCATGTATTACATGGACTGTATTTAATTGCATTAGATCAGCACTGCATATAGAAATGTTATACTGTTATATTTGTAATCAACAAATTTTTGCTGGCTGCTGTTTTACTTGTTTTAATTTCAATATTTCCAAAGAGCGCAGATATTCTGTATTCTTTTTGGTTGTCTACTTTTTACTACTGTCACCTCAAGAGCTTGTCAATATGGCAACGAAAGTCTTAAATTATTACAGCCAGTTCTAAGACTTGGAAACTGGCGGTAAGTAAGACCAACTCTGAGCTGGCATAAAGAGGTGCACAAGTATTCAGAGTGGGTTATGTCTGTGCTGGGAAGCTGTCATGCCTGTGACGGCCTCCCGCACAGGGCTCTATTCCTAGTCTCATTTAGTGGTTTCATAGTTGGTAAGGTTGACCAGTCTGTCCAGTTCAATTTGTATGGGGGGTGTATGTATGTGTATTTATGGCTCTACCACTTCCCATATCCCTGTATATTGTGTTGAATAAGATGCCCAGTGTTTTGGAATTAGTGACATGTTGCAATGAAACCACCAATTGTGGAAAGGAGTTCCACATCCTTACTGCTCTAACAGTAAAGAATCCCTTACACAGTTGAAGGTAAACGGCTTCTCACCCAACTTCATTGAGTGGCCACGTGAGAGATTTCCCAGCCAAAGGCAAAAACAAACTAAGGGTCAGAGATACAGGTAATGACAATACCAAAATATGGAAATGTCTTGTCACTGGGTGGGTGGAGCCTGATGGAGCACAGAGAGACTACTTCTCCATCAGGTCTGCTTTACTTTTGATTGAAAGCGCATGGCAGAGGGTGGATTTAAAAGTTGCTAAAGGATTGAATAGCGGATCCACCCACTGTCATGTGCTGCCAATCAAATGCAAATAAGACCTGATGGGGAACTAGTCCCTCAGTTCCTCATTAGGCTCTGCTTGCCCCAGAACAAAACACTCCCCAGCCATGTGCCTGTCAATGTGATGGCCACAGTGGCCAGGGAGGGGGTGTGGAGGGTTAGGGAGGCAGGAGATCAGCATGGCTCTAGCGATCTGCTGATCGTGGGTGCTTTCTAGGCTCCTTATATCTGCAAAAAATGTGCATTTATTTTTTTTTTTAAAGGTGAAATTAAACTTTAAAGTGTTTGTAGACTTTTGTTTTTCATTTTTGGATATAGAAGGCAAGGGTAAAAACCCTGACAGGTTTTTCATTTTTTTCTGTGTTCCACTAGGGAGATTTTCTTGAAAACAAATCATTTGATACACGAGCTTGGAAAACTCTTCTGTTTTGATTGTTCTTTGCTGATGCACTATCCGGGGGGATGTGCTCGCAAGAAGTAAAAATGATCACTTATGAGCATTAGAGGTCCTGATGAAATACTCAAAAGCATTTGTTACCCCAATGTGCATGTGTTCTAGTAGGTTAATGGGTTTTTAAATTAGTTAGGTAAACAAATATAGCCCCAGCCAATCACTTTGCACAAAGTACATTTTTATCAAATGAGTAGCACAACTGTATTGTAATATAGAGTACAAAACCTTTTCTTCAGAGTCTCGCTTTGTTCGGGGCTCCTCTTGGCGGCGACGTTCTTCTTCTTGTCGTATGCGATCTTCGGCTTCTCGTTTGCGCATCTCTTCCAGTTGTTGTTGTCGTCTTCTTTCCTCATCTTGCAACTAAAAAACATATATACGTTTAAAAAAAACTGTGTAGATGCATACTGTACATACAAACTCACAAATAAAAAAATAAAATAAAATCTTCATAAATGCAATTTTATTTTATATAACACAAATACAATTTTAGGAAAAAAACCAAACTATTGACAATGATCTCAGGGGTTTTACCTAGGGATGCACTGATATCACTATTTTAGCAACGAGTCTGAGCACTGATTATTATTATTTTTTTTTTTTTAAGTACTCAACGATACCAATTACCGATACTTATTTACGGCATTTAGGGAGATGAGGAGGAGGGGGAGCAGGAAGGGGGGGTCTCTATCATCTATCAGGGTGCTATGTAATGGATGAGACTAAGTGATGAAGAAACAAAGCACAGCCAACACTCAGCACTGGAGGAGGACCATTCGGTCGCCCCACATCATCCTCCATCTCACATCCACCCCAACATGTTTGAGTTCAGAAATAAGTAACATAAAATACAGTGTATTGAGTGCAGAAGTCAATATGAGAATGGGGTGTGGCTGTAGGGAGATAGAGACAAATGGGTGAGAAAGCAGGAGGAAAGTGAGAGAGATAGAAAGGGAGAAAAGAGTGTGGGGAGGAGACAAAGAGAAAGAGATTCTGTATTCTACTACAAAGCTCACACAACACAAGGATGGCCATCAAAGGGGTCACTACAGCCTGTCAGCCCTCCCGCCATAACTATATATATATATATTTATATTTGGGCAGCAGAGGGTTAATGGGGGTCCTGGTTTTAGTACAGTTGTGTCCTAGTTCACACTCACAGGGCAGTACAGGGTTGAACAATGGGTTTCTGATTAGCAGGCAGCACAGAGGTAACACTAGGATCTTGATTAGCCAGTGCATCTCCGCTCCCTGCAGCAGCACATCGTTAAACACGGTGATCCTATTTAGCCAATAAACAGTGTCTCCTCAATAGCAAGTCAGCAGCGGGCTCCTCTCCTGACAGGCAGCACAGGGGTTAACAGATGGGCTCCTCTGTACGACGGCTGGCTCCAGAAAAAGGTGTTTTGCCTGTCTGCACACACAGCAGAGACAATTTAGGGAGAAGGAGAGCTGGGAGCAACGAGAGAGAAGCCATGGCCAGCCGCATACCTACCTCCCAGGTCCCAGCGCAGGTCAGGTCTGGAGGAGCCGAATCTTCACCAGGTGGGCTGAGCAAGGCTAATAAAGCATTGCAGTTCTTCTGAAAGGTGTTCCTGCATACCCACACTCCCCTGCGGTAGTACATCAAGGCTGTTCCTCCCTCCATGCATGGCAGACTCCACATGTGAAGATTCGGCTCCTCCGGACAACACTGATTGCTACAGCTGCCCTGGTATTGTTTACACTTCAGCTGTCAGCAGGGGAACCCTAACAGCTGAATGAGTAATATGTTGTTAAGGACGCGGCTGCCCCACTCCTTAACAGCTGATGATTGCCAGCATTCTTTTGTTTACATTTCAGCTGTCAGAAGGGGAATACCGTTGACAGCTGAAAGATTCGAGCCAGAAGTTATCTGTTTTTAGTATCGGTGCATATTCCAGATACCTATACTCATGCAAATGCTTAGTATCGGCACCGATACTGGTATCAGTGCAACCCTAGTTTTAACAGTTATGACAGCATTCAAAACAGTACAACCTGTGTTCAGCCACACATTCTACTTAACAATAAGTGGAAATCACTTTCAGCTATATTGCATCTACTACCCTTCCATGTGTATGAATATTAGAACCATAAGCATTGGATGGCATTTAGTATGTGCAAAACCGCACTGGGGTTATGTTTTGTGGTCACAATGAAACAAAGTACAGTATAGTGCAGTTCTAACTCAAATATCTAAAATTTGGTATTTGCTTGTTTAAAAACATTTATCCCTAACACACGTTCAAGTCAGCAAACTTACAAAACAGACAGCAGAACAAGGTCACCAATCCAAAAAAGCTAAGCCGCTAAATTTAAAAAAAATTCTTCATTTCTAAACTGTGTTCCATTAGTCGTTTAGGTCTAGTACTTTGGTCCTAATGTATCGTTTAGTGTTTTCCACACTTCTACATACACTACTGTAGGCACACTTGGGTTGATTTACTAAAACTGGAGTGTGCGAAATCTGGTGAAGCTCTACACAGACATCAATGGGCTTCCAGGTTTTATTGTCAAAGCTTAATTAAACAAACTTAAGTTAGAAGCGGATTGGCTACAATGCACAGATGCACCAGATTCTGAGTGCTCCGTTTTTAGTAAATCTCCCTCATAGGCAGTGTCGTATCATCTATTTGTGCAGGGTGTTCACTGTACATGGGCCCCCGAGGGGGAGGGGAGGCAGGGCACTGTGCTCTTACCCACCCTGCACATATGGATGATCTGTCTGGGTAGGTCAGTGATGATTCGTGCAGCAGCGGGGGGCCCATCTTTTCATCCAGAGGGTCCCGGTGTGCCGCACTGAAGGAGGGGGGGGGGCGCCACCTCTGACAGGGGAGATGACAGTGATATCACTGCTCCTGTGGCCGGCTGGCACGCCTGGAGGGATGCTTGGGAAGCCAGTGCAGCGGCAGCTGCTCTACTAAATACAGTGGCAGCAAAGGAAGACTTTCACCCACTGGCTCCCTCTGCGGAGCTCTGCAATAGATGAGTCATTATGAGTCAGAGCCTGGCAGAAAAATGAGCAGAGGAAGTTTTCTTTTGCTTTCTGCTCTTTGTGAGATTGTCTAATCAGCCAACAAGAAAAGTGAGAGAGGGATTGATTCTTCTACACAGGATTCCATATGGATTAAGCAGCCTCGTAATGAGAACCCTCCCTCACTGACTGGTAGTGCCCCCAAACTGCCCCCACTAAGCACCAAGACCCCCCATCTCCCCCCACAATTCCACAGGACCCACCATTTCCCCCCACTAAGCACCAGGATCCCCCATTTCTCCCTACTAAGCTCCAAGACCCCCATCTCCCCCACTGAACATCAGGACCTCCTATCTCTCCCCATTAAGCACCAAGACCCCCATCTCTCCCCACTAAGCATCAGGGCCCCTTGTCTCTGCCCCCTAAGGACCAGGATCGCTCATCTCCTCCCACTATGCACCAGGACCCACTCATCTCCTGCCACTATTCCACAGGACCCCCCATTTCTCTCCACTCTGCACCAGGACACCCATCTCTCTCCACTCTGCACCAGGACCCCCATCTCTCTCCACTATGCACCAGGACACCCCATCTTTCTCCACTATGCACCAGAACACGCCATCTCTCTCCACTATGCACCAGGACCCCCCATCTCTCCCCACTATACACCAGGACACCCCCCCCCCATCTATCCCCACTAAGCACCAGGATCCCCCATCTCTCTCCACTATGCACCAGGACCCCATCTCTCTCCACTATGCACCTGGACCCCTCATCTTTCTCCACTATGCACCAGGACCCCCCATCTCCCCCCACTATACACCAGGACCCCCCATCTCTCTCCACTAAGCACAGGACCCCACTATGCCCCCACTATGCATCAAGACCCCCAATCTCTCCCAACTAGGCATCAGGATTACCCCCCCCCCCCAATTTCCCGACTGATTACCAGTGATCCCTTTTGTCCCCCTTAAAGACAAAGCTGCATTTTTACAGTGGGGATCGAAAGTTTGGGCACCCCAGGTAAAAATTTGTATTAATGTGCATGAAGAAGCCAAGGAATGATGGAAAAATCTCCAAAAGGCATCAAATTACAGATTAGGCATTCTTATAATATGTCAACAAAAGTTAGATTTTATTTCCATCATTTACACTTTCAAAATAACAGAAAACAAAAAAAATGGCATCTGCAAAAGTTTGGGCACCCTGCAGAGTTAATATCTTGTACTGCCCCCTTTGGCAAGTATCACAGCTTGTAAACGCTTTTTGTAGCCAGCCAAGAGTCTTTCAATTCTTGTTTGAGGTATCTTTGCCCATTCTTCCTTACAAAAGTCTTCCAGTTCTTTGAGATTTCTGGGCTGTCTGTCACACACTGCTCTTTTAACCACTTCCCGCCCGCCCTATTACAAAATGACGGCAGGAATGTGGTTGTGTTATCCTGACTGGGCGTCATATGACGGCGGCAGGATAACATAGCTCTGGGCGCCCCCCTGGGGCGCGCAGAGCGGCGATCGGTGATGCGAGGTGTCAGTCTGACACCCTGCATCTCCGATCTCGGTAAAGAGCCTCTGACGGAGGCTCTTTACCATGTGATCAGCCGTGTCCAATCATGGCTGGTCACATAGTAAAACAGGAACAGCCGTTGATCGGCTTTCCTTAGTTCGTGCCTGACAGGCACGAGTAAAGGAGCGCCGATCGGCGGCTCCCCTGACAGGGGGGGGGTCGGCACTGGTAATCAGATCATTGATTACCAGTGTAAAACCTCGGGGGGGGGATGCCACTATATCCACCAGGGATGCCCACTATGACCCCAGGGATGCCCACTATGACCCCAGGGATGCCCACTATGGCCACCAGGGATGTCAATCAGGGCTCAGGGAGCCCCCCATTGCCCTCCCCATCAGTGCTGCCCACCAGTGCCCTCCCTGTCAGTGCTGCCCACAAGTGCCCTTCATTGCCATCCTTTAGTGTCGCCCACCAGTGCCCATTATTGCCCACCAGTGCCGCCTATCAGTGCCCATTAGTGCCCATCAGTGCCGCCCATCAGTGCCCACAAGTGCCGCCTATCAGTGCCCATTAGTGCCCATCAGTGCCACCTATCAGTGCCCATCAATGCCGCCTATCAGTGCCTAGCAGTGCCGCCTATCAGTGCCCACCAATGCTGCATATCTGTGCTACCTATCAGTGCCACATATCAGTGCCGCCTATCAGTGCCACCCCATCAGTGCCTCCTCATCAGTGCCTGTCAGTGCAGTCTCATCAGTGCAGGAAAAAACATATTTATTTACAAAATTGTATAACAAACAAAAAACTTTTTTTTTTTCAAACTTTTCGGTCTTTTTTTATTTGTTTAGCAAAAAGGAAAAAACCCAGAGGTAATCAAATACCACCAAAAGAAAGCTCTATTTGTGGGGGGAAAATGACATAAATTTGGTGTAGGTACAGTGTTGCATGACCGCGCAATTGTCATTCAAAATGCAACAGCACTAAAAGGGGAAAATTGGCCTGGGCAGGAAGGGAGGGAAGTGCCCTGTATTAAAGTGGTTAAGGTCTATCCATAGATTTTCAATTATGTTGAGGTCAGGAGATCATGAAGGCCATGGCAAAACCTTCAGTTTGTGCCTCTTGATGTAATCCCCCGTGGATTTCGAGGTGTGTTTAGGATAATTATCCATTTGTAGAAGCCATCCTCTTTTTAACTTCAGCTTTTTCACAGATGGCATCAAGTTACCATCCAAAATTTGCTGAAATTTTATTAAATCCATTTTTCCTTCTAATTGTGAGATGTTCCCTGTGCCACTGGCTGCAATACAACCCCAAAGCATGATTGATCCACCCCCATGCTTAACAGTTGGACAGAGGTTCTTTTCATTCAATTCTGTGCCCCTTCTTCTCCAAACGTACCTTTGCTCATTCCGGCCAAAAGGTTTAATTTAACCTCATCGGTCAACAGAACTTGTTTCCAATATGCATCAGGCTTGTCTATATGTTCATTTGCAAAGTTCAAAAGCTGATTTTTGTGGTGAGGACGTAGAAGAGGTTTTCTTCTGAAGACTCTTCCATAAAGACCATATTTGTACAAGTATCTCTTTATAGTGGAATAGTGTACCACAACTCCAGTGTCTGCCAGAGCTTTCTGGAGGGATCGTGCAGTCAAACGTGGGTTTTGAATTGTTTTTCTCACAATCCTGCGAGCTGTTCTGTCTGATATTTTTCTTGGTCTTCCAGATCTTGCATTAACTTCCACTGTTCCTGATTACTGCCATTTCTTAATTACATTCCGAACAGAGGATATTGACATCTGAAAACGCTTTGCTATCTTCTTATAGCCTTCTCCAGCTTTGTGAGCGTCAACTATTTTCAGTTTCAGTTTTCTAGTCAACTGCTTAGAAGATCCCATGGTGCTGATTATTGGGGCAAGGTCAGAGGAGTCTGGGCATTTAAAACCTTTGAGATTGATATCACCTGGTCTTCCCAGACAATGATTGAGAACAATCCATGACACTGGCAGGTCTCAGCCAGTGCATGCTATAAATTCTGCAGGGTGCCCAAACTTTTGCAGACGTCATTTTTTTGTTTTCTGTAATTTTGAAAGTGTCAATGATGGAAATAAAATCTAACATTTGTTGACATATTATAAGAATGTCTAATCTGTAATTTGATGTCTTTTGGAGATTTTTCCACCTTTCCTTGGCTTCTTTATGCACATTAATACAAATTTTTACCTGGGGTGCCCAAACTTTCGATCTCCACTGTATGCAGGGTCAAGGGTGGGGTTAGGGGCCCCATCACGTAGGTTGTAGAGGGCTCCATGATTTCTAACAGCGACCCTGCTTTAACTGCCCCCCACCACCGCACCGATAACCCCAATGTCCTCTTCTGGCCCCTCTGTGTCCTCCTCTGGCCCCCCGTGTCCTTTTCTTATGACACTGTGCATTGCTCTACTGACACTATTCACTGGCACCCAAAAAGCTATTTAATAAAATGAAAAAAAAAAAAAAAAAACAAAAACACTAAAAAATTTAATTGTAAAAAAAAATTTATAAAATAAAAACTATTGACACCGTCCACTGCCCTACTGACACCATTCTTCACATACTACCCACCGCTGTACACTCCTCATCTGCACATACTACCCACAACCTTATACTCCGCACTCCTCTCCTACACATACCTACCGCCATACACTCCGCACTGCTCTCCTGCACATACTACCCACTGCCATACACACCGCACCATTCTCCTGCACATACTACACACTGCTGTACACTCCGCTCTCTTCGCTGCAGCATGTTATGCGCATTTATTATCGCTGCCTCTGGCACACTTTTGATCTTGCACATGGGCTCACTCATTTCAGGATACACCCCTGCCCATGGAATTGGTGGTTTGGATAAGGAACAGAGGAGAACAACCAGGAGAACTAAATGCATACTGCATCCATGAGATTACGGGCTAGAAGTTTGCATGGTTAACAAAACTTTCCACCATGAACAACCCTTTTTTCTGGGGTTCTGATAACACTTCAGATACATTTGCTTCATAAATTTTGTTACAAAACTTGCCTTCAATATAAGCCAACTTAATGCATTTTTTTTATCACCAATACATTTAGCAGCACTGGTAAGGCATATACTATTGCATGACCACTAGAAAGAACATCACAGAGTTGTATATGCACTCCCACTTGGCGGACAGGCTGAGGAAGGACTGCAGGGCTTAGGGCTAAGAATAGGAACAATAAAGGACGACTTTAAAATATCTGAGTACTGCAATGCTACCTCTCTCCTCTGAGAAGTTATGTGTGGCGTAAATTGAATTAGTATTTATTGCCAATATTTTGGAAACTATTGAAACAGAATGTTTATTACTTTTTTGCCAAGTACTTTTGCAACAAGAAGCCCATGTGTGGTGTTCTACTAGAAACAAGGTAGAATGAAGTACAGTGCTCAGCCAATGCCTGATTAGAAGAGGTATGTAGCACTACCCCCATAGGGGTTGCAGATGACAGGGTTCCCCACTACTGCACAGCCAGGCACATGACATCTTTCACTTTCATCCAGATACACTGAACAGTCCTTAAGCTTTGTTTATTTTTATCAGGTAATAACTTGGATAGGGGATATCAATTATGGGATGCCCAACTTGATAATAACAAAACCTATATACAGCTCCCTTTGATCCTATGTACAACTTGAATTGATTTCTCATCTATAGTCTGTACAGCTCTAATTGATTCCTCTTCAAAAGCAAATAGTCTGTTAGATCAGCAACAGCCCCTTACAGGCTAGAAACAAGTCCCTTGGAAGTACTCCAGGAGGCAGTTCACAACACATTCTGCTACTTTCTAACTCCCCTGTAGACACTGGTCCCAGCTCTACCACTGTAGGAAATGCTAGCCCACTTGGCTGTGTTTTCACCAGCCCACCTGGCTGCTTTTTTCACCAGTCTACCCGACTGATACCCTGGATATCTCCCAGGACAAGGTTAAAGAAGACCTAATCACACAGCTGTCCTCAAGAGAGACCTGCTACATGTGGCAGCCTCTCTCCTTGTCCCTGCACCGTGCTGTAGTACTCACACTGTCCTCCGCTGCCTCTTGGGAAAGACTCCCTTCCAAGCTTCTCCTGTTGTCAGGACTCTCCCGGGTGCTACATGTATTTATTGGTGCAAACCTGGTTCACCAAGGAGTAGGAGATGATGGAAGAGGAGAGTTCTCCTGTCTGATGGATAGAGAAAAACTCATGTACCACATGTCAGATAACCTGGGCCCCCATGTTTCACTGTTCTTACGTGTTGAAATGAACTTCTGGAGCTTCTGTTTGGACTGCAGAAAACATAGGCTGTGAGAAGGAATTGGGGTGTTAAGGGTTTACCGTAAACTGTAACAAGAGGGGTGTGGTGTGAAGATTTAGGACCTGCATCCGTGAACAAAGTGCAGATTTTGGTGGAGAGCAATGTATCTTGCCCTGAATGTAGGTGGGGTTTGGCTGCACATTTTGGCTATGTGAAGAGAAGCTGGACACCCTGCCTACATAATAGTCATGTCAGTCTTTGTCCCCAGAACAGCTTACAACCTCATCTTCTTGACAAACTCATGCAAACAAACCTAAGAGTTTGTTATTAAGGCTACAAGTACACCCAAAACAGATTTGTTAAGGCTAGCACACATGGGCCAAATATCAGCTGGTTAAAAAGATACTGGCCAACGTTTAGCCAGTGTGTATAGCAGCCTGTTCATCGTACGTACAACAGGCATGCTGTATAACCAGCAGCCGACCGGCATCCAGGTAGTGTCGGGGTTGGGATTCGAACCAGCGACCCTCTTGCTGCTAGGTGAAAGTGCTAACCACTACACCACTGTGAAAATGTTGTGTGGTCATGCTCTCTGTAGATGGTAGCGACCAGAGGAAAACAATTTAGGTGGAGAGGACTGAGCCGTTCTCTTTGACAAAAGTTAGAAAGTTGCACTTCATTATCAGTACTAATTAGCCTGATTAGTATAAATTAGCTCAGACATTAGCTCTCTGCTCTAGGTAATCAGTTTAGAAGCAAGCAGTATTAGAAATATCAGAACTCCATAGAAGGGTGGGTGCTGTGTCCGTCAATTGATTTTACGGGAAGTAAAAAATCCCATTTTCTCTTTTGTTCATCGATGGAAACAGCACTCCATAAATCATAACTAGTGGGACATCCAAAAGCAGTGCCAGAAGGAAAATGAGAGGTGGGGAAAATAACCCAAGGCTAAACATAAGAACCCTTAATCAGGACACAGCAGCCCCATCTGAAAGATAAAGGTTTAAAGAAAAAACACCCCTCAAGAGGAAACAGACCCTCTTAAACAGCAGCCTGCAAAACTTTGCGGCGAAAAGAAGCATCCGCAGATGCCAAAGTATTTACATTATAGAATTTCGTTAAGGTATGCATGGACGACCAAGTAGCCCCCTTGCAAACTTGCAATATTGAAGCCTGATGACGGAAGGCCCAAGAAGCACTCAGCGCCCGAGTAGAATGCGCAGTGACAGGGAAAGGTGGAACCTGACCTTTAACTGAATAGGCCTGAGTCACCATCTGTCTAAACCATCTGGAGATGGTAGCCGAAAAAGCGGTCAGCACTTTTCTTGGTATGTCCGTAACCACAAAAAGCGTCTGAACTCTGAAAAAACTCCTTAGCTGCCAGATACACCAGAATCGCACGAACCACATCCAAGGTATGATGGGCAGGGTTAAAGAACCACTTTATCCCTATGGAACACTAAATAAGGACTGCAACAGGATAATGCCACCAAATTCCGATACCCTGCTGGCTGAGGTAATAGCCACCAAGAATGTCACCTTTGCGGATAACGTAGGCAAGGGAATCTCCTGAATATTCTCAAAATTAGGTTTCTAGAGAACCGATAGCACTAAACTTAAATCCCACGGTAGCAAAAGAGGCCGTACAGGTGGGCCACATGTAAAACCCCCTGAATGAAGGTACGAACTAAAGAGTGCATGGCTAGGGGTCGCTGAAAGAAGATTGCCGAGGCAATGGTGCTCAAAGCCAACTTCTGATCAAGGCCCTGTTAAAGAAAGGTTAAGATCCGAGACATAGAAAAGGTTTGAGAATGAGTGACAATAGACTTCAAGAAATGTACGCTTTCCATGTACGATGGTATATCTTGCTGGAAGATTACTTCCTCGCCTTTACCATAGTAGGGATCACTAATCCAGACCAACCTCTATCCCTCAGTACCTGGCTTTCAATTGCTAAGCCATTAAAACCAGAGACTGTAAAGCAGGATGGTGGATCAGCCCTTGGGACAATTAGTCTTCTCTGAGAGGAAGCCTCCCAAAGGACGTTTACAGCCACCAGGATGATTGGAAGATTCTCGCTCTTAAATTCCTCGCAGGAACCACGTTAGAAGCTTTAGCCGAGGGTAATACTGGCCTTACTGTGGCTCTTGGACGTCTGTGGCATCTATCAGAGGACCCTGTGACCTGGTCACGAACATTGATATCCTTCTGTGGAGATGAACCTACTAAAGGAGCTGCATGTAAGACTGTGCAAACAGAACTGTCTTGAAGGTGAATTCCTGTCAGACTCCGAACCTGTATGCAAAATGGGAGAGCGCACTATCTGTGTGACAGCAGCCGGTGACCCACGGCCTGTGGTCCCTGAAGTTTATGCAGAGGAAAGACTACCCTGGTCAGAAATTGAATCAGACCCAAGTAAATCAATTTCCTGGACAGGGATAAGGGGGACCTTCGATAGTTCAAACATCACCTGAACCTTTGCAGGAAATAAATCCGCACAAGGAGACTCAGGACCTAAAAAAAAACTGAAAAGGTCAAGCTTTGTCCCCCTTTCTGGACACCCCCAAAAAAAACATTTTGCTCACCCGCCAGGCCCTGGTGCAAAGCTTGGCCCTTTCAGTTAGGGTCTGAGACACCAGTTCCACAATGGCGAACCAGCCATACTAAACCTGCTGCGTGCCACAGCCTCTGCCTTCTTGTCAGCCAGGTCCTTAAAGGACAGGGATTCCTCTACTGGAATCATGGTTGCTTTATTCAACTTAAAAACTAGCCCACTTTTTTAAAAGTGACTCCTCAAAAGGGTAATGTACAGAAAAACATTTGGGGGACCATAAAGAGTAATTTTGGTTGTTCCCATTCCTTACAGGAAAACCTGTCAAAATAAGGCACATAAGGAAACACCTTTGGAGTACAATGCGACTTCTGCTTACCAAACGACACAGCCACAACCAGTTTGTGGCTACATCAGCAGCATCCTCTATCTTTAAAGTCTCACGCACTGCAGTAATAAGTACGTCTACCAGCGGCTTTTCATTGGCTGCTACGACCATGGAGGAATCATCCTCACTATCAGAAGGGTCAGGGGGTATGATATTAAGTCCCCCTGGAGGGGCCGCGTACACAGCGGCATCAGGCTCAGAATTAGATGAGGCAGACTGAGCAGTGGAAGGCGGGGGAGGCTTCCTCCTGGGCCTTTGCCAACACGCCACTTCCACCCAGGACACTAACAACTGCAGGACCACTGTCAGTGCAACCATGGGAAGTTAGGGTCCTAAGGAACCTGCCACCTCCGTGAGGGGGTCAGTGGGGGAGATGTGACCCTGAGGCACCATAAGGAAAGGAAGACCTTGCAGTACACAAATGATCTTTTGGCACCACTAAAAAGATCCTCTCAAGGCTCAGGGTACCTATCAGCAGAGAAAAATAACAGGGACCCCCAAAGACTCACCCTACCGACCGGAGGAGCACCAAGAATTCGAACCCAACATCATCATGGATGCTATCCCTGTTAATATGTCCCAGGCACAGGAAGAGGAACTAAGGAGAAGGAGGAGGAGCTTTGGCATCCCCACGAGGCTTTAGTTGTCTCCAGCATCTCCCAGACTAAGGGAAAATGGCCCCCGTGACATCATCCAGCTACACAAACATGGCCGCCAACTGGAGACCACCCAGACTAAGGGAAATTTGCCCCGTTACATCATCTGACTACACAAACATAGCCGCCAACCGGAGACAAGCCAGACTAAGGGAAAAAGGAAACCATTAGATACAAACACTGAAGCATGCTGCAAGGATCTTTCCTGCACCCTCTGCAAGAGGACCCTCCTGAAGGTAGGACACACATTTGGGGGAGACTGTGCTTTGCACTCTGCACTGGGACCCCTCTGCACTATACCCACACTGCAAACAGCAGGGCTTGCACCTAGGGGTCTCCTACACTGGGACCCCTCCAGACTACCAGGGCGGGACACACACTAAGGGCCCTTACAGAGTGGGGATAGCAGGGGAGACCCCAGGAGTATCTGCTGCATTCTCTGCCATGGGACCCTCACTAGACTCTAGGTCCAGACGGGGGAATGGGAGTGGGGGAAGCCCAGCTCAGTGAGGGATTTAAGTATGGGAGGAAGGAACCTGCAGGCATGTCTGAATGTCCCTGGAGGTTACCCAGAACACCCCAAACAAATCCACCAAAAGGGGAGAGGGGGGACTGTACTTACCCTTCCATGGTGCGGGTAATGCTGCAGACAAAACTCCTCGCCACCGAAGTAGGGGAGCTGTCGACCAAGCCCGGTCATATGTGACTCTGGGAGACGTTTAACTCGCAGGCCAGCCTCTGTCCCCAGGGGTATGACGCGGCCGACCTGCAGTCTGCGCATGCTCGCGGGCTGGGGGGGACCACTGGATCTAGATTATCCAGCCTGTCGCTCAGCCTGGCAGTTAACTGCAGATCTCCCAAGGGAAAAAAAACAAAAAAGATGTAAGGAAGTAGAAAATTGCTAGATCCAGAGATCCCAGCTGGGAGCCTGGGTCCTTACTCCTGACTAGACAGATTAAAACTGATTATCTAGAGCAAACAGGGGGTTATATACCAACAGGCGTAAACCAAGTGTTTCTTGTTTTGCCTGGTCTTACTCCTGGAGGAGGCAATATAACCCACTAGTTATGCTTTATGGAGCGCAGTGTCCGTCAATGAACGAAAGAGAAAACACGTTTTATTCTACTGAGAACTTCCTGAAATGGAATTTTGTTGCCTTACACTAAGAAATGTGCTTTCAAGTGCAACAGTAAACATTGTGTTAAGTCTACTTCCTAGCTTTCAGGAGTTTAGGGATGACTAAATTTGATACATTTCTGTCTTTCGGGATCTGGGCTTTAACAGCCAAGCCAAAAAGTCACGGATTGAGAAGCAGAGCGGCAACCCGGCCCCTGGGACAGAAGATTTGGACAATATGGGAGGCTCAACGAAAGTCTGCTAGCAGCCTGACAAGCTCCAAGTGCCAGCTCAGAGTGATCAGTGAATCACTGAGATGTTGGCCCATCTTGCAGAGCATGCAGGGGAAGGAGCTTCTGAGGAGGCAAGTAGTTCAGGTTGAACTGATCTTCTAGATTCACTAAGAATCCCTGACCTAGAAGGGTACCTAGGATTTTGCCCTAGCCTGATAGGCTGGCATCCTCAATCAAATCAATGGGAGGAAGGAATTTCCCCCACTCTAACACAGAAATTGTGACCCACCATGCCAGGGCACTCCTGATTCCACTGCTAGGGCATATGGGGTGATCCAGAGACTGAGCCCACTTGTCCTGTGCTGACGGAATGTTAAACTGCAACAGTATGAAAAAAAACTGGGCATATGGAATTGACTCTAAGGAGGAGACCATTCAGCCCAAGAACCGAATATGAAAAATGGAGAGTTGGTTGGCTTCTGGGGGTGAAACCTGAGAAAAGATCGATCAAAGTTTGTACAGGAGAAGAAAAACTTTGGACAAAGCCACAGATAAGCCCAGGCCCAGATGCTCCATGCAATGAGATGGTTCCAGAATATTCAGTTTTCTCCAAAACACAGCTAGGACAGTTCACTGTGTTGGACATTAGCTAATAGAGTTTAGGGTGACTTCTAAATATCCACTTATGGGCATATGCTAAGAAACAGAGCAAGAACAGGAGATAATCCCTTAGTAGGCATCCTTGATGACCACAGAGGACAAGTCGTCTCCCGGATGAAGGGAGGCAATGACTGAACAGGCGGATTCTATATGGACTTTTGCACTCACAGAAAGAAACTTGAGGTTGTTCATTTGATACTGGGAAATGTTCAGACTAAAAAGTTTACATATTGCACCTAAATGCATCACACTTTACTATTATCAGAGAGTTAGGATATAAATAAACATTTAACTTTATTTACAAAGATGGAATAAAATTAAGGCTTGGTTAACACTGCCGTGACAAGAAAAAATTCCTGTACTACTTCAAAGCCACTTCTATTCTATACTTCTATCAAATTAGTACTTAAGTAGCCTGGCAAAGTCGCGCGACTTTCAGGTCTCGGCAGTGTGAACAGAATTTCAGTGTAATCTGGCATCCAGATGACTCCTGTTCAATAATCCAATTAAAAAGCACAGCAATTAAGATTCTACTCAACCCATCCCAGCTGCCTCAAATGGCTGATAAAACAGGTTTTACAGATCGAAAGATACAAAGGAACACTGCAAGGCAAAACACGAAGTAATAAAGGGTAAAATTTTCAACACAGAAACACAAGAAAAACATTCCAATTAATTTACATTTTTTGTGCCACCCTAAGGTGGGGTTGAATTGTGTATTTATGATGATCTCATAAAGGTGTGATGAAAAAACATATATAAAATGGCCTTTCATGTCCTGTCATCAGCTGCTGCAAGACTTGATTTGAAGTCAGTGAGCACAGCGGCACCGATCAGCATGTTAAATCTTGTTCAAGGCAGAATACACTGATAGGGAGTCAATACCCTCCTATGAAAATAACTTCTTTTAGATGGTTCTCAGCACTGACAAAAGTAATCAGATAACATTAGCATCATGAGAGTGACTGAACTGGGGCATATCAAAATGTTTTGTTCTTGGGCAGAAGCAGTTTATGCTGAATAAAATATCTGTGTGGTACTCCTACATAATCACCACAGCATTAGTCATCCATGACGGTAGTTATAGAGAAAGCTAGACAGACTTTTTTTCTTTGTTTGCCCCATTGCTCTGCCCACATACATTTAGCGTTATTAAATTAGTTTTCCACTCGATTTTTCCTTCTCCATACTCGACAATTTCACTGATTAATTTATTGGACCTGATTCACTAAAATCTAAAATTAAGATATTCTTCTTCAAAAAAAAAAAAAATAAATAAAAACAACGGATTGTTGTCATGCAAATATTTTCATATATAAATGAAAAATAGCCATTTATTCTTTTCTGCAAGAATCCAATTAAAATATGTATAAGCGCAATGTTGTTTACTTTTCAACAAGAAGTGTAATTTTACCTAAATGTTTATCAGGGTTGTCCAACCTATGGCCCGCAGGCCACATGTGGCCCTAAAGAGTTTAGCCCGTGGCCCAGGCCCGTTTGGAGGGACGCTGGGGTTTCCACGGCGGCTGACAGTCAAGCCTGGGCCATGCATGTCTACAGGGAGGCTGGGGATGCCGTGCAAGCATAGTAGCCCGCGTTGACAAGCCAGGCAAATACACATCTGGTGGGAAGCCAGGGCTGTCATGTTTGCAATAGCACCAGCAGTAGTGAAGGCAGGGGTGCCAGGTAAGTAAATGTTGCATGGCTGTATCTATGGGGGCGCTGGGGTGGGCTGCTACCCCCTGCCAACAACCCGCCTTTACCTCCTCACACAGTACATACAGTGCCTTGCAAAAGTATTCACCCCCTTGACACTTCACCTATTTTGTTACATTACAGCCTTAAGTTCAATGTTTTGTTAATCTTAATTTTATGTGATCGATCAGAACACAATAGTCTAAGTTGGTGAAGTGAAATGAGAAAAATATGTACAAACCCAAATCCAAAAAAGTTGGGACAATGTACAAATTGTGAGTAAAAAAGGAACGGACTAATTTACAAATCTCAAAAACACATACATACGATGGAGACGCCGGGCAACACCAGCTTGGGTCTCATCTAAAGTCCCACCTAGTCCAATATGTTTAAAGCAACCAGGGATGGAGACGCCTTGCTTACAGCTTGGTGCCTCATCTAAAGTCCCACCGTGCGATTTTCGTGCGTTTTTGGTGGATGCAGTTTTGATTTGACCCTAGTGTTTTCCGTATACAGGGATGGAGACCAATAGCATGACCTGCTTGTCTCATATAAAGTCCCAAAGGAAATTAGGGATTTCAAAGGCAGTGTGCTTTACAGGCCATGCCCCATACATAAAATCCCTTCCTATCCATATACTGCATCCACCAAGGGGATGGAGGTGTAATGCTTTTCAGCTGGTCTTTTCCAGTTTGCACCATGGTTATATTAAAACCTAATTATTTGAGCTTTTTGAGACAACAGCCAGTCGTGCATGGGGATGGGTTGGGGGAGGTTGGGCTGTCTCCCTCTCACCTGTTCCCCATCCACCCATTAGCGGCCATGTGCCTCCAGTGTGAGGACACTAAATTAAGAGTGTAGGACTGCAGATTTAAACAGGGTGCCGTGAAGTGGCTCTGCAGCTTTCACATGCGTTTGCAAATGTGTGTCAACTAAACCCCTGTTCTTTGTACCAAGAGACAGGTTTTATTTGGTTGGTGACAGACTGGAGGGTGAGTACATCAGACTGGGGGCTGGCTGACTTTCATGCACCTCTTACAATCCCTCAACCTCATTTTGAAACACATACATATCAAATGTTGAAAGTGAGAAAGTGCCAAATATTGGCTCATTTTGGATTTCATGAGAGCTACACATTCCAAAAAAGTTGGGACAGGTAGCAATAAGAGGCCGGAAAAGTTAAATGTACATATAAGGAACAGCTGGAGAACAAATTTGCAACTTATTAGGTCAATTGGTAACATGATTGGGTAAAAAGAGAGCCTCTCAGAGTGGCAGTGTCTCTCAGATGTCAAAATGGGCAGAGGATCACCAATTCCCCCAATGCTGCGGCAAAAAATATTGGAGCAATATCAGAAAGGAATTTCTCAGAGAAAAATTTGAAAGTGTTTGTAGTTATCATCTACAGTACATATCATCCAAATATTCAGAGAATCTGGAACAAAATCTGTGCGTAAGGGTCAAGGTCGAAAAACCATAATGGATGCCCGTGATCTTTGGGCCCTTAGACGGCACTGCATCACATATAGGAATGCTACTGTAATGGAAATCACAACATGGGCTCAGGAATACTTCCAGAAAACATTATCGGTGAACACAATCCACCGTGCCATTCGCCGTTGCCATCTAAAACTCGATAGGCCAAAAAAGAAGCCATATCTAAACATGATGCAGAAGCACAGGAGTTTTCTCTGGGCCAAGGCTCATTTAAAATGGACTGTGGCAAAGTGGAAAACTGTTCTGTGGTCAGACAAATCAAAATTTGAAGTTCTTTTTGGAAAACTGGGACGCCATGTCATCCGGACTAAAGAGGACAAGGACAACCCAAGTTGTTATCAGCGCTCAGTTCAGAAGCCTGCATCTCTGATGGTATGGGGCTGCATGAGTGCGTATGGCATGGGCAGCTTACACATCTGGAAAGGCACCATCAATGCTGAAAGGTATATCCAAGTTCTAGAACAACATATGCTCCCATCCAGACGTTGTCTCTTTCAGGGAAGACCTTGCATTTTCCAACATGACAATGCCAGACCACATACTGCGCATCAATTACAACATCATGGCTGCGTAGAAGAAGGATCCGGGTACTGAAATGGCCAGCCTGCAGTCCAGATCTTTCACCCATAGAAAACATTTGGCACGTCATAAAGAGGAAGATGCGGCAAAGAAGACTTAAGACAGTTGAGCAACTGGAAGCCTGTATTAGACAAGAATGGGACAAAATTCCTATTCCTAAACTTGAGCAACTTGTCTCCTCAGACCCCAGATGTTTGCAGACTGTTATAAAAAGAGGAGGGATGCCACACAGTGGTAAACATGGCCTTGCCCCAACTTTTTTGAGATGTGTTGATGCCATGAAATTTAAAATCAACTTATTTTTCCCTTAAAATGTTACATTTTCTCAGTTTAAACATTTGATATGTAATCTATGTTGTATTCTGAATAAAATATTGACATTTGAAACTTTCACATCATTGCATTCTGTTTTTATTCACAATTTGTAGTGTCCCAACTTTTTTGGAATCGGGTTTGTACATAAAACTATTTTTTAGAAATAGAAAACAGAAAATTGGCATGTGCGTATGTATTCATCCCCTTTGTTATGAAGCCCATAAAAAGCTCTGGTGAAACCAATTACCTTAAGAAGTTACATAATTAGTGAAATGATGTCCACCTGTGTGCAATCTAAGTGTCACATGATCTGTCATTACATATTCACTGTATAGTAAAATATTCAGCGCTGAGCGTTAAATTAAGAAATGTTGGTGGACTAGCAGCTGAACACTCAAGGACAATCACATAAAACCTCCTGATAACATAAAAGCATAAAGTGCAGCACAATCCTAATATTATAACATTACACAGTAATGAGCAAATGTAATAAATGGATTTTTGTAAAATCTTACCGTAAAATCCTTTTCTCTTAGCTCATCGACAGACGTAGTCCTCGGTGATACACCACCTTCGGGTTATGTTACCTCCGCAGGAGCAGGACTAGACAGGAAATTAAAAAGCTCTGGCCACACCCTAGGGGCAGTCCCAGAGGGTATATCCTCTCTCTCTCTGCCTCAGCAAATCAGTTATGTGAAAAAGCAGTGCTTAGAGAATTTAACCCAACCCAACTCCAAAACAGAGGGGCAGGGACTACGTCTGTCGATGAGCTAAGAGAAAAGGATTTTACGGTAAGATTTTACAAAAATCCATTTTTCTCTAGCGCTCATCGACAGACGTAGTCCTCGGTGATACACCACCTTCGGGACGTCCCAGAGCAGTATCACAACTGAGGGGTGGGAAAATGGAAATCAAATCCCAATCTAGAAGGCCCAACCGGTGCCAACTAGAAGTTTACAATGCTCATCCTTAATGATGAGACTCAACAAAAAAAGGGAAAACAAATTTTTTTTTTTTTTTTTCAAACAGAAAAAAACCCTCGAGGTAGACCACCGGTCTCCTCAAATTGCGGCCTGCAAAACCTTGCGGCCAAATGAGGCATCCGCCGATGCCGTCACATCAACTTTATAGAATTTTGTAAAGGTATGTACCGACGACCAGGTGGCCGCCTTACATACCTGGACCACTGACGCCTGATAGCGAAAGGCCCAGGAAGTACTGAGCGCTCGAGTGGAGTGCGCCCTAACAGGGAACGGAGGACTCTGACCCTTAATAGAATAAGCCTGTACCACCGTCTGTCTAATCCATTTGGCAATGGTTGCGGCAGATGCAGGCAAACCCTTTCTGGGGCCATCCGTGATCACAAAAAGTGAATCCGTCTTACGGAATGATTCCGTAGCTTTCAGGTATACCCTGATTGCCCGAACCACATCTAAGGAATGCAACGCATGTTCCCGATGATGCTTGGGCTGAGGACACAAGGAAGGTAGTACAATATCTTCATTCAGATGAAAATCTGAAACCACCTTAGGAAGAAAAGATGGCTTAGGATGAAGTACTACCTTATCCCTATGAATCACTAGGTATGGGGACTGGCATGATAATGCAGCCAGTTCTGACACCCTGCGAGCAGAAGTAATAGCCACCAAGAAGGCCACCTTCTGGGATAAAGTAAGCAAGGGAATCTCCCTGATGTTTTCAAAAGGAGGTTTCTGTAGAACCGACAAAACCAAATTAAGATCCCAGGGCGGTAAGGGCGCGCGGACTGGAGGAGCCAGGTGCCGCACCCCCTGGATGAAATTCCGCACCAAGGATTTGGTAGCTAACGGCTTCTGAAAGAAGATTGCTAATGCTGAAACTTGACCCTTGATGGTGCTCAAGGCTAGCTTCTGCTCAACCCCTTGTTGCAAAAAGGCCAATATTCGAGACACCGAATAGGTACGTGGAGGAAATCCTAAAGATTCGCACCACGCAATATAAGTCTTCCATGTGTGATAATAGACCTTGCTGGAAGTCGCTTTCCTTGCTTTAATAAGGGTAGGAATGACAGAAGTAGACAAACCTCTGTCCTTCAGTACTTGGGTCTCAATGGCCAGGCCATTAAAACCAGCGACTGTAAAGCACGAAGGTAACTTGGTCCTAGAGACCACAGACACTCCCTGAGACGAAGTTCCCACGGAACGTCTGCGACTAGCATGTCCAAGTCGGCCAGGCCGGCTTGAGGAGGCCAGCCTAGAATTTCTAGGACCACTGGCGCTGATTGGATCTGAACCAGGCGTCCCTAGAGCTATCTGGCCCCGACCATCCGAGAAAGTCTGGTCGTTTTCTGTTTCCACACATTTATCAGATACCTGATAGTTATCAGGAAGGGTGATCTTTTCTGGTTGAACCTCAGGGACCGAAGTCACCCGACTAGAGGCTACTTGGCCTATCTGGTCAACCAGATCCGATTCCTGTGAGGTATCGGGACTAATCTTAGGAAAGGGTAAAGGAAAAGATCTATTCAGGGAACGGTAACTAACACTTCCTGTGGTACTTAAATGTTGGAAGGGAAGAATCGCACCGGTAGTAGTGGTTGATGCTCGATCTGATGTCCTGAATACCGGTGAAAACGTCCCCCCACCCTGAAACCGGGTGGGGGCGCACCTTCAGGCTGTGTACTCCTTTGCTTCGGGTCTGGCTGGGTTGGTCCTCTGCTTGTCCGACCAGCCCTTCTTGAATCCTCCTGGAGGAGTCTTGCCTTTCCCGCTAGTACCAGCCGGGCGCCCTTTATGGGCGGTAAAGAAAGGTCCTCGCTTGTTGCGAGGTCCCTTAGCTTTTGCAGCCTGTGGCAAGAAAGTGCTCTTGCCCCCAGTGGCATCCTTAATGATTTCATCTAGGTTGGCCCCAAATAGACGATTCCCCTGAAAAGGGAGATTGGTCAAGGTCTTTTTGGAACCTAGGTCAGCTGACCAGCATTTTAACCACAGCACACGTCTGAGGATCACTTCTAACTTAGATGCATGCCCTAATAAGGGAGTTGTGTCCAAGGCTGCGTCACAGATAAACCGTAGCCCTTGTATGATCTGTTCCATCAAATCAGATGTCTCCTGGGGAATATCTTTTCCCCTAAGATCTTGGCGTACCATTTTCGCCCATTCCGTAAGTGTCTGGGAAACTAGACCAATAACAATTACTGGTCTAAATGCTGACCCTATCAGAGAAAAGATAGTGCGGGACTCTGCTTCTATCTTTCGATCCACCGGATCCTTAAAGGACGAAGTGTCCTCCACTGGAATAACCGTGGCTTTATTCAGCCTGGAAATAGGCGGATCCACGACTGGTGGTACCGTCCATTTCTTAATGATGGATTCCTCAAACGGATAGCGTCTAGCAATACGCTTGGAAATAGTAAAGGTACGTTTAGAATGCTCCCATTCTCCTTTAATCTGATTACCAAAACATTTAGGTACCGGAAAAGCCTTCGCCATCTTGATGGGTTTATTAGTACCGAAAGGCCTCTCTGTTTCAGTTGCCTATGCCGGTAAAGCCTCAAGTTTTAAGGTTTCTTGCACTGCCACAACTAGTGCGTCCACCAATGCTTCTTCCTGAATTATAGCAGGAGAAGAAGCGTCCTCCTCACTGTCTGAGGGGGCTTTACCTGGGATAACAGCCCTTGCAGAGGAACCTGCAACTGCCGTGACCATCTCTGAATCTGAGTCAGAGGTGTCAGATGGTATAGGGGTAGGCGGGGGTCGCTTCCTTGACCCCCGTCCCTGACAGGCCGCCTCCACCCGAGCCACCATAGACTCCAAAATTGCTGTAAATGATTCTATACTCTGTGCACCGGCGGGTCCCGAGGCCCCCTCGAGGGAAACAGGTGGGGGAATATGTGTGGCAGGGTCCATGATAACTCCAGTTACTTCCTGGATAATATAATTCAAAAGAAAAAAACTTTTTTTTTTTTTTTTTCTGACCCCCAGCGCCACAAAAAGCCCCTTAGTGTTACCTGCTAGGGATCCCTATCGATCGAGAGAGAGAGAGATAGACCCCCAGGCTCACCACTTGATGCTCAGAGTTAAACTGCAACAGCTTACAGCGCTGTCTTGACAAACAGGAAGTCTTTTGGCTGGCTGCCCAGGAAGAAGGGAGGCGGCTCCGCCCCTCTGCACGCCTTCCGGCGCCTCCCCCAAGCTCCACGAGGTGTAGGATCACCTCAAACATGGCCGCCCCCATGCTGGAGACACGAGGCTACGCCAAAATGGCGGCTCGTGCGATCCAGCAAAAAAAATGGCGGCGGCCTGTGCTGACTAGCGGTGTGCTGCAGGGCACACAACACTCTCTCTGCATGGGGATATGGCGTGGTTGGCGGTACCGGCCCTGGCGGACCGCATGGCCGTTCGGGAGGCCTGCTAATAGCTGGAGATCTGATTTGGAAGGCAGTCTACATGTCCGTGGCTTCTGACTGGTAGGTAGCTTATACTTAACCCATAAGATTCCCAGAATGCCACAGATTACATCTTTAAAAACATGTATACAATAGATTGTTAGCTCCCAAACCAAGCCTCCTGGCTTTTTGCACACATAAAATCACACTCAAAGTAGGAGGATTTGTGACATGTTATAGGATAGAAAGAACTCTTTCTTACCATACAGAGAGGGGCCCGCGTTCACCACAAAACCCGTCAGGGAAAAAGGGGGAACATACTACTCACCATACCGGACCAGGCGGGCACCAACTCCTGACAGTACCCCTCTCCACCGGGGCGGGAGGGCTGTCGACCGATACGGACGCCGTGACTCATGGTCTTTGGCGTTTCAGCGAGACGTTTAACTCGCGGGTTCAGTCCTTTTAATGGGACTTTGTCGCGGCCGACCCAGCGCGGAGCTATGGCCTGCACGCGCTCGTAGGCTGAACTGGGGTGACCACCGGATCTCAACATCCAGCCCGTCGCCCAGTTCAGCTTTCTTGCTTGAAGATCTCACAGGAACACTGGAGAAAAAAAGCTGTCTAAAAATCCTTTTAGAAAAAAATTCTTGCCAGGACCTAAGATCCCAGCAAGGTATCTAGGTCCTTACTCCTAACTAGACAGAAAATAACTGATTTGCTGAGGCAGAGAGAGAGAGGATATACCCTCTGGGACTGCCCCTGGGGTGTGGCCAGAGCTTTTTAATTTCCTGTCTAGTCCTGCTCCTGCGGAGGTAACATAACCCGAAGGTGGTGTATCACCGAGGACTACGTCTGTCGATGAGCGCTAGAGAAATACAGTTATCTGATACACTGAAACAAACGTCTCAGAAAGTGCAGGGTGATGAGTAAGAGGTAAAGAAAAAGTCCTTCTTTAAAGTGATGAAAAAAATGAGGACCCAACAATGGATGGCATGTAATCCACAGTGATGTATGTCTGGTGCTCACATCATCCCACCACCTGACATTTTCTGCCTCTCACCTCATATAATAGGCCCAACAGGATCAAACAGCATACACTATCCAGGCCGATCCACAATATCATCCAAACCACTCTCCACAGATGTCCAGCGCAGGATCAAACAGCACTATCCAGACCTCTGTGTAATAGGAGACTCCTCACCCAATGCAGATAGACACCCAGGAAATCCACTAAAGGAGATCATATCCATGGTATATAAAATGATAAGGAGGAGATCTAATGCTCTCTGTATTGCTCCCCATACCCTGGAAGGCTCATGCTGGTTCCCTAGGTGACGGCTAAATGCTCTGCACAGAGGGTAGGTGGAGTCTGGCCATTTAAAGCAGGGTCAGTGACAAGTGAGATTATCCCCGCTGATGAAGTCCCGCCTAGTAGAAGGACGTAATGCGTACGGGGGGAGTCACGTGACCCGCGGCCATCTTGGAACACAGTAGGAACCGTACAGAGACACGCTTACACGCTTGCAGGCTCTGCATTTTTGGCTTTACTTTCTACGATTCTATGTGAGTGCAATTATGTTATATTTTTTAATAAATGACCTTGAGCAACACAGAGAGCATTAGATCTCCTCTGTATCATTTTATATACCATGGATATGATCCCTTGAGTGGATTACATATACACACCTTTTTTTGAAAGGCCCCAGAGGCTGCAACACCTAAGCAAGAGGCCCCACTAACCAAACACTGCCATGAAGACCAAGGAACTCTCCAAACAAGTAAGGGACAATTTTGTTGAGAAGTACAAGTCAGGGTTAGGTTATAAAAAAAATATCCAAATCTTTGATGATCCCCAGGAGCACCATCAAATCTATCATAACCAAATGGAAAAAACATGGCACAGTGAGGGGGGAGCACACAGGGGCACAGAGAAAGCAGAACACAAGTGAACTGGATAGGAGGAGTGGCGGGGCAACATACAGAGGAACTAATTTCCTCCATTTTCCTCCTGCAGCTACAGGAGGTAAAAGGAGGACAGTGATTTCTCTACATGATGCCCCTCCTATCCAGGTGTACAGGGTAGCTGCACAGGCCCCCTGGAGCATGAGGCCCGGTTGCAATTGCAACCTCTGCAACCCCTGTAGTTACGCCCCTGCTTAGAACACACAAATACAGAAGAATGATGGCAGAACCACCAAGTGGTCCATTGAGTCATCTCATTCTTTGGTATTTCTTTTAACCTTTTCATTGTGCGAGTATAGATCTAGGTTTGTTTAAATATAATTACTGTTAACTGACTCACTAGGTCTCTTGAAAGTCTGTTCATAGCATTAACTTTTTACCTAACTATGCAACTACTCTTTTTAGTAAATTATTAAAATCGAAGATTAGTTTTGATTTTTTGTCCTGCTGGTTTTCTCAATCTTAGCTTCAACCCTACTGTATTTATCATACTTAAGGTTTCAGTCATGTCCCTCCTTTTTCAACACTGTAAATATTACATTCCCACAGTTTTTCCTGATGTTTTATCCTGCAGACCTTACACCATGCCTGGGGTAAAAATCAGGACTATCCTAAACCCGTCCATAGACTGTTCAAACCAAGTATGGGCAGGCTAAATGTACCAAAGTTGATTGATCGATTAACTTGGGTACAACCAGCCTGCTGGATTTTACATGTGATTATTGCAAGCAGGAGTTCTAGCCGCTAGCAATATTCATTGTGTTGTTCTGGTGGGGACAACTTTCCCCGCTGTGAGAACACAACGGCTCTGCGGGGGGGGGGGGTTTCCCCCATCAATACTGTCTGTGGTTGCAGGAAAGAAATTTTCTTAGTCTATAGCTGGCCTATTGCTGGAAAGCGGACCGCATGCTCACCTGCTGTTCTGGTTTCATGCAGCAAGCTCTTCAGTATTGGGAGTGAGGGGGGGATTGCTTTGTGTGTTCCCCAACAAAAAATTTATCCATCCCAAGGCACTGGTGCATGCTGCTGATAAACACTGGGCACCACTAGAGTTGTGTCAAATATACTGCAACTGCAATTCTCCCCCTGGTGAACTTGGTAAGAGAGTCTGAAGAGATTCTAGCAAAGGAACAGTTTTAAGTGACTGGAGAACTCATGGTGCTTCAATAACTAATAAAATAATGTACTAAATGTAAGTAGAAAAATCCAGGGGAAGGCTCCTTCCCAAAATTTACTGCCCACTTAAACTGTAACGCGATTGGGATGCCATTGGAAGAGACGGCAATAGCAAGCGTGTCCCATTATTTGCGGCGATTCGGGATCGCATGCAGAATCGCGGTGATTCTGCCCGCAATCTGGAACGCCTAGATGTGAACAGAGCCCTAAGACGGCACATCTGGAAACACCTGTCTACATCAAAATTTCTGCTTAGGGAAAACCTTAGTGCTGCAGGATGAACAACTTGTAACTTCTTCCTATGCTCACTTTTGCAATGGTGTAATATGGAAAGGGTAAACCACCACATCTACCATAACTCCATCTGTTTAGTATGGTTGCCCCTTGCCCAGTTTTTTTTCTCTACACAGCTGCTCATGTCTTAATTGTTTTGGGTTAGCATGCAACCTATTAGATGGACTTGTGTCTTTTTTAACCAGACTATGTAACATGAATGTTTAATTTGCTCAATTAAGAACTGTGCTATATGCCTACAATGAGCATAAATATTTTGACTGAAAAGTGGTCTACTGGTTTCCCTAAAGTGTTAGTATACTGTTATACTCGCTGTGGAACCGAACATGTTAATTCCTCTGCATTGTGGAAAAAGGCTGTTTGATCTTGTATGCACAGACCCGCCTCTTTTTCCACTGAATCCAGAACATGTCCAGATGAAATAGAGCCTTTGGAGTCAAGCTGCACATGCTCAGATTTGTGTGTATTGCTAGAGAATTTAATTTTTTTCTTGGGAGAGTGCATGTGCCCAGCACAGGACCAATCAGGACTGTCCAGTCAGAGGTCCTGGATCCTGATAGGACAGCACAATGCAGTATGAAACCTCCTCCTACAAGCTTTATCAGGAACTGACAGAAGTCACAAGACTGCTATATACTGCTGATGAGAAAAGGTATTTAGCAGTGTCTATTTACTAAAATAATTGCATTTCCATGTTCTGTGGGAGACCAGATAAAGTGAATGCAGGGTCCTGGGTTTAGCAACACTTTAAGGAAATTCAAATGTCTTATTGCATTACATCACTTCTTGCAAAAAGAACAATCTGAATGCTAACATACACTCTTATTGAAACCATAACCTATAAGACATAAAATTACCATCCAAGACATATTTTAATCATCAAAAGAGCCTAAGAGCTTTGCACAGTACTGTACATTTGAAAAAATATGTATTCCTGTGCTAATGAGAGATTTGTTATTTTTCTGATGCTTTGCCATTTTAAATTTGCATACCATGGCTACGTGGCCTCTTAGCAGGGCACAAATAAAACAAATAAAAGTGTTAAGACATGTAAAATACAAAACTGAATATGGGATAATTTTTGGGTAACAAAATAATCCAAAAAAGACTCATACATGCCTTATGTGAGTGATTACCATAAACATGCTGTAATTTGTCATAAATGAAAACATTTATATATTATCAAAAACTAAAAACGGACGTTATACAAACTAAAACTTTAAAAGAAAGAAAAAAAAACCCAACATTAAAGCTGAAATCCAGGCACATATTAAGAGTACAAAATGATTGCAGGCCTGTATTCAATATCACTACTAAAGGCCAGTTTACACCAAAAACAGCATGTCCCTGTGTCATTCACGTGATCTGGATGCATTGTGATTTCAGCTCATTCATTTAAAATGGGGTGAAATTTGTGCCGGGCTGCACTAAAAGTCATGCAAGCGCTACTTTAAAAATTGCACAGCAAACTGATCACACGGTACAACTGCAATGCATTTTATAAATGGTCCAAAAAAGCACATGGAATCCAGGTTTCTCAACATGTGTTCTGGTGTGAACTGGCCCAAAATGTAGTTTTTAAAGTCAAGTAGATTAAAGGGATTGTAAAAAAAAAAACCCATTCAGTTTAAAATAGAAATGAAAGGCAAAACATTTGTGTATGGATATAAAAAAGCATAATAAATACCCTTTTCCCCCCATTTTTTTAAGTGATCACATTCCATCTGTTCTCATCTGCATAAGAGCTGGGGAGGAGAAACAGCAGTGCACTGATCTTCCCAGTGAAAGGCTGTACAGAGGAGGGCGTGTCATGACAGGTCAGATCATTGGAGGAGAGCACATGGAGTTCCCAGCACAGCTAGAGGACTGACCACACTTTGCGCTCATGCCTAGCAGAGGGACTGGCAGGAACACCAGGGATTTCACACAAAGGCAGCAATACAAAGAACAGGATACAAGTACATGGTGCAGCAGACACATATCAGGAATATGAAATGTTGGGTTTACATACTCTTAAGCACCTGAATTTGACTGGGTATCAGCCTTTTGCAATCCACCTATAAAGCAGAACTCGGACTGGACAAGAAAAAGCAACACAAGGGGCCAGTCAACTCTACTGCAGTGCAACATGCTGAAAAGAGGAGAGAGCGAGCTGAAAATAAGATGAGCTCATCAATCTGCTGTTTCACTTTTCACTGTCACAGGCTAGGAGGAGGAACAAGACCTGTGTTACCAAACTAAAGGACTATGGCTAGTCCTTGTGGAGAGCAAACATCCAGACCAACAAGATTAATGTTATGGAGTGGCCAGCCCAATCCCCGTACCTTAATCCAATAGAAAACTTGTGAGGTGACATCAAAAATGCTGTTTGAGGTAAAACCAAGAAATGCAGAGGAATTGTGGAATGAAGTGCAATTGATCTGGGCTGGAATAACTATTCACAGATGGCAGAAGTTGGTCAACTGCATGCAACAAAGATGTGAACCAGTTCTCAGAAATAGTGGTTATACAACTACATATTAGTTCAGAACAGTGGTTATAAAACTACATATTAGTTCAGTGGTTCACAGAAAAGCTAAATCTTCAAGTATTTTTCAGTTTATACAGTAAATGTTTGAGTCTGTAAAGACACTGCTATTTTTTGGAAAAGCCTAAGGGCTCATGCACACTGTAGCTCAAAAAAAAAAAAAGAGCATTTGAGCTTTTTTTTTCTCTGACTAAAAGCTGAAAGAAGCTTGTGCTTTTTTTTGTGCTTTTTCGCAAGTTTTTGAGCATAAGCTTTTTCTTTCAATAAAACCGCCTGCCCCTTTTTTGGGTGCTTAGGCATCTTTTCTGCTCAAAGGCTCTTCTCAAAAACACAAGTTTGGTGGGGTTCATTTTTTTTTGCCTGAAAAACCATAGTGTACATGGACACATTGGCTAACATGAAGGGGAGTTTCCAGGCAGAAAAAATGAGAGCTCAAAGGCCTGTAGAAGTAGCTTCTGTGAGATACAGTGTATGAGCCCTAATATTCCTTTTTCTTCACTTTCCGTAAAGTAATAACAAATTTGAAACATTTTCTTTATGTTTTCATTTGGAATAGACTGTGCAGTGTTCCCAATGCATTTGTGTGTAGGCATTTTATATTGTGCTCACTTTAGTCTTACTAATCTAACATCATTAATAACCTGTTAATGGACATTAGTGATTGGATATACAGTACCATGGTCACTGCATTATGGTGTAGGGTCTGGCACTGTGTTTGCACAATTGCATTAACCTACCTCATACATTAGCACTTCCATGATATACTTCCATGTCCAGAGGAGATTTCAGAACACATCTAATTTTAGATATTATGGTTGCCGTTAAATTACCAGAAGTTAAGAGTACGAGTTCTGATTGATAAAGGAACCGCTTGTATAACATAAAACAGTTAATAGAGTCAAGCCGGCTATATATGGTCACTTTAGCAGGGACTGGCTGAGTTTAGAACCATGTATGGGGGCAAGCTGATTGTACCCAAGTCGATGGACTGCTCAACTTGGGTACAACCAGCCTGTCAAATTTTTCATGCAATTACTGCCAGCGGGTATAGCCTGTATAGAAACGCTCCCATTGCTGGCAATAGGCTGCGATTTGACATGTAATTAGACCTGTCAAATTGCGCAGATGTGATGTGAGGGGCTTGCAGCTGAAGACAGATCACACTGATCCTTTCTACAACTTTTTGCTTGATTGTTGAAACAGATATAAATTTAGATCCTAAACTCAACTGCAAAAATTTGTTTCAAGTCTGTGTAAACTGGGGAATAGATACGTTTAAATGCATAAAGACGCGTATGTGCACATAATTTGCTTTTTTACCCTTTGTTTAGGCTTTATTGCGTATCACTTACAAACTTACAAACATGTATACATGCGTTTATATGCGTAAAACACATGTTCTTAGATGCTAATTTTTTCTCCTGGATTACAGATCTGAAAACCACTCATAATTATGCACCTGTATGAATGGCTCCTTAGAAAAAATGCAGCTATATTCAGATCCATAAATAAAAAACTGTGTGTGTTTATGTCAATTCAAATGAAATTTATTTGTTAAGCCCAAGAACAATTTCAGCAAGAACAAAAAATAATGGGATTTTTGTCCTTATCGTAAAATCCATTTTTCCGAGTTCATTGACGGACACAACGCTCCATAAATCATAACTAGTGGGTTATACTGCCTCCTCCAGGAGAAGGACTAGGTAGAACAAAAAACACCTGGCTATGCCCATGGGCCATCCTCAGCTGATATATAACCCCCCCCTCTCTGCACTAGGTAATCAGTTTAGTAGCAAGCAGTATTAGAAGTATCAGAACTCCATAGAGGGGTGGGTGCTGTGTCCGTCGATTAACTCAGAGAAATGGATTTATTGCTAAGTACAAAAATCCAATTTTCTCTTTCGTTCATCGATGGACACCGCACTCCATAAATCATTACTAGTGGGACGTCCCAAAGCAGTGTCAAAAGGAAAATGAGGAAATAAATAAGTGGATTATAATAAATAATATCAAATCCGTGAAAGTGATTATCTCAAGGTTATACCGGAGATAACTCTGAAACGTTGGGTAGATTGGACCACTCTTTCTCAGCCTGCTCTGAGTGTTTCCACCATGGTCTTAATCTAAGACAAGCTTTATAAATTCTGGACTTTGGGTGTAAAGACGAGAAGATGACAGAAAAACAGCTACAATTTATCTGCTGAGCTCATTACCCCAGATTAGGAGTCTGAACACTGGAGAAAATCATCCACCCTTTCCCTGCTGGGATTTACATGCTGTTATAGACCAAGCTTAATTGTGAGGTCACACTCAATGAGTCCGAAAAACCGTCTCAATAACTACTGTTTATGGATTGCCAACTTTTTTTTTATTGAGCACTGGTGATTGGGACAGTTTTTCAACATATTCACGAATATATTTTTATAATATTCAAAATTATATTGAAGATACTTATTTATATATTTATTCATCTACTTGCTGTGTTCATATTAGCTGCTCACATCACAGTTCTAATGTATATTTTCACGGATATATTAAGGGTTTATTTTGCATCTAAAATTAATCAATTTCACTGATTTGCCATCTATTCTAATTTCTGTGCATAATAATCGGAGGCTAAAAATAAGAGCCCTTAACCAGGACACAGAAGCCTTAACCTGGTCACAGGAGCCCCGTCTGAAAAAAAAAAAAAAGTTTAAAAGAAAAAACACCCCTCAAGCGGGAACACCCCCACTTAAACAGCAGTTTACAAAACTTTGCGTCCAAAAGAAGCATCCGCAGATGCCAAAGTATCTACCTTATAGAAATTTGTGAAGGTATGCATGGACGACCAAGTGGCTCCATCTTGCAAACTTGCGATATTGAAGGATATACGGAAGTCCTAAGAAGCACTCAGCACCCGAGTAGAATGCGCCGTGACAGGGAAAGGTGGAACCTGACCTTTAATGGAATAGGCCTGAGTCACCGTCTTGTCTGATCCATCTGGAGATGGTAGCCGAAGAAGCGGTCAGCCCTTTTCTTGGTCTGTTTGCAACCATAAAAAGCGAGTCTGACCTCCGAAAAGACTCAGTAGCTGCCAGATACACCCAAATTGAATGAACCATATCCATGGTATACAAAGCAAATTCATTGGGATGAGCCAGCTTGGGACACAAGGAAGGCAACACAATGTCCTCATTCAAATGGAAGTTGGAGACAACTTTGGGCAGTAATGATGGACAAGGATGAAGAACCAGTTTATCCTTATGGACAACCAAATCGGGACTGCGAAAGGATAATGCCGCCAACTCTGATACCCTGCGTGCTAAGGTAATAGCCGCCAAGAATGTCACCTTCTGGGATAATGTAAGCAAGGGAATCTCCTGAATATTCTCAAATGAAGGTTTCTGGAGAACCGAAAGCACTAAATTTAAATCCCATGGCGGCAAGAGAGACTGTACAGGTGGAGCCACATGTTGAATCCCCTGAATAAAGGTACGAACTAAAGAGTGCGTGCCTAAGTGACGCTGAAAGGAGATTGCCAAGGCAGACACCTGGCCCTTGAAGGTACTCAGGGCCTCTGATCAACGGCCCTTTAAAGAAAGGTTAAGATCCGAGCCACAGAAAAGGTCAAGGATGAGCGCCAATCAACTCCATTAAATCTAGCGACTGTAAAGCAAGATGGTAGATTAGCCCTTGGGACAACTGGTCTTCTCTGAGAGGAAGCCCCCAAGGGACGATTATGGTGACGATTATGGTGACCAGGATGACTGGAAGATCCTCACTCTTGATTCTTTGCAGGAACTGCGGAAGAAGCCTGAGCCGAGGATGATGCTGGCCTTACCGAGGCCCTTGGATGCCTACGGCGTCTGCCAGAGGAACCGGCGATCACACCACGAACCTGCATGTAGGACTGTGCAAACAGAACTGTCTTGAAGGTGGATACCACCAGACTCAGAACCTGTATGCAAATCGGGAGAGAGAACTGTCTTTGTGACAGCAGCCGGTGAATCATGGCCTGTGGTTCCTGAAATTTGTCCAGAGGAAGGACCACCCTGGTCAGAATTAAAATCAGACCTAGGTACTTTAATTCCCTGGATAGGGATTGGGGGAACCTTAGGTAGTTCAGACATTACCTGAACCTCTGCAGAAGTTTGTGGTTCTCATTGATGCTAACCAAAGAAGTCCACGGGGCTGGAAACCAGCAAAGTTGTCCCCAAACCCCCCACCCCAATAATGGGTGAGGGCAGACCTTCATGCTGAAGGGGTCTTTTCTGCGGGTCCAGAGAAGCTAGCTCTAGGCTTACCAGACCAAGTTTGCTTGGAACCTCCTGGGAAAGATTTGAAAGATCTATTTCCCCTATTCTCCGTCCCAGAAGCACAACATTTTCTACGTGCTGAGAAGGAGGGCCCCTGTCTGCGACAAGGCTTCATCCCTTTCCTGGATTGTGGAAGGAAGGTGCTCTTCCCCCGCTGTGATACCCTTAATGTCATCCAGGGTAGCCCCAAACAGGTGATCACCTTGAAAAGGGCAAATCAATGAGAGCGTTCTAAAGCCCCGTACACACGATCAGATTATCGAACGATCTGTTGTCCGTTTTTTGTGGCATGCTAGTATGATGTGGAAAGTGAAGAGGTTATTTACATACGAATTTTCCTGTACGACAGAATTCTACTTCAGAAGTGATGTCATGTGTTGGATTGCTTTGTATGGGTTCTTTCGTCTGAGCATGCCTAGTCTTGCTCTTAAGATTTTTTTCCGTCGAAATCTGTACTAATGAGATGAAAATCGGACGTTGTATTACGGACAACAAAAATTTTATAGCCTGCACATCAGGATTTTGTCAGCTGAAAAGTCGGAGTTGGCTGTCGAAAGCACCATACTAACAATCCGAAAATCGGCAGATCGGTCGTCGGACGAATTTTCCCTTCAGATTTTCTTATGTGCACGGGCCTTTAGAGGCTTGGTCTGCAGACCAATTCTTAAGCCACAGCAAGCGCCTAATCATCACCGCTGAAAAATAAATTTTGGACAGCACAGGAGCTGTATCCAAAGCTGCATTACAAATAAACTGCAGCCCATGGACCAACTGGTCCGCTAAATCAACATAAGCAGCGGGGACCTACTCACCCACCAGGCCCTGGCGCAAAAACTTGGCCCATTCAGTTAGGGTCTAAGACACCAGGGTTGAGGCAAATACTGGCCACAATGCCGAACCAGCCATAGTAAACAAGTTGCATGCCACAGCCTCCGCTTTCCTGTCAGCCAAGTCCCTAAAGAGCAGGGATTCCTCTACTGGGATCATGGTTGCTTTATTCAACCTGGAAAAAGGAGGGTCCACCACTGGTGGACTAGTCCACTTTTTTTAAAAGGGACTCCTCAAAAGGGTAACATACAGCAAATGTTTGGGGACCACAAACGGTAATTTTGGACGTTCTCATTCCTTACAGGAAAACCTGTCAAAATAAGGCACATAAAAAAACACCTTAGGAGTACTAGAGGACACAGCCATGTTTGTGGCTACATCAGCTGCATCCTCCAGTTTTAAAGTCTCACGCACTGCAGTGATAAGTGTGTCTACCAGCGCTTTTTCATTCGCTGCTGCGACCATGAAGGAATCATCCTCACTATGGGATGGATCAGGGGGTCTAATATTAGGCCACCCTCGACGGGCCACGTCCACGGCGGCATCAGGCACAGAATCAGACAAGACAGCCTGAGCAGAGAAAGGCGGGGGACGCTTCCTCCTGGGCCTTTGCTCACACGCCACTTCCACCCGGGACACTAAGGACTGCAGGACCGCCGTCAGTACAACCATGGGAAGCTGGGGTTCCGAGGGACCTGCCACCTCCATGAGGGGATCAGGAAGGGAGATGTGACCCTGAGGCTCCATAAGCAAAGAAAGACCTTGCAGTACAAAAACGATCTTTTGGCACCACTAAAAGGATCCTCTCAAGGCTCAGGGCAACTATCAGCAGAGAGAGATAACAGGGACCCTCAAAGACTCACCCTACCGGCTGGAGGAGCGCCAAGAATTCGAACCCAGCATCATCATGGATGCTATCCTTGTTCATATGTCCCAGGCACAGGAAGAGGAAACTAAGGAGAAAGAAGAAAAAGAGGAGCTTCGGCATCTCCACGAGGCCTCAGTCCTCCAGTATCCTCATGACATCATCCACTTCACAAACATGGCTGCCAACCAGAGATCAGCTAGACTAAAGGAAAATGGCCCCCATCAGCTACACTGAAGCATGCTGCCAGGATCTTTACTGCACCCTCTGCAAGGGGACCCCCCCGAAGGTAGGACACACGTTTCTTTGCTATGCACTCTGCACTGGGACCCCTAACTTCCTGGGAGCTGTGTAAATTACTAGTACTATCAATCCACCATGTAATGAAAAGTAACAAAAGCAAACATATTTGAAGTCCAGCTTGTCAACCCTGACTGCCTTAATACAGGCAGTAAAGAAAAATAGCTTAAGCATGAAGGGACAGTAAAAGTGAAAATAATGGCGAAGAAAAGCCTGAAAAGCGTAAGCAGCCACTACATCCAAGGCCTCATTCAGGTAGGTGCTGACATTTGTTACCCATAAATGAGCACATTAATAACGCACCTTTAGTCACAGAGGCTGTGTGCAAACACCCAATTCCTCTCTACTGGGATGCAGTGACAGCTGTGTAGGTGAACTTTCCTGAATACAGACCATCTGTGTTTCGGGCCATTTCCAATAGGTATGAATAGGTTGCTTGGTGGCTTAAGCTGCATAAATGAGGAGCTTATTTATGAACTTTGTTACAGCACCCATCTGAATGGGGCCTATGGATTGGTAACCTGTGACATTGATATTTTGTTTTTAGGTTTTGATATGCTTTGGATCTAGGGCTTGAGCATTTCTTCTTGCCAGATTTAGTTGTAAAGAATTTTCTCCTGCAGCTGCTTTTCTTTGTGGTCTCCGATTGTTGTTGCTGTAGTTCCTCTCATCAACATCATGTAAAATGCAGAACCACCAGCCACTATTGGCTCTGCATTGTAAATAGTAATGCTGTAGGGGTGTCTGCCAACTTTGCAGCACTGGACAGAAAAAAAACAGCTGGTTGTCAAAGGACCTTGGATTAAGGTAAGTGATAGTATCTAATCAAAGTAAAATCCCATCACCTAGCAATGACAAGCATTGCATCTTTTTTTTTCAGCTCAGGACTTAATATTTTTGAAATGCCCTAGGGCAGTGATGGCGAACCTTGGCACCCCAGATGTTTTGGAACTACATTTCCCATGATGCTCACCTACACTGCAGAGTGCATGAGCATCATGGGAAATGTGGTTTCAAAACATCTGGGGTGCCAAGGTTCGCCATCACTGCCCTAGGGTATAGATTTAGGTAAGCTATACCTGGAGATGCAGAAGAGAAAATTGAATCTTGGAATTGACTGTACCTTACATAATACTAAGCCACTGTGATTTGGTTGACTGCACAGTTCTGACAAAACATTTCACTTTTGGGTCAATCAACCTTTCTGAATCAATAAAACTAAGACACATTAGAAAGAAACTTGAAAAACTTGAATAGGGTTATACAGAATAGTCACAAAATAGAGTCAGTCTCTGTACCAACAAATATGTACTACAAAACTGATTTCAAAAATTAATTTGATTTACATCTCAAGGGCACTCATACTACACTGTTGTTGGCAAATCCAAAAAGAGACTGCAATCTTAGCCCCGGTTCACACTACTGCGTGTGCGGGGTTCGCATGTCATGTCGGAGCGCACTGCTCCGACATGACATGCGATCAGCTGTGCGGTGCGAGTTTAGCCATACAGTTTCTATGGCTAAATTTGCATCGCACCCGCAGCAAACACGCACAGGAGGCATTTTTGCTGCCGCATCAGGATCGGATCGCACAGCGGTTCACACTTGTGCGATCCGATCCTGTGCGAACTGCACGATCGCACTGCGATATGCGATCAAACTGGGGGTGTCGTTAAGATTACATTGACACCCCCAGCGGATCGCATATGGCAGTGTGAACTGCCTGGGGTGCGTGTGCGATGCGGGAACAGGCTGCGAATTCGCAGCCTTCCCGCATCGCATCAGTGTGAACCGGCACTTAGTGCTCAACCAATTGTTGAGTGCTCCCACACAGGGGGTTTCACTAATTGTGCTTCTGTAGCCACACTATTATGATAAATAAAATAGCTTTGAATATAGGAATAGGAAATGAATAAGTCATAGAAGAGAAAGGCAGGTGGAGCTTTTGGCTCTTTTTCACTTGTTTATCTTTAGCCATTTATGGCCTCATGATAAAGCCTCTTTACAAGCTCCACATCTCAATCTACAGTTTACAAAACAAGTGAATTAATCAGAACAGCGGTTTCTCCCAGTGACTTGTCCTTTAGCAGATGGCTTACCTGAGGTTTCAATCAGACAAACCAAGCCCCAAAGAGGGCAGTGCCTACCATGCTGTTATTTTATATATCCCACAGTGAATAAAAAATAATTTGTTTCCTTTTAAGAAGCCAATACCTTTTTTCTACTTAGGGGAGTAGCTCCCCCACTGTATCATTGTCCTAAAATGACTTAGATCCACCTCTTGAAATCTCCAGGCTTGTTGCATATAAGGTATGTTTTGAGTTTGTCTGATATTTTTACAGTAGTGTCCTAGATTGCATGCAAGTATCTATTCAAATTTTATTATAAAAATCGCTTTTAGGAGGCTATAAAATTATTCTTTTTTCAGGATAACACAATTGTGGTCAGACCAGGAACTGAAATATGGCTAGACTACAACAGTGATGGAATACAAGCTGTAGGGTCCAGAAAACATTGTAAAAGTTCCTTGGAAATTTTGAGGATAGTAGAAATGGGTTCCTGTAGACTAGCTAAGATAGTTCATGTAGATAAGCTTATGAGCTAATTAAATCAACAGAGTAATTTCATAAAGTACCAACAGGTAAAATAAAACCACTCTCAGGATCAGATGTCGCATTTTGGACATATGTGGGAATAAACTGGTACCTTTATGGTTTTAAGAAGCAGAGTTAAAGTATTACTAAACCCAATATCCTGCATTCACTATATCTGTTCTCTCACAGTACACAGAACATAGAAATGCAATTATTTTGATTAATATAAGCTGCTAAATACCTTTTCAGTGTCTTGTGACTTCTATCAGTGTCTGGCCAAGCACTGGTTAAAGCTTGTAGGAGGAGATTTCATTCTCCTCCGACTGTCTTATGAGGCTGCATAACCCCTGACCCCCTGTCTGGACAGTGCGGATTGGCCCTGTGCTAATCACATGCACCCTCCTAAAAGAAAAAACAAAACTATATAGCAATACACTCCAAACTGAGCATGTGCAGAGAGCTCCCAAGGCTCTGCACCACAAGGAGATGGATTGAGGACTTCGGAAGAAGGGAAGGATCAGACGACTGTGGAAGACAGGATCAAACAGCCTTTTTACACAATGCACAGGATTAACCCTTTAGGTTCCACAGTGAGTATAACAAGCATGCTTTACTGCATATACAGGATGATTTTACTGTTGTGGGTTTAGTAACACTAAGATATATGAACAGTACACTTCATTACAATACGTAAAGGTCACGACACATGGTAATTAATAAAATGTTGTACATTACAGCAGGTAAGTTAGAGAAAATAGTACAACAATTGCAATCAATCACATGTTGACGGGAATTATTAGAAAGCACAGGGGTAGAAAGATTTGTTAGATGTGCAAAGACACAGGAAAGGGATGAAAAGGTAAAAAAAAAATTGAGGTGACACAGGAAGGTAAAAGTGACAAGCTTTTCATGATCCTCATTTGATTCCGAAACACTAAAACTACTTTAACATATTTTCCTAAGAATGCTAGCACTACTTTTTTATTTTTCAGCTAATAGTTCCCACCATCAGGAGGGTCACATGTTGCCAGACAAATGATCGAATTTTCGCAGCTATGATTCTCATTACATGTTGTAAGATAGCTATATGCAAATTTTCATACCTGCATTATACAGCTTGGTTTACTTGAAAGCAACTGTTACGGTCAGTAAATCTCCATAGGGATTATCATTTACCTACTCATCTTTTAGAGTGCAAGTTCATTTGGGCAAGGTTCTAATTTTTATTTCATCAGTTAATCGGTAGGTTCTAAAGTATTCATTACAGCCCTTATGTTCTCTAATTGTTTGGGTCTACAGAAGATATTTGTGCTATCAAAAAGAAATCGCAGTGAAGAACTAGAGGCTTTTATTAACAATACTTGTAAAATGTACTTCTACAACTGAATTCAGTCCTCAATTTAAATGAAAACATGGACTGTATTTTCTGTGTTATTGCCTAACAATAGAAAAAAGCCATTGGCTTTATGTTACCAGTCCCAAATACCAAGATACGCTGGCTTGTACATAAAACACTGAGTAAGCACAAAACAAAAGTATTTAAAACAGTGATCGGCAACCTTTGGCAATCAAGCTGCTTACTGACCAATAGCTGGCCAAGACTCCTAGAAAATTCACTTCAGACACAGCTGAATACCAAAGTTGCCCATCCCTGACAGAGACAGGTCTACAAGAACAGAACAGATAAATGTAAGAAAGAAAGAACAATGGCATTCAGAAACTAGAGATACTACTTCCAGGCAAGGCATGCTTCAAAAACAGGAGGATTTCTTCCAAAAACAGGACAGCAAAGACAAAGCAAAGACAGCACAGCTAATACTACAGAAAAAAGTGTGAAATTACAGAAGAGAAAAGGGGGGGAAAAAGACAGCAAGATGTTTGAAGAGCGAAAGAAAATGCAGAACATACCAAATCTAGAACAGAGATTGCTGGCATAGCAGTCTGCTGCAGATAGCAAAAAAGGAGAGGGGGGAAAAAAAGATGCTAAGTGAAAAAAATCATTAAACTGGTATTCTCATAAAGCAATGCAATGTCTCTTTTTGATGCTCCAGCCGTTTGTTTATCCATGCACCTAAGAGGTAAATAAAATAAAACTGCAGCACAATGCACAACAGAAATGTATAATGTAAGAGGAGGCAAGCAAAAGCATGTAAATTAACAATTGTGAAGAGAGCTTATTTATAGTAGAAAACAACCCCCCCCCCCCCCCATTTTTTCATTGAAGACTTTCATACTAATAAAACACACGACAATTGTTATCCAGAACAAACATAACTGTATATCCTGCACTTTTGTACAGGCATAAGTATATGTAAAATAGGGTTTTATGGCCTTAGGGAGTAGATTGATGGTGCTGGAATTTTGAGACGCACCTAATTGCTGATAACTTTTGTCAATATTAAGCTAATGGTGTCTGCGGGCATCTGGATGATAGGGGAACAGCTCCCGTTAAAAACTGAAAGATTATCACAATCACCTTTGGTTGTTTAGAAAACCTTTAAAACTGAAACTGCAATGCCACATTGAATAGTTAAGTCTCAAATTAAGTTTATTCTAATTATTTAGGTTCAAAATCCATTGCCTTTTAGGAGGAAAATGACAATCAGTGCTAAAGCATGACATTATACGTAGAAAATAAAATCTTTTTGACAGTAACAGAATAAAATTGCAATCAAATATGAATTTTATTTAAAAATCTAACTAGTAGTAGAAACATATTACAAGTTTTAGTTTGTCGTATACACCATGTCTATCTATAGCATTTTTATATATATATATATATATATATATATATATATACACACACACGCACACACTATATTGTCAAAATTATTGGGACACCTGCCTTTACACGCACATGAACTTTAATGGCATCCCAGTCTTAGTCTGCAGGGTTCAATATTGAGTTGGCCCACCCTTTGCAGCTATAACAGCTTCAACTCTTCCAGAAGTGAATTTGTGAGGTCAGGCACTGATGTTGGCCAAGAAAGCCTGGCTCACGGTCTCCGCTCTAATTCATCCCAAAGGTGTTCTATCCTGTTAAGGTCAGGACTCTGCAGGGCAGTAAAATTCCTCCACCCCAAACTCGCTCATCCATGTCTTTATGGGGTCCTCAATGCTGAGAAATACAGGCAGATGGTTATCTATCATGCTATACCATTAGGAAGGCATGCGACTGGCCTCAACTGTATTCTACAGCAGGACAACAACCCCAAACATACAGCCAGTGTCATTAAGAACTATCTTTCATGTAAAGAAGAACATGGAGTCCTGGAAGTGATGGTTTAGCCCCTACATAACCCTGATCTCATCATTAAGCCTGCCTGGGATTACATGAAACTTTAGAAGGATTTGAGGCAGCCTACATCCAAAGATGATCTGTGGTTAGTTCTCCAAAATGTCTGGAACAACCCACATGCCGAGTTCCTTCAAAAAGTGTGTGCAAGTTTACCTAGAAGAATTGATGTTTTGAAGGCAAAGGGCAGTCACACCAAATTTTGGGCTGCTTTGGATTTATCTACTGTTCATTTACTTGTTTTTTTTAATTTTTTTATTAGGGTTAGGGTTGAACCAATACCAGGCATTTACGCAAAAATGCTCCGATACCAGAAATCAATACCGGAAGTGACGTCAGCTTGGAACCGGAATACCTCCTCCACCTCTCTAGCCGGCTCTTCTAGCGGGTGCCATTCCAGCCTCCTCCTCCCCTTCGGCCGGTTGCTGTCTCTGGCGGGTGCCATCCCTGCTGCCTTCTCCCCTCTGACGGGCTTTCTTCTCTAATGGGTGCCCTCCTCCTCCCCTCTGGTCAGCTGTCACTTCTGCCTGTTGCCTCCTCCTCCTCTCTGCCAGCTGCCACCTCTACCCCATATCTCCAAATGACCCTCCCATCCCAATCATCTCCCCCCCCCCCCCCCAGCGATCACAACCTTTTCTATCCCTCTCTCCAAGCTCCCCCACCCCACTATCATTTCACCCCACCCTCAACTACCCTGCCCTCACTTACCTCTCTACTCCCCCCTCACCCTGCCCTCACCCCAGCCTCAATCAACTACCTAACAAACCCCCCCCATCCCCTCTGGCCAGCTGTCACTTCTGCCTTTTGCCTCCTCCTTCGGTCAACCAGCTGTCACTCTGCCCCTATGTCTCCCAATGAACCTCCTATGCCATCCCCCCAGTGATCACAACCTTTTCCATCCCAGCTCTCCCAACCCACCTCAGCTACTCTGCTCTACCCCCCCCACCCTGCCTTCACCTAACTTCCAAACCACCCCTCTACCTACTCTTCCTAAGCGATAGGTATCGGTATTTGGTAAAGGTGAGTACTTAAAAAAAGGTATCTGTACTCATAGTTGGTGTTAACTAAATGGTATTGGTGCATTCCTAAACTTTTTAATAAAAATAAACTACAAACCCGATTCCAAAAAAGTTGGGACACTGTACAAATTGTGAATAAAAACAGATTGCAATGATGTGTGAGTTTCAAATTTCAATATTTTATTCAGAATACAACATAGATGACATATCACATGTTTAAACTGAGAAAATGTATAATTTTAAGGGAAAAACAAGTGGATTTTAAATTTCGTGGCATCAACACATCTCCAAAAAGTTGGGACAAGGCCATGTTTACCACTGTGTGGCACCCCCTCTTCTTTTTATAAAAGTCTGCAAACGTCTGGGGACTGAGGAGACAAGTTGTTCAAGTTTAGGAATAGGAATGTTGTCCCATTCTTGTCTAATACAGGTTTTTAGTTGCTCAACTGTCTTAGGTCTTCTTTGCCGCATCTTCCTCTTTATGATGCGGCAAATGTTTTCTATGGGTGAAAGATCTGGACTGCAGGCTGGCCATTTCAGTACCCGGATCCTTGTTCTACGCAGCCATGATGTTGTAGTTGATGCAGTATGTGGTCTGGCATTGTCATGTTGGAAAATGCAAGGTCTTCCCTGAAAGAGACGACGTCTGGATGGGAGCATATGTTGTTCTAGAACTTGGATATACCTTTCAGCATTGATGGTGCCTTTCCAGATGTGTAAGCTGCCCATGCCACACGCACTCATGCAACCCCATACCATCAGAAATGCAGGCTTCTGAACTGAGCGCTGACAACAACTTGGGTTGTCCTTGTTCTCTTTAGTCCGGATGACATGGCGTCCCAGTTTTCCAAAAAGAACTTCAAATTTTGATTCGTCTGACCACAGAACAGTTTTCCACTTGTGCCACAGTCCATTTTAAATGAGCCTAGGCCCAGAGAAAACGCCTGCGCTTCTCGATCATGTTTAGATTTGGCTTATTTTTTGGCCTATAGAGTTTTTAGCTGGCAACGGCGAATGGCACGGTGGATTGTGTTCACCAACAATGTTTTCTGGAAGTATTCCTGAGCCCATGTTGTGATTTCCATTACAGTAGCATTCCTGTATGTGATGCAGTGCCGTCTAAGGGCCCGAAGATCACGGGCATCCAGTTTGGTTTTCAGGCCTTGACCCTTACGCACAGAGATTGTTCCAGATTCTCTGAATCTTTGGATGATATTATGCACTGTAGATGATGATAACTTCAAACTCTTTGCAATTTTTCTCTGAGAAACTCCTTTCTGATATTGCTCCACTATTTTTCGCCGCAGCATTGGGGGAATTGGTGATCCTCTGCCCATCTTGACTTCTGAGGGACACTGCAAACTCTGAGAGGCTCTTTTTATACCCAATCATGTTGCCAATTGACCTAAGTTGCAAATTGGTCCTCCAGCTGTTCCTTATATGTACATTTAACTTTTCCGGCCTCTTATTGCTACCTGTCCCAACTTTTTTGGAATGTGTAGCTCTCATGAAATCCAAAATGAGCCAATATTTGGCATGACATTTCAAAATGTCTCACTTTCAACATTTGATATGTTATCTTTATTCTATTGTGAAAAAAATACAAGTTTATGAGATTTGTAAATTAGTCCATACCTTTTTTATATTTTTTAATTTGTACAGTGTTCCAACTTTTTTGGAATTGGGTTTGTATTAGCACTCTTATTTCCGAAAGCATTCTTAATTTACAGATTTTTTTCCCCCACACCTGCCTAAAACTTTTGCACAGTAGTGTATCCAGAATATATGTATGTGTAACACAACCCCAATATATAAAAAGTTTGGACGCTGTGTAAAATCCACATAAAACAGAATACATGGATTTGCAAATCTAAAACCCATATTTTATTCACTATAAAAATAGAACGAAGAAAACTACAAGAAAATAAGGGGAAATGTTTAAATTGATAGCAAGTATCAGGGCAACAAAAAGCTGGTAAAGTGGTACTAACAAGAAAAAACATTTTGCAGCTTATTGAGTTAATTGGCAACAGGTCAATAACATGATTGGGTATGAAAAGAGCACCTTAGAGAGTCTAAACAACTATGAAGTAAAGCTGGGTAGATGTTCATCAATTCTATGAAAAACTGTATCTAAAAATTTTCCAACAATTACAGAATAACGTTCCTCAACGTAAAATTGCATACACTTTATATGTTGAGAAATCTGTGCGCAAATATGCAATATGAAATGCAATATCAGATGACCGTAATTGTTAGGCCTTCAGATGGCACTGTATTATAAACAGGCATAATGCTGCAATTGCATGGGTCCCAAAAAAATAAAAAATCACTTTTTTCATGGTTTACCATGCCATCCAAAAATGCATAGAAATACAGAAACACTGTCTGCCCTGGGCCAAAGCTCATTTAAAATGGTCTGTTGCAAAGTGGAAAACTGTTCTGTGGTCAGACTAATTACATAGTTACATAGTAGGTGAGGTTGAATAAAGACAACAGTCCATCCAGTTCAACCTGTGTAGGTGTGTGCGGCTGTAATCATCTCACATACCCCTGAAAGTTCTGATCCTTGAGATGTACGTCTAATAGTCTTTTGAAAGCCACCATACTACCCGCAGAAACCACCTCTTGTGGTAGAGAATTCCACAATCTTGTAGCCCTAACAGTAAAGAACCCCCCACGTTGCCTGAGGTTAAAACGCTTCTCCTCTAAATCGCATTGTATGCCCCCGAGTCCTCATGCAATCCCTTCGACTAAACAGCTTTTTTCTAAGCTGAGATCCCCATTGAGATATTTAAAAATTGCTATCATGTCTTCCCTCAGGCGTCTCTTCTCCAGGGAGAATAAATCAAGCGATTGCAGACGCTCTTCATAATCAAGGTCCTCTAATCCCCTAATCAGTTTAGTTGCCCTTCTCTGGACTCTCTCCAGCTCCAACACATCCCTCCTGAGGACTGGCGACCAGAACTGGACAGAATACTCCAGATGCGGTCGGACCAGAGTTTTATAAAGTGGAAGGATTATAGACTTAGCTCTGGAATACATCCCTTTCTTTATGCATGCTAATATTCTGCTAGCCTTGGCAGCTGCCGCTTGACATTGCATGCTGTTGCCTAGTCTATCATCAACCAAGACTCCCAGATCTTTCTCCATTTTTGATTCTCCTAAGGGTTCCCCTCCTAATGTGTATTGTGCTTTTATGTTTCTAGTCCCCAAGTGCAAAACGTTACACTTCTCCACGTTAAACCTCATTTGCCAAGTCGTTGCCCACTCCGTTATTTTGTCCAGGTCATCCTGTAGGATATCTGCTTCATGCTGTGCAGTTATTGCCCTGCCCAATTTTGTGTCATCTGCAAAAACTGATATTGAACTACTGATCCCGTCCTCAATGCTGTTTATGAATAAATTGAACAAGGTTGGCCCCAGGACTGAGCCTTGGGGGACCCCGCTTACTACCTCCTAATGGAAATTTTGTGGCAGCCTTAGGCGCTGTGTCCTCCAGACTAAAGAGGAGAGGGACCTTCTGGCTTTTTAGCAACGCTCAGTTTATTATTATTATTATTATACAGGATTTATATAGCGCCAACAGTTTGCGCAGCGCTTAACAAAATGAGGGCAGACATTACAGTTACACTACAATTTGGAACAAAAGGAATCAGAGGGCCCTGCTCGTTAGAGCTTACAATCTAAGTTTAGAAGCCTGTATCTCTGATAGTATGGGGCTGCATTAGTGCATATGGATTAGGCACATCTAGAAAAGCACCATCAATGCTGAAAGATACACTGCCCGGCCAAAAAAAAAAGTCGCCACCTGGCATTAACTAAGCAACTAACTTAACTAAGCATGCAGTAACTATCCTATTGGATAGTTATGCATGTGCCCAAAGAATGAGGTCAGCTGACTACCTGAATATACTGAATGACCAGGTTATTCCATCAATCTTTTTCTTCCCTGATGGCACAGGCATATTCCAAGATGTCAATGCCAGGATTTAATCGGGCTCAAATTGTGAAAGAGTGGTTCAGGGAGACCTCATTTTCACACATGCATTGGCCACCACAGAACCAGATCCAGAAATTAACCCCACTGAGAATCTTTGGGATGTGCTGGAGAACACTTTGCATAGTGGTCTGACTCACCCACCATTTGGTGAAAAATGAATGCAACACTGGACAGAAATAAATGTTGACATTGCAGAAGCTTATCAAAACAATGCCACAGCGAATGCGTGCCGTAATCAACGCTAAACACAGTCCAACTAAATATTAGAGTGTGTGACCTTTTTTTTTTGGTGGGGACTTTTTTGGCCGGGCAGTGTATATCCAGGTTTTAGAGCAGCATATGCCCAGGCAAGAATGGAACAATTTTTTTCCCCCCAAAACTCCAGTATGTCTAAACCGCTGGCATCAAAAATGAGTACACCCTTCAGTTAAAATATCCAAATTGGGCCCAAAGTGTCAATATTTTGTGTGGCCACCATTCATTTCCAGCACTGCCCTTAACCCTCTTCGGAATGGAGTTCACCAGAGCTTCACAGGTTGCCACTGGAGTCCTCTCCACTCCTCCAGGATGACATCATGGAGTCATTGCACTCCTCCAACTTCAATTTGAGGATGCCCAACAGATGCTCAATAGGCTTTAGGTCTGGAGACATGCTTGGGCAGTCCATCTTTATCCTCAGCTTCTTTAGCAAGGCAGTGGTTATCTTGGAGGTGTGTGGGGTCATTAGGTTGGAATACTGCCCTCTGGCCCAGTTTCTGAAGGGAGGGGATCATGCTTTGCTTCATTATGTCACAGTACATGTTGGCTTTCATGGTTCCCTCGAACTGTAGCTCCCCAGTGCCGGCAGCACTTATGCAGCCCCAGACCATGACACTCCCGCCACCATGCTTGACTGTAGGCAAGACACACTTGTCTTTGTACTCTTCACCTGGTTGCCACCACACACGCTTGATACCATGTCAACCAATAAGTTTATCCTGGTCTCATCAGACCACAGGACATCATGGTTCCAGTAATTCATGTCCTTAGTCTGCTTATCTTCAGCAAACTGTTTGCGGGCTTTCTTGTACATCATCTTTAGAAGAGGCTTCCTTATCGGACGACAGCCATGCAGACCAATTTGATGCAGTGTGCGGCTTATGGTCTGAGCACTTCTAGGCTGACCCCCCCCCCCCCCCCTCTTCAACCTCTGCAGCAATGCTGGCAGCACTCATATCTATTTCCCAAAGACAACTCCTGGATACGACACTGAGCACGTGCACTCAACCTCTCTGGTCAACCATGGTGTGGCCTGTTCTGAGTGGAACCTGTCCTGTTAAACCGCTGTATGGTCTTGGCCACCGTGCTGCAGCTCAGTTTCAGTCTTGGCAATCTTCTTATAGCCTAGGCCATCTTTATGTAGAGCAACAATTCTTTTTTTTTTAAATCCTCAGATTTTTTTGCCATGAGGTGCAATGGTGAACTTCCTGTGACCAGTATAAGCGAGTAATGGGCCATACACACTATAAGATTTTCTAAAGACTTTTTCCTTTAGACTTACCAAAACCATATAATATGAGGTCAAACCTAAACACTTTCAATTTGTATGCAATCTGGCAGGCCCTTGCACTACATAGAAAAGGTAAATCTGAAGGAAATCTAACCACAAAAGTTGGATAGTGTGTATCGAGCTTAAGAGTGAGAACACCAAATTTAAAACACCTGTTCCCCATTCACACCTGAGACCTTGTAACACTAACGAGTCACATGACACCAGGGAGGGAAAATGGCTAATTGGGCTAAATTTGGACATTTTAACTTGGGGGTGTACTCACTTTTGTTGCCAGCGGTTTAGACATTAATGACTGCGTGTTGAGTTATTTTGAGGGGACAGCAAATTTACATTGCAAGCTGTACACTCACTACTTTACATTGCAGCAAAGTGTAATTTCGTCAGTGTTGTCCCATGAAAAGATTTAATAAAATATTTACAAAAATGTGAGGGGTGAGCTCACCTTTTGTGAGATACTGTATAAATTGATATATACTGAACAAAATTATAAACGCAACACTTGTTTTTGAACCCATTTTTCATGAGCTGAACTCAAAGATCTAAGAAAACTGGGATTCATCCATGAAAAGAACACCTCTCCAAAGTGCCAGACACCATTGAATGTGAGCATTTGCCCACTCAAGTTGGATACGATGACGAACTGCAGTCAGGTCGAGACTCCGATGAGGACGAGCATGCAGATGAGCTTCCCTGAGACGGTTTCAGAAACTTTGTGCAGAAATTCTTTGGTTATGCAAACCGATTGTTGCAGCAGCAGTCCGGGTAGCTGGTCTCAGACGATCTTGAAGGTGAAGATGCTGTATGTGGAGGTCCTGGGCTGGTGTGGTTACACGTGGTCTGCGGTTGTGAGGCCGGTTGGATGTACTGCAAAATTCTCTGAAACGCCTTTGGAGACTGCTTATGGTAGAGAAATGAACATTCAATTCACGGGCAACAGCTCTGGTGGACATTCCTGCAGTCAGCATGCCAATTGCACGCTCCCTCAAAACGTGCGACATCTGTGGCATTGTGCTGTGTGATAAAACTGCACATTTTAGAGTGGCATTTTAGTGTGGCCAGCCTAAGGCACACCTGTGCAATAATCATGCTGTCCAATCAGCATCTTGATATGCCACACCTGTGAGGTGGATGGATTATCTCGGCAAAGGAGAAGTGCTCACTAACACAGATTTATACAGATTTGTGAACAATATTTGAGAGAAATCGGCCTTTTGTGTACATAGAAAAAGTCTTTGATCTCTGAGTTCAGCGCATGAAAAATGAGGGCAAAAACAAAAGTGTTGCGTTTATAATTTTATTCAATGTATATAATTTTACTCGGTTATTGTCAAAAGAATATTTTAATTTATACGTTAGGTCATGTTTTGGCCCTGAGGAGTATTTATTTGGGTACTGAACCAGGCGATTTTCAGACAGTGTGTTCCCAGCTCAAGTCCATCATTTGGCAAAAAGCGATTTGTATACAGCTTTAAATCTTTGCTTGGCTGTGAAGCATGCACCCTAAAGTGATTGCCCTCGCCTTTCCAATGCTCCCACTCTGCTGAATCTGCTGTTGATGGTCTGGTAAAAAGCCTGATATTTCCAGGTATGGCAAAGCACATGACACCTCCCCTTGTCTTTCACAATTCAGTACTCTGAGCAGCCAGTTGTCAGGTCCCAACCCCATCAGATGAAGGTCAAGAGTGTAGGGAGAACATGCTTAGCTCTGAATAGGTTATGACTTTTACAAACATACATTAACTTTGGTGCCTCAATGGCTATTAAATAATTTAAATATCTAGAAACAATATAATTGCAATAACAATTGAAAAAACTGTGTGACTTTCCTGCTAAAAAAAAAAAAAAATCACCCTCAATATTTCTATTACAGGACACACTATACCTATAAGGAATCGTAAAAAAACCTGGAAAATGGAAAATGAAAAGAATTTACAAAAAATGAATGCAAATAGAACACTAAACCCTAAGATCTCAGACTTGTAAGTACTAATTTAGCCTATGGTTTCAAATATAACATTTTTAGAGCTGCTGGAATTTTTAGACATTGACATTCATTTCTCTCACAGAGTTCTCAAAAACATTAGAACTTAGTATCACAGAAAATCATCATACATCCAGGAAACACTATGCGATTAGTAAAACCCCCCACCTGTGTCAAGCAAAAGCTTTTTCACAATTGTTTTTAAATAAACCATCATCTTAATAAAACCTCATAATGCACCTAATTAAACACCATTCAACACCTTGTGAAATTTGAAACATCACCATGCATCTGACAAAAACTCACTACAACACAATCTCAGTGTACATGTGAAAAAAGCAAAACAAAAAAAAAAAAAAAAAAAAAAAAAAACTGTTTTTTGTTTTGATAGACCTTTGCCGCTCACACCTGATGTATTATCTTTTGGGAACATTCCCTTCTGTTTTCTTACTTTATTTTGCTAACAGCAGAACAAGTTATTTATATGCCCAACTGCCCTTTAGCAGTTGTAGAATTTGTATTGCTTTCTTTATGTGAAATACCTGGTGGTCCTACAGTCCCTTTGGTTTCATATTAAAAATTGACTACACTAAGCAGGAGAGCACAGCGTTGTCAGTTCTCTAACTGTGCTGGGAACTCAGCCTGCTCTCCTCCAATGATCACACTTGTTCTAACATGCCCCGGCTGCACAGCCATTCACTGGAAACCTCTGTGTGCTGCTGCTTCTCCCTCCCCCCCCATAATTTGTTGGCATTATATAAATGACAACAAACATAATAGAACAAACATGAGGAATTTTCATATGCAAGATGATCTTTGGTTGGACAGAGAACAGGATGTTTGTGAGGTGCACAATAAGAAGACTTGATGATTTCTTCAGGCATACTGTGGGGAAAATTATTATTTGATCCCATACAGTTTTTGTAAGTTTGCACACTTACAAAGAAATTAGGGGTCTATCATTTTTATCTGAGGTGTTTTTTAAATGATATACAGAATATCAACCAAAAATCCAAAAAAAAAACCTGATACAAATGTTATAAATTGAGTTGCAGTTCAGTGAGTACAATAAAATAAAATAAAAATATTAAAGTACCTGCGCTGCTTATCTACCAATTATGTGCCTTGTGTATAAAAAACAAATTGATATTTAATCACCAATAATGTGCAAAAAATGCTTGTGCCTGAACTGTACCGAATAAAACAGTTATACGAAGTTTACAAATATGTGCATAAAGGTACAATATATAAATTACTTAAGTGACTAAAAATATTAAATGAATAAATGGATAAATAAAGGCCAGAATACGAAAGCCCACCTATTTATTTATTTAATAACTTATTTAATATTTATTAGTATGCCCTTTATTAGGTGGCAATATTTATAGGACAATAGTATAATGTAAACTGGTGTGGGCCAATAGTATAATAATATATTATAAGAATACATTATATATAAAATACTTTTTTTGAGGTTTTAAGGTGCATATATTGATAGGTGTCTATTATAAGTTCAACGATTGCTGTATACGTATTAGTTTATTGTTTATTGCTATGTTGTGTTATTATGTAATATATGTATTCGTATACGTTGCTTCGGTTGCAAGGAGACACCGGAATTGGGCAGACCCTAAATATCCAGAATATATAAAATATATGAGTAGTATATAAATGAAGTAGGATCGGCATCCTGGTATTTAAAATAGAGGGATAAGGCTGGATTAAGATGGCGATTAACAGGAAGTTTATCGCATTGAGTCCTAAGATGGCAGTGTTCTACTTCCGGTTCCTCCAGGTGTCCGCAATAATGTATTCGTGTAAATCATATAAATAGTAGTACGTGCTCGTGACGCACCCGCTTTTGATAACGCTCTGATTGGCGGAGCGAAACGCGTCAAGCCGTCTGTTCGATTACGTACTACGCAACGTCCGGCCACATCCGACTTCCGGGGACAGGGGTGTAGCGCATGGCCATTTGTTTGGCGGCCCGTGGGATTGTGAAAGGCGTATTGTTTTCTACAACACTAAGTGTATTTTTATTATGTGCAACAAATAAAGCTCCGATATACTGCACGATGATAGTACCTCTCTTTTCTATGAGCAATACCTGGAAGTTGTGAGCTGCAGAGTATCCTAAAAGCAGATTGGCTGGCGGTCCCTCGAGGTTATCACCACCAAGGACTATTCTTAAGGCAGTTTATTATTTGGCTTCTGGTGAGTAGGGGACCGAGAGGGGAGCACCTACTCACGAATATTGAGCACCGGCACCTTACATGAGCACGCGGCACTTTGATCTTTTGTTTGGCACAAAGACTTTCACTATAATATCACATTATTGATTGAAGAATATATGAACTGTATCACAAGAATTTACTTTGGAAGATATTTATTTATCCATTTATTCATTTAATATTTTTTTTTTGATGGGCATTTTTTTTTTTCATTTAATATTTTTAGTCACTTAAGTAATTTATATATTGTACCTTTATGCACATATTTGTAAACTTCGTATAACTGTTTTATTCGGTACAGTTCAGGCACTAGCATTTTTTGCACATTATTGGTGATTAAATATCAATTTGGTTTTTATACACTAGGCACATAATTGGTAGATAAGCAGCGCAGGTACTTTAATATTTTATTTTATTTGTTTAAAGGCACCCCCATTTTTTAACAGCAGCAGCTTATTAATATTTATATATTCATTAATTTTAGCAGATATAATCCTAAGCGCTAGCCTTACGCACCTTATAGTGAGTAAAATAAGTATTTAATCATCAAGCAAAACATGACTTAGTACTTGGTGGAGAAACCATTGCTGGCAAGCACAGAGGTAAAACGTTTCTTGCAGTTGGTTACCAGGTGTACACTCACCTCAGGAGGAATTTTGGTCCACTCTTTTTTACAGATCTTCTCTAAATCCGTAAGGTTTCTTGCCTTTCCCTTGGCAATTTGAAGTTTCAACCACCTCAAATTTTCTATAGGATTAAGGTCTGGAGACTGGCTGGGCCACTCCATGACCTTAACCACTTAAGCCCCGGAAGATTTTACCCCCTTCCTGACCAGGGGGTATTTTGCGATTCGGCACTGCATGACTTTAACGGACAATTGCGCGGTCGTGTGACGCTGTACCTAAACAAATTTGGCGTCCTTTTTTTCCCACAAACAGAGCTTTCTTTTGGTGGTATTTGATCACCTGTGCGATTTTTTGATCACGCGCTATAAACAAAAAAAGAGCGTCAATTTTGCAAAAATAGCAATATTTTTCACATTTTTTTATATGAAATTCCCCCCCAAAAAAATGTAAAAATCTAAATTTTTTAAAATTTTCGGCCAATTTGTTTTATGCTACCTATGTTTGGTAAAAAAAAAAAAAAAAAAAAAAAAAAAAAAAAAATCGCAAAAAGCGTATTTTAATTGGTTTGCGCAAAAGTTATCGCGTTTACTAACAAAGGGAAAGATTTTTGTCATTTTTGTTGTTTTTTTCTTTTAACGCGTAATGGCGGCGATCTGCGATTTTTTTTGCGGTACTGCGACATTGCGGCGGACAGATCGGACCCTTGACTGACATTTTTGACACTTTTGGGGTTACCAGTGACATTTCTACAGTAATCAGTGCTATACATATGCACTGTTACTGTAAAAATACACTGGTAGTGAAGGGGTTAACTTTATTAGAGAGGGAGGGGCTGTGTGTGTCCCTAGGGGCGTGCTTTCTACTGTGATTGGCTGTGGCTTCAGATGTATGAAGAGTGATCGACGGTTCTACATAGTACACAAGCCGCCTGACTTTCTCCCTCTCCCCCGCCGATCACCGAGTGACCGGCGGACATCGGGTCCGCTGGTCACAAGCGCGGGGGGGTCCGTGACCACGCGGGGGCGCGCGCTCGCTCCCTAGACCCTCACAAGCTAGTGACGTAGCCCTACATCACTTTGCCTGTGAGGGGCTGACTGCCGACGTAGATCGGCGTTAGGCAGTCGGCAAGTGGTTAATGTGTTTCTTCTTGAGCCACTCTTTTGCCTTGGCAGTATGTTTTGGGTCATTCCCATGCTGGAAGACACATCTTCAGTGTTCTGGCTGAGGGAAGAAAGTTCTAAATCCCAGATTTTACAATACATGGCCCGTCCATTGGCCCCTCAATACGGCAAAATCGGCTTGTACCTTTAGCAGAGAAACAGCCCCAAACCATAATGCTTCCACCTCCGTGCAGGAATGGTGTTATTAGGGTCATGGGGTTTTTCTTCCTCCAAACACGGCGAGTCGCGTTAATGCCAAAAAGCTAAATTTTGGTCTCATCTGACCACAGCACTTTCTCCTAATCCTTTGAATCATTTAGATCAGGGATCCTCAAACTACGGCCCTCTAGCTGTTGTGGAACTACACATCCCATGAGGCATTTTTAAACTCTGACATTCCCAGACATGACTAGGCATGATGGGAAATGTAGTTCCTGAACAACTGGAGGGCCATAGTTTGAAGACCTCTGATTTAGATGCTCATTGGCAGACTTCAAATGGGCCTGTACATATGCCTTCTTGAGGAGGGGTGCCTTGCGAGTGCTGCAGGATTTGAATCCATAGCAGTGTATTGTGTTACCAATGGTTTGGTGACTGTGCTCCCAACAGCCTTGAGATCCTTCACAAGTCCGTCCCGTGTAGTTCTGGACTAATCTCTCACTTTTCTCATGATCAACCTAAGCTCATGAGGCAAAATTTTACATGGAGCTCCAGACCGAGGACAATTGATGGTTATTTTGTATTTTGTCTCCTTCTCACCAAGCTTCTTGCTGATGGTCTTGTAGCCCATTCCAGCCTTGTGCAGGTCTCCAATCTTGTCCCTGAAGTCCTTTGACAGCTCTTTGGTTTTGCCCATGATGGAGAGGTTTGAACAGAAGATACAGTAGATATTCTGTGGACAAGGTGTCTTTTATACACATAAGTTGTCTTTAGGAGCATCTTCTTAATTTGACAGGACTAATCTGTGTACCACATGAGCACTTACTGTAGCCAGTCTGCAGGAGCCATAATTATTGTTGGTTGATGGGGGATCAAATATTTTATTCAACTTAACTGCAACTCAATTTGTATCATGTGTTTTTTCTTGATTTTGGGTTGATATGCTGTCTCTATCATTTAAAATACACCTATGATAAAAATTATAGACCCTCCATTTCTTTGTAAGTGGGAAAACTTACAAATTTTTTGCAGGGGATCAAAATTATTTTGGCCACTGTAAAGTGAGATGCTGTCTGATGCAGGACATTTTCCTGATAGCAGAAGTATGATGCCCTAAAATTGATATTGTACTTACATCTCACTTCCTCTCACACAGCTTGTCATTTCCAATGTTGTTTCAAAATATAACACTATATTAACAGAAAATGATGGTCTTATTAATGTTTCTTTTGAACAAACGATTCATGTAAATTTTATCAGTAATGTATCAAAAAACCTTGTTCTGTATATTGTTAATAGTCATATATGTGCACAGAGGTGGCCATATTTGCTCTTTATATAAGCAAGCTTCCCTACCTGTTTGCTGCTAACCCTTATAAGACCATCAACAGACTTTGCAGTAAAACTGTAAAACTCCCACAATGCTTAGTGAAAGTCTGATATCATGTGATCAGGACTTCCTAGGCTTAGAAGGAGTATTTTTTTTCTTTTGTAATACTAAAACCAAAGAAAAATAGCATTAGGGGAAGATCTAGTGTCAGGCTCACCATTTTGCAATAAGTCTGCAATTCCCAGAGATCTTCTTGACCCAAAGAGCAATAGTTCAAGTAAAATAAGAAAGGGGTTTTGTTACTCTAAACACAAATGCTAGAATACCTGATTACACTCACCAAAGGTAACAGTATTTCTCCCCTCACCAAGTTCTAAAACAATTTACAGTACAGTTTGAGCACCACTGCTGATAAATAAAAATGAACAGAAATCCTTTAGAAAACACAGTTTAGGCCCCTTTCACACGGTCCGCATTCCATTGCGGACCATGCTCTGCTCAGCAGGGATCGATCCGCCGATCCCCGCTGAGCCGGCGGATGACAGCTCTGTCTCCGCACTGTGTGCGGAGAGGGAGGTGTCAGAGCCCCACTGCTCTCTATGGGGAATCGGATGAGAGCGGACCGCCTGTCCGCTCTCATCCGATCCCCAGGACAGATGGAAAATAGGGTTTCCATCCGTCCGGATTTCACGGACAGGATCGGATGCAGATGGCAGCGGGTGTCAGCAGACATGTCACCGCTGACATCCGCTGCTCCATAGGGCTGAATGGGGCATCCGATCAGATCCGCCTAAAAAACTGACAGGCGGATCTGATCGGAACGCCCGTGTGAAAGAGCCCTTAGTCTTGGACTATATCCAAGAATTTGCTGAAGAAAACAGTATCAGTAGTAATCCAAATGGGTTTACAAAGGGTCGTTCCTGCCATGCCAGTCTGTTAACATTATACGAGGAAGAGTGCGGTCATCTAGATAGGGGGAAAAGTGTGAATGTGGTGTATCTGGATTTTGCAAAAGCATTCGATACGGTTCCCCACAAATGCTTAATCTACAAGCTGAGATCTGTAGGCATGGACCATAAGGTCTGTTCTTAGATAGAAAACTGATTACAGGGGCGTTTCCAAAAGGTGATAAATAACGTATACTCAGACTGGTCTGGAGTGGTAAGTGGGGTACCCCAGGGCTCTGTCTGGGGAACAATTCTGTTCAAACTATTCATAAATTATATAGGAGATGGGATAAATAGCTCATTCTCCGTTTTTGCGGAGGACACAAAGATAAGTAGGGCAATAACTTCACATAAGGATATAGAAATTTCTAGAAGGACCTGAATAAAATAATGGGGTGGGCAACTACATGGCAAATGAGGTTTGGAGAAATTTAAGGTCATGCACTTGGGGGCTATAAACATATGCAAACTACTCACTAGGGGGAGAACATATGGGGGACTCAAGGATAGAGAAAGATCTAGGGGTCCTAGTAGATAACGTACTGAGCAATAGCATGCAATGTCAAGCCGCAGGTCCCAAAGCCGGCACAAAATTAGCATGCATAAAAAAGGGGATATACTCCAGAGATAAAACTATAATCCTGCCACTTTATAAAACTCTGGTTCGGCCTCATCTGGAGTATTCCGTCCAGTTCTGATCAACAGTCCTCAGAAGGGATGTGCTGGAGCTGGAGAGGGTCCAGACAAGGGCAATGAAAATAATAAGGGGACTGGAGGACCTCAATTATGAGGAATGACTACAGGCACTAAATTTGTTCTCACTCAAGAAAAAACGACTCAAACGTAGGAAAAAAAACTATTCAGTCTCAAGAGTGTAAGAGGACACAGGCCACACAATGGGATTGTAGAAGAGGTTTAACCTCAAACTGCTCAGGGTTTTTTTTAATGTCAGGGCAAGAAGGATGTGGAACTCTCTTCCACAATTGGTGGTGGCAGCGGAGAGTATTGATATTTTTAAAAGATTATTAGACGTGCATCTTAAAGAACACAACATACAGGGATACCGGAAATAATTACTTACACTAACACATGCACACCTACACAGGTTGAACTGGATGGACTATTGTCTTTATTCAATCTCACCTACTATGTAACTACGTATCTAAAGCAGCCCATAGGCGAGTGTTTTTTTCCTCTTTTTCTAAACCAACTGGATTCCCCCAGCCACACACTTGATGTGGATATCCTTATCACATTCCCGCCCCCTGAATAGATGGTTCTGCATTGCAGGCTATAGCCTGCAGCTGATAAAGTAGATAAAATCCAACAGGGTGGTTGTACAGAAATCAGACAGTAGATAGGACTTCTCTACAACCTTCCTGCCCATAACGGGATCGAAAATCAGCCCGTCCAGCTGAACAGATCAAATTTCGATCCAAGTATGGTAGGCATTAGAGTGCGCAAGAATGGTATCATCCCTGTGCTACAAAATATGAGCGGGAAATCCCAACACTGCTGCAATATCCGAGGAAAGGATATTAGTAAAGAAGAGTCCCTTGCACACCATATAACATGAATAAAAGCAGCAAAATTCCTTTCCAAAGCTGGTAACAACCGATCTGGCTCGGGAGCCGCTCGATCGTTACCCGGGTGAGCGGGAGGGGACATCCCCCCCCCCCGCGACTTTGCTCGGGGCTCCCATTCCACCGGGAGGCCCGAGCACCCAGCCGGCGCGTCCGCCGGCTGGATGGAGTCCCGATCAAAGCCGGAAATGGCTTCAATCGGGTCTCCAATGACGGAACCCGGAGGCGGCGTCCATGACGTCACTTCCGGGTTACTCTGCTGCAAAAGGCGGCAGATTTAAAAAACCGCTGTATGCAAAAACGCAGTTTTCCGCGTCTTGCATACATAAAAGTGAAGTGGAGGGGTCTAGAGTCTTTTAGAGTAAAGTTAAAGAGTACCTGTCACTGCATATTGGTGTCACAAGGGATGTTTACATTGCTTGTGACAGCAATAAAAGAGATAAGATTTTTTATTTTTTTTTTAAAACCTGTAATAAAGTTAAAAAATAAATAAATTGGTAAAAAAAAACTAAATAGGAAAAAATTTTTTTTAGCTGCCTCGGTCACCGTTAGCTCGCGCACAAAAAAAAAACGTATACGGAAGTCGAGCCGCAAATGAAATCGCTGTTCAAACAAACACATGTGAGGTATCACCGCGATCGCCAGAGCGTGAGCAATAATTTAAAAACAAGAGCTACACTCTAACTCTAAACTGGTAACCGTTAAAAAAATTTAAAGCGTCGCCTATTGAGATCTCTATTGACCGTAGTTTGTCGCCATCCCACGGGTGTGCGCAATTTTAAAGCGTAACATGTTGGGTATCTATTTACTCGGCGTGACATCATCTTTCACAATATAGAAAAAAAAAGGGCTAACTTTACTGTTTAGTATTTTTTAAATGCAGTGAAATGTGATTTTTCAAACATTTTCCAAAAAAATGGCGTTTTATAGACCGCTGCGCAAATACCGCGTGACAAAAAATATTGCAATGACCGACATTTTATTCTCTGCTAAAAAAATATATATATAATGTTTGGGGGTTATAAGTAGTTTTCTAGGAAAAAATACTGATTTTAACTTGTAAACATAAAGTGTCCGAAATAGGGCTTAAGTGGATAAAGTGGTGAAGGATTAGAACCTCTGATAGGTTTTTGTTGTCTATGTCCACACTGGGTAGATTCAACCAATATACAGGTGCATATAATAAAATTAGAATATCATCATAAAGTTTATTTCAGTAATTCAATTCAAAAAGTGAAATTCATAATTTGTGTAGATGTGGTACACACAGATCTATTTCAAGCATTTCTTTCTTTTCATTTTGAAGCTTATGGCTTACAGCTAGTGAAAACCCAAAATTCAGTATCTCAGACAATTAGATTACATAAGATCAATTAAAAAAAAAAAAAAAAAAAAAAAGATTTTGAATACAGAAATGTTTGCTTACTGAAAATGATGTCCATGTACAGTATAGTATGCCTGCAATACTAATCATCACTGACTGGAAACTGCACCACAGAACTCATGCAACTTGGATCCTGTGCCTCTCCACTCTTACTCCAGACTCTGGGACTTTGATTTCCAAATAAAATGCTACATTTTTTGATTGGTCTTATGCAATATTCTAATTTTCTGAGATACTGAATTTTGGGTTTTCACTAGCTGTAAGTTGTAATCATCAAAATTAAAAGAAAGAAATGCTTGAAATATATCACTGAGTATATGCTTGAAATATATCACTCGTAGCACAGCTATATAAAATATATAAATATAAAATATATAGAGTTTTACTTTTTGAATTGAATTACTGAAATAAATTAACTTTTTGATGATATTCTAATTATATGAAATAAGCATCTGTATTTTTTCTTGAAAACCCTTGTCACTGAGATAGAAATTGATGGGAAACCCCAAATTGTACAGTTAACACCAGAACAAGGGTGAAGGTATATCTTACAATGGGGACATTTGTTCCAGTGACAACTGTAAAATGGGGTAAATCCCCTTACTTTGTAGAGATTTCCTCACACTTCCTATTGTGTCTCTAGAACAAGAAGTGACAATAAAAGATAAAAATGCATTTGCAGCACATACCTTTTAATAATGCAGCTCAAATTGAATTATTTTACATATGCAGGTAAAATTTAAAGTTAGGAAAAACTTTGAAATCACTATCAACCCAAGTGTACTTTCCTGGAAAAAAAATGGATTTTTGTCTTACCATAAAATCCTTTTCTCTGATGTTCATTGATGGACACAGCTCCATATCTTCTTGACCCTTGAGTTATGCTTCCCCCTACAGGAGTAGGACATTAGGAAGAAAAAAGTTTGACTACGCCTATAGGGCAGTCTCAGGGGGTATACTCCCACTTCCTGCTATAGGTTTCTCAGTTTTGTAACAAGCAGTGTCGGAAGAACATATAACCCAACTCAATAGAGGGGTGGGTGCTGTGTCTGTCAACATCAGAGAAAAGGATTTTACGGTAAGACAAAAAAATGGATTTTTGTAAGAACTTACCGTAAAATCCTTTTCTCTTAAGCTCATTGACAGACGTAGTCTTCTTGATTCTCAAGAGCTGGGTTATGTTGTCTCCGCAGGAGTAGGACTAGGCAGAATGACAAAAACGTTCTGGCTCCACCCTAGGGGGCAGTCCCTGAGGGTATATCCTCCCTCTCTCTGCTACAGGGAATCAGTTCTGTTTAAAGCAGTACAGAGAATTTAACCCAACCCAACTCAATGATAGAGGGGCGGGTACTACGTCTGTCAATGAGCTTAAGAGAAAAGGATTTTACGGTAAGTTCTTACAAAAATCCATTTTTCTCTATCGCTCATTGACAGACGTAGTCTTCTTGATTCTCAAGAGCTGGGACATCCAGAAGCAGTGCCACAAATGAGGGGTGGGATTGACAAAATCAAATCCAATCTAGTAGGCCCAACTGGTGCCAAACTAGAAGTTTTAAAGGCTCATTATAAACAAAGAATGAGACTAAAAGAAAAAATTTTCCAACGGAAAAAAACCCTCGAGGTAGACCACTGGTCTCCTCAAATTGCGGCCTGCAAAACCTTGCGGCCAAATGAGGCATCAGACGATGCCATTACATCAACTTTATAATGTTTAGAGAAGGTATGCACCGACGACCAGGTAGCCGCCTTGCACACCTGGACCACTGACGCCTGATGGCGAAAGGCCCATGACGCACTAAGTGCCCGAGTGGAGTGCGCCTTAACAGGGAACGGGGGCTCCCGACCCTTAATAGAATAAGCCTGCACTACCGTCTGTCTGATCCATCTGGAAATGGTCGCGGCAGATGCAGGCAACCCCTTTTTGGGTCCATCTGGGATCACAAAAAGTGAATCCGTCTTGCGAAACGAGTCTGTCGTTTTCAAGTATACCCTGATCGCCCGGACCACATCCAAGGAGTGCAAAGCAAATTCCCGAGGATGACTGGGCTTAGGACACAGGGAAGGTAATACAATTTCTTCATTCAGATGAAATTCTGAAACCACTTTTGGTAGGAAGGATGGATTCGGACGAAGAACCACCTTATCTCTATGAACCACCAGATATGGTGAACGACAAGATAATGCGGCCAGTTCTGACACCCTGCGTGCAGAAGTAATAGCCACCAAGAAGGCCACCTTCTGGGACAACGTGGGTAGAGGAATCTCCCTAATATCTTCAAAGGGAGGTTTCTGAAGAACCGACAACACTAAATTAAGATCCCAGGGGGGTAACGGCGCGTGCACTGGCGGAGCCAGATGTCGCACCCCCTGGATGAAGTTCCGCACCAAGGAATGAGTAGCCAAAGGCTTTTGAAAGAAGATGGCTAATGCTGAGACCTGACCCTTGATAGTACTCAAGGCCAGTTTCTGCTCAACCCCTTGTTGCAGAAAAGCCAATATTCGACTAATCGAATAAGACCGAGGACGGAACCCCAAAGGTTCACACCATGCAATGTAGGACTTCCATGTGCGATGATAAATCTTTCTGGAAGTCGCTTTCCTTGCTTCAACTAGAGTAGGAATAACTGAAGCTGACAAACCTTTGTCCTTCAGCACCTGGGTCTCAATAGCCAGGCCGTTAAAGCCAGCGATCGTAAAGCAGGATGGAAGATCGGTCCCTGAGACAGTAGATCCTCCCTGAGAGGAAGTCTCCATGGGACGTCCGCCACCAGTCTGACCATGTCGGCGTACCAAGCTCGACGAGGCCAGTCCGGAGCTACCAGGACTACTGGGATTCCTTCCTCCTCTATCCTGAGAAGAAGTCTTGGCAGTAACGCGAGAGGAGGGAAGGCATATATTAGCTGGTATTGCCCCCACGGGGCGATCAGTGCGTCTGCGGTTTCTGCTAGAGGATCGCGGGAGCGAGCCACGAATCTCTGAACTTTCCTGTTGAATCGTGATGCCAACAGATCCACATCCGGGGTGCCCCACCGTAGGCACAACTGGTGGAAAACGTCTGGATGGAGGGACCATTCCCCCTGATCCAGGGTCTGACGGCTGAGATAATCTGCCTGCCAATTCTCCACCCCCGGAATGAACACCGCAGAGATTGCTGGAACAAATCGTTCCGCCCAGCGAAGAATGCAAGCCACTTCTTTGGCCGCTCGGACACTCTTGGTGCCCCCCTGATGATTGACATAAGCCACGGCCGTGGCATTGTCCGACTGGATCCGAACCGGGCTGCCCTGGAGCTGCTCGGTCCAGTGAATCAGACAAAGTCTGATCGCTCTCAGTTCCAATACATTTATCGGTAATCTGGATTCTTCCGGGGACCAAAGTCCCTGGACAGATAACTGACCAAGAATTCCTCCCCATCCGGATAGACTGGCATCCGTGGTCACTATCGTCCAATATATTGGCAGAAATGACTTTCCCTGGCTGAGCATTGGAGACCGAAGCCACCAAACCAGAGACTCTCTGGTCTGTTTGCTCAATCGTATCTGATTGTCCAGGGATTCCGGATTCCGATTCCATCTGAGAAGAATCTCTTGCTGAAGAATTCGGGTATGGGACTGGGCAAATGGGACTGCTTCGAATGAAGCCACCATCAACCCCAGAACCCTCATGCACGTCCGAAGGGAAGACCAGCTGTTGGACAGTAACAACTGGACTGCTGATTGAATCTTTCGAAGTTTCCCTACCGGAAGGAAAACTCTCGTCCTGACTGTGTCTAGAATTAGACCCAGATATTCGAGCCTCTGGGTGGGAACCAGAAATGACTTTTGCTGGTTCACCAGCCACCCGAATTCCTGTAAAGAAATCATAGTAATTTCTATGTTTTGTAGCAAGGTCTGAGGAGATTCTGCATGAAGCAGAAGATCGTCTAGGTAACCTAGAATCGATATACCTCTTTGGCGCAGAAGTGCCAACATAGGGGCCAACACCTTTGTGAAGACCCGCGGAGCCGTGGCGAGACCGAAAGGTAACGCCACAAACTGATAGTGGTTCTCCTCTACGGAAAAGCGTAGAAAACGCTGATGTCCTGCGAAAATGGGAACGTGAAGATAGGCGTCCTTGATGTCTATGGACGCTAGGACATCCCCTGGATGCAGGAAGGCTGCTACCGTGCGAATGGACTCCATTCTGAATCTTCTTATGTTGACGAAAGAATTGAGCGCTCTTAAGTCCAGAATTGGACGCACTTTGCCCTCTTTCCTGGGTATTGTAAACAGGTTTGAATAAAACCCTAGAAACCGTTCTGTCCAAGGAACGTGGACTACCACTCCTTGTTGTAGTAAATCTGTGACTGCTCTCCGCAGATCTTCTAAACGGTCTGCGGATAGACGGATATTGGAAGGGAAGAATCGCGCCGGTGGGAGAGATCGAAACTCGATCTTGTACCCTGACCTTATGACTTCGCAAACCCATTTGTCCGGGATTCTGGAAAGCCATGGATCCGGGAACCGGCGAAGACGTCCCCCCACCCCAGTTATGGGTGGGGGCGCACCTTCAGGTCTGGAGGGGGCGGGCTTTTGCTTGCCCGACCAACGACCCCTGACGCCTCCTGCAGGAGCTTTGGAGGACTTAGTTTTTTCACCCGCTGGACGAAAAAACCTCTTGTGAGCAGAAAAAGAAGGCCCTCGTCTTTGACGAGTTCCTCTACCTTTAAAATTTTGCGGTAAAAAGGTGCTTTTTCCACCGGTGAGATCCTTAATGATCTCATCTAAGTTGGCTCCAAATAGACGCTCTCCTGAAAAGGGGATATTAGCCAATGCTTTTTTGGAACCTTGGTCGGCTAACCAACCTTTTAGCCACAGTGTACGCCTGAGAACCACTGCTGAGACTGATGCTCGCGCCAATAATGGAGTGGCGTCTAACGCCGCATCACATACAAACTGTAACCCCTGTATCATTTGTTCCAACAAATCTGATACCGCCTGAGGGACTTCTTCTAAGTCCCGGCGTAACCACTTGGTCCATTCAGTTACAGCCTGCGAAACCGGACCAATAGCAATTATTGGTCTGAAAGCTGATCCAATCAAGGAAAACATGGTGCGAGACATAGCTTCTATCTTGCGATCCACTGGATCTTTAAAAGACGGAGCGTCTTCTAAAGGAATAACCGTGGCTTTATTCAATCTAGCAATTGGTGAATCCACCACAGGTGGTTCTGTCCATTTCTTAATAAGGGTTTCCTCAAACGGATAACGCCTGTCAATGCGTTTAGAAATATTAAAAGTGCGTTTTGGCAGACGCCATTCTTCTTCGATTGGATTGCCAAAACATTTGGGCAATGGAAAAACCTTCGCCACTTTGATGCGCTTTTTAGTCCCAAAAGGGATTTCAGTTTCAGCTATTTCCGATGGAATACCCTGTAACCTTAAGGTTTCTTGAACAGATACAATGAGTGCGTTTACCAACGCTTCCTCTCGGGCTATGGCGGATGCCGAAACATCCTCCTCACTGTCTGAAGAGACAGGACCCGAGACACCAATCCCAGATGAAGTACCTGCAACTGCAGAAATAGGCTCAGAGTCTGAATCCGAGGTTTCAGATAATAAGGGGTTAGGCGGGGGTCGCTTTCTTGCGCCCTGTCCCTGACAAGCCACTTCCACCCGGGACACAAAAGTTTCCATAATAGCTGACAAAGATTCAATTGTCAATGGGGTGCTGGAGGATCCCGCAGACCCCTCGAGGGGATCCGGAGGAGATACATGAGTGGCAGGGTCCATGTTAATACAGGACACCTTTGCCAGCAAAAACAAAAAAACTTTTTCTTTTTTTTTTTTTTTTTTGTGTGTCTCCCCCTAGCGCAATAGCGCCCCTCAGAGTACCTGCTTCTCGATCCCAGAGAGAGAGAGAGGGACCCCCAAGGCTCACCAACCGATGCAGTGCAGTTTCCAACAAACTGCAGTCAGCGTCTGTCTTACACAGACTGGAAGGAGCTGTTTGCTTTTTCCCGGGCAGAAGGCGTGGCTCCGCCCCCTGTGTACGCCTTCCGGCATTCCCAGCCCTCCACGAGGTAGCTGGGCTCACAAAACATGGCCGCCCCCATAGAAGAGACATAAGACTCCAAAAACATGGCGGCCGGCGTGACCTGAGGACATACATGCATTCGGTCTACGGCAAAATGGCGGCGGACCGCCGAAATCGTTTACCCAGCACATCCACCTGCATCTCTGCTAAGAGGCGATCTATGGATCTACAGAGATACACTGCACATAAGGTAGGATTATACCTCCTATGTCTGCTGTAATGTTACAGTCTGCTGGGTAGAGTGTTAGCTCTTGAACCAAGTCCACTTCCCACAAACACTGCTGTATTACAAGGGGGACTTGTAAGTATCAGATATATACTGACCATATATGGAGGGGCCCATAATATATACTGCCTCATAATGAGGAAAAAAGGGAACGTTTACTCACCATACCGAACCGACAGGCACCCTCTCTTCACAATACCCTCTCCACCGGGGTGGGGGTTTGTGGACGCCTCGACTCTCTGGTACCTGGCGTCCAAGCGAGACTTTTAACTCGCAAAGTCAGTCCCTTTACTGGGACTCCGTCGCGGCCGACTCAGCGCACTGGTCTGCACGCGCTCTTAGGCAGAAACCGGGGTGACCACTGGATTTCAACATCCAGCCCGTCGCCCGGCCCCGCATACTTACTTGAATGTGTCGCGGCCGACCAAGCGCAATGCCATGGTCTGCGCGCGCTCGTAGGCCGGCTGGGGTGACCACAAGTGTCGCCCAGTCCGGCATTTTTGCTTGAAGATCTCACAGGAAAAAAACACTGGAGAAAACTACCTAAAAAATGTCTTTTTCTTAAAGAAAAAAGTCTTGCCAGGACCAAAAGATCCCAGCAAGGAACTTAGGTCCTTACTCCTGACTAGACAGAAAAAAACTGATTCCCTGTAGCAGAGAGAGGGAGGATATACCCTCAGGGACTGCCCCCTAGGGTGGAGCCAGAACGTTTTTGTCATTCTGCCTAGTCCTACTCCTGCGGAGACAACATAACCCAGCTCTTGAGAATCAAGAAGACTACGTCTGTCAATGAGCGATAGAGAAATCCAGTTTTCTCTTTCGTTCATTGACGGACACAGCTCCATAGCTTCTTGACCCTTGGGATGTCCCAAAGCAGTGTCAACATGAGGAGTGGGAAGAACACAGCAACAAACATACTTTCCAAAGGCTAAACATAGCCAAACAGGTAAAACAGGAGCTCAACAAGGAACAACTGGAGCTCACCTGACAAAAAAATACACCCTCAAAAGAAGACTAATTCTCTCAAACAGCGGCCTGCAAACCTTGCGGCCAAACGCAGCATCCACAGATGCCAACATATCCACCTTAATAAATTTTGTGAAAGTGTGCACAGACGACCAGGTGGATGCCTTGCAAACCTGCACCACTGACGCTTGATGATGGAAAGCACAAGAGGCACTAAGCACCCTCGTAGAATGCGTCTTAACAGGGAAAGGAGGATCCTGACCCTTAATAGAATAGGCCGGCACCACCGTCTGCCTGATCCATCTGGAAATGGTCGCAGCAGAAGCGGCCAGCCCCTTACAAGGTCCATCCATAGGGACAAATAAGGAACCTGATTTTCGGAAGGACTCAGTCATCGCCAGGTACACCCTAATTGCCAAACCACATCCAAAGAATGTAAGGCAACCTCTTTAGGGTGCTTAGGCTTAGGACACTGGAGCATTTTTGCAAGGAATGTGGGCAAAAATTCCCAAGGCAAGAGGTACAATGCCGATAAAACTCCTAACCCAAAAGACTGAATGCTTTAAAGATTTCAGTGTGTTTTTATGATTATTATTGAATTGCACAGATTAGCGGTCACAATAAAGGTGGAAAAGATTCAGAAGTCATTTAAATCGGTCTGTATTTTATACATCTCAAAAAACTGGCATATATTATATATATATATATATATATATATATAAACACACACCCCTCACATTTTTGTAAATATTTTATTATATCTTTTCATGTGACAACACTGAAAAAATGACACTACTACAAAGTAAATTAGTGAGTGTACAGCTTGTATAACAGTGTAAATTTGCTGTGACCGCAAAATAACTCAACACACAGCCATTAATGTCTAAACCACTGGCAACAAAAGTGAGTACACCCCTATGTGAAAATATCCAAATTGGGCCTAATTAGCCATTTTCCCTCCAGGTGTCATGTGACTTGTTAGTGTTACAAGATCTCGGGTGTGAGTGGGAAGCATTTGGTGTTATCGCTCTCATTCTCTGAGGATCTGAAAAGAAGAATTGTTGCACTACATAAAGCTGGCCTAGGCTATAAGACTGCCAAGACCCTGAAACTGAGCTGCAGCACAGTGGCCAAGACAATATAGTGGTTTAACCGGACAGGTTCCACTCAGAACAGGCCTCGCCATGGTCGACCAAAGAAGTTGAGTGCACATGCTCAGCGTTTATATACAAAGGTTGTCCTTGGGAAATAGACATATAAGTGCTGCCAGCATTGCTGCAGAGGTTGAATGGGTGGGCGGTCAGCCTGCCAGTGCTCAGACCATACGCCGCACGCTGCATCAAATTGGTCTGCATGGCTGTCGTCCCAGAAGGAAGCCTCTTCTAAAGATGATGCACAAGAAAGCCTGCAAACAGTTTGCTGAAGACAAGCAGACTAAGAACATGGATTACTGGAACCATGTCCTGTGGTCTGATGAGACCAAGATAAACTTATTTGGTTCAGATGGTGTCAAGCGTGTGTGGGGGCAAACAGGTGAGGAGTACAAAGACAAATGTGTCTTGCCTGCAATCAAGCATGGTGGTGGGAGTGTCATGGTCTGGGGCTGCATGGGTGCTGCCAGCACTGGGGAGCTACAGTTTGAGGGAACCATGAATGCCAACATGTACTGTGACATACTGAAGCCGAGCATGATCCCCTCTCTTCGGAGACTGGGCCGCAGGGCAGTATTCCAACATGATAACGACCCCAAACACACCTCCAAGACGACCACTGCCTTGCTAAAGAAGCTGAGGGTAAAAGTGATGGACTGGCCAAGCAGGTCTCCAGACCTAAACCCTATTGAGCATCTGTGGGGCATCCTCAAACCGAAGGTGGAACAGCGCAAGGTCTCTAACATCCACCAGCTCCGTGATGTCGTCAAGGAGGAGTGGAAGAGAACTCCAGTGGCAACCTGTGAAGCTCTGGTGAACTCCATGCCCAAGAGGGTTAAAGTAGTGCTGGGAGATAATGGTGGCCACACAAAATTTTGACACTTTAGGCCCAATTTGGACATTTCCACTTAGGGGTGTACTCACTTTTGTTGCCAGAGGTTTAGACATTAATGGCTGTGTGTTGTGTTATTTTGAGGGGACAGCAAATTTACACTATTATACAAGCTGTACACTCACTGCTTTACATTGTAGCAAAGTATCATTCCTTCAGTGTTGTTACAAGAAAAGATATAATAAAATATTAACAAAAACGTGAGGGGTGTACTCACAAATTCAAAAAGGTTTCCACGCTTTTGTTTTTAAACTCTATTAGTCCCGGTTCACACTAGGGCGACCTGTGAGGCGACCTGGTCGCCTCACAGGTCGCCGCAGGTCGCCTCCCATAGGGAAGCTGCGGACCCGTTCTAATAGGAGCGACACAAGTCGCTCCGACCTAGAAAAAGGGTCCGGAGCTTCTTTGGGGCGACCAGGATGCGACCGCTATAGACTTCAATGTTATGAAGTCCGTGGCGGCCGCTTCGAGGTCGCGGCGCGCTGCTCGCACCGCGACCTCGGAGGTCGCGGTGCGAAGTAGCGTCGCCCCTATGTGAACGGGGCCTTAAAGTGTAGAAGCTTTTTGATTATATATACAGGTGGGAAAATAATTATTTGATCCGCTGCAGATTTTGTCCACTTTTTTCTTCCTCCAAAACACAGCAAGTGCCCCTCCTCAAGAAGGCACATGTACAGTCATGCCAATGAACATCTAAATTATTCAGAGAAGGATTGGGAGAAAGTGCTGTGGTCAGATTGGACCAAAATTGAGGTCTTTGGCATTGACTCGACGTGTTCGGAGGAAGAAAAACGCCGACTGTGACCCTAAGAGCACCATCCCTACAGCCAAGCACAGAGGTGGTAACGTGATGCTTTGGGGCTGTTTTTCTGCCGTATTGAGGGGCCAATGGACGGGTCATGTATTATAAAATCTTGGATCAGAACCTTCTTCCCTCAGCCAGAACACTGAAGATGGGTCAGGAATAGGTCTACCAGCATGACAATGATCCAAAACATACCCCAGGTTTTTGCTTGGGGGTCAAATACTCATTTTACTCCCTTAACTGCAACTTAATTTATAGCATGTGTTTTTTCTGGATTTTTGGTTAATATTCTGTCTCTATCATTTAAAATTCATCTGTGACAAAGCTTTGTAGACCCTTCATTCCTTTGCAAGTGGGCAAACTTACAAAATCTGCAGGGGATTAAAAATTTTCCCATACATACATATATATATATATATATATATATATATATATATTGATTTTTCGTTTTGTTTTTAAGTGAAATTTTATTAGAACCACACAATTACCTTTTCCTAGAATATCCACTAGCACTACATTTTGCACAGCTTACTTTTAAATAAAACTAATTTATATTTGCATTACCCTTGCTTTTCTTTCTGCTTCAAGGCGCTGCATAATAAGCATGTCTACATCATCATCGTCTTCATCATCATCATCCTCATCTTCATCTTTCTGCTTAGACTCTTGAAGTCGCTTCTGGAACTGCCACTCGAGCATTAATTTTCGGAGTCTGTCATTTTCTTCTGCAGTTCTTTCAGTCTTGTTTTGTAGTTCATTGATCTCCTTACTTAACATATTTACTATGTGCACTTGCTGCTGTTTTTCCAATTTCTCCTTGGCATCTCTCTTCCATGGGTCTGGGGAAAGGCTGTCACTGGAAGAAAGCTCTTCTTTGCTGATTGTGATGTATTGAAGATCCCTTCTTTCTATTGTGCGTGGCTGTTGCTGAGGTTGCAGCTCTCTTATGACTGTTTCTTGAGGACGAGGAAGAGTTGCAGGTTTTTCTGGTCTTGGTTGCGGTATGTTTGAAGGTGGGGCTGCTGTTTGAGGCTGTGGTAACATGGGCTGTGGAGGAGCAGGAACCTGAGGTCGAGTTTGCCCAAGCTTTCTTTCTTGTTCACGCCTTTTCCGGTCTCTTTCTTCTTCCAAGCGGGCTTTTTCCTTTTCATACCATCTTTGATGTTCCTCTCTTTTTTTTCTTTCAACTGCTGCTGCTTGAGCATTTAACTGTGGTCCCAACTGATTTTGTAATGGTGGAGGTGGAAGGGGTAAATCAACAGGAATTCCTTCACATTCTCCTCCATAATGAACTGGAGGAGGAGGAGGTGGGGGTGGTAGATCTGTTCTTATAGGCTGAGACACAGCAACTGGTGCAGGCTGTGATGCAATTGGAGTTTTCCAGCGCCCAGGTCCAGATTTGTTTAATGATGATGCAGAAGAATATGTTTTAATAGAATTGTTCAAGTGTTCTTGGCTAGATGTGCTAGATTCCACAGAAGAGCTTTGGTTCATCCAACTATCTTTACCATCCACCTTCCTGTCCAAATATTCAATATCTTTTCGTAACAAAGGTTCTAGGCGACCCCGATCTGAAGGAAATCCCTGATCATCTCTCAACTCCTCTTGAGAATGAGCAATTCTCTGTTGATGAGAAAAAGAAGAGGAGGAGTTATCAATGCATAAAAGGTGAATATATGGTAATTGCAAATCTATCGTTTAATAGAGATACTTGCATCATGATCACATTAAAACACAAGTTATAGGTGTAGTATTATCATTTATACATATCAGAACAACAGCAATAAAACTGTTCAGTTTACTCAATAGATCATGATATCTCACTTAACTACTCTTCTAAAATCCCTAAATCGAACATTCACCTAGATATGGCACATTATCGTGTCAAAAATCCCCTGCCTAATTCTGGTTCCTTTTCTAAATCTACTACTGAAATTGCCTTCACTAAGGGTTCCAATGATCCACTAAAAATATGAAGGCTACATGCCCTATAACACATTTCACTGACCACTCATTACCACTCTACTCTCCTTATCTGCTCTTGCACTTCGTGAATTTCAGGTAAATTTTCCTGCTCGTCATCACCCTAAACTGTTTTGTCAATACTGACCTAAAATGACCCTTCCCTTTGATGCCTTTGCCATGTTCTGAGACACGTTGGCTCTAAAGCACCTGCTTGGCTGCTTACAAAAAAAATGAAATAGGTTAAAGTAGAACTATAGGTAAAACTTCCTTTTATTTTGGATTGAGTAAGGGAGGGTTTTAACTGCGGTCAGATTTTTTTTTTTCCGCCAACTGTATCCCATTGCGGAGATTTCTCATCCCATAGCCAAACAGGAAGTGAGAGAAAATCTCTGCAAATTAAGAGAATTTCTTGGGAATCCTCAGGTCACTAGAACTAGTGTCCCCATTGGAAGATTTCCCATTACTTTTCTGGGGAAAACCTAAAATTTGGGATTTTAAGGAGCCGCTCAGATTGCTTTCATGAGTAAGCCAGCCCCTAGCTGAAAAGAAGAAAAAGATAACTCTGGTAAACCACTTGCAAATCCCAATACAAAATGTAAAAAATGTATTGTTTCTCTCAAAACCATGCTTCCATCAAGGAAGGAACTGGGAAAACCTATTTTCCAGAAATTTGTTTCCGGGCAATAAAGATTGCTCCATTATTATCATCTTCTATAGAATATTAGGACAAACCATAAGTATCAAAATACCCAAATATACCAGTAAGGGGGTTACACTCTAAAGCAAGAGCAAACAATATTTAACATAAAGACTACTTCATGTAAGTAGAGGAAACGTTTAGGGCATCTCCATAAGAGCTGAAGGAGATTCACTGCATCTTTGCTACACGTATTAGAATGAGAAGCATTAGGTACTATATTAGGCTGGAACTAAGGTACACAATCTGTCCTATGTAGCATAAACAGCGGAGTCCATCTTCCAGACTATGACAAACATGAGCAGTATATCAAACATTTTCCAATGGCTCAGAAATAACACCCTTATATTACCCTCTCCTGTTTTTACTTTGTTGAGGAAACTTGTCTAAGTATTTAGTAAGAAGATGTGAGATTAGGCTACTGTTTTTAGTGGACAAGAATAGAGTGTCAAATCAATCTTGATAGCTTAGATTTTATCCTGTGCTTGTAAATGCATGACAGCAGTACATATTGCTAAAAACATGTTTTAACAAGTCCAAATTGAGTAACTGCCGTCCAAATTTCGTAACCAATTGGCGAAACAATTTCAGGACACTATTTGTGCACTGATAATGTATAAACCTTGGTTGCTCTAACTAAGGGAATCTGCCAGGCTTAAACAACTTCGGAAGAAGGTTGTTCCAACTTAGAGGGAAATTTCAATAATTTCCTATAGCCTAGTATAAGCTTGACAGCAATTCAAATTCCCCATGCACAATATAAAGTAGGGCAAGTAGCATACGCTTTAGTGTAAATGATTCCAGTTGGTGCAGTGGATTTTGACCTCATGAATAGTAAGAGGTTATATTGCTGGAGGAAGAAGAACCATTACCCTTCTACCAACCAAGCAAATGCAATACAACTGGCAAGCAAGGTAATAGATCCACAAGTGAGGGGCCACAAGCCCTCCCAAGGCCCGTTTCTTCTAAATAAAATATCAAAATGCACCATTATGTTTTTCATAAAAGCTTTGAGGGATCCAGCATGCATTTAAGGAGATTATTCAACCTACAACTATTAATGGCAATTTAAAACCAGACAGTGCATTTACTACAAAATGAATATACTGTAAAAATAAGAGGTACTCCAATGTATGGATTCCCAAATATTTAAATACCGGCACAACCTGAATGTGTAGTAAAGTATCCACCTCGGGGTGGCAGTAATGGGTCTATGGGAATAAGGGTATATTTATCTCAGTAAATTAATAAGCCAGAACAGCAATTCTCAGTTATAGAAATGTCACCAGCATATAATGCACTTTTATCTTGTGTTTCTCGAGCAAAGCCTAATGGAAGTCACATAATGGAAGTCAATGCAAGTCGCCTCCAGGTCGCCCTGAAGTACTACAGGACCCTTTTTCTAAGTCAGAGCGACTTGTGTCGCTCCTATTAGAACGGCTCCTGTACTACACAGTGGGAGCGACGGTGCACGACTTGTCAGGCTGACCAAGTCGCCTGACAAGTCGTATCAGTGTGAATGGAGTCTTATTCTAAACCACTTAGCTGTGAAAGAACTACATTTTAAACAAAAATTCATGGAGACATACTAGCTATCCTCACAACCACCACCATTTCAGTGCTACCGCCACTTCTATATGCGATACTAGAGGATTCATACTGGAATCATACTGAAGGGTAAAGTAACCATAATGAATAACGCCAACTAATATTTTAGTACCACACAGGGTAGGATTTCAGAATTCTGCAGCATTTCTACACAACTTACCACCACAGCCATTTTGATAGATAGGCAGATATTAGGAATACTAAATAAGTGTCACATGGGTAAACATGAATTTTCATAGCACAAAGAAGTTACATTTTGTCAAGAGACGTTTTAGAAGACTGCCTAACAGAGGCCTAGTGGTTGGTGGGTCAAGGCATATTAAAATGCAAGTACATTTTTACAAAAAATGAAAACCTATACCAACACCATACACAGCCAGCATAGTGGTCCAGGGAATTGAAAACCACAATTTTCTTCCCTTCTTTCTTTCTTTAGGGATGCCGAAACGGACTAGAGCAATTCTGACTAATATGACCAATTGGAATCACCCATCTGACCCATCCCGGAAGACTGTGGCTTTCAAATCCCTGGACCCCTAGACCAGCAGTGAAATCTAATCATCTACAGAGGTAGTGTAGCAGAGCCTGGGGTGGCCAGGTTGGGAGGTTGTACAGTGTAAAGACTGTCTATTCTACAGGCTTTTTGTGTAGAGAGATGACTGCATCAACATTGCATTAATCTTTTTGTTTTTTATGAAAAGTTGAAGGCATCTTTTAATTAAAAAATTACAGTTATAATTACAATCTTAATGTTCTTTACTCACTTTAAAACCTCAAAAATGAAAACTGTACAAGGTTTACTTGTGTTAAAATGTGATATATAATGCGCAATAACCTTTTCTATCGCCTACTCTGTCCCTATATCTATGCTGCCAGACCACCTCCTACCCTTTCCCTCCAAGCCTTCTTCCTGCGCTAGCCCTGCTCCCCTCCCCCCTTTCCTGTAGCCCATACCTGCTTTTAACTCTCTTCATGCCCCTCCCATCTCCCCCTTCTATTCTGTGTCCACTGTCCATACTCACTCCCTTTTCTCCCGTGTCCACTCTATATACTCACTTCCTCCACGACCACTTGTTTTTGGTCTTTGCCAGTCTCCTTTGGCGAGTGGCAAAAATGTGTGCCCCTTTTATGGGCTGTTTTGCACTAATCTGTTTCACTGTTTTTTGATTTAGTATAAAACCATGGGATGCTGCAAGGAAGTACTGGCTGAATTCCAGACTAACATTAGAATGTTTTTTATACTTAACCATTGTAATGTGCAATGCTACATTACATGCTGCATGGTTTTTGTCAGAATAAAAACAAAGTGGCTTAGTACTGTACAGATTATCAGTGATGTGATTGTAATAATTTTTGTACTCTTGCTGCTTTTTTTTTTTAATAAAACTGTTGACAGAATCAACATCTTAAAGCGGAGTTCCAGCCACATTTTCAACTTCCCATCATACATAAGATTATCACATTATAAAAACAAATTTGATATATTTTTTTTTTTTTTTGGTTCGCTTACCTTCTTTTTAATGAAAAATCGCTGCACTTCCTCCTTATGCGGCCGCCGACGTCATTTCCTGCTTTGCATTGACTCCTGGGAGATGAGTGTCATCAATCCCAGGAGTCAATGCAACTGCACCAGTGTCCCTCGTCACTTCTGGTGCAGGCGCGTTATTCTCTGCCGATGGATGGAGAACAGCTTCTGGACATGCGCAATGATGAGGAACCAGCTGTGGGATGACGCGCCTGCCCCGGAAGTGACGAGGGTATAGTATTCTGGGACTCACGAAATACAGGAAGGAGGACACTGCGGCTTCAGTTGCCCACACCGCAGATGGCCGCGCTGGACAAGAACTTCACAAGGTAAGTAATTCATGCTGCATGTACACTAAACAGGGGACAGTTTAGAGGATATCGTTGTTTAAAGGTACTAGCCCTGACTATTCTAAAGGTATTTTTTGCTAAAAAAAAAAAAAAAATTTGGCTGAAACTCCGCTTTAAGCTGCAATTTAACTCAAACTTAAATAATTGCAGTGACTCATCTTTTAAAGAACTGCTCAGTCAAGGCAGACATCTACTGTGCTGTCTCCTTAGATAATGCCATAGTATTAAATGTTTTAAAAATTAAATAAAACTAACTCAAACTATTATAGTTTCCCTTGTAATAAAGAAACAACTGCCTCTGCAAGTACTCCCTTGAAGATGCTGTAAGCTACATTATATTCCACTGTACTATTGGCCTTAGCGGTCATGTTAGGATTATTTCAGCAGCCCTTTAACCTGGATATACAAGCAATTCCATGTGACTACAGATTATGTATGACAAAAAACATTTAAACCCGAGCTATAGATTATTAGCAATACCCCTCTCTGAACCCTGTAACTGTGTTTATATAGTGATCCTTCTTTGTCTGTTTACTTTAAGGATCCTTCTTTAGACGTCTACATCACTCCCTGTGTGACGTAGACACCTCCTATTGGTGGAGAAGACCTTCCCAGGAGCAGGGTCATCTCTCATAGGCTCCAGAGACAGGACAACTAACAGAGGTGGTGAGGGGACCATTGCCCAAGAAAATAACAAGCAGAGAAAAATGTCTGGTCCCCAAGGCATATTAGCTTTGCTCATAGAGGAAAAGTCACTTTACCCATTACACTGCAGAATGACTTAGGAAGAAGTGTTTGGAATAAAGACTGAGGAGTAAGATAAATGACGCACAATTCACTATTATATATATATATATATATATATATATATATATATATATATTTTTTTTTTTCCTAGAGTTGGGCATTAAATAACAATAGCTGGGGTAAAAAAAAAAAAAAAAAAAAAAAGAAAAAAGTAATTTATTAGATGGGACAAGATAGGTAAATAATCTAATATTATAGGCATAAATATTTCAGAGCTAAATTTGTTCTGTAAAGAGTCTAGGGGATTATTATGTTTGTTCCTTATGTACAATAAAAGATAAACAGGCTAACTGACCATGTTACTCAAGATCTAAGGAAAGGGGAGGGAATTTTATACTCCTAGGCTCAGATAATGACTTACTTGGACTGAGGTATTGCTAGAATGGTGACTTCCTATTTGGACCTGAACTTTTTCCTCATAGTCTGGCCACTGACTTTGTGCAGGTGCCACCCGATCTTGAGATTTGGGAGTTGGAAAAGTAAAATATTCTCTAGTATAAGTTTGTGTTGGAATTGGATATGCCTCAGGTCTTGCTGGGGCTGGTGGTTCCTGAAATAAACAAGAGTAAAATAAAATGTGTTAAATATGCTGTTATGTTACACCTTTTTATAATTTGAGAAAAATGGATTTTTGTAAAATCTTACCGTAAAATCCTTTTCTCTTAAGCTCATTGACAGACGTAGTCCTCCTTGATTAAATCAACTCGGGTTATACTGCCCTCTACAGGAGTAGGACTAGACAGGAAAGAAAACGTTCTGGCCACACCCTAGGGGCAGTCCCAGAGGGTATATCCTCTCACTTCCTGCTACAGCAAATCAGTTATGTCACAAAGCAGTGTTTAGAGAATTTAACCCAACCCAACTCAAAAACAGAGGGGCGGGTACTACATCTGTCAATGAGCTTAAGAGAAAAGGATTTTACGGTAAGATTTTACAAAAATCCATTTTTCTCTGTCGCTCATTGACAGACGTAGTCCTCCTTGATTAATATCAACTCGGGACGTCCCAAAGCAGTGCCACAAATGAGGGGTGGGATAACAGAAATCAAAATCCAGAAGGCCCAACCGGAGCCAACCAGAAGCATCAAGGACTCATCGAGCAAAAAGATGAGACCTAAGTGAAAAAACCCAACAAACCCTCGAGGTAGACCAACGGTCTCCTCAAATTGCGGCCTGCAAAACCTTGCGGCCAAATGAGGCATCCGACGATGCCATCACATCAACTTTATAAAATTTTCTAAAGGTATGAACCGACGATCAAGTAATCGCCTTGAAAACCTGGACCCCTGACGCCTGATGGTGGAAGGCCCAGAAAAACACTAAGCGCCCGAATAGAGTGCGCCTTAACAGGGAACGGAGGATTCCGACCCTTACATAGAATAAGCTTGTACCACCGTCTGTCTAATCCATTTGGAGATAGTCGCGGCAGACGCAGGCAACCCCTTTCTGGGGCCATCCGTGATCCCAAAAAGTGAATTTGTTTTACGGAACGATTCCGTAGTCTTCAGGTATACCCCGATTGCCCGAACTACATCCAAGGAATGCAACGCACATTCCTGAGGATGATTGGGCTTAGGACACAAGGAAGGTAGCACAATATCTTCATTCAGATGAAAATCTGAAACCACCTTAGGAAGAAAGGATGGCTTCGGATGAAGAACTACCTTATCCCTATGAACCACTAGATATGGGGAATGGCATGATAATGCAGCCAGTTCTGACACCCTGCGTGCAGAAGTGATAGCCACCAAGAAGGCAACCTTCTGGGATAATGTAAGCAAGGGAATCTCCCTGATATTTTAAAAGGGAGGTTTCTGCAGAACCGACAAAACCAATTTAAGATCCCAGGGCGGTAAGGGCGCGCGCACTGGCGGAGCTAAGTGCCGCACCCCCTGGATGAAATTCCGCACCAAGGAATGAGTAGCCAGCGGCTTCTGAAAGAAGATTGCTAACGCTGAAAACCTGACCCTTGATAGTGCTCAAGGATAGTTTCTGCTCAACCCCCTTTTGCAGAAAAGCCAAAATTCGGGTCACCAAATAGGTACGTGGGGGAAATCCCAACGATTCACACCACGCAATATAAGTCTTCCATGTGCGATAATAGAATTTGCTAGAAGTCGCTTTCCTTTCTTTAATTAGAGTAGGAATAACTGAAGCTGACAATCCCCTGTCCTTCAGAACCTGGGTCTCAATGTCCAGGCCGTTAAAACCAGCGACTGTAAAGCACGATGGAAGATCGGTCCTTGAGACCGCAGATCCTCCCTGAGAAGAAGTCTCCAAGGAGCGTCTGCGACTAGCCTGCCCAAGTCGGCGTACCCGGCTTGACGAGGCCAGCCCGGAATTACCAGGATAACTGGAGTTCCCTCCACCTCTATCCTGCGGAGAAATCTCAGCAGTAACTTGAGAGGGGGGAAGACATACAGTAGCTGATACTTCCCCCTACGGGGCGCTCAGCGCGTCTGCTGCGTCCGCTAGAGGATCGCGGGCACGAGCCCTTTTGAGCCAACCTGCCAACAGATCCATATCCGGGGTGCCCCAATGAAGGGACAGCTGGTGAAATACCTCTGAATGAAGAGACTATTCCTCTTGATCCAGAATCTGACGGCTGAAATAATCTGCCTGTCCACCCCCGTGATAAATATCGCGGAGAGAACTGGAACAACTGTTCCCCCAATAAAGAATGTTGGCCACTTCTATGGCCGCCAGGGCACTCTTGGTGCCCCTTGGAGATTGACATAAGTCATGACCGTGGCATAGTCCGATTGGATGGCTGCAGTAACTCAGGCATAGGCATCGGTCTGTGTACACACTAGACAGGTAGAATACCTCTATACCTCAATAGTAATGCCTTTTAGTAGTCTGCCACTGACTTCAGTCACCCTTACAGTCATATAGTGACTTTAGATAGTCAGCTCCCAAACCAAGCTTCCTGGTTTCTATTCACAAAAATCACACTCAAATTGGGGGATCTGTGACCTGTTATAGGATAGAGGGGAGACCCAGAAAACCCAGTGTCCGACCATCCCAGAGAGGGGCCCGCGTCCACCAACAACCCGACAGGGGGAGAGGGGGAACATTCTACTCAACATACCGGAACCAGGCGGGCGCCAACTCCTGACAGAACCCCTCTCCACCGGGGTGGGGGGGCTGTCGACCAATACGGACGCCGTGACTCTGTTGGTCATTGGAGTCCAGGCGAGACGTTTAGCTCGCAGGGTCAGTCCCCGTCCAGTGGGACTATGTCGCGGCCGACCCAGTGCGGAGCTATGGACTGCACGCGCTCGTAGGCTGAACTGGGGTGACCACTGGATCTCAACATCCAGCCCGTCGCCCAGTTTCAGCGTACTTGCTTGAAGATCTCACAGGAACACTGGAGAAAAAAAGCTGTCTAAAAAAGTATTTCTAAAAAAAATCTTGCCAGGACCGAAGATCCTAGCAAGGAATCTAGGTCCTTACTCCTAACTAGACAGAAAAAAACTGATTTGCTGTAGCAGGAAGTGAGAGGATATACCCTCTGGGACTGCCCCTAGGGTGTGGCCAGAACGTTTTCTTTCCTGTCTAGTCCTACTCCTGTAGAGGGCAGTATAACCCGAGTTGATATTAATCAAGGAGGACTACGTCTGTCAATGAGCGACAGAGAAAAATATATTTTATTTATTTAAAGGTACATACTTGGATAGCACTGTCAATTTACGCAGTGCTTTACATATACATTCACATCAGTCAATAAAGCCTTTACATTATTTCAATGTGAACATTTGACATTATCTTCACAATGGTACTGGAGCTAGCAACTTGGTGCCAAACTTGAGGGAGGATCTTGCACAGAATATCAATATTGGTCACAATCTTTAAAGGGGCTGTATTAACAATGATCTCTAGGAGACTCCTGTAGCAGGCTCATATGTACCTGACCACTTTCTGTAGCAAGCATGCCTTGCTAAAATTATTGCTCTCGCTTTAACATTCACAGTGATACCTCACATGTGTGATTTGAACATTGTTTACCTATGTGGACGTGACCTTCAGTATGACAAAAGTGAGTACACCCCTCACATTTTTGTGAATATTTTATTATATCTTTTCATGTAAAAAACACTGAAGAAATTACACTTTGCTACAATGTAAAGCAGTGAGTGTACAGCTTGTATAACAGTGTAAATTTGCTGTCCCCTCAAAATAACTCAACACAGCCATTAATGTCTAAACCTCTGGAACAAAAGCGACTACACCCCTAAGTGAAAATGTCCAAATTGGGCCCAAAGTGTCAATATTTTGTGTGGCCACCATTATTTCTCAGCACTTAACCCTCTTGGGCATGGAGTTCCTCAGAGCTTCACAGGTTGCCACTGGAGTCCTCTTCCACTCCTCCTTGACAACATCATGGAGCTGATGGATGCTAGAGACCTTGCGCTGCTCCACCTTCCGTTTAATGATGCCCCACAGATGCTCAATAGGGTTTAGGTCTGGAGACATGCTTGGCCAGTCCATCACCTTTACCCTCAGCTTCTTTAGCAAGGCAGTGGTCTTCTTGGAGGTGTGTTGGAGAAGTTATGTTGGAATACTGCCCTGCGGCCCAGTCTTTGGAGTTAATGCTCTGCTTCATTATGTCACAGAATATGTGGGCATTCATGGTTCCCTGAATTAACTGTAGCTCCCCTGTGTCAGCAGCACTTTATGCAGCCCCAGGCCATGACACTCCCACCACCATGCTTGGCTCTAGGCAAGACACACGTCTTTGTACTCCTCACTTGGTTGCCGCCACACACGCTTGACACCATCTGAACCAAATAAGTTTATCTTGGTATTGTCAGACCATAAGACATGGTTCCAGTAATCCATGTCCTTAGCCTGCATGTCTTCAGCCAACTGTTTGCAGGCTGTTTTGTGCATCATCTTTAGAAGAGGCTTCCTTCTGGGATGACAGCCATACAGACCAATTTGATGTAGTGTGCAGCGTATGGTCTGAGCACTGACAGGCTGACCCCCCACCCCTTCAACCTTTGCAGCAATGCTGGTAGCACTCATACGTATATTTCCCAAAAGCCGACTCCTGGATATGGCGCTGAGCACATGCACTCCACTTCTTTGGTCGACCATGGCGAGGCCTGTTCTGAGTGGAGCCTGTCCTGTTAAACCTATGCATGGTCTTGGCCACCAGCTGTTTCAGGGTCTTGGCAATCTTCTTATAGCTTGGGCCATCTTTATGTAGAGAAACAATTCTTTTTTTCAGATCCTCAGAGAGTTCTTTGCCATGAGGTGCCATGTTGAACTTCCAGTGACCAGTATGAGAAAGTGCGAGCGATAACCCCAAATTTAACACACCTAAGACCTTGTAACACTAACAACTCACATGACACAGAGGAGGTAAAATGGCTAATTTAGACATTAATGCCTGTGTGTTGAGTTATTTTGAGGGGACAGCAAATTTACACTATTATACAAGCTGTGCACTTCACTACTTTACAAGTGTCATTTCTTCAGTGTTGTCACATGAAAAGATATAATAAAATATTTACAAAAATGTGAGGTGTGTACTCACTTTTTTGAGATTTTGTACGTAGGAGTTCGCTTCTGTGTGCGAGCATGTGGGAACATGGGCGCTTTCAATTAAATTGTTTTTTCTTTTTATTATTATTATTTTTACACTTTTCCTTAAAATTTTTTAAATCACTTTTATACCTAATACAATGTAAATATCCCTAGTAATAGAAAAAAGGCATGACAGGTCCTCTTTATGGAGAGATATGGGGTCTAAGTCCCCAGATCTCTCTTTTATGCTGGAAAGCCTGAGATAAAAAAAAAAAAAAACAATCTCAGGCTTTTCAGCAAAAAAAAAAAAAAAAAAAGACAGTGTTTACATCTTCCAGTGCTGGAAGTGACGACATGACCTCGCTTGTGGCCTCTGAGGGTCATAGAGATGGCCCAGGCACCATCTGGTCCATGGCCAGCTCTATGGTAAATGGCTACCACCGACCGATTCATTCTCCGGCTCTCTGATCACACAGGCCAGCCAGGAGAAGCACCAGAGAGGGGATGCTGCTGCCTGCAAAAGCAATCAAGCGGCTGAACAGATGTTCTGATTGCTTTTCCTTTGCAGGGAATCGCCAGCAGAAAAAGATAATATCTGAATGATGCCTGCAAGGATTATTCCGACATCTCCACTTAAACCTAAGGACGGCATATGACATCCACCTAAGGTTAAGTGGTGAAAGTATAACAAAAGGCAATTTTTTTTTTCTTTAGTTTTGGATAGAGTGGATAGGAATTAGAACGCTTGTCAGTTTTTGTTGCTCTCTGTGCCTCTATTAAGGAGATTCATCCTCTCTATGTGTCCTATTTACCATTATCATTGAAATTGGAAGATTTTAGTTTGTGAGGTTGAAAAAAGACATCAGTCCATCCAGTTCAACCTATGATGTGTGTGTGTTTTGCTGTTAACCGTACATTGTATACCCCTGTATGTTGTGGTCTTTAAGGTGCCCATCTAATAGTTTTTTGAAACTATCAATGCTCCCTGCTGATACGACTGCTTGTGGAAGAGAATTCCACATCCTTACTGCTCTGACAGTAAAGAACCACTTACGTATTTTAAGCTTAAACCATTTTTCCTCAAGTTTTAGTGAGTGGCCACGTGTCTTATTGTATTCCCTTTCTCTAAAAAGTTTTTTCTTTATGCTAGGGTCATCACCAGTACAGTATTTGTACATAGATATCATATCCCCCCTCAATCGTCTCTTCTCCAGAGAGAATAAGTTCAGTGCTTGTAGTCTTTCCTCACAGCCGATGCCCTCCATTCCCCTAATTATTTTTGTTGCCCTTTCTCCAGTTCCAGCACATCCTTCCTTTCGTCTTTACATTTCTTATTACACTCTTTGTAATGCTTGAATGCTGCCAATGACCCCTCAGTCTTGTATTTTTTTAAGGCCTTTTCTTTAGTATTAATATGCATTTTTATGTTGGGAGTTTAGCCATCCAGGGTTTAGTTTTGCTCTTTTAAATTTGTTTCCCTTTGGAAAGCACTGGCCAATCTCTTTGTTTAGTATGCTCTTGAAGCACTCCCATTTTTCCACCGTGTTCTTTTTTCCCAGGGTTCTATCCCATTTGATATTTTCTAGCAGAGAGCGCAGTTTGGGGAAATTGGCTCTTTTGAAATTCAGTGTCTTAATATTACCCTTGTGTTTCCTATTACTATGATTAATACTGAAACTAATTGACCTATGGTCAGGGTTTCCTAAGTTGTCCCGTATTTCTATATCCGTGAGCAGGTCTGTATTGTTGGTAATCAGTAGGTCAAGTACCGCATTGTTTCTTGTCGGTTGGTTCACCATCTGACCCATAAAATTGTCCTGCAGAACATTTAGGAACTGCTGAGCCTTGGCTGAGTGAACGGTCACTTCTGCCCAGTCTATATCTGGATAATTAAAGTCCCCCATTATAATGACGTTTCCCATCCTTGCTGCCAATCCTATATGTAAAAGGAGGTCAGCCTCCCCCTCCTCCCTCTGGTTGGGGGGCCTATAGCATACGCCCAATATTACCTTCTCCATAGTGCCTTCCCTTTTAAGTTCAACCCATAGGGATTCTGCCTCGTCCATAGCTCCATTATTAATATCATCCCTCATATTTACCTGTACACTGTTCTTAATGTACAGACATACCCCTCCCCCTTTTTTTACCTTCTCTATCCCTGCGATAAAGGGAATACCCCTGAATGGTCGCCATCCAATCATGAGAGCTGTCGAACCAAGTCTCAGTTATCCCCACAAAATCGAAGTCCTCCTCAAACATCAGCAGCTCCAGCTCTCCCATCTTGTTGGCCAGGCTTCTGGCATTGGTATATAAACCTCGCAATTTTGACCGGTTGCATATATCCTCGTTGGATGTTGTTTTTAGGCTGCTCTTGTGATTTTTCCCCATACCCACCCTGGGTTTAGGAGCTCTGAACACCCTATCGCTAATGTCCCCATTTGTACCCTCTGAATCTTGCTTTCCACTGGCTAATTCTACATCTGTACCCTCACCCCAATCACCTAGTTTAAAAGCCCCTCTAACTTTTCGGCCATCTTCTCACCCAGTACGGCTGCACCCTCCCCATTTAGGTGCAATCAATCCCTACCATAGAGCCGGTGGCCGACTGAGAAGTCGGCCCAGTTCTCCAGGAACCCAAAACCTCCTTACTACACATGCTCCTCAGCCACTTGTTAATTTCCCTAATCTCCCGCTGCCTCTCTGGTGTGGCTCGAGGTACAGGTAGTATTTCTGAAAATACTACCTTGGAGGTCCTACTCCTCAACTTAGCGCCTAAGTCCCTGAAATAGTTTAGGACACTCCATCTTCCTCTGCCTATGTCAATGGTACCCACGTGTAACCATGACAGCTGGGTCTTCCCCAGCCCCACCCAATAATCTGTCCACCCGATCCGCGATGTGCCGAACCCGAGCGCCCGGTAAACAACAGACTGTTCAGCGCTCACGGTCTTTGTGACAGATTGCACTGTCTGTCCTAATGATTGAGTCCCCTACCACCAGCACCTGTCTTTCCTTTCCCTTTCTCCCGGCCTCACTGGAGGAGTTCTTCCCCTGGCAGCTAGGGGCGTTGCCCTGCTCCAGCAATGCTGGTCCCTGACTGGTTTCCCCAACATCACGCAACGGGGCGAATTTCTTGGGGTGCTCCAGCCCAGGATTGGCCTCCTTGCCCTTTTCCCCTCTACCCTTCCTAACTGTCACCCATCTACTCTGCTCTGATGCCTGCACCTCCTTCACTCCGCCCACCTCTGTGCAGGCCCCAGCCTGCACCTGATGGGTGGGATCCCAGCTCTCCTTCAGTATGGACATACGTCTCAGTGTTGCCAGCTGCTTCCCTAGATTCAGGACCTGAGCTTCCAGGGAAACAACGTGCTTACATTTTGTGCATTTGTATTCGCCCTCGATCGCATGATCGAGGAACGTATACATATCACAAGATGTACACCGAGTCGCACCTCCACACCCGCCGGGCATTGTACCTACTAATCTAATCTAATGGGGATTTAAAACTTTCCTGTGTGGCTGTTTCCTAGCTTCCTATCTCTGCTTTCTCACCCTCTCACTCACAGATACTTACAGACACTCTCAGTCGCAGGGCACGGTCAGTCGCAGGGCACGGTCAGTCACAAGGTTTAAGGTTGTCACAGGGTTGTCCCCAGAAAAGTAATACAGTATACCCCTGTTATATCGTGGTTCAGTTTCTGCGGTCCCGGTATATTGCATTTTTTTCTGTAATGTTATTTTACTAATTAAATCATTGATAATTAAATATTTTTGTGTTTTCCATAGCTCTTGCTATGTCTCTCAGTATCTTTTATGTGTTTAAATTTGTTTCTATTGTTTTAAAAGTGTGTTTAAAGACCTTAAAATGCTTTTAAAAAGTACAGATTTTTACCTAATAATAAAAATGAAGTAACACAAATAAAACAAACATAACTAACCTCGGCACACAAGTTCCCTGTAGAGACAGATGTGATCTTGACTGTTGAGCTACTGGCATATGCAGCTTTTCCACCTGGACTTTGAGGCTGATCTAAACAAAATAAAGCAAGTCAGGTAACAAATATTTTCAGAAAGAATGTCTGAAGTAAATGAAACCCAAAAGTTTATCTTCAATATTGTGCATCAAGACATTTTTCTTTGTTTTCCTATTTATGAAGAACAAGAGCTTAAAGTAAACCTGCCATAGGAAAACTATGGCTCTTCGATTGCTGACCCTTTTCTGAAAATGCTAGCTGCCTGTCTTTTGGCAACCTACTAGCCACAGTACAAGGTTACAGACTCAAAAAGGTTTGCAAATTGGGATTGTCAGCAAAGGTGAAAATTTACAGTAAAATCCTTTTCTCCGAGCCCTTTGACAGACGCAGCACTCAATGATTCTTCACTATTAGGACATCCCAAAGCAGTGTAGGCATGAGGGGTGGGAAAATGCAACCAACTGTTAACGTACATCCAAGGCTAAAAAACGTAGCCAACTGGGTGACAAAAAAAGCTCAACCCAAACCAACAGGAGCTTACCCCCCAAACAAAAAATTCACCACCATAAAGAGAAAACCAAGTCTCTTTGTCAAACAGCAGCCTGCAAAACCTTGCGGCCAAAGGAAGCATCCGAGGATGCCAACAAATCAACCTTTACCGGAAGAAGGAAGCAGAGTTGGCGGAACAACTACTGGCAGCGAGGGAGCTGTGGAGGAAGAGCCGCAGGGGACACGTGTGGCGGGGAGCCACACCAGGATACCAGGGAAACCGGGCGCGGATGCGGGGACCTAGGCAGAGAGCGGCGGTGGAGGTCGGAAACCGCAGCACCGTACTGAGGAGAGTGAGTGTGCCAGGAAGCAGAGGAGGAGGAGACCGTTCGTTCTCGTTCTCAGTGAGGAGGAGGAGACCATCCGTTCTCAGTGTGTGTGGCAGCAGCTGTGAGTAAGGCAGCAGCTGCAAACAAGGAGAGGGAAAAAGCTGTGTGACTGTGCTCTGTGAACCAATAGCTGTGTGACTGTGCTGCGACTGATTGCTGTGTGACTGTCTCTGCGACTGAGTACCTGGGAAGACTGGTAAGTATCCTTGTGACTGGTGAGTATCTTTGCGACTGGTGAGTATATTAGCGAGTGGTGAGTACCCCAGGTTGAGTACTAGGGGAGATAGAGGTAGTGTAGGTAAGGAATAGCAGGTCGTTAACATTATCCCCATAGAGTGGTGGGTAATAATGTCCGACAGGATTGCGGATGCCACTCAGTGCATTTCTTGCGCCATGTATGAGTTCCTTAACCAATCGAGGGCGAATACTGCTGTGCAAGATGTGAGCGACTTGTTGCTCTGGAAGACCAGATCCTGGATCTAGAAAACACAGTGGCAACACTGCGTTGCATCAACAACCTGGAAAGGAGCTTGGACATTACCCATCAGGCGCTGGCCAGCATAGAGGAGGGAGGAGTAGAGGAGACGCAAGAATCAGTGGTACGCAGCTAGGTGACCGTTAGGAAGGGTAGTGGGAAGAGTGTCAGGGAGGCCAGTCCTGAGTTGGTACACCCTAACTAATTTGCCAAGTAGCAGGTTGAGGAGGATATCAGCTCAGGGGTGGCAGAGCTGGAGCAGGCGCCCTCCCCCAGCTGCCAGGGGATTGGCGGCTCCAGGAAGAAGGGGGGCCGTGACTCAGGAAAGGTTAGACAGGTTGTGGTAGTTGGGGACTCAATTATCAAGAGGACAGAGATGGCAATCTGTCAAAAAGATCTCGGTAGCCGAACAGTATGTTGTTTACCGGGCGCCCGAGTTGGGCACATCGCGGATCTGGCAGACAGATTATTGTGCGGGACTGGGGATGACCCAGCGGTCATGGTGCATGTGGGCACTAATGACAAGGTAAAAGGAAGGTGGAGGATCCTAAAGAACAATTTCAGGGACTTAGGTAATAGATTGAGGAATAGGACCTCCAAGGTGGTTTTCTCTGAAATACTGCCTGTACCTCGAGCCACACAAGAGAGGCAGAAGGAAATTAGGGAACTTAACAAGTGGCTGAGGAATTGGTGTAGGAAGGAGGGGTTTGGGTTCCTGGAGAACTGGGCTGACTTCTCAGTCGGCTACCGGCTCTTTAGTAAGGATGGGCTGCACCTTAATGGGAACGGTACAGCTCTTTTGGGGAGAAAGATGGCCACCAAGTTGGAGGGGCTTTTAAACTAGGAGACGGGGGGAGGGCTCAGAAGTAGAGTCAGTCAGGTGGGAGCAAAGGACTGAAGGCAGTTGTAGAGTCAGCAGCGACAATAGGTCCATAACGTCAATTGGCAGGTCTGTGCGGAAAAACCTCAGACCAAACAGGAAGAAACATAACCACCAATCACGTTTAACTTCCGTAAAACTAAGAGGGGTATATGCTAATGCCAGGAGCCTAGCTAATAAAATGGATGAGTTGGAAATGTTAGTACATGAGGATGACATAGACCTTGTGGGAATAACGGAGACTTGGTTCGACCCCTCACATGACTGGCTGGCCAATATCCAAGGGTATTCGGTGTACCGGAAGGACAGGGTAGGAAAAAGAGGGGGAGGGGTATGTCTCTATGCCAAGAACAATGTAAAGGTGATAGAGAGGAGTGACATTACAGAAGGGATGACCATGGATTTAGAATCTGTGTAGGTAGAACTCCATAGGGAAGGAGAAAAGTAATTGTGGGGGTTTGCTATAGGCCACCTAAACAAGGGGAGGAGGTAGAGCTGGAATTTTTAGCACTATTGGGTAAAGTGGCAAAACTGGGATCAGTCATCATATTGGGGGACTTCAATTATCCCGACATTGACTGGGAAGAGGGGACTGCACACTCACAGAAGGCCCGTCTATTCACGGAAACCTTACAGGATAATTACACGTCAGAGTTGGTGGACTCTCCGACTAGAGAAAACTCAGTCCTGGATCTATTGATCACTAATGACCCAGACCTAATCTCAGAGGTAGGAGTCCAGGACTACCTGGGCTCTAGCGATCACAGGATTATCACATTTAGTGTAAATAACAATATAACAAGGCAAGTGGGGAACATAAGAACCCTAAACTTCAGAAGGGCAAACTTTCCAAAATTGTACTCATTGATGGAAAGGGTAAACTGGGACCAAACCCTGGGATCACTGACCACAGAGGAAAAATGGGAATGCTTTAGGAACATATTAAGCAAATGCATCTTGCAGTGCATTCCTATGGGAAATAAATTTAGAAGAGACAAAGCCAAACCTGGCTGGCTAAACCGTAGCGTTAAAAAACTTATTAGGGGAAAAAAATTGGCCTTCAAGAAATATAAATCAGAGGGCAAAGTATCGGCTTTCGAGCAATACAAGGATGCAAATAAGAAAAGTAAACACGAAATCAAGATGGCTAAAATCAACTTTGAGAGACAAATCGCGGAGGATAGTAAAAAAAACCCAAAGAAATTCTTTAAATATATCAACAGCAAAAAAACTAGGGCAGAGCATATTGCACACATAATTAACGATGATGGGAGGATGGTTACAGAGGACACTGAAAAAGCAACCGTGCTGAATGCTTTTTTCTCGTCAGTCTTTACGCAGGAATCTGAGGGGTACACTGACCATGACTGTATGGTTAGTAGTAATACACAGGACTTGCCACTATGGCTAACAGAGGGTGAAATCAGGGAAAGGCTGGATAAACTTAACACAAACAAATCACCAGGCCCGGATGGCGTACATCCTAGAGTACTCAAGGAACTCAGTAAGGTTATATCTAGACCACTGTTCCTGATCTTTGCTGACAGTATTAGGACAGGAGATGTACCAGGGGATTGGAGGAAAGCTAACGTAATTCCGATATTCAAAAAGGGGCAGAGACATATCCCGGGAAATTATAGGCCTGTCAGTTTGACATCAATAGTATGTAAACTTCTGGAGGGGATGATAAGACACTATATCGTAGAGTTTGCAACAACATCAGCAGTAATCAGCACGGGTTTACAAATGGGCGTTCTTGTCAAACCAATCTCTTAACATTCTACGAGGTGGTGAGCTGTGAGCTAGATAGGGGCAGACCAGTGGATGTGGTGTACTTGGATTTCGCTAAGGTGTTTGATACAGTTCCCCACAAGCGCTTAATTTATAAAATAAGGTCTGCAGGTATCGACAGCAGGGTTTGCTCTTGGATACGGAACTGGCTAAAAGGGCGTGTCCAAAGGGTGGTAATAAACAGCGCATACTCAGACTGGTCTGAGGTAGTAAGCGGGGTCCCCCAAGGCTCAGTCCTGGGACCAACCTTGTTCAATTTATTCATAAACAGCATTGAGGTCAGGATCAGTAGTTCGATATCAGTTTTTGCAGATGACACAAACTTGGCCAGGGCAATAACTGCACAGCATGAAGCAGATATCCTACAGAATGACCTGGACAAAATAACGGAGTGGGCAACGACATGGCAAATGAGGTTTAATGTGGAGAAGTGTAAGGCTTTGCACTTTGGGACTAAAAACATAAAAACACAATACACGTTAGGAGGGGAACCCTTGGGGGAATCAAAAATGGAGAAAGATCTGGGAGTCTTGGTTGATGATAGATTAGGCAATAGCATGCAATGTCAAGCGGCAGCTGCCAAAACCAGCAGAATATTAGCATGCATAAAGGAAGGGATGTATTCCAGAGATAAGACTATAATCCTTCCACTTTATAAAACTCTGGTCCCACCGCATCTGGAGTATTCTGTCCAGTTCTGGTCGCCAGTCCTCAGGAGGGATGTGCTGGAGCTGGAGAGAGTCCAGAGAAGGGCAACTAAACTGATTAGGCGATTGGAGGACCTTAATTATGAAGAGCGTCTGCAATAGCTTGATTTATTCTAACTGGAGAAGAGACGCCTGAGGGGGGACATGATAGCTATTTTTAAATATCTTAATGGGGATCTCAGCTTAGAAAAAAAGCTGTTCAGTCGAAGGGATTGCATGAGGACTCGAGGGCATACAATGCGATTAGAGGAGAATCGTTTTAACCTCAGGCAACGTGGGGGGTTCTTTACTGTTAGCGCTACAAGATTGTGGAATTCTCTACCACAAGAGGTGGTTTCTGTGGGAAGTATGGTGGCTTTCAAAAGACTCTTAGACGTACATCTCAAGGATTAGAACATTCAGGGCTATGTGAGATGATTTCAGCCACACACACCTATACAGGTTGAACTGGATGGACTATTGTCTTTATTCAACCTCACCTACTATGTAACCTTGTATAATTTGGTAAAAGTGTGCACAGACAACCAAGTCGCCATTTTACACACCTGAGCAACAGAAGCCTGATGGCGAAAAAAAAGCCCAAGAGGCAGGACAAACAAGGAATCAGATGTCCGAAAAGACCCCGTGGCTGAAAGGTAAACCCTGATCGCCCGAATCACATCCAGTGAATGCAAAGCAAATTCCTCGGGATGCTTGGGCTTAGCGCAGAGCGAAGGCAAAACAATATCTTAATTGAAGTGGAAAGCAGACATCACCTTAGGGAGAAAAGACTAATTAGGTCATAGAACAACCTGATCCCTATAAACGATCAGACAAAAGAAGGTGAACGGCAGGACGGAGCCGCCAACTCAGACACTCTGCGAGCAGAAGTGATAGCCACCAAAAAGGCAACCTTCTGAGACAACAAAGGCAGAGATATCTCCCTAATATTTTCAAAGGGGGCCATCGAAGAACGGACAACACCCAATTCAGATCCCATGGCGACAAAGGGGATCTCCTAGGCGGAGCCAGGTAACGCATCCCTTCAATAAAGGTGTGGATCAAGAGTATTAGACACTAAGGGATGTTGGAAATAAATGGCTAAGGCCGTCACCTGACCTTTAATCATACCTAAAGCCAAGCGTTGCTCAACTCCCTTCTGCAAGAAGGCGAAGACCCTCGCCACCGAAAACGAGCGAGGATGCAACTTTAATGACTCACACCAGGCAATATTCACCTTCCAAGTACAATGATAAATCACCCTGGAAGTAGCCTTTCTAGCTCTCATCAAGGTAAAAATCACAGAATCCGAGAGGTCTCTGTCTCTCAACACCTGGCCTTCAACAGCCACGCCGTTAAAGCCAGCGACTGTAAAGTAGGATGGAAGATTGGCCCTTGAGACAGCAGATCCTCTCTCAGAGGCAGCCGCCAGGGAGGCTCGACAACCATTATTATCAGGTCTGCGTACCAAGACCAGTGAGGCCAGTCTGGGGCCACCAGAAACACCGGCACCTTTTCCACCACCAACTTGCGGAGGAACCTTGACAAGAGCTGTATCGGAGGAAAGGCAGAAATTAGCAGATATCGGTTCCAAGGCATCACCATTGCATCTGTAGCATTAGCCAGAGGGTCTCGATCCCTGGCCACAAACCGCTCTTCCATGGGGCACACAGGAGACCAACATCCGGATGCAGGGACTATCACCCCTGATCCAGAATTTGACGACTCAGGTAATCCGCCTGCCAATTCTCCACACCTGGAATGCGAACAGCGGAGAGAGCCAGAACATGTGCCTCAGCCCAAATCATGATCTCGGCCACTTTCCTGGCCGCCCAGACACTCTTGGTGCCCCCCTGAATGATGTAAGCCAATGGAGCAGGCAGAGTTAGATCACCCTTAGCTCCCGGACATTGATCGGTAAGGATGATTCCTCTGGTGACCACGTTCCCTGGACACAAAGAGTGTCCAGCACTCCACCCCAGCCCAACAGGCTTGCATCCGTGGTGACCACCGTCCACAACAGCAGCAGAAAGGACCTTAGCGTGGGCAAAATAAGCCACCAAGAGAGCTCCAACCTCGTGAGATGGCTTAGACATATCATGCTGTCAAAGGACTGTGGGTCCTTGTCCCACTTGACAAGAATCTGTTTGTAGAGGTCTTGTGTGAAATTGAGCAAATGGGACCGCCTCGAAAGTCGAGACCAACAGCCCCAAGGACCTCATACACGTCCGCAGGGAGGAGAGATCGTTGTCCATTAACAACCGATCTCGCCCTGCAAAGTTTTTCCTCTGGGAGAAAGACCCTCGCCTGAGAGGAGTCTAAGATCATGCCCAGGTAGTTCAGGCGCACTGACGGAGTCAGCGCAGACTTCTCTAAGTTGATGGTCCACCCCAAACTCCTGAAGTGTCTGAACCATGTATGCCAGGGTTGCCCAACAGGGCGACATGAGAGCTTGCCCTCAACAGGAGATCGTCCAGACAGCCGAGGAGCGCAATCCCCTTTCTGCGTAGCAAAGCCAGCACCGGGGCCCAAACCTTGGAGCGGAAGCTAGACCAAAGGGTAATGCCACAAATGGAAAATGTTCCTCCGCCACAGCGAAACGGAGACACCGCAGATGACCCTCATAAAGAGGTATGTGCAGATACGCATCAGTTACAGCTATGGAGGCCAGAAAGTCCCCCCATCCAAACTCCTGCACGCGCACAAAGCGGTGCAGTGATCTGAGGTCCAGAATTGGACTCACCTTGCCCTCCTTTCTGGGCACTGTGAACAGGTGTGAATAAAAACCACAGTAGATTTGTTCTGGAAACAGGGTGATCCACCTTATTTAAGAATGAGTCGGGGGCGTGGCTGAACTGTTCATGTGAGCGGACGTGTCTCGAGCCGGCTCCGATATCCTGATTGCTATTACCCTGTTGATTGGACCCCAACACCCGCTAACATTGCCCGACTGCTCCGCACCCGAGTCTGCTTTGCTCCGGTGACCGTTCCGAACTCCCGGCTGCCCCGATCCGCCATCACAAGGAGGAAGGAGGACGGCGCATCCACTGCTAAGCAGGCCCAAGATGGTGGTGGCCAGCTTCCACAACGAGCGGGCCGTGACAAACCACCTACTGCCATAGCTAAACTTGTGAAGTTTGCTCGGGACCCTGCGAAGCATAAACCTGTCTCCTCCCCACCAGCCTCTTTAACGGATCCCCGGACTCCTGCCTCACCGCCCTTGGTAGCGATGTCTCCGCATCCAGAAAGCCCGGCCGGATCTTCTCAGGGGATCGCAGTGAGTACACCATCGGGGAGTGCAGCGAGCACAGCTTTGTTGGAGGATGCTTCTCAGGCTACCCACACTATCCAAGATGTTTTAACGGCGGTGCACACATCTGGAACTTCCCTCTCTGAACTGTCAATAGAAGTTAAGAGCATAAAGGAGGGCCTGCTGTACATCAGGCAGGACATGCAGAAGATGAGGGAACGGACTACGGCCCTGGAGGGCCGGGTGCGTGCAGTGGAGGATGATTTACCCCCCCTAATTCAAGATGTTCGCATGAACTCCTCGGGGGTCTCTGAAGCGATGAACAGATTGGAAGATATGGAGAATCGGCTGCGCCGCAGAAATCTGCGCCTAGTGGGCATCCCTGAGAAATCCGAGGGCAAGGCGCCGGTGGACTTTATTGAACAGTGGTTGCTTTCTACATTTGGGAAAGACAATCTCTCCCCATTCTTTTCTGTGGAAAGAGCACATAGGGTGCCCTTTAGGGCTCCTCCACCAGGGGGCCCTGATCGGCCGTTTCTATTGAAGCTGCTTCATTACAAGGACAGAGACATTATCCTGAAACTTGCCCGGCAGCAGCCTTGCATGGAGATTCAGGGTGCTAGGATTTCCATATATCCTGACTTCTCGGCAGCTTTGCAGAAACAGAGGGCAAGATTTAATGAAGTCAAGAAGCGTCTGCGTGCCATCCCTTTGGTGTATTCCATGATGTACCCGGCTAAACTTCGCGTAGTAGCGAATGGAACGGTTCACTTCTTTCTTTGAGAATCCCACTTCTGCCACTAACTGGCTGGACCGCCAGGAACGGCATCTTAGAGCTGCAGCGGAATGATTACTTCTACAAGCAAGTCTGGGACTACTTGTGCTGATTGGGTCTACTAATCCCCTGTTGGGAGCCACAGAGCCGTGATCTACTTGGAATATTATGGTTCTATTGTTTTCTCACCTTCTGGAGCCCGTGGAAGGGAAGTTCCGGGTCTCTATGTTTGTCCGAGTTCGGGCCCTCTTCTCCTACCCCCTCGCCCTACTGGGGCTTGATGACTGTTCCCTGCGGGGCATGGGTGGCTGTAGCTCTCCTGGCTACACTCCACCACGTTTTTTTTGTTACTGTTTTTTGCTGTGTGTTTTTGGTTTTTGTTTTTTTGTCTGGTCCTTTTTACGGTGAATTCCCCTATGGTGATCTACCTGCATATACTGAACCTTGTGCTACTTGTACCAACTCTTGTGTCCTTCAGCCATCTCTACGGTTGCTCCTTGACAGACTCCCCCCCCCCCTGGGACTCCGCCCACCGTCCCCTTGGTGGCTCCACCTGCCACACTCCCGCATTGCAACTTTACCATGGCTGCCATTAATGACTCTCTGCTCTCCTGGAATGTGAGGGGACTTGGGGACTCTAGTAAGCGCACTGCTGCGATGACCCTGCTGTCGCACCACGGTCCTGCACTGGTGTGCCTGCAGGAAACTCACCTTACCTCGGACACAGCCGGCGGTCTCCGCTCTAGGCGGTTTCCGGTTCGGTTTCATTCTTTTCACAGCCAATACTCCAGGGGAGTCTCTATTTTAATCTCGGCCACTACCAAATTTGAATCTCTGGACTCACTGGAGGACTCTCAGGGCAGATTTATCTTTTTGGTTGGAATGTGGAATGCCTTTAAATGTATTATAGCAAATGTATATTTCCCCCCCCCCCCGCATTTTCTTTTGAGGTGCTAGAGTGTCTGTCTCGGTTTATTGGGAAGCACCCTCAAGTGCCGGTGTTAGTGATGGGTGATTTTAATAATGTTCTTGACCCGACCCTGGATGTCCATAAAAGGTTCTGCCCCTGAGGTTCCAGAATGCCCACTCCCTTTGCTAGATTTATGGGGTAGCTGGGTCTTGTGGATCTTTGGCGCAGTAAACATCCGCTTGAGGCCGGATTTTCCTGCCACTCCTTGTCCCACTCCACATTATCCCGCATTGACCTAGCCTTTGGCACGGACTTAGCTCATGCCCTTACTCCGGCAGTTACATATCTGGCTAGGGGCTTGTCGGATCACTCCCCACTCCAGCTCCATCTTAGGTTTCCGGGGAGCAGGTTGCCTATGCATTGGAAGTTGAACCCGTTTTGGCTTCCACTGTTCCCGGATCATGCCTCCTTTACTACCCAGTTGGCACACTTTTTTACTGACAACAGGCACTCTGCAGCTCCTGGGATTGTATGGGACACTATGAAAGCGTTTCTACGTGGTTTATGCATTAAGGAGGTGTCGACTATTAAATCTAATAGCAGGCGCTGGGCGCGGGATGCTGGTGAGGCGGTACTTCGTGCCGAGCGTGATTACTTGACTTCCCCCATGTCCGACTCGGAGGGCCGCTGGTTGGAAGCGCAGCGCTTCTTTCGTTCTGTACAAAAACAGCAGGCGGACCACAAGCGTTTCTTCACTTCTCAGGCTTTGAGGAGGGGGGAGAAAACCGGTCACATGCTTGCTCTGATTTCCAGGGCTCAGCATCCACTGTCCATAATCCATCGGTTGGTTCTTCCTACAACTCGGGAGGTCACTGACACTGCGAACGTTTTGCAGGGATTCAGGTCGTTTGAGGATCTGTACTCCTCCAAGGTGTCCTATGACCCGGAAGATCTGCGGACCTTCCTTGGGGAACTTCAGCTACCGCAGGTATCAGCACGGGATCGGGATATGCTGGACTCCCCCATCCAGTTGGAGGAACTCCAGGAGGCTCTGGCTTCATCCCCTAATGCTAAGGCGCCGGGGACAGATGGGATACCTATTGAGTTGTATAAGGCCTTTGGTGGGGTATTGTTGCCTGAGTTACTTACCGTTCTACAGGCCTCTTGTGAGGTGGGGGAGCTCCCACGATCTATGTATGAGGCAGTGGTGGTTGTTCTCTTGAAGCCCAGGAAGGATCCGACTCGTCCTGAATCTTCTAGACCGATCTCTTTATTGCCCACTGACTTGAAATTACTAGCCAAGGTGTTGGCCACTCGCCTGTCTAAAGTTATTGCTAAGTTTGTTCTAGGGGACCAGTTGGGATTTATACCGGGCAGGTCCACAGCTACCAACATTTGTAGATCATATTTGAATATGCAGGTGCCCCCGGATAATTGTGGTCATAGAGCAATACTATCACTTGACGCTGCTAAAGCATTCGATAGCGTGGAATGGCAGTATCTGTGGGCGGCCCTTGAGAGTTTTGGCCTAGGACCTCCTTTATTAAATGGATAATCCGGAGACAGGCCGTAGGTGCAGCATACAGTAATTTTAACAACTCACTTTCGCAGTCGTTTCCACTGCGCAGGGGCACTAGGCAGGGGTGCCCGTTGTCCCCCCTGCTGTTTGCCCTGGCGGTGGAACCTCTGGCGGCGGCTGTGAGGGCCGACCCGGCTATTATGGGCTTTCGGCGGGGGAGAGAGAAGACAAAATTGCATTGTACGCTGATGACTCACTCTTATTTCTAGGTGACACCTCGGGTTCTCTGATTGCATTAATGCACCTGATTGGTAGATTTGGATCCTTCTCGGGTTTCCAGATAAATTGGGACAAGTCTGTCTTGCTGCCGCTGGACCCCCTTGGGGTTGCATTGCCCCCGGTGGCGTCGCAGATTATGGTGGTGAACCAGTTCCGCTAAGTAGGGGTGGTGATCCACCCTGATCTGGGGAAGTATATCAAGCTCAATGTTCTCCCCTTGTTGCATAGGTTTCGAGATAAGTTGGCTAGCTGGGTCAGGTTGCCTCTGTCGGTGGTTGGCAGGTGCAACCTGATCAAGATGATCTGGAGCCCGCAATTACTATATGTCTTGCATAACGCACCGGTATGGATCCCCATACACGTGTTTAAGCAATTCAACACGGTCTACCGTGCGCTCATTTGGAGGAAGCAATCTCCTAGAATTCGCTTAGAGACTTTACAGGAGGCCAAGGATAGTGGTGGTTTGGCCGTTCCGAACCCCTACTATTACTTTTTGTCGTCTCAGCTACAACATATCACTGGTTGGTTGCTGGACGACGCCGATGATCCTGTCAGGCGGATCCTTGAGACTCGTTTGGCAGGTGGGACACTTGTCGAGGCATTAGAAGCAGGTGCCCTACGAGGCTCTCCTGGCTGCCCCACCCTCATGCTTCTTGACAGGGTTTGGCAGAGAGCTAAGAAACATTTTACTTATGATGGATTCTCGAAGTACTCTCGTATCCTAAATAATGCTAATTATCCTGAACTTGATAAGTTGTGGAGCTCTCTGAGATGGGATGGCTACGGTATACACTTTATTTACCAGTTGTACAGGGGGGGTGTTCTTAAGGATTTCCAGTCTCTACGTGCCGAGTTCGGACTACCCAACTCCCTCTTTTTTCAGTACCTGCAGTTACGTCACGCTATTAACTCCCAGACTAAAGTCTCCTCCTGGGGTCTGTGCCATCCAGTTATCCTTCTTAACTTGGTGAACACCACGATTAGGAAGGGGCACATTTCCTCACTTTATACGGCCTTTATGGGACAAATTTCGAGAGCTATGTCATTTAAATGCAGGGAGTCATGGGCTGAGGATCTGGGTCCCATCTCCGCGGAGGAGTGGACCAGCATTCTGGATAATATACCTAGGGTCTCTTTATCCTCCTCGCAGAGACTCACACAACTTTTTATTTTACACCGTACATACAGGACTCCGCAGCGCTTGCATAGCTGGCAGAGGAGGGATTCTCCCTTCTGCCCCGGATGCAAGGTCCACACGGGCACTCTACTACATATGCTTTGGCGCTGCCCGAAGTTACATCGCTATTGGCATGGGGTTATCCGTACCATTAATGATATCTGGAAATTGAATCTGTCTGTGGAACCAAAATTGTGTATCCTGGGATGGCTGGATGAAGAGCTCTATCCTCCTGAGGTACACACTGCGATCCTCAGAGTTCTCTTTATTGCTAGAAAGTTGATAGCCCGGCGATGGATCTCTGCCCAGGCACCTTCACATGCTGCCTGGATTGAGGAGGTTAAGGTGCTTCTGAATAGGGAGCATCTTACCTATAAACACAGAGGGAATGTACTGAAATTTGATCGCATTTGGAGCCCATGGTTGGACGTTCCAGGCCTAGCTCCCCTTCATTTAGTGTCCAATAGAATTATGGGAGGGGTTCTATCCTCAGCGTAGCGTGGCTGCGGACCAAGTGCTTCTACCTGGGTTAGCCCGAGGGGGGTCTCCCACGATGACTACCACATCTCCTTTATGGTTGTTAATAGGACACTCTCTGTATCACGCGCCCATTGGGTTGCTCACCGGAATTCACATGTTCTGTTTTTTTTTTTTTTTGACGGAGGCATCTCTCCCCAGAATTTGGAGCTTGGTGTATTTTGTATAGAGAATAAGGATATTGCTGCATGACCTTGTTCTTTAGCTATGTTTCTGTGCACTTACAAACACGTCGGCGGCTCTGCTGACGAATATGCTTATTCTACACTTTACTGCTTAGGTTCCTGCATTGTAGAGGCTTCTTCGTCTGTTTTTTGGTTTTGTTTTGTATTGTATGTGAACAATTTCAATAAAAATTATCTGATTAAAAAAAAAAAGAATGAGTCAGCAAAGGGATAACGGTGTTTAAAGTGCTTTTGCACAACTAGCACGTGCTTAATGCGCCATTGCTCATTCACCATATTGTGAAAGTTTTCAGGACAAGGGAACACCTGACCCGACTTCTGGGTTTTTGTGGGAGCCAAAAACTACCCGCTGACCTGACTGTGTGGGCTCAAAATCCATTTTCAATGTTTCCCTTACTGAAAGAATCAGTGCTTCCACCTTAGCGCGTTCCCGCACTGCAGCCGAGGAGGACATATCCTCCTGACCATCTGACTGCGAGGACAGAGATCCCTCAGGGATGGGATTGTCCGTGGTGACCATATCAGGCTCTGAAGCAGAGGACTGAGAAGGCAGTGGCCGTGTCTGGGTAGCGACTTGTTTTATCACAAAGTCCACCTTGGACGCCAGATTTTTCAAAGCTGAAGACAGAGACATGGGAGACTGTGATCTGGATAGTCCAGGATAAGCTCTAATAAAGTCTAAGGGGGGATTTTTACCTTGCGACTCCATTTTGCAAATTTCAGAAAAAAAAGAGTGCACTGCCCCTTTAAATCGCGGTCCGCACCGCTATACCGCGCTGCATCCAGAGTCCCCCTTAAAGGCTGGCAGGAGCAAAAGTGTACCCAAAGAATACCCAAATGAACAAAATCCCTTACTTTATCACCTCTGAGAAGCTGCTCTGTAGTGTAATCTCCAGCATGAAAACGTCTGACAGGAAGTGACATATCACCACTAGAGGCCGCACACAGAGAGAGCCTATGCCCACACCTAAAATGGTGGTCAGGACCCAGGCATGAGGCCACCATGGGAATCCACCTAAAGGACCTCCCAGGACAAGGTAACATTAAACCCCCCCAGGTGTCAGACGCTGACTATAGCGCCCCCCGCGGGAGCAGGGAGGGCAGGGCCTGTCCCGATAGGCCTGGGGGAGCTTTCAGAGAAACACATCCCTGTTATCCCCAGGAGTGGGCACACATCTCCCCCTCAGAGGTCGGTTTCAGGGACACGGGGGGCGTTGCATCACTCGCCATACCATGGATCGGATGGGCTCCGCTCCAAAGCAGCTCGCCTCCCACCCTGAGTGGGGGTGCTGCCAGCCAAAAAGAGGTAAGCTGTGACTCAGGGCATTCCAGGTCTATGCGTCCCGGCGAGGCATCCGCTCACAGGCTCACCCCCATCCTCCGGGGCTCTATTGTGGCGAGGCTTGGGCGGACCACAACCTGCTGGCGCTCGTTGGCCAGGCTGGGAGACCGTAAAGATCTAGATTATCCAGTGCGAAACCTCAGCGCAGCTGTCACTTGTCGTTCGCCAGGAAGATCCCCTGACACTAGCTAGCGATAGTGAGTAAAGATAAACAAACATTCTTAAAAATAAAAACTGAGACCAGAGTCCCAGCAGGAAACCTAGGTCCTACTCTTTATTTAGGCAGCAAGAAACTGATTTGAGAGCACAGTGTGTCTGGGGTTATGTCGTGAGGGACAGCCCCTAAAGGTGTGTCGAGTGAAAAGCTTTCACTGCCTAGTCTACTCCTGTAGATGGCGCATAACCCAATAGTGAAGAAGCATTGAGAGCTGCGTCTGTCAAAGGATGATCGAGAAAAGCCCTTTTCTGTCTGTAGCAAACATGGAAATAAAACTATCAATCTGAAAGCAAGGCAACTAGCATTTTCAAAATAAGTGGTGGAAAAAAAGATGGTGTCCTGCATAATTTCTTTTACACTACCAAAGATCAGCATGAAAGGCAAAATAGTTTTTTTTTTTATATAAATATATTCAAATGTAAAAGAGGAGGATATCTTGATAGCAATCTTATCAATATATAATAATGTTAAATATACAGTATATTAATGTTAAAATTATGTATAGTTTGTAGTTATATATGGATTTGGGGCAGTCATATTTGCCCATTACAAATGCAGGATTCCCCTACTGTTTAATGGTTGCTGCTCCTTCATACAATGTATGTCCAGGGTGTGGCTGGCAGCTCAAAAGTTTTTATGGTTGTGCAGGTTCTTTAAATTTGCATGTTTATATGATCTGAGAATGCAGACCATATTGAAGGACAAGTATAGTTTGCGCTTTCTACTGTTCATATTATGTGGGAACCCCACTAGTACTGCAAAGTAATGCATTTAATGCAAATTACTTACAGTATAGACTTTTTGGGCTGACTAACTTGTATTGTTCTAAAAACAATCCTGCCCATATGCACCTTACTTTTGTGATGTACAAGTTGATGGCTTTCATTTTACTGAAAGCTAATGAACAGTGTATTAAAAACAACCCAAAGCTTGCTGGGAAAAACAATTTGAGTAGCTAAATGTTGCTTAGTTAAGTCTATTGTCCAACAAACCTGCCTAATATGTGCTTTAATGATGACTGCTTTGCTTTTTCCTGAAGCCTACTGAAATTAAATTGTGTAAACAGGAGACATTTAATTAAAGCAGTTTGTACCAGACTGCAAGCTAGCTAATACAGATGATGATTCTTTTAACACGTTGCTGAAAAGTCTATTGAGGACCTGTTCTGAGTTTGTACTAATTAAACCTTACTTGCTACATTGGGGCTGGAACGATGGTCGGCCCGATTCTTCATTAGCCGGTCATCCCCAGGTAGTTTCTTTGGTTCCGAGTATTCTGGCCAAGGCATTTGGGGACTTTCTGGAGACCCATTCTGAGCAGTGTTATTATAAAGCTCAAACCCTTCACTCTTTGGTCTAGGTTTCCCTGAGCCACGGCGATCTAAAATGACATTAAAAGTACAGAGGATTGTTTCAGGCAGTCCGTTTCCATAAAACGAACTAAAGGTATTAAAATGCAAGTTTTAGGACCCCTTAGATCCTTAAACTGTATACAAGTTAACTCTACTGTTTTATACAATACAACAGAAAAGGATCTTAAAAGGTCCTGAAAATTTGCATCTTTAATAACTTAGTGTGATTTTAAATGTTCAAATTCAAAAACAAAACACATTGCTATTACAACAGCTGATATTAAAAATTGAAAGTGTATGCTGTGACCTTAGAAATAATTTAGGACTAACTGCAGTTAACATTTCTATAAGGTTTTCATTCCTTTTCTGATCCCACTGGGGAGATATTCACTTACCTTCTTCTTCAATAACACCAGCATAAGAAAATAAGAAATGGAGGAGAGGGGGAAGCTGGTCATTGGGAGGCAGGACAGACAAAAAACACATTTTAAATGGAATGAGGAACTTCTCATTGCTTTTGTTGCTATGTCCGCTATGCAGAGATTTTCTAGCATTTCGTTCCCAATTTGGTAGCAATAAGAACCTAACCGTGGCTCTAAAGCATTGTACACACGATCAGATTATCGGACAAATTTTCTTTAGTTTTTTGTTGCATGCTAGTCTCATATGGAAAGGGAAGAGGTTACTTTCATACGAAAATTCTCGTACGACAGAATTCAACTTCAGAAGTGATGTCATGTGTTGAATTGTTTTTTTCGGACGAAAACTGTACTAATTAAACGAAAAACAGACATTGTGTTCACATACGATAAAAATGTTATAGCCTGAATTTTGTAATCGGCTGTCGAAAGCACTATACTATCGATCTGAAAATCGGCAGATCGTTTGTTGGACAAAATTTTACTTCCGATTTTCTTATCTTGTGTGCGGGCCTCAACTCTCCACTACTGTACCAAAAACAAAATAAAATATTTCACCGGAAGATAGTCTTTAAAGCAGTATTAAACCCTATAGCAAACATTTCTTATATTGCATCTTACCAATTCTTAGATATATGTCTGCATTAGGCTTCTTTCTAGGCTTTCTTTTCTCTGCTTTCACCTGGTGATCTGGCCAGTAAGTTTGTTTTCAACAGAACAAGCTGCCCTGCAGATCTAGCAATTACAGGGTTGACACAAACCATTTAACACTGACAGAGGTGCTTATGATATTTTTTTTTTATTTTTATTTTTTAAAACCTTTATCCCAAAAGGAAAAGGGTTTCTATAACTGCCTAAAAAGTGTTAGATGGAATTTGGCTTCACTTTGTTTAATGTATTTAGATCTACTAGTACATCCAACTCTATCCTATCCCCAGACTGACAATGTTGCTCTCCAAAAAGGTATCTCTGTTGCTCCATTATCCAGAATGTAGACAGTCTAAAACAGGAGGTATGTTACAGGCCAAATCACTAGGTGAAAACATGTGGAAAAAGTTTAAAAAAGAAAACTAATGTAGCCACCACATCTAATGATTGGTAAGCTGCAATGTCTTACATTTTTTGGTTTGGGGTTTAATACCACTTAAATTTTGAATGGGCTTAAACTTTGGTAATCCAGGGACAGGATTAATGATTACCACAACGGGACTACATATAAGCAATAAAGTTAGCTTAGTCAATTTCGTTATTTTAAATATCAGTCAAAATAAAAATTAAGCATGTTAAAAAGCACCGTCAATCTGTAATAAAGAGATGTGTAAAAATGGATGTGAAGAAAATTATTACACTATGAAAAAAAAAAAAAAAAAAAAGCAGTACAAAAAAGGATCATGAGTACTCATTGTGTCATTTGAGATTCAGATTTGAGATTTTGTTCATTACACAGTCTGTCTAGTTCAACCAATAGAAAACACAAATACATAGAACACATAGAACACATATATACACAATCCTAAACCCACAGTTGATCTGGAGGAAGGCAAAAAAAACCCCTATATAAAACGCATGATCTAATTTGTTCAAGCAGGGGAAAAATAGTATTCCTTATTGATAGCCCAGAAGGCATTCCGATATTCCCTGGATCAACAATCTCTGGTGTTATTACCTATAAATATTAATTGTGCTCCTTGCTAGACTATATTAAATGGGATAAAATACTAGGAACAAGGAAAACTGAGGAAAAAATAGGAGTGCTTGAAGAGCATACTAAATAAAAGGTATTGGCTAGTGCATGCCAATGGGAAATAAGTTTAAAAGAGCTAAAATCAATTCTGGGTGGCAATACTCTAAAGTTAAAATGCATATAAAAGCAAAAGATAAGGCCTTTAAAAAATACAAGCCAGAGGGGTCATTGTCAGCCTTAAAATAATACAAAGAATGCAATAAGAAATGTAAGAGCGCAATCAGGGCAGCTAAAATAGACAATGAAAGGCACATAGCGGAGGAGAGTAAAAAAAAAAAAAACAAGAAATTCTTCTTTAGAGCGTAACTCCACTTTTGTTGAGAAAAAAAAAATGTTCCCCCTGTGGGTAATCTATGTACTTGTACATTGCAGAGATTTTAACAAACTGTGTTGCAGATTCCTACCCTTTGTAATTTTGAAGAAATCCCTGTTTGTTTCTCACCGGCCACTCATTCAGTCTTGACCAATGGGTATTGACCTCTTATCCATAGGAGCAAGCTAGGCATAAGACTTGTTAAAAAAAAGTAATTTACATAGACACACCTATAGGGGCTGTCATACTGGTCCAATACCCCCCTGCTATCAGCATTCCCAACTCAGCATTCCCAACTCAGTTTGGTAGCAAGCAGTTAAAGTCCAAAAGAACCCCAATAGAGGGGCCGGGGGCGGCGACTGTCAGAGGACTCAGAGAAAGGAATTTTACGGTAAGATTTTACAAAAATTTAGTTTTCTCTTATGTCCTCTGACAGTCGCCGCCCACTCATTCAGACTTCACCAATGGGATGTCCCAAAGCAGTGTAGACATGAGGGGTGGGAAGCGCAACCGTCACATAGGCAACGCAGCACCCAGGTCAGAGAAAGGAACCTTATCTGAGCAGAAAAGGTAAAAACTCTGGGTAACAAAAAAGCTCAACTGGAGCAAACAACCCAGGAGACAAATAATCAAAGGGGGAGAAAAAACAACCCCAACAGGCAGGGACAGGCAATGGCCTGACCCCATCAAGGCACTGCCACACACAGAACTTTGCGGCCAAAGGAGGCATCTGCTGATGCCAAAACATCAAGTTTGTAGAATTTGGAAAAGGTGTGCACGGACGACCAAGTCCCTGCCTTGCACACCTGGGCCACCGAAGCCTGATGCCGGAAGGCCCATGACGCACTCACCGCCCTGGTAGAGTACGCCTTGACAGGGAAAGGCGGAACCCGTTCCCTAATTGAATAGGCCTGCACAATCGTCTGTCTGATCCATTTTGAAATGGTCGCTGCAGACGCAGCCATACCCTTCCGAGAGCCCTCGGGAAGGATGAAGAGAGAATCCGACTTCCTAAAGGATTCAGTAGACGACAGGTACACCCTGATCGCCCGGACCACATCCAAGGAGTGCAGAGCAAACTCCTTAGGATGCTTAGGATTCGCACACAGCGAAGGCAAGACAATATCTTCGTTAAGGTGAAAATCCAAAACCACCTTAGGAAGAAAAGATTGGTTAGGTCACAGGACCACCTTATCCCTATGAACCACCAGGTAGGGGGAGTGGCAGGACAGAGCCGCCAGCTCCGTCACTCTGCGAACAGACGTGATAGCCACCAGAAAGGCAATCTTTTTTGACAGCACAGGCAGAGGAATCTTCCTGATGTTTTCAAAGGGAGGACGTTGCAAGACGGACAGGACCAAGTTCAGGTCCCAAGGAGGCAAAGGCGCTCTCCTAGGAGAAGCCAAATGACACACCCCCTGAAGAGAGGTGCGTATCAAAGAGTTAGACGCCAAGGGGTGCTGGAAAAGAACGGCCAGTGCTGACAACTGACCTTTGATCATGGTCAGCGCAAGACGCTGGTCCACACCAGTTTGTAGGAAGGAAAGCACCCTCGCCACCGAAAAGGAGCGAGGATGTCAGCCCCTGGACTCACACCAGGCAAAAATAAGCCTTCCAGGTACGATAATAGATCTTACCAGACAAAGCCTTCCTAGCCTTAAGCAGGGTAGGGATGACCTCCGAAGAGAGACCTCGATCTCTCAGGACCTGGCTTTCAACAGCCACGCCGTTCAAGCCAGCGAATGTAAAGCAGGATGGAATATCGGCCCCTGAGACAGCAGATCGTCTCGTAACGGGAGTCGTCAGGGAGGCTCGACGACCAGTTGCATGATGTCCGTGTACCAAGACCGGCATGGCCAGGCCACCAGAATCACCAACTTCGGTTCCGAGACGAACCTGCGAAGGAACCTGGACAACAACTGAATTGGGGGGAAAGCATAAATCAGACGATACGGATGCCAAGGCACCACCAGCGCATCCGAGGCATCTGCCAGAGGATCGCGCGTTCTTGCCACGAACCTTCCCACCTTGTTGTTTAGCCGGGACGCGAACAGATCCACATCCGGGGATCCCCATCTCGCACACAGCATTTGAAACACCTCCGGGTGCAGGGACCATTCCCCCTGGTCCAGGGTCTGGCGGCTCAGATAATCGGCCTGCCAATTCTCTACATCCGGAATGTGAACTGCCGAAATCGCCGGGACATGTGTCTCGGCCCAAGACAGAATTTTGGTCACTTCCTGGGCCGCCCGGGCACTCCTGGTGCCCCCTTGGTGGTTGATGTAGGCCACTACAGTGGCATTGTCCGTCTGCACCCGTACAGGGAGGCCCCGAAGATGATCCGACCAATGGAGCAGGCACAGCCTGATCGCTCGCAATTCCAAAATGTTTATCGGCAGGGAGGATTCCTCCTCCGACCAAGTGCCCTGGGCAGACAGAGTGCCCAGAACGCCACTCCAGCCCGACAGGCTGGCATCCGTGGTTACCACTGTCCACAACAACGGCCGGAAGGACTTCCCCTCCGCTACGGCCGGAGACTGGAGCCACCACAGAAGATTCTCTCTGGTCAGGCGACTCAAAGATACCCTCAGGTCCAAGGAAGTCTGTCCCATCTGGCCAGTATCTCCGCCTGGAGAGACCGCGTGTGAAACTGAGCAAACGGTATCGCCTCGAAGGCAGACACCATCAACCCCAGGGACCGCATACAGGTCCTGAGCGATGAGGATTGGTTGTCTCTGAGGGACCTGACCTCGTCCTGTAGGGTCTGGAGCTTGTCCTCCGGTAGAAACAGCTTTGCTTGGGCAGAGTCCAGGACCATCCCCAGGTAGGGGAGACGAACCGAAGGAGACAAAGTCGACTTCTGGACGTTGATGGTCCACCCGAACTCCTGGAGCGTCTGAACCGTAGTGGAAAGATCGCGCAGCAGGCTCTGACTGGCACTCGACCTTAACAGGAGATCGTCCAGATATCCCAAGATCGCAATGCCCTGTGCCCGTAACAGGGCCAAAACAGGAGCCAGCACTTTGGTAAACACCCTTGGAGCCGAAGCGAGACCGAAAGGTAACGCCACAAACTGATAGTGTGCCTCCGCGATTGCGAATAGGAGGTACCTCTGATGACCCTCGAATATGGGGATGTGTAAATACGCATCCTTGAGGTCGATGGAAGCCAGGAAATCTCCTGGGCTCAGGGGGGCTACCACCGAGCGGAGCGATTCCATGTGGAATTTTTGAACGCGCACGAAGCGGTTCAGAGCTTTCAAGTCCGGAATTGGACGCACCTTGCCCTCCTTTCTGGGCACAGTGAACAGATTCGAGTAAAACCCCCAAAATCTGTCCCGATGTGGCACCGGGACGAGCACCCCCTAGGCGAGAAGATCCTGAACCGCCCGATGAAGATCTTGCAAACGATCTGAAAGCACGAACAGGACCCCTGGTTTGGTTTAAAGGAAGGGCCCCGCTTACCGTGGAAGAACTTACCCTTCGGATTCTGGGGCAGCAGAGTGCTCTTGCCCCCAGTGACTCCTTTAACCAATTCGTCCAGGGATTCCCCAAAAAGACGAATCCCCGCATAAGGGATGTCAGACACCGTCTTCCTGGAAGTCTGGTCAGCCGACCAGCTCTTCAGCCAAACCAGGTGACGGTTAAGCACCGCGACAGCAGACAGGCGTGCGGCTAAAGGGGCCTCATCTAAGGCCGCGTCACACAGGTACATAACCGCCTATTTAATCTGGTCCACCATCTCCAAAGTAGTAGGGGGGGCAGAGTCAGCCACGAGGGTGCGCCTAAGCACCTTGGTCCAATCTGCCACAGCCTGAGACACCATGACGGAGGCAAAAATAGGTTTCAGCAAGGAACCCGTCACCATATAGGCGTGGCGGGCGAGGGATTCCAACCGCCTATCCGTAGGGTCCCTGAACACCGGAGAATCCTCAGTGGGTACCAGTGGGGTCCTGTTCATCTGGACACCGTGTGATCCACCTTAGGGGCCACAGACCAGCGCGAATCCGTAGGAGACGCAAAGGGGTAACGGAGTTGAAACCGTTTAGGTACCACAAAATTGCGCTTCAAATTGCGCCATTGTTCATTCACGTCTCGTGAAACTCAGCGGGGCAAGGAAACACCTGCGCCGCTTTTTGGGATCTGCGGGTCCCAAAAGAGGACCGCTTACCCAGAGGGTTGAGCTCATCCTCCAAATGTAGTGTATCTTTCACAGCAGTAATCAGCGCAGACATAGCAGCGCGTTCTCTGGCCGTCCCAGGGGGGGAATCATCCCCCTCCTCGTCCTCCGCCTCCCCTTCAGACTGGGAGGAAGGAGACCCCTCCAGGGGTACACTATCTACGGCAACCATGTCAGACTCAGAATAAGAAGAGTGAGAAAACCTAGGCCTTTTCCTAGAATCCCGTTCAGCCATCAAAAGATCCACCTTGGACGCTAAAGTCGCAAGTGCAGCAGTAAGTGCAGATGATTCAGAGGAGCTTGAATCATCCACCAAAGCAGGGGAAAATTTGCTGTCCTGGGACTCCATAAAAAAACCCATTTCAGTACCCTGATCCTTCTTCTATGCAGCCATGATGTTGGAATTGATGCAGTATGTGCTCTGGCATGGTCATGTTGGAAAAATGCAAGGTCTTCCCTAAAAGAGACAACATCTGGATGGGAGCATATGTTGTTCTAGAACTTGGATATACCTTTCAGCATTGATGGTGCTTTTCCAGATGTTTAAGCTGCCCATGCCACCCCATAGAATCAGAGATGCAGGATTCTGAACTGAGCGCTGATAGCAACTTGGGTTGTCCTTGTCCTCTTTCGTCCGGGTGACATGGCATCCCAGTTTTCCAAAAGAACTTCAAATTTTGATTCGTCTTACCACGGAACAGTTTTCCACAGTTCATTTTAAATGAGCCCAGAGAAAACACCTGCGCTTCTGGATCATGTTTAGATATGGCTTCTTTTTTGGCCTATAGTATTTAGGCCGGCAACGGTGAATGGCACGGCGGATTGTGTTCACCGACAATGTTTTCTGGAAGTATTTCTGAGCCCATGTTGTGATTTCCATTACAGTTCCTGTATGTGATGCAGTACCCTCTAAAGGCCCGAAGATCACGGGCATCTAGTATGGTTTTCCGGCCTTGACCTTTACGCACAGAGATTGTTCCAGATTCTCTGAATCTTTGGATGATATTATGCACTATAGATGATGATAACTTCAAACTCTTTGCAATTTTTCTCTGAGAAACTCCTTTCTATTGCTCCACTATTGTTCGCCGCAGCATTGAGGTAATTGGTGATCCTCTGCCCATCTTGACTTCTAAGAGACACTGCCACTCTGAGAGGCTCTTTTTATACCCAATCATTTTGCCAATTGACCTAATAAGTTGCAAATTGGTCCTCCAGCTGTTCCTTATATGTACACTTAACTTTTCCGGCCTCTTATTGCTACCTGTCCCAACTTTTTAGGAATGTGTAGCTCTCATGAAATCCAAAATGAGCCAATATTTGGCATGACATTTCAAAATGTCTCACTTTCAACATTTGATATGATATCTATCTATATTATATTGTGAATAAAATATAAATGTATGAGATATGTAAATTAGTCCATTCCTTTTTTACTCACAATTTGTACAGTGTCCCAAGTTTTTGGAATTGGGTTTGTAGTTCTTCAGGAAGCCCATTCCACATTTTCACAGCTCGTGGTGAAGAAGTCTTTCAGCATGTGCAGATACATGGACACGGGAGTAAAAAAGGCCATGCTTTTACGGATTTGAAATAGGATGCATTGTTGTCTATGGAACCATGCACACAGCTGAGTAAAGATCAGTAATACAGTGTTGCGTACAGAACTGTATACTATATCCACCAGGCATCTCTTTGTCTAAGTTTTTGCTTAGGTTCTCAAAGAAAAAGCAGATTTGTGTGACAACTTTGATCTTTTGTGCATCCGGGCTGTTTAACCTCTTGCCGACCGCCCACCATAGTATTACTGCGGCAGGGCGGCTCGGCTTCACAAAATCACGTAATACTACGTGACTCCATGCACATGGTCTGTGTTTTGACACAGCAGGCGGCGATTGCCACCGGCCCTCCCACGATCGTCCGATAAACTGATAGAAGACCCGCCTGCTTGTGTAAACTGTAAGATGGGCAGGGAGAGATCAGGAGTTTCAGCTGAAACCACAATCTCTCTATGCCTGTCTCAAAACCCCCCCCCCCCCCCACAGTCAGCAAGCATATTTAGGCACACATTTATACAGTAACAGTGCATATTATTTATCACTGGTTACTGTATTAATGTCACTGGTCCCAAAAAAGTGTAAAAAATGTCAGTTAGGGGTCCGATCTGTCACCTGCAATGGCGCAGTGCCCGCAAAAAACGCTGATCGCTGCCATTGCTAATAAAATCAAAAAAAATAAATAAAAATTCCAAAAATCTATCCTGTAGTTTGTAAACGTTATAACTTTTGTGCAAACCATTTAAAATACGATTTTTGGGATTTTTTTTTTACCATAAATATGTAGCAGAATACAAATTGGCCTAAACTAATTAAAAAAATTAGATTTAAAGGTTTTTATTGGGAATGTTTTATAGCAGAAAGTAAAAAATATGGCGTTTTTTCAAAATTGTAGCTCTTTTTTTGTTTATAGCGTAAAATCTAAAAACCGCAAAGGTGATCAAATACTACCAAAAGAGAGCTCTATTTGTGGGGAAAAAAAAGGACATCAATTGTATTTGGGTACAGCGTCGCACGGCCGCGCAATTTTTCGTTAAAGTAACTCAGTGCCGAATACCAAAAATGGCCTGGTCATGCCTAAACTATTGTTTTCTAACATAACAAAAACAAATCTAGTCTCATTCCAAGCAAGATGGCACTGAATAATATAACAAGTTTTATCAGTTATAAGTGGCTATCTTTTTGTGAAAATTAGATTTTATGTCATCTATTTACTTAGCTTGAGAGCATCATGAAAACAGACTTTATTTTATATTTGTATACCTCTTTGCATTAAAGGAGATGGCTGATTTAGTAGTGTAGCCAGGCCATGGTATATTGCTCCTTGTTTTGCCACCTCAAGCGTCACAACTGAACCCGTTCTTGTCATCAGTTCAGCAGCCCTGTAGGAAAAACATAAGAAAGAATAGTTGATCACAATCTGTGCCACACCTTTGTCCCTTTATCTTTCTAAAGTGTTGCCTTATGGGGAGTTTATGTGTAATCTCCATTAGTAACTGTAAATAGATGTGTCAATGTATGGATGAGATATTTAATTTTGATTTCAACTAATAGTTGATATAAATTATATGAAGTTAAGTTGTGTGAAACCAGCCTGCAGGCAATAGTAGTTTGATTAGCAAGTCCATTTGAAGTGCTAGAATGTGGTTAGGTTTGGCTACTTTTCAAAGACATTATGGGACCTAGGTAATAATTGATAATATGCCATGTCGCTTCCCTTGTTATCTCGCCCCCTACTTCAAAGATGCCCTAATTAAGATATGAAATGAAGATAGCCATCTGTTGAGGCATGGACAACTTGCCCAGGATAGGAGCTTGCATATCTAAATACCTCAATTCAAGAGGAGGTCAAACAGTATAATTAAGTTCTCCCTCCAACAGAGAGGAGGTGCGAGCAAGGGGCTGAGTTATGCTCAGCTAGGAGAGGAGGAAGTTGTCCAATCCTGAATGAGATACGCCCAAAGGGAGGAGAAGGGTAAGATAGCTACACCAATCAGAATGGCTCTAAGCAAGGCGAGATAGATCTATATTAGTGAAGGTGGGAAGGAGGAAAACATCTCTTGGAATCACAGACTAGAAGGAAACTCTCGTGAGAATGGTAACCATGGAATGTACCTCCTGCACTTAAATGTATACATGCTTGTCTTATTTGTTGTCTGTCTAGCTGTTCATATCATGATATTTTGATTATCATGCTCTATATTTGTTAAAGCGGAGTTCCACCCATTTTTAATAGGTTGGATTACATAGATGTATGTAATCCCCTTTAAAACGACTTTTACCAATGGAAACTTTTTTTTTTTTGCTAGTAAATACCTTAATTTCTGCTTTATTCCTCCTCTCCTCACTTCCGGGTCCGATCGGCGATGACGTAATTCGGCGATTCGCAGTGTGTGCTGGGATGTATTCCATTCCAGAAGTTGTACTGTATGCATTGTATTTAGGACGTGCTCTGCCCCGCCTCCTCTCAGTGAGCGAGGACTGAAAGCATTATATCCTCACTGAGCTCACTGAGAGGAGGCGGGGCAGAGCACGTCCTGAATACAATGCATACAGTACAACTCACTGAGAGGAGGCGGGGTGGAGGCGGGGCAGGTCACGGCCTGAATACACACAGTACAGCTCAGCTCCTTGGTAATACTGCGAGATATCTGGAATGGAATACATCCCAGCACACACTGCGAATCGCCGAATGACGTCATCGCCGATTGGACCCGGAAGTGAGGAGAGGAGGAATAAAGCAGAAATTAAGGTATTTACTAGCAAAAAAAAAAAAAAGTTTCCATTTGTAAAAGTCGTTTTAAAGGGGATTACATAGATCTAAAGTTACGAAAATGGGTGGAACTCCACTCTAAGTTAACCTATGAATATTTATTATTTTGTATGTACTACAGATAAATTGTTGTAAAGCAGTTTAGGCCTCCATACTATTTACCAATAAATTTCTGTTGCTGTTTTAAAGCTTTTACTCATGGTCAGAGAACTCTCATTTAACCCCAATCTTGCATGAGGTACATAAATCTCAAAATAGACCTTACGGGTAACAAAAGTTAAACTCCAGATCATGAACACATACAACAATAGAATCTTAACAAATTGCTCTAAGCCTATCCCCTCCTGTATCCAGAAACTTAAAAAAAAAAAAAAAAAAAGTAATCACTAAGTGGCTTCCAAAATCAGAAGAAAGTAAGCCATATTTATGTTTGTAAATGTTTTCTCCCTAACACCTTATGCCCTTCAGGCATTTGTGAAAATAAACCATATCAAGTAAAGGTTGAGGTAATACTGTTTTGGCAAAAAGCAACAATTTAAGCACATATTTATTTGTTTTATTAGCGCACCAGACCACATACACACATTTATTTTTCCAATTGAATAATTGGATCTTTGGTAACAGCTTTTTTTCACCAACAGCGCACCTTATATTTTATCATAACACTTTTTTGGCAAAAAGCAACAATTTGACTTGAAATTTAGAGCGAAAGGAAACTACATTGCTAAAATAAATTAAAGGAACACTTTTTAATCAGAGTATAGCATCAAGTAAATTAAACTACTTGGATATGGATCTGGTCAGTTAAGTAACAGAGGAGGTTGTTAATCAGTTTTAGCTGATTTGGTGTTAATGAAATTAACAACAGGTGCACTAGATATGCAACAATGAGACAACCCCCAAAAACAGAAATGGTTTTAGAGTTGGAGGCCACTGACATTTTTTTCCACTACTCATTTTTTCTGACGGTTTTTCACAAGTTTTGCATTTGGATAGGGTCAGTGTCACTACTGGTAGCATTAGGTGATACCTGAACCCTATAGAAGGTTGCACAAGCTGTCCCAATTCCACCAGGATGACACATCAATACATGCCATTGCCAGAAGATTTGCTGTGTCTTCCAGCACAGTCTCAAGGGCATGGAGGAGTTTCCAGGAGATAAGCAGTTAGTCTATGAGAGCTGGATGGGGCAGAATAAGGTCCTTAACCGATCAGCAGGACTGTTATCTGTTCCTATGTACAAGGGAACAGGAGGAGCACTGCAAGAGCCCTACAAAATGACCTACAGCAGGCCACTGGTGTGAATGTCTCTGACCAAACAATCAGAAACAGACTTCCTTAGGGTGGTCTGAGGGATGGACGTCCTCTAGTGGACCCTGTGCTCACTGCCCAGCAACATGGAGCTCGATTGGCAGTTGCCATTGAACACCAGAACTGGCAGGTATGCCACTGATGCCCTGTGTTTTTCACAGATGAGAGCAGGTTCACCTTGAGCACATGTGACAGACATGAAAGGGTCTGGAGAAGCCATGGAGTACATTATACTATCTGTAGCATTGTTCAGCATGACCGGTTTGGTGGTGGGTTAGTGATGGTCTGGGAAGGCATATCCATGAAGGGACTCACAGACCTCTACAGGCTACACAATGGCACCCTGACTGCCATTAGGAATCGGGATGAAATCCTTGGAACCATTGTCAAACCCTATGCTGGTGCAGTGGGTCCTGGGTTCTGCCAGGCGCATGACAATGCCCGGACTTATGTGGTGAGAGTATGCAGCCAATTCCTGGAGAATGAAGGAACTGATACTATTGAATGGCCCCTATGCTCGCCTAAACCCAAAATCCAATAGAACACCTCTGGGACTTTATGTTCCTGTCAATCCGACGCCACCAGGTTGCACCTCAGTCTGTTTAGGAGCTCAGTGATGCCCTGGTCCAGATCTGGGAGGAAATACTCCTGGACACCATCTGTTGTCTCATTAGGAGCATGCCCTAACATCGTCAGGCATGCACACAAGAACGTGGGGGCATGCAAACTACCGAGTACCATTTTGAGTTGCTGCAATGAAATTTCAGTAAAATGGACCAGCCTGCTGCATCATTTTTTAGCTTTGATTTTCAGAGGTGTCTTCGAGTTCAGCCCTCTGTAGGTTGATAATTTTCAAACGATGTGGCATCCTTTCGATCCTAACACATTACCCAGTCCATATCAGTATAGATATCCAGCATGATATGTTTCCGCATTGAGATACAAAGTGTGTTTTCAAAGCGTTCCTTTAATTTTTTTGAGCAGTGCATCTCAAATCAACAATTACTATTTTCAATCCTTCTGCTGCTAGTCTTTGTAAAAAGATAGGACAGTGTATTGAATTGACTTGTTTTAAATTTTATTTTTTAAATTTTCTCAGTTGCATCCCAATTTCTGGCCTAGGCTAAAATAATGTCACAGCTCCCGTGAGTCTTTATGAGCACTCTTTTTTCTCATCTGGAGGAAGGGCTTTCTTGGTAACCACAGCCTCCTGCCAGCATGCCTGAGGTAAGGGCAGATGGATTCCAGGAAGTAACTACTATATGAATCATATGCCCTTGCTTAAGATAGCCAAAGCTAGAAATGATAGGGGATTGTTTTTCAAAGGGATATCTGAACAAAAAGCATGGAGAAATGGGTGAGTTTTCTGTGAAAAAAAAAAAAAAGATTAAATAGCACTACTCTCTTTACACTCCGGTGCTGCCTCCCTGCCCTCCTCCATAGCTGGTGCTCTTTTAGGTCTAAATACACCCAACGAGGATGCCCCACTGCAGACATCAGAAAAGGCAGAAACCAGCTTATCACATGGTTGCCAAGAAGAAGCCTGGATATAAGGTATGTGTCTTACACATGTTTACAAATGTACTGGGAAGGAGGGGGTTAAGAGAAGCTAGCAAAGTGAAATTGGGCTTTATTATTTGCAAATGTCATGAGGAAACATTATTACTTCCGTAGTAGTTTTTGTGCCATTGCACCAATGTTACCTTTCTTGGGACAGCCCCACTAAACTTCTTCCATCCACACTGAGCAGCTGGTCTCCTGCTGCAAGACGGCCATCCTAAAAATTATAAAAAATAGAGGATTCTTACTGAAGCCTAAAGCTTAAGATATTAGGAAACAGTGCGCAGCAATGATGTATAGGTCTCAGAGTTACAGTATATTAGGAAACTGTTTAATATTGTAAATTATTAAAGTGTATGCAAAACCCTAAATCTATGAGTGTATATAGCATAATGCCTCACTATATGCAATACTCTTAAACTTGAAGTTTATTAAAAAAAATTTTTTTGGTATACACCATCTGGGACATAACTTACCTCTAATGAAGTGTGTCCCACTGACCGCAGTTTACTATAAAAAATCTTCCCTTCCGTGATGCAAAATCCGCTCAGAACTGTAAATTTCTGGTGGTGCATTGGTGAAGAGCAGCGGCTATGATGGTGAATGACAATGCTTGCCCTCCCCCATTCTTTCCCTCTCCTCTATTAACAAGATTTGCACACAGAATGCCAACACATTATATAAATGAGGAAGGAGAACCTGTCATTTTTCCACTTTTTCCCATAGTCACAGAAAATGTTCTGTGAATACAATGAATTTTGTTACTATAGGAAGGGGGAAGAAGGGAAAGACGATCACCAGGAATTTATCACAACCGCTGCTCTTAAAGTGGCTGTTAAGCCACTGTCATATCTTCATATAATCCTCTGTGTTTCCAAATGCTGTTCTATACCCGATTTCAGAGCGTCACTCGACACTCACGTGACGTGCCACCTCTTCCCTCTCTCGATCTGACAGTTACAGCGGGAGGGGCCAAGAATGTACAGCTGTTGTCAGTCGGGAGGAGAGAGGCGGCCGGTTACGGGAGCGCCATTTTGAAATCAGATATAAAAACGGCATTTTTTAATAAAACCTACACACTGGGGCACACAGCATTAGGAAATACAAAGGATTATATGAATAATTAAAAAATATTTTAGCAGAGGGGGGGGGGAGGGGCGGGCATGGTCACTAGTCGACATGCAGGGAGGGAGGGATGGGAGAGAGGACGACAGAGGAGAGAGCGGATTACAGAGGCACATAAACTAACCATGGTGTAAGGGCTCAGCAGCCATGATAAACTGTGGTCAGTTTACAGGGGGGAGGGCAGAACCAGGCAGTATCAGCCAGGTATGTCAGGTAATACAGGGGGCCAAATGACAGCACAAGCACTGTACTGCATAATATGCTTTAAAGAAACAGGATCTTTTTTTTTTTTCTTTTTTGGTAGGGCAACAAATGCTTTACCTCATACTGCACTGTAAGTTCTAAGCAGTGAGGGGGCCTGGCATCACTAAATTGAGGACTTTTACCGCAAGCTGTTGCCAGCAGTTCAAAAGACACACTTCAATAAAGGTAAGTTATGAAAGTTGTATACAAGAGTCCCAACTACAGCACCACCTGCTTGAAGTTTGCATGTTCTCCCTGTGCCTGCGCGGGCTCTCTCTGGGTACTCCTTTTTCCTCCCACACTCCAAAAGAATATGCTGGTACATTAAATGGCTCCTGTCTAAATTGGCCCTAGTATGTATAGGTATGTGAGGGACAGGGATGGATGTGAACGAAAAATATATACAGTATCTCACAAAAGTGAGTACACCCCTCACATTTTTGTAAATATTTTATTATATCTTTTCATGTGACAACACTGAAGAAAAAAACACTTTGCTACAATGTAAAGTAGTGAGTGTACAGCTTGTATAAATGTGTAAATTTGCTGTCCCCTCAAAATAACTCAACACACAGTCATTAATGACTAAACCGCTAGCAAAAAAAAAAGTGAGTGAAAATGTCCAATATGGGCCCAAAGTGTGAATATTGTGTGGCCACCATTAGTTTCCAGCACTGCCTTAACCCTCTTGGGCATGGAGTTCACCAGAGCTTCACAGGTTGCCACTGGAGTCCTCTTCCACTCCTCCATGATGAAATCACGGAGCTGGTGGATTTTAGAGACCTTGCGCTCCTCCACCTTCCATTTGAGGATGCCCCACAGATGCTCAATAGGGTTTAGGTCTTGAGAAATGCTTGGCCAGTCCACCACCTATACCCTCAACTTCTTTAGCAAGGCAGTGGTTGTCTTGGAGGGGTGTTTGGGGTCGTTGTGTTGGACTATTGCCCTGCAGCCCAGTCTCCAAAAAGAGAGGATCATGCTCTGCTTTAGTATGTCACAGTACTTTTTGGCATTCATGGTTCCCTCAATGAACTGTAGTTCCCCAGTGCCGATAGCACTCATGCAGCCCCAGACCATGACACTCCCACCACCATGCTTGACTGCAGACAAGACACACTTGTCTTTGTACTCCTCACCTAGTTGCTGCCACACATGCTTGGCACCATCTGAACCAAATAGGTTTATCTTGGTCTCATCAGACCACAGGACATGGTTCTAGTAATCCATGTCCTTAGTCTGCTTGTCTTCAGAAAACTGTTTGTGGGCTTTCTTGTGCATCATCTTTAGAAGAGGCTTCCTTCTGGGACGACAGCCATGCAGACCAGTATGATGCAGTGTGTGGCGTATGGTCTAAACACTGACAGGCTGACCCTCCACCCCTTTAACCTCTGCAGCAATGCTGGCAGCACTCATACGTCTGTTTCCCAAAGACAAGCTCTGGATATGATGCTGAGCACGTGAACTCAATTTCTTTGGCGGGGCCATGTTCTGAGTGGAACTTGTCCTGTTAAACCGCTGTATGGTCTTGGCCACCATACTGCAGCTCATTTTCAGGGTCTTGGCAATCTTCTTATAGCCTAGGCCATCTTTATGTAGAGCAACAATTTTTTTTTTCAGATCCTCACAGAGTTCTTTGCAATGAAGTGCCATGTTGAACTTACAGTGACCAGTATGGGAGAGTGAGAGGGATAACACCAAATTTAACACACCTGCTCCTCATTAACACCTGAGACCTTGTAACACTAACGAGTCACGTGACACCTGGGAGGGAAAATGGCTAATTGGGCCCAATTTGGACGTTTTCCCTTAGAGGTGTACTCACTTTTGTTGCCAACGGTTTAGACATTAATGGCTGTGTCTTGAGTTATTTTGAGGGGACAGCAAATTTACACTCTTATACAAGCAGTACACTCACTACTTTACATTGTAGCAAAGTGTAATTTCTTCACTGTTGTCACATGAAAAGATAAGAAAAATATTTACAAAAATGGGAGGGATGTATTTCTTTTTGTGAGATACTGTATATGTAAAGCATCAGTGTTATACAAGTACCTATAATAAATAAAATAAATACATTAAATTAACTAAACTTCAGCTTCAACTAAATCATTTTTGTGAATTATTGGAAAAATGTCTTATCTGGGGACCCTGCCAGTAACCGCTTGGCTTGTAAATGCTAACAAAGCTATAGCCTTGCAATTAGCAGCAACGCTGTCAACCAGCTGTCATAGCTGACTGACAACACTTATAGGTTATCAGCCTTCAACAGCAAGTGCTATTGCTGGCAGGATCTCCAGGAAGGAAAGTTAGAAGCAGACGCAAAGAAGATACATTGCTTAAACATATACTGTATAATTAAGCAAGGTTCCAAACATACTGAAAAACATATTTTGGGTTTAGCTACACTTTCAAACACACCAAAATGGAAAAAGAAAAAATCTAAAATGTTTTTTACAATTCCCATTTAAAAAATGGATTTTTGTAAGATCTTACCGTAAAATCCTTTTCTCTTAAGCTCATTGACAGACGTAGTCTTCTTGATTCTCAAGAGCTGGGTTATGTTGTCTCCGCAGGAGTAGGACTAGGCAGAAAGACAAAACGTTCTGGCTCCACCTTAGGGGCAGTCCCTGAGGGTATATCCTCCCTCTCTCTGTTACAGGGAATCAGTTCTGTTTTAAAGCAGTACAGAGAATTTAACCCAACCCAACTCAATGATAGAGGGGCGGGTACTACGTCTGTCAATGAGCTTAAGAGAAAAGGATTTTACAGTAAGATCTTACAAAAATCCATTTTTCTCTATCGCTCATTGACAGACGTAGTCTTCTTGATTCTCAAGAGCTGGGACATCCAGAAGCAGTGCCACAAATGAGGGGTGGGATTGACAAATCAAATCCAATCTAGAAGGCCCAACCGGTGCCAAACTAGAAGTTTTAAAGGCTCATTATAAACAAAGAATGAGACTAAAGAAAAATTTTCCAACGGAAAAAACCCTCGAGGTAGACCGCTGGTCTCCTCAAATTACGGCCTGCAAAACCTTGCGGCCAAACGAGGCATCAGACGATGCCATTACATCAACTTTATAATGTTTAGTAAAGGTATGCACCGACGACCAGGTAGCCGCCTTGCACACCTGGACCACTGACGCCTGATGGCGAAAGGCCCATGACGCACTAAGTGCCCGAGTGGAGTGCGCCTTAACAGGGAACGGGGGCTCCCGACCCTTAATAGAATAAGCCTGTACTACCGTCTGTCTGATCCATCTGGAAATGGTCGCGGCAGATGCAGGCAACCCCTTTTTGGGTCCATCTGGGATCACAAAAAGTGAATCCGTCTTGCGAAACGAGTCTGTCGTTTTCAAGTATACCCTGATCGCCCGGACCACATCCAAGGAGTGTAAAGCAAACTCCCGAGGATGACTGGGCTTAGGACACAGGGAAGGTAATACAATTTCTTCATTCAGATGAAATTCTGAAACCACTTTTGGTAGGAAGGATGGATTCGGACGAAGAACCACCTTATCTCTATGAACCACCAGATATGGTGAACGACAAGATAATGCGGCCAGTTCTGACACCCTGCGTGCAGAAGTAATAGCCACCATGAAGGCCACCTTCTGGGACAACGTAGGTAGAGGAATCTCCCTAATATCTTCAAAGGGAGGTTTCTGAAGAACCGACAACACTAAATTAAGATCCCAGGGGGGTAACGGCGCGTGCACTGGCGGAGCCAGATGTTGCACCTCCTGGATGAAATTCCGCACCAAGGAATGAGTAGCCAAAGGCTTCTGAAAGAAGATAGCTAACGCTGAGACCTGACCCTTGATAGTACTCAAGGCCAGTTTCTGCTCAACCCCTTGTTGCAGAAAGGCTAATATTTGACTAATCGAATAAGACCGAGGACGGAACCCCAACGGTTCACACCATGCAATGTAGGACTTCCATGTGCGATGATAAATCTTTCTGGAAGTCGCTTTCCTTGCTTCAACTAGAGTAGGGATAACTGAAGCTGACAAACCTTTGTCCTTCAGCACCTGGGTCTCAATAGCCAGGCCGTTAAAGCCAGCGATCGTAAAGCAGGATGGAAGATCGGTCCCTGAGACAGTAGGTCCTCCCTGAGAGGAAGTCTCCACGGGACATCCGCCACCAGTCTGACCACGTCGGCGTACCAAGCTCGACGAGGCCAGTCCGGAGCTACCAGAATTACTGGAATTCCTTCCTCCTCTATCCTGCGAAGAAGTCTTGGCAGTAACGCGAGAGGAGGGACGGCATATATTAGCTGGTATTGCCCCCACGGGGCGATCAGTGCGTCTGCGGTTTCTGCTAGAGGATCGCGGGAGCGAGCCACGAATCTCTGAACTTTCCTGTTGAATCGTGATGCCAACAGATCCACATCCGGGGTGCCCCACCGTAGGCACAACTGGTGGAAAACGTCTGGATGGAGGGACCATTCCCCCTGATCCAGAGTCTGACGGCTGAGATAATCTGCCTGCCAATTCTCCACCCCCGGAATGAACACCGCAGAGATTGCTGGAACAAATCGTTCCGCCCAGCGAAGAATGCAAGCCACTTCTTTGGCCGCTCGGACACTCTTGGTGCCCCCCTGGTGATTGACATAAGCCACGGCCGTGGCATTGTCCGACTGGATCCGAACCGGGCTGCCCTGGAGCTGCTCGGTCCAGTGAATCAGACAAAGTCTGATCGCTCTCAGTTCCAATACATTTATCGGTAACCTGGATTCTTCCGGGGACCAAAGTCCCTGGACAGATAACTGACCGAGAATTCCTCCCCATCCGGATAGACTGGCATCCGTGGTCACTATCGTCCAATATATTGGCAGAAATGACTTTCCCTGGCTGAGCATTGGAGACCGAAGCCACCAGACCAGAGACTCTCTGGTCTGTTTGCTCAATCGGATCTGATTGTCCAGGGATTCCGGATTCCGATTCCATCTGAGAAGAATCTCTTGCTGAAGAATTCGGGTATGGGACTGGGCAAATGGGACTGCTTCGAACGAAGCCACCATCAACCCCAGAACCCTCATGCAAGTCCGAAGGGAAGACCAGCTGTTGGACAGTAACAACTGGACTGCTGATTGAATCTTTCGGAGTTTCCCTACTGGAAGAAAAACTCTTGTCCTGACTGTGTCTAAAATTAGACCCAGATATTCGAGCCTCTGGGTGGGAACCAGAAATGACTTTTGCTGGTTCACCAGCCACCCGAATTCCTGTTAAGAAATCATAGTAATTTCTATGTTTTGTAGCAAGGTCTGAGGAGACTCTGCATGAAGCAGAAGATCGTCTAGGTAACCAAGGATCGATATGCCTCTTTGGCGCAGAAGTGCCAACATTGGGGCCAACACCTTTGTGAAGACCCGAGGAGCCGTGGCGAGACCGAAAGGTAACGCCACAAACTGATAGTGGTTCTCTTCTACGGAAAAGCGTAGAAACCGCTGATGTCCTGCGAAAATGGGAATGTGAAGATAGGCGTCCTTGATGTCTATGGACGCTAGGACATCCCCTGGATGCAGGAAGGCTGCTACTGTGCGAATGGACTCCATTCTGAATCTTCTTATGTTGACAAAAGAATTGAGTGCTCTTAAGTCCAGAATTGGACGCACTTTGCCCTCTTTCCTGGGTATTGTAAATAGGTTTGAATAAAACCCTTGAAACCGTTCTGTCCAAGGAACGTGGACTACCACTCCTTGTTGTAGTAAATCTGTGACTGCTCTCCGCAGATCTTCTAAACGATCTGAGGATAGTCGGATATTGGAAGGGAAGAATCGCGCCGGTGGGAGAGATCGAAACTCGATCTTGTACCCTGACCTTATGACTTCGCAAACCCATTTGTCCGGGATTCTGGAAAGCCATGGATCCGGGAACCGGCGAAGACGTCCCCCCACCCCAGTTATGGGTGGGGGCGCACCTTCAGGCTTTGGACGGTTTATCTTCAGGTCTGGAGGGGGGCGGGCTTTTGCTTGCCCGACCAACGACTCCTGACGCCTCCTGCAGGAGCTTTGGAGGACTTAGTTTTTTCACCCGCGGGACGAAAAAACCTCTTGTGAGCAGAAAAAGAAGGCCCTCGTCTTTGACGAGTTCCTCTACCTTTAAAATTTTGCGGTAAAAAGGTGCTCTTTCCACCCGTGAGATCCTTAATGATCTCATCTAAGTTGGCTCCAAATAGACGCTCTCCTGAAAAGGGGATATTAGCCAATGCTTTTTTGGAACCTTGGTCGGCTAACCAACCTTTTAGCCACAGTGTACGCCTGAGAACCACTGCTGAGACTGATGCTCGCGCCAATAATGGAGTGGCGTCTAACGCCGCATCACACACAAACTGTAACCCCTGTATCATTTGTTCCAACAAATCTGATACCGCCTGAGGGACCTCTTCTAAGTCCCGGCGTAACCACTTGGTCCATTCAGTTACAGCCTGCGAAACCAGACCAATAGCTATTATAGGTCTGAAAGCTGATCCAATCAAGGAAAACATGGTGCGAGACATAGCTTCTATCTTGCGATCCACTGGATCTTTAAAAGACGGAGCGTCTTCTAAAGGAATAACCGTGGCTTTATTCAATCTAGCAATTGGTGAATCCACCACAGGTGGTTCTGTCCATTTCTTAATGAGGGTTTCCTCAAACGGATAACGCCTGTCAATGCGTTTAGAAATAGTAAAAGTGCGTTTTGGCAGACGCCATTCTTCTTCGATTGGATTGCCAAAACATTTGGGCAATGGAAAAACCTTCGCCACTTTGATGCGTTTTTTAGTCCCAAAAGGGATTTCAGTTTCAGCTATTTCTGATGGAATACCCTGTAACCTTAAGGTCTCTTGAACAGATACAATGAGTGCGTTTACCAACGCTTCCTCTCGGGCTATGGCGGATGCCAAAACATCCTCCTCACTGTCTGAAGAGACAGGACCCGAGACACCAATCCCAGATGAAGTACCTGCAACTGCAGAAATGGGCTCAGAGTCTGAATCCGAGGTTTCAGATAATATGGGGTTAGGCGGGTTTCGCTTTCTCGCGCCCTGTCCCTGACAAGCCACTTCCACCCGGGACACAAAAGTTTCCATAATAGCTGACAATGATTCAATTGTCAATGGGGTGCTGGAGGATCCCGCAGACCCCTCGAGGGGATCCGGAGGAGATACATGAGTGGCAGGGTCCATGTTAATTCAGGACACTTTTGCCAGCAAAACAAAAAAACCTTTTTTTTTTTTTTTTGTGTCTCCCCCTAGCGCAATAGCGCCCCTCAGAGTACCTGCTTCTCGATCCCACAGAGAGAGAGAGGGACCCCCAAGGCTCACCAACCGATGCAGTGCAGCTTCCAACCAACTGCAGTCAGCGTCTGTCTTTTACAGACTGGAAGGAGCTGTTGCTTTTTCCCGGGTAGAAGGACGTGGCTCCGCCCCCTGTGTACGCCTTCCGACGTTCCCAGCTCTCCACGAGGTAGCTGGGCTCATGAAACATGGCCGCCCCCATACAAGAGACATAAGACTCCAAAAACATGGCGGCCGGCGTGACCTGAGGACATACATGCACTTGGTCTACGGCAAAATGGCGGCGGACCGCCGAAATCCTTTTCCCAGCACATCCACCTGCATCTCTGCTAAGAGGCGATATATGGATCTACAGGAGATACACTACAAATAAGGTAGGATAATACCTCCTATGTCTGCTGTAATGTTACAGTCTGCTGGGTAGAGTGTTAGCTCTTAAACCAAGTCCACTTCCCACAAACACATGCTGTATTACAAGGGGGACTTGTAAGTATCAGATATATACTGACCATATATGGAGGGGCCCATAATACATACTGCCTCATAAATGAGGAAAAAAGGGAACGTTTACTCACCATACCGAACCGACAGGCACCCTCTCTTCACAATACCCTCTCCACCGGGGTGGGGGTTTGTGGACCACTTCGGACGCCTCGACTCTCTGGTTCCTGGCGTCCAAGCGAGACTTTTAACTCGCAAGGTCAGTCCCTCCACTGGGACTCCGTCGCGGCCGACCCAGCGCGGAGCTCTGGTCTGCACGCGCTCGTAGGCAGAAACCGGGGTGACCACTGGATCTCAACATCCAGCCCGTCGCCCGGCCCCGCATACTTACTTGAATGTGTCGCGGCCGACCAAGCTCAATGCCATGGTCTGCGCGCGCTCGTAGGCTGGCTGGGGTGACCACAGGTGTCGCCCAGTCCGGCATTTTTGCTTGAAGATCTCACAGGAAAAACACTGGAGAAAAACTACCTAAAAATGTCTTTTTCTTAAAGAAAAAAGTCTTTGCCAGGACCAAAAGATCCCAGCAAGGAACTTAGGTCCTTACTCCTGACTAGACAGAAAAAAAAACTGATTCCCTGTAGCAGAGAGAGGGAGGATATACCCTCAGGGACTGCCCCTAAGGTGGAGCCAGAACGTTTTGACTTTCTGCCTAGTCCTACTCCTGCGGAGACAACATAACCCAGCTCTTGAGAATCAAGAAGACTACGTCTGTCAATGAGCGATAGAGAAAAGAGTTTAGCTAACAATACTAACAAAGGTTTGGTCTCATGACCGATGTGACAAATTAATGTTAGCATCTAGTAAATATAAAGTTACTAAATCAGGTTTTAGAGTTCAAGACTTGTAAATATAGATATATATACATACATACCACTTCTGCAGCACCTCCTTTGACAACAGACTTTATGTAGATGCCAAGTTTTTCTTGTCCAGCCCCCTATAAAAACAAATGGCAGTTTATACCCAATACAACTTAATATATTATTATTTTAACACACTGAAAATTCTTTAACACTTATTAATACATAAATTATTTTTACGACTGATACACTAGAAAAAATTACATTTAAAACATACATATGCCTGAATTTAGATAGCATTGTGCACATTTATAAAGTATCTGTAAAAACACAAAATAAATAAAAATGGAGCATCTTGCTCCAATGATTTGATATAGATTTATTAAACTCAGAAGAACAAAACAAAAACATTATCTATATAGCCAAAATTGAGAAGAATTATTCTGTAATTTCATAAAAGGTGCTTTGGTTTACCTATATTTGGTTTCCATTTCCTTAGACCATGGCTGCTAGTCCTACTATGATCAAGGCCACCAGTCTTATTAATATCCCCTCTACAGTCTTGATTTTCAGTGAACATTTTGCAGTTCCCATTTCACAATGAATAGCAATATTTTTCTTCAGACATGCCCGCCACCTAAGTTCCCACTTTTACAATTACAATCCCCACTTAAAGATTGCAATTGTTGTTTGTTAAAGCACAGAGTGAATCTGACATATCTTACTCTAGGATTCCTCCTCCTCCAGATGCCTGGCCAGAGCTGCTTTTTATCAATAATACTTCATAAAAAAATAACACATCTGTGATCCACCACCATGGGCCACATTTGCTTTGGTAAGCTTATCTATGTACAGACCAAAGATGAGCAAGCCGCTCAGGTGAGGCTTTGAATTGGGTGCGAGTTGAATCCGTAGTCCAGATAACACTTCAAACACAAAGATGGTGACCGCACTCCGACATTGGTAGAAGTTTGTGCTCAAACTGCTGTAAGTACAATCATACTCATTAACTTCAGCTGTTGCACCTCTTTATCAGCAGTCTCTCCATTTGGCATTGTTGTATGGTTATGAGTAAGCGATCAGTGTCGTGAAACGCGTCAACCTATGTACCTGTCTTAAGATGTGTCAGTCCTGCATATTTTTTGTGGGGATGAATAAAACTTCAATGCTTCAATCAATGTCAGAGTGCGGTCACCATCTTTGTGTTTTAAGCTTATGTGGAATATGGCGGTGGATCATAGCACTGTAATATTTTATGAATGATTATATGTTCAAGAATAAATGAAGATTTTGCAGACTTTTTTTGGAACTGTTACTAATTGTTGCACATATTTGTTTGGACTCCTTTAGCAAATTTAAGTGTTGCACATGTTGGAGTTCATTTCTTTATCCTATAAGCGGTGCATTTTTGTTTACTTGCAACAAGATAGCCATTGATTGTGAGAACCCACACAGCATAAACTCCAATAGACAAAGTAAATGACCAAGAAACTTGAAAGAAAAAAAAAAACAGAAGGGTATTGACCTTGAACTCTCCTGAATAACACAGTAGGATAGGATCAAGGGGTTTGGCAGGGATAAGGGTATACTTTGACCCAGACAGGTGTTCACAAACCAGGACCAGAAGGGTGAAAGAACTCCTTCCAACCTCTACCCACAGCTGATCATGGGGTGTCACAGCTGCACACTGCAAACCTGCCGATCACTTACAATAGTATTTTAAGACTGAGGAACGAGCATTAGGAATCCTAGCAGTAGTACTATAATTACTTTGATGGTAGCAGTTACAGATTTAACCACTTAAGCCCCGGAACATTTTACCCCCTTCCTGACCAGGGGATATTTTGCGATTCGGCACCGCGTGATTTTAACGGACAATTGCGCCGTCATGCGACGCTGTACCTAAACGAATTAGACTTCCTTTTTTTCCCCACAAACAAAGCTTTCTTTTGGTGGTATTTGATCACCTGTGCGATTTTTTGATCATGCGCTATAAACAAAAAAAGTGTCAATTTTGCAAAAATAACAATATTTTTCACATTTTTTTATATGAAATTCCCCCCCCCCCCCAAAAAAATGTAAAAATCTAAATTTTTTAACATTTTCGGCCAATTTGTTTTATGCTACATATGTTTGGTAAAAAAAAAAAAAAAAATCGCAAAAAAGCGTATTTTAATTGGTTTGCACAAAAGTTATCGCGTTTACTAACAAAGGGAAAGATTGTCATTTTTGTTGTTTTTTTTTTTAACGAGTAATGGCGGTGATCTGCGATTTTCTTTGCGGGACTGCGACATTGCGGCGGACAGATCGGACCCTTGACTGACATTTTTTACAGGTTTGGGGTTACCAGTGACATTACTGCAGTAATCAGTGCTATACATATGCACTGTTACTGTAAAAATGACACTGGCAGGGAAGGGGTTAACTGTATTGGAGAGGGAGGGGTTAAGTGTGTCCTAGGGGCGTGTTTCTAACTGTGATTGGACATGGCTACTAGTGTAAAAACAGATCAATGGTCCTACATAGTAGAACCGTCTGATCTCCATTTCTACACAGGGGAGAATGGCAGGCGGCTTGTTTATATTAGCCGCCTGCCTTTCTCCCTTCCCGGCGAACGATCGCGAGTGACCGGTGGACATCGGGTCCGCCAGTCACACGCACCGACTTGTTAGGGAACGAGCCGGGGCGGGCGCATGCTCGCCCACTATTGGCTCACAAGCGAGTGACAGGCTAGTGACGTACCGGTACGTCACTTTGCCTGGCCGGGGCTGACCGCCGCAGTATATGTACTTGCGGCGGTCGGCAAGTGGTTAAGAAGAGAAGGTAAGATGAACATGTGATGCAGTAATATCATAAGTGTGAAGAGAGGGACTGATGGAGATGCTTCATTTAGGGTCTGAGGCTACAGGGTGAGACCTGAGCAATCAAATATTAACCACTTGCCGACCGCCCGCCACAGATATACTGTGGACTGTGGCAGGCTGGCTCAGCTGCGTGAATCGCCGTCCCTGTACAGCGATCCCCAGGAGCGTCTGCGATCGCTCCCCGTGGAGAGAGAACGGTAGTCTGCTGTTGTAAAAACAGCAGACCGTTGTTCCCTCTGGAACAGAGCACCTGTGTTCCTCCCATTTAAGATCACAGGTCTCTGTGTTGATTCCACAAGCCCATCCCCCTCGCAGTTAGAAAACACCCCCTGGGCATACATTTAATCCTTTGATCGCCCCCGGGGGATCAAAAGGATTAAATGTATGCCTAGGGGGTACTTTGTGTTCTAAAGCACCGCACCTAAGACCCCTTTCTTGCCAGTGTCATTATAACAATAACAGTGCATATTCTTAGCACCGATTACTGTAGTAAGGTCACTGGTCCCCCCAAAAATGTCAGTTAGTGGTCCGATCTGTCCGCCGTAATGTTGCAGTCCCGCAAAAAAAGAAAAAAAAAAAAAAAAAGAAAAAAGGAAAAGAAAAAAAAAAAAAAAGGCTGATCGCCGCCATTACTAGTAAAAAAATAAATAAAAATAAATAAAAATGCCATATATCTTTCCCCTAGTTTGTAGACGCAATACCTTTTGCAGAAACCAATCAAGATACACTTATTGGAATTTGTTTTTCCAAAAATATGTAGCAGAATACAAATTGGCCTAAAATGATGAAAAAAATGTGACTTAAATTTTTTTATTGGAAATGTTATACGGCAGAAAGTGAAAAATATGTTTTTTCCAGAATTGCCGCTCTTTTTTGTTTATAGTGCAAAAAAAAAAAAAATCTCACAGGTGATCAAATACCACCAAAAGAAAGCGCTATTTGTGGGGGAAAAAAAAGGACATACATTTTTTATGGGTACAGCGTTGCACGACTTGTCCGTTAAAGTAACGCAGTGCCGAATCTCAAAAAATGTTAAGGGGGTAAATCATTCCAGCTCAGACGTGGTTAAACTACCAGAAAACCCAGCTTATTGAACCAGCAGTCTCCCACTTGTATGTCGTGCACTTTTATTCAGTAAGATGAGCAGAGGCGTTACAGTCCTGTGGCTTGAGTGATAGGTGACTACTTACGAGCCCTGCTGCTGTAGTTTACAAAGGAGAAGAGTTAGGTTCCACTGTTCCAACCACATTGCTCCTGAATTGAGCACATTTCAATAAACAGCGCTAATGCTGGAGTTATAAGCAGGTCCAAAAATCTAACTTCCCATGTAGGGCAACCAATGAATCGTTTCTTATATATATATATATATATATATATATATATATATATATATATATATATATATATATATATTAAATGTCCCAGGCATGTTGCAAAAGCGCCCCAATGACAACTAAATGAAAAATTAATAACACTAATAATATGGGAATTTCTAATATCCTCATAATTATATTACCTATGTATTATTAATTTTCATTTAATTGTAATTTTTCATTATATGTGCATATATGGTACTCATTGTTTTTTAAGGACAGAGAGGGGGATAGAACAGGTAGTGGGAGTTTTTTTTCAACTTAATGCAAGTAACCCTTACGGAATGAAACTGCAGTGGCAGATAATTCAAAAGGTGCCCCAAGGTAGAAACTGTGAGCGAACTACTATTGCTTTTGCACAACTGGCCTAACTCATCCAGTTAGTTTTCAGAGGGTCAAGTTATAAAATTCATTATAAGCAGGTGGCAGGAGAGGTGCTACAAAAGGGATAAGTAAAGCACAGCATTCAAATCAATTAAAAGAAAAGTAGTAATGTCGGTGTTGATGTAAACTATCATGTCTATTGTGTGTTTTAAAAAGCCCCGTTAGTACAGAATGATTATGGCAATGCCGTTTCCTAAGAGGTCCGTTTTTGGCAAATGTTAAGATTGTTACATCAATAGTTTCTTAAATCTCTTTCAAGTCTTTATTGGAGTAACCTATGTATTTGAATTTTTAGGGCTGCACTTGTAAAGTACAAATTACAATGCCCAATGTTTGAATTTTTAATTTAATTTATTTTTTTGGAAGTTGCAGTAGGAGAAGCTGGGACATCCCAAAGTGGGCAAAACACTCTTAACTCCATAGTAGACAGAAAAAGAATTAAGAAGTTCAAACTATTCAGAATCTCTAAGGCCCCTTTCACACGTGTGGTGCGCCTGACGCACTCAGTTTTGCTCAGATGGGATCGATCCCCCGATCCCCGCTGAGCAGGCGGATGACAGCTCAGTCTCCGCTTACTTTGCAGAGACAGAGCTGTCAGAGCCCCGCTCTCCTCTGTGGGGAGATTGGATGAAAACGGACCTCCTGTCCTTTTTCATCCAATCCTCCAGAAGGATGGAAAATAGGCTTTCCATTCGTCCTGATTTCACGGATAGGATCGGGTCGGATAGCAGCGGGTGTCAGCGCTGACATCTGCTGCTCCATAGGGCTGCATGGAGCTTCCGATCATGTCCGCCTGAAAAACTGACAGGCGGACCGGATCGGAAAGCCCATGTGAAAGGGGCCTAACACCAGTAAGATACTGGGTGGGCTCAGTCCCCTACATTCTACCTATAGATCGAATATCACATTTACAACCAGTGATTCTTTAAATAGCTCTTCAAATCTACATTAACCTTTTTTGACATCTTTTATTTACAGCTGCTGATGCTAACCGAATTAAGAAAAAAAGGATAATAGCCCTATTTGGGTCGCTTGCTAGTGTGGACTCCACAATATATACACACTTTTTCCACCGTAAACACAATTATATTATTTATCGATATATCCCATGGTGCTTTAGTTAAAAAACGTGGACACTTCCAGGAATGTACAGTGAGTTCGGAAAGTATTTACAGCGCTTAATTTTTTCCACATTTTGTTATGTTACAGCCTTATTCCAAAATGGATTCAATTATTATTTTCCTCAAAATTCAACAAACAATACCCCATAACGACAAAGTGAAAGAAGTTTGTTTGAAATCTTTGCAAATGTATTAAAAATAAAAAACGAAAAAAATCACATGTACAAAAGTATTTACAGCCTTTGCTCAATACTTTGTTGAAGTACCTTTGGCAGCAATTACAGCTTCAAGTCTTTTGGAGTATGATGCTACAAGCTTGGCACACCTATTTTTGGGCAGTTGCTCTCAATCTTCCCTGAAGGACCTCTCAAGCTCTATCAGGTTTGATGGGGCGCATCGTGCACAGCCATTTTTAGACCTCTCCAGAGATGTTCAATCTCTGGAGATTGAACATCAGCCTGACTAGTCTCCCAGTTTGACGCTGAAAAACATCCCCGCAGCATGATGCTGCCACCACCATGCTTCACTGACATCTGCCTCTACATAGAGTATGGGTGGCCAAATCAGGTCTGCCTTAAAAACAGACGGACCTGATCAGTCCAATCGTGTGAAAGGGGCCTTACTGGAGAAATTCGGAGATACCAAATATTGTCCTTCCTGAGACTAATTTCTTTTTTTTTTTGAAGATCTAAAACAACCTATATTTTAAGTCAATGGCCTCTCCTTTATTGTAGCTTATAAATAAGCTAAAGAGAAAGATAATAGTGCTAAACATAAAAATTACAAATAGGAGATTGCTTTACGTGTCTACGAACCATTTTAGAATTATTGCTTCGAAAAGAAAAGTTATACAGAATCAGTAATCATCAGTAATGTTGCCAAAAGTGAAATGGCTTAGGGGGGGGGGCACTATGCTACACAGAAGCGATTGTTATACAAAAAAATAAAAAAAGGCAGCGGTCACTGGGTGGCATTTCTTTGAAGTATAATACAGAATAAACATATCTAGGAAGTCACTAATTCAAGGTAATAATAAAATGAAAAGCAGTTATGCATTATGATTCCTCCAACCATGCAAATTTGACTAAAAACAAAAGTTCTCTTGTATAAAACTAAAATGTATGCTCAGAGGCAAGAACCTAAAACACAGACAGTAAAAACAGCACAGAATGTCAAAATATAGAGAAGGAAAGACCAGAACTCGGCTAGCAGCAAACAGAGGACCACATTTAAAGACTTTATTAAGGAAGTTAATTTAGTTTTGAAGGGAATTCTGTAATAGACACAGCATTTAGGTCCCACAATTAAATAAAAACATGTTATTCTGCTTTACTATTTTGCAGTTCTATTCATTTTACTACTAGCATGATGTAGCTGCTGTTTATCTGCTAAATATCTGGTGGCCAAATACCCACTGACTGAAAAAGCAAAAAGGAATATGCAATAAAGAAAAAAAAAAATGGGATTTTTGACAGAAAAACAAACAAAACAATCCTTCTGTTGAAGTTCATTAAGCAGGTGTAGTCAGGTGCTTAGGGTTATGCTGCTGCCTTCAGTGGCAAAGAAGAGTTGTAGGGAAACCCAAGTATAACTTCTCCCACCCCCAGCTCAATATAGCTTTGTAGCAAGCAACAGTAGGACAACTAACACTACAAAAAATAAGATGTAGTTTTGAATTTTATGGCAGCAACAAATCTCAAAAAAGTTGGGACTGGGCAACAAAAAGCTGATAAAAGTAAAACCCCAATACCAAAGAAGTTGAGACAGGACAATGTTTGCCAAGGTGAAGCATCCCCTCTTCTTTTAACACTTTTGTAAATATCTAGGAATTGAGGAGGCCAGCAGTTTTGGGAGAGGAATTATGTCCCATTCTTGACTTAGAATATGCTGCTCTAAAACTTGGATATAATCTTTCAGCAGTAAGGATGTCTTTCCAGATGTGCAAGCTGCCCATTCCATACACACTAATGCACCCCCATCCCATCAGAGATGCAGGCTTTTGAATTTAGCACTGATAACAAGCCTGAAAGTTCTTCTTTCGCCAGAAGGACGCGGTGCCCATGGTTGTCAAAAAGAAGGTCAAATTTCGATCTGTCTGCCCACAGAACAATTTTCCACTTTGCAACAGACCATTTTAAATAAGCTTTGGCCCAGAGCAGATGGTGGCGTTTTTGGATCATGTTCAGATATGGCTTCTTCTTTGCATAATAGAGCTTTACCTTACATTTTGGATGGCGTGGCAAACAGTGTTCACAGGCAGTGATTTTTGGAAGTATTCCTGAGCCCATTTAGTGATGTGCAGCACAGAATAATGCTTTTTTGTAATGCAGTGCCATCTAAGGGAAGGAAAGATCATGGGCATCCAATATTACGTATAGGTCTTTTCTTTGTGCACAGAGATTTCTCAAAGATTCACAGAATCTTTTAATATAATGTACTGTAGATTATATATTTAAAGTCTTTGCAATGTATGTTGGGGACCATTATTCTGAAACTTTTCCAACAATCTTTAGGCACAGCTTTTCACAGATTGGTGAACCTCTGCCCATCTTTACTTCTGAGACACTGATTGTCTAAAATGCTCTTTATACACTCAATCATGTTACTGACCTGTTGGCAATTAGCCTAATTAGTTGCAAAATGTTGTTCCAGCTATTCTTTGCTAGTACCACTTACTTTGCCAGCTTTTTGTTGCCATTTCCCAATTTTTCTTAAACATGTTCCTGCCATCAATTTTGGATGACCTCATCTTTATAAAATAGTACATTTTCTCAGTTTATTCATTCGACAGATAAGTTTTCTATTTTCTATTGTGAATAAAATATTGGTTTGTGACATTAGCAAATCATTGCATTCTGTTTTTTTTTTTATGTAGGGTTTACACAGCTCCCCAACTTTTTTGGAATTGGGGTTGTAAATGTGGACCTCATTATGCATACATTAGCACAAAGATGAGAAGAATAAATGTTTCTCCCATGACAGATTTATTTTAGGTAGGTTTACAAAGCCTAGGCAAAAAATTAATGATAAAGGTCTACAACAGAGCTCAGTTCCAAGACTCAATGTCTTTCAGTAAGGAGCTGGCAATTTTTTGCTTTGACAAACTGTACTTTGGTACACACAAATGCACAGCATTTCAGCAAACCTCCAGTATTTATCAAGCAACAATGAATCTTTTATGTAACAGGATTCTGAATTATTTTCATATTAATGTAAAAACTCAATATATATTGTTAAACATGGCAGGTAAACATTCATATGTATAAATCTACAGTTAAGCAAAGCGGCTCCGGATTTCTTGAAAAATGTTAAGACCTTTTCGAAACCTGTAGTATCTCACAAAAGAACAAAATGTCTATTGATGTTCAAAGTGGATACAATGCAGTTGTTTGATTTGATCATTTAAACAGTAGACAATACATGTGCATGCAATAACATGCAGAGACTGCATTATTACCCAGATCAGAGAGGACACACCTACACCAATGTTTTTCATAGACACAAATTTATAGGATGATCCAAGATGAAAAACAGGGGAAAAAACTTTTCCTTAAATAATAATAAAATCATACGGACAGCCCATTTCATCAATAAAAGTAAAAAAAGTGATGCATTTTAAATTTCATCAAATGTCAGCACCTGCCTTCCTGGACCAAGTGTTCGGCCCAGGGATTACATTTATGTAAACCTGGGTGTAGTAGATTAGCAGCTTGATTTACCAATAAAGTACAAAGGCCCTCACAATCGGGGCCCTCTTAAAGCTGGCCATACATTATACAACTGTCTAGTACAATTTTCCTTTAGATTTACCAAAAACCATAGAATAGGAGTTCAAACCTAAACACTTTCAAATTGCATCCAATTAGGCAGGCCCTTGCACTAAATAGTTGAAGGTAAATCTAAAGAAGATTGTATAGAAACTGTACAAGAAAATTGTATACATGTATGGCCAAGCTTAATCCTCATGTGCTGAATTATATTGTAACCCATGCATTGTACAATAATTTCAAAAATGTAGGTCTACTTCAGGTATGATTAAAAAAAGATCTCTCTCCATCTATCAAGTCCCCAGTAAAGAGACAGTCCTCTGCACCCCTTCGCATCACCCCCTCCCCCTCCCACAGTAATGTGCTTAGTCATCCCACCCCGCAGTGTTCACTGCCACCTTCACATCACTCCCCCCACTGTAGCATCCTGTGGCCCTCATAGCAGTTTCTTCTGCCTCCCCCTCCCCCCCTACACACACACACAGTAGGTCCTATCTCTCCCACAAGTAATGTCCTTAGCCCCTTCACATCAGCCCCCTGGCACAAACCAGTAGGTAGCACTCTCCTGCCTTTCAACAGTACAGAGAGTGAGAGGCAGCACAGTACTGGATGGAAGGCAAGAGATTTTTTTATATTAACAATCTGGTATTTGGTTGCTACGACCATCCGGCATCATAGCAACCAATTGCATGCTGGTTAACTTAAAAGTTTAACTGTGGCAGCTTCCGCCCTCCATCCAGTACTGAGGTGCCTATCATGCTCTGCTGTTAAGAGGAGATCAGCAGAGGCTGGAGAGAAGGGCGGGCAAAGCAGTGTTCACAATCTACCCATCAGCTGCCCGTGGTCGATGGATAGATCGAGATCAACGATCTGCTGACCTAGCCCTTTAGTGTATTCTTTTAAACATGCTGCAAGTACAGAAAAATAATCTTAATATGCCAAAAATATATCATGGTCATATCTTCCTCTTTAGATATGACACCACAGCTCTGAATTCCTAAGCATGTGGTGTAAGCACTACCTACTTAATTTTTGATAAATTACAAAAGGCACAGACCTCTCCAAGTTTCTATAACTCCATCTTTGTGTACTGACAGAGCACAGTAAGTGATCAGCTCACAGAATTTCTAGCAAAAATAACAAATATTTAAAGGGTCTATTTATATATTTTTACACAACTGATTTAAGAGTCGCATTTTTATAGCAGCAAACATTTTACAAATACGTGAATTCTACGTTATTGAAAATAATTTTAGAGAAAAAAACAGGAAAAAAAAAAAAAGTTTATAAAAATGTGATTTTTAACACGTAATTCGAAAAACATCTAAACTTAGATTTAAATTTGAGACTAAAAAAATGACAGTCATTTGAATAAATCTTTGAATAAATGAAAATAAGCGCCTAAATAGTAATTTAGGATTAGGAAATAAGTGATCATTAGAACAGCAATACATTTCTTGAACAGCACAAGCACTACAGAGTTTTATAAACTGTTCACCATAGTAAGAAGTTATAGGAGTTAAAATCCTGAGTAATCCACAACATACAGAAGAAAAAAATGCCTAGGTTGATAAAGCTTTGTCTTTTCCATTATGATTTCAGCTCCCGTTTCCTTTAAATTTCTAGGCCATTGTGTGTTCTTTAAATCTCATGCTGGAACTGTCCCAGGAACCATGCATGCAAACCCCTCATGCTCTGCCAAGTCTAATGTGTTTGCATCGCAGCAAAAAAATGTAGCTTTGTGGTTGGAAGCAACTGCTAAACAAAGACACTATTACTGTTTTAAACAATAGCCTTTCTGAGCAAAAATATTTTAGACTGATGAAATGTCTGTTTTACACACAACCCATTGGAGCCAATACTAAACAAAAATGTATACATGGTGCAGTATTATGTATGTTTAAAAGTGGAAACATTCTCAGCATACAGCAATCAAACATTATTCCTTTATTGAATCCAAATTATATATAAAAAAAAAACTATGGAAATGGTACACTCTCCATACTCTCCACTTTTTTTTTTTTATGATTTGTCCAGACCAAATAGAGGGGAAAAAATACAGTAGTATTATTGGCTTGAGTAGGTTTAGGCACCAATTGGTGTTTAATGATAGAGGAAAAGGTGACCAAGAGGAAATCAAGAGATTTTCTTATCAGAAGACAAATTTAAAGAAATGAACATAAAAAGTAGATGACAAACTCTTCAGTTTTGTAAGTGTAGTATACTTTTAGTCCTCCTGCACACAAATGGTCAGAGACTGAAAACATGCTGAGCATAAAGCTCCAGGCACTATACCATGCCCAAGGTGCCTCAGGTGCCGCCTACTACCTGCAATACAAATAAATGACTGTCCACAGCCGTATTCTTGTAAATGGAAATGCTTTAGTGCACTGGCATTTACTGCTGCGAGCACATACAGTGTATTTATCAAGTGCTCAAGTTTCATTTTAAGCAAATGTGCCTACGTGAAAGTTTTGCGTACAGGAAATATGTCACACAAACACGGGTGGGTAAACCCTGATGAACTGAAGCAAGTCTACAAAAGTACAGTTGCAGACAACCATTTACTTGTATAGTAGACTATAAGCCACACCTGCAGTTCTCTGGGTGCCCAGAATGTTACACTCAATATATTTTCAGCCTCTAACAGTCCATTTGCATGAGGCTGTAAAGAGACTGTCACTTTCGACATTAAGGGAAAAGTAATATGGTCTGTGTATAATGCCCTCCCACCAGCTTTTTATACTCCCCTTGCTAGCATTCTCCAACCACTCCATCATCTGTCACAGCAGATGCCAAAAAGGACGCTGATGCTCAGGAGTGAAATCACCCCCTTCTACAGTTTGCCACCAGGTCCCAGCACTGCGTAATGGGAAAGAGTCACAAGGTCTAATGAACTCCACTACTCCCAGGAGCACTGGATATTTTGCAGTGCTGGCCACAGAGGAAGGAGTGGTGGCACTGATGTTGTCTACTGATGTTAGTACATGTAAATATTTGGTGAATTAGCATGTCATAGAAATATAAAATTTGTAAAGACTTGTTTTAGGTATAGTAACTCATTGAAAGAAATTATTGTACTGGTCTGACTTCAGCAGAGAGCATTTGGTTGGCTGTCATTGGCTAGGTTGGCTCTGCCAACTTTGCAAGTTTATTTCAGTGCAGAGATAAGGGAGAAAAATGTCAATGGAGGGCAAGTTTTCTAATGTGACTAATTGATATTTCCCAGTGGCATTGGAGACAGGTTTTCTAATCTAACTGACATTTTACCCCTACATATATCAGTCAGGTACTGACAGCTAATATCTATGCTTTAGGCCTGGCTCCCACTAACGTGATTTCAGATGTTGCACAGAATTGCATGACATTAGAAATCACATGATTTTCTATGGCACATGTTCACATCAATGCTGCACAGCAAAGCATGTGCTCCTTTTGTGTGGTTGCTGCACAATTTTTGCCCCATAAACTTCAATGGACAAAAAAAATGCAAGTATAAATGCACATACATATACACAAGTTTTTGGCACTATTTTGCAGGTGAAAAGTTGGCACCTGTCCCCAGATACCAGCCCTCTCCCTCCCCCACCATGTGAATGAGCAAGGGGTATCCCTACTTATTCATGAAAAAAAAGTCAGGGATAAATTTTTGTCAGACATTGTCAAACACGTGGTAAAGTGATGCAGATCCCTGTTAATCATGATACAGTGCCTTGCGAAAGTATTCGGCCCCCTTGAACCTTTCGACCTTTTGCCACATTTCAGGCTTCAAACAAAGATATAAAACTAATTTTTTTGTGAGAAATCAACAACAAGTGGGACACAATCATGAAGTGGAACGAAATTTATTGGATATTTCAAACTTTTGTAACAAATAAAAAACTGAAAAATTGGGCATGCAAAATTATTCAGCCCCCTTAAGTTAATACTTTGTAGCAACACCTTTTGCTGCGATTACAGCTGTAAGTCACTTGGGGTATGTCTCTATCAGTTTTGCACATCGAGAGACTGAAAATTTTGCAAATTCCTCCTTGCAAAACAGCTCGAGCTAAGTGAGGTTGGATGGAGAGCATTTGTGAACTGCAGTTTTCAGTTCTTTCCACAGATTCTCAATTGGATTCAGGTCTGGACTTTGCCATTCTAACACCTGGATATGTTTATTTGTGAACAATTCCATTGTAGATTTTGCTTTAGGTTTTGGATCATTGTCTTGTTGGAAGACAAATCTCCGTCTCAGTCTCAGGTTTTTTGCAGACTCCATCAGGTTTTCTTCCAGAATGGTCCTGTATTTGGCTCCATCCATCTTCCCATCAATTTTAACCATCTTCCCTGTCCCTGCTAAAGAAAAGCAGGCCCAAACCATGCTGCTGCCACCACCATGTTTGACAGTGGGAATAGTGTGTTCAGGGTGATGAGCTGTGTTGCTTTTACGCCAAACATAACGTTTTGCATTGTTGCCAAAAAGTTTGATTTTGGTTTCATCTGACCAGAGCACCTTCTTCCACGTTTGGTGTGTCTCCCAGGTGGCTTGTGGGAAACTTTAAACGACACTTTTTATGGATATCTTTAAGAAATGGCTTTCTTCTTGCCACTCTTCCATAAAGGCCAGATTTGTGCAGTATACGACTGATTGTTGTCCTATGGACAGGGTCTCCCACCTCAGCTGTAGATCTCTGCAGTTCATCCAGAGTGATCATGGGCCTCTTGGCTGCATCTCTGATCAGTCTCCTCCTTGTATGAGCTGAAAGATCAGAGGGACGGCCAGGTCTTCGTAGATTTTCAGTGGTCTGATACTCCCTTCCATTTCAATATTATCGCTTGCACAGTGCTCCTTGGGATGTTTAAAGCTTGGGAAATCTTTTTGTATCCAAATCCAGCTTTAATCTTCTCCACAACAGTATCTCGGACCTGCCTGGTGTGTTCCTTGTTCTTCATGATGCTCTCTGCGCTTTAAACGGACCTCTGAGACTATCACAGTGCAGGTGCATTTATAGAGAGACTTGATTACACACAGGTGGATTCTATTTATCATCATTAGTCATTTAGGTCAACATTGGATCATTCAGAGATCCTCACTGAACTTCTGGAGAGAGTTTGCTGCACTGAAAGTAAAGGGGCTGAATAATTTTGCATGTCCAATTTTTCAGTTTTTTATTTGTTAAAGTTTGAAATATCCAATAAATTGAAGTATGACGTTTACCTACAGGTGAGCCTATAACTCCCTGGCAATGCCCACTGCCCCCCCCCCCAATGAGCCACACCCACACCGTTTCTGGCTTTTTTTTGTGTGGAGTCCCCTTTAAAATCTGCGGTTAGCTGGGCTAACTCAGGTGATAGGAGGAATTAGTCACTGGTTGTTAGGAAGCCGGAAGATGCCAGTTCCTTAACAACCAGCATTTGTGAATTGACCAGTCTCCTTCTCTATATAAAAAAAAAAAAAAGCAGCAGCATGAAAAATATGTCAAAATGCACTGATGTCAGACTACAAAACTGCACTGAAATATCGGTTCAAGTCCCAGCTGTTGGTAGTGGGAAGTAGGATGAGCTGAATATCACACTGACATTGAGGCTTCTTCTGTCAACTTTAAGGATGAATTTCTCCACAGTGTAGGCAGAAGCTAGAGAAGTTGGTGAGGTCCATTTTAAAAGCTCATTGGCTGTTTTTAAGAATAAGTACATATTTGACTGCCCATAGCCAGGCCAAAGGTTTAAGTTTAGATATTCAGTAACATGAGATTATTGCTGCATATTCTAACCAATACAAAGGAAAGGCAACGTCTCATGTTACATTTTTACCCAGTTGCTACTGTTTCCCCCAACAAAAGCTGGAACTGGATGTGTCTGGTCGTGTTCCCCATGCCTTCCAGTTCAAGCATGCATGTTTATGGAAATGTATTGAAGTAGTCAGCTGCTCTGCACTTATACTATAGACAGTTGTAGAATCCATCAGAATAGTAAAATATTTCTCAAAATACTAAAATGTAAGTATACCAAAACAAAGCTACAATGCTTGTACCCTATGAGCAAAAATATTTGGAACTGCTGGTAGCCCGGTAGGGATAAAAAGAAAAAGAAAAGAAAAAAAAATGAATCTACCAAACATGTGTAACTGGTGGCTGCATCATTTTCAGGTTACAAGTACATTTTCTGCAAGTGAAAGGAAACAAAAAAAAATGTTTTCACTTTCTGCTATACAACATTCCCAATAAAAAAAAATGTAAAAAAACAAATTTTTTCATAATTTTAGGCCAATTTGTATTCTGCTACATTATTTTTGGTAAAAAAAAATTTCAATAAGGAGTATATTAATTGGTTTGCGCAAAAGTTATTGCATCTACTAACTAGGGGAAAGCTAATTTTTATTTTTTTTTACTAGTAATGGCGGCGATCAGAAATTTTTAGCGGGACTGCGACAGACATTGCGGCAGACAGATCGGACACCTGACATTTTTGACACTTTTGGGAGGATCAGTGACATTGCTACAGTAATCCTTGCTAAAAATATGCACTGTTACTATACTAATGTCACTGAAGGGAAGGGGTGAACACCAGGGGCAATCAAAGGGCTAAATATTTCCCTACGGGTGCTTTCTAACTGTGTGGGGGATGTACTTATGGAATGAACACAGGAGCCCTGGGTTCATTGCTGACAGAACAGCAGTCTGCCATGTTCACAACGGCAGCCCACCGTTCTGTCTTCACGAGGAGAGATCGCAGGTGCCCGGTGGCAATCCCACAGTTACGTTGTATCATGGGACAGAGCCCACCTGCCGCAGTATATGTACTGCTGGCAGTCGGTAAGTGGTTAAAGTACAATAAGCGTGTGTTGTCATCTTAGGACAGGAAGTGTGTTACTGTCAGGACCACTAGGTGAAAGGGAAAAACACTGAGAAAAAAACATGCAGCTACCCCATCCAAGGACTTGTAAATCTTAATATTCACATGTTTGTCCTTGGATTTGGATACTCTTAAAGCACGAAGGCTGTCAACATCCTAAATTAGTAAGTGGAAAATGAATATAATAATTTTTGTTCACTTCACACAACACCAATTCACAGCTGTTCTTAATAGACAATCGGTATTTGCTATGCAATAAGACAGAAAAAGACTTTGGTTCATTCCTCTATCACTTGCAGATATTAGCTAAATTTACTTCACTGAATGCGACAATGCAAGCTCTTTTGTGTAAACATTTGTTTCCTTTGCAAAACCATATTCAAAACTCGAGGGAGGGTTTGCTACACATTGAGAAATATCTAGACATGTTGATGCAGATATTCTGTATTGTCAAAGCTTTTGTCCCAAATGCAGCGTGTCAAAACCGGTATTTTTCAAAGAGTGTGCTTTATTCATTTAGCTAGTATAATTGGCAGGAAGTTAAAAAAAAAAAAGAAAAAAAATACTAATAATAGACATTTGACTACTGCTTTAATTACTAGGTACTTGCTTATCAGATAAAAAAAAATAGCTAATGAGGAAAAGAAGCTAGAGCAAGGTCTAATTTAAGCATTTAATACTTTAACATCAAACTCCCCCCAATGAGTAGCCTTCTACAGCTAATCTTACATCAGAATGTTCATCCATTGACAATAATGTGAGCTCACCTGCATTCAAGGTTTTATAGTGCTTCTCACAGGTTTACTGGAAATAGAATTTCTGATGTGCAACTCCTCCCGCTTTATCAATCACATTTAGGCCCTGTTCACACCTGAGTGTTTTTCAGCTCGAAAAACACTCATCTCTGAAGTCTCAAAATGCCCAACAAGCAAAATCCTATTCATTTCAATGGCCCCTGTTCACATATGAGAGTTTTGTAGCCTGAAGCAAAACGTCTGTAGCTCGAAAACGTACAGCTACTTTTGTGGCAGATTACAGAGCTTCTTTTGTGGCCCCAAAACAAGTGTCTTGCTGTGAGAGCACTCAAGATGGAAGAGCCAGGAGCGCCAGCCAGAGACCCGAAAAGAGGGAGGATCTGGGCTGCCCTGTGCTAAACCACTGCACAGAGCATGTAAGTATAATATGTTTATTATTTTTATAGCAAAAAAAGAGACTTTACAATCACTTTAAACAATTACGTGTAATGCTACAATCACTTTAAACAATTACATGTAATGCTGCTTTTGGGGTATGATTTACTTTAATAACTTTCGTATAGAACAGAAATGTTCTACAGAAGTGCAAAATATTTTCCTTTACGGCAAAGAGTTCTGAAACGTAAAAAGGAAAATGTGTATATACTAACTTGCCAATGTAATGTTTAGATGCAACTAAATGGAAAAATTATTATGCAAGTTAAAGCCAATAACTGACGTTTCCTGTTCTCCATTAATAGCTAGTCTGTACTAACCACAAATCAAATGATCAAAATTAAAAAGGAGTTTGTAGAATGTCCAACTTTTTTTGTCCACAAGGTCTTTTAATGACTTCAGCTGAGGCCTGCACAATCCAGACTGTTGGCACTAGCAATTAATTTGCAACGACCATTACCTATACAGTAAAACCTTGGATTGCGAGCATAATTCGTTCTGGAAACATGCTTGTAATCCAAAGCACTCTTATATCAAAGCAAATTTCCCCATAAGAAATAATGGAAACTCAGATGATTCGTTCCACAAGTCCTTCGGTTTATAGTCTATATATCTTCTGAACCACCGGCTCTCACCACTGTCAGTCTGCAATCGTGACTGGGAAGAATAGCCTGCAGGAGAGTGATCTGAAAGTGAGGCTTTGAATAGCTCGTGGAGTGCAGCGGGGAAGGGATGATGAAGATGGCTGTGCAGAGGATGGTCTATGTTGACAGCTTTACCCCGGATGCCTGCATACTTAGATGTGCCTGTTTTAATCATCAACCATGTTGCTAAATATTGAACCTTCATTAAATGTAACCATATTGCTACATTTTAGAGGCTCCTCTCTTCTTTTTTTTATACATGACGCTACTTGTATATCAAGACATCGCTTGTATATCAAGTCAAAATTCATTTTAAAAATTTGCTTGTCTTGCAAAGCGCTCGCAAACCAAGTTACACTCAAACCAAGGTTTTACTGTATATGGTCCTCCTAATGATGCAGTATCACATGTCGAATAATTAGAGCTATGACTATGTGGCCTACATTACTATATTTTTAGCTTTTGTTCCCATTATCATTTATAACTGGTCTGAGGATATGCTATACCACAATCTGTAGTCCATATATGCAACAAAATACAGTACATAAAAAAAAAAAAAAAAAAACGCAATACATAGGCTCAAGTTTACCAAATGTTAAAATTCATCATTATGATAACACATTATGATAAATGTTTAAACTAGTTATAATTCATTGTTAAATATATTGTAACACACTCATTCTACAAAATGTTAACACCTACAAAGAGATAACTGCCTGAAAGCTAAAAACACTCAAAACCGAAGCAAAGATTAAAGTATCTCAAGCTTCTGATGCAATGAGCATTACACAAAGCAAAAGTAAAAGAAAAAGTTAAGTGCACAAAAAAAAAAAAAAAAAAAAAAAATCAAGAATATAGATTCCACACTTACTGTAGCCTCGGTTCTTCCAACAACTGAAAACCACATTCTTTCAGAGATTTAATCTCGGTATGAAGAAAACGACTGTGCTTTCAGCCTGAATTCACCTGCACACTGGTCTGACTGTTGGGTACACACGGCACATATCGGGCTAATGCAGCTACATGCTCTGACACAGACTAAGGCATGTATCAGCACTGGCTAAGAACACAGCATTCAGTTTCTTACGTAACATCTGCAAGGCAGATTTGCCTTTCAGTTACCTTCTAGCTTTCCAAGACTTAAAAAATGGACTAAGAAAACTTTTTTTTTTTTAAAGAAAAACACCCAGAATTAAACAGGAAGCAGTATTTTGGCTTGCAGTAGAGAATAGTAGTTACCAGCATGCTAAACAGACTGAAAATGAACAGATTTTGCACAAGCTATTTCTAGCTCATCTGGATTTCATAAAATGAAACCGCACTGTGGATCCGTGTGAGGCAGCTATGAACACACCACTGCTTTTTCAGCCTTAGGTTGATACAGTAAGCAAACAGGGAATAAAATGTCATGAAACCAAATAAACCCAGTCTAGACTACTAAATATAAAAATATTAGCTGCAAAAAGAAATGAACATTGACAGAAGAGGGTTATGGGGAGGGGAAGAACGTTTGCTCAGCATATGTAGGTAAAGTTTTAAATATGAAGACAAAGACCTATAAACCGCTACCCAGATTTTTGTGCATCAGTAAATTGTTTTGGATTACCAAAATTTTAATTCTGGCTTAATGACCCAAATAATAGGAGAGAGTCCTTTGGAGGGACACGATTGTAAAATAGATTATTACAATTGGGTTATGCAGCTGCCTTACAAGATTTGGACACTAGCAACAAACATAAAATTAAACCAGCTTGCCCACACATAACCCTGCATCCTCATGCTTTGTGAGAAAACCGTACTTAAGGCCAATAAAACAAGGGACTCCAAGAAATAGACATTAAGGTAAGTATAACGTCAAGTTAAGATGTGTGATTGACCTCAGATTTCAGATCAGGACTGAGAAATCCTAGAAAGAATTTGAGATGAGAAGGAGGAAAGGATCTATCATGGTCGAGTCGAGTTAATCAACCACTGTGAGAGGAAACTTGTGGAACTATACTAACCAAACAGGAAAGTAACATAACAGTTGAGTTGGTCAACCAAAAGTATAGGTGTGAAGGTCCACATCTAGTATACTGAATCTTTGACTTCAGGGAAAGTAAATCAGGTAAGATAAAACATGGGCAGGAAAACATAAACCAAGTAAACAGCAGTCTTTGGAAAATCTATCACATTCATTTTATTGTGGTTCATCTCCCTAGAGCAGTGTTTCCCATTTTTTCAGTCAAAGCACCCTTTAAAATTTTGCAAAAACTTGGGGCGCACCAGTCTAAGGGTTGATTCACACGAGCATACCTAAGCATACACCTGTGCGAGGGTGCGTTTGTCCGCATGGGAATGTGCAGGTGTCCTGTGCATCCAGTCCCATTCATGTCAATTGGGATGCAGCAGCTGCATGGACACAGCAGCTGGTCCCAATATGACATTCAAGCAGGTGTGTGTCCTTAAACTCACACTGTCTGCATTCAGGGACATGCACCCACAACCAAACTGAAGTGGGTATCCCAGCTGACATAAATGTGACTCCTTCTCTTAACGGTAGTCTTATTATATAGTAGCGCTAAAATGAGAAATTAACACAATGAATGCAATTATTAAATATACATGAAAGAAAACAACTCAAATACAGAAGAAAACTAAAGTCCATGGGGGACCACATAGTCTTAAATCATTTATCCATGTGAAGAAAAAAACACCACAGATGGAAAGGGTGATAGATATTGTAGAGAAAGAGTGACAGACATTCCTACTTCACATTCAAAGTGAATATCAAAATCTGCTTACCAGAATATATTGACCACTAGACTAAAGGCCCGTACACACGTACCGATTGTCGGCCGTAAAGATTCGGCCGATTGTAGGCTTGTTAGTATGATGCTTTCGACAGCCGACAGCGCATTTTCGGCCGAACAGAATCTGTCGTGCAAGCATTAAAATTTTTGTTGGCCAACACCAGAACGGCCGATTGTTCACCAGTCAGTACAGATTTCGGCCGACAGACAGCAGATTTGCAAGACTGGGCATGCTCAGAAAAGAAAAAAAGACAAGGAAAGTTAACCATCACATGACATCACTTCTGCAGTCGGCTGTTGTTGGCCGACAAAATTCGTGTGCAGTCTTTTGCACTTTTCAACAGACAAGACAGCCCTCGGACAAAAGACGGCCGATCGTTCGGCCGACGATCGGTACGTGTGTACGGGGCTTAAGTTTTCTAATCAAGCACCAGGAAGTAGGTCTCCCTCAAACAATGTAACCTGGAATAACTCAGAGGACTCGATCCAATCTCCGAAACAAAATGCAAAAAGCGCCAATATATTGTAGTATCCCTATAACGCTTTATTAATAAAATCGATGATAGCACTAACAAAATCCAATATCCAATAATAAGTCCTATGTTTTTTCATGCATATTTAATGATTGCATTCATTGTTTTTATTTCTCATTTTAGCGCTGCACTTTTATTTTTCTGTATACTGATCTGGAGTACGTATCTTTACTCTGAGTGATGGCAGCTCTTTTATACTCTAGCACAGTGTTTTTTCTGTTTTTGATTTATATTATTATAATGTATTATCTACTGTTATCATTAAATTAGAGAAGCAGTTTCCAACTGGTCCAAAAAGTCCTTGACTACAATCATCGACATTGAAAAAGTCCCTTACTACAATCATCGATATGGATATGGAGTGTGTGGTTTATATGAAAATATTGGTAGCTCTAAATGGCAAAGGAAAACCAGGGACTAAGCAGGTAATCCCAAAATGCAATATCTGGACAAAAAGCTTGGCAGCTGCATCAGGACTGCAGCTTGACTCAGCACTAGTAGGTGAGTGGATTGCCTGTCTGATCTGCACTAGTATGGATGAGTGCAAGACACTGTATAGATGGCACATGGTGAAGTCCCATAAGTGCCCACTCTAAGTAAAGAGGCACACATAAAAAACAGACAAACACAGCCCCCATAGGACGCCACTTGACACACACAGCGTGGCTTGGCCCCACCCCCACTCTCTCCTTACAGGCTGCGATTGACAGCAACAGAGGCCAATGACTCCCGCTGCTGCGTGAGTGTGAGCTGTGTGTGTGTGTGTGTGTGTGTGTGTGTGTGTGTGTGTGTGTGTGTGTGTGTGTGTGTGTGTGTGTGTGTGTGTGTGTGTGTGTGCGGAGAGCGCCATTGCTCTCAGGCACATAACTGGTTAAAGATTGGGCTCAGGTAAGTGTAAGGGGAGGGGGTGGGGGGTAAAAGGATGCATTAAGGTTAAAAAAAAACAAAAAAACTGGTGGCTATACAGTATATCAATTCCATTAAATAAAATGTAAACCCTCACCTTGTAAAGCAACCAGTTCAATTTAAAATATAAATGAAAGGCAAAACTCTTTTAGACAAGAAAAAAAAAAAAATCAACACCTTTTGCCCTCTTTTAGAAGTAATCACATACCCTCTGTTCTCAGCTGCATAAGGACATGAGAGAGCTAGGGGAGGGGTGAAGCAGCAGCACACTGGTCTTCCCAGTGAATGGCTGTGCAGGTGAGGGGCGCTCAGCACCTGTCTAATCATTGCAGGAGAGCGGGCTGTGTTTCTAGCACAGTTAGAGAACTGACCATGCTGTTCTCTGATGCCTAGTGTGGTCGGTTTTTTATATGAAGTAGAGGGACTGGCGGGAACACGAGGACGTTCACAAAAAAAGGAAGCAATACAAAGAACAGGACACTTTTTCATACAAGTACATGGTATAACAGTCGCATATCAGAAATATTGAATGTTGGGTTTACATATTGTTCAAGAAAGATGCACAAGGGAAGTATTTACTAACCGTAACAAAAGATTTTTTTTTTTTTTTCACAAAAAGATTTTTTTTTAAGTGCCTTGAACTAAGATCTTGTATTTTCTACAGTTTTACTAACACCTGCACAATTGCATACAGACATTAAAATTGGTTTTACTGTACCTTCAGGCATTATCTGGCATGCCCTTTCAAGTAAACCCAAAATCCATATGTCTGATAACTGCACACACATTCTGTATATATTGCTGTACCGGTGTAAAAAAAACATACATTTTATACATACTGGTGTTTATTACATACACAACCCTAAGGTCCCTTTCACATGATCTGACTGATCAGGTCCGCCTGTGCATTTTTCAGGCAGACCTGATCAGGCCACTCATTCTCCTCTATGGAGGGGTGGATGTCAGCGGAGATGTGTCCGCTGACACCTGTTCGTCATCCAATCCAACATGATGCGCTGCAAACAGCGGGTCAGATCGGATGGCATCGGATGAAAACGGACATGCTGTCTGTTTTCATCTGATCTCCCCATAGAGGGAGCAGGACTCTGATAGGTCCGTCTCTACACAGTAAGCAGAGACAAACCTGCACACCGCCTGCTCAGCGGGGATCAATGGAATGATCCCCGCTGATCTAGCGGAGTCTGCCAAGCGAAACCACCCCGTGAGAAAGGGGCCTAATACTGTATACTAAAGTGCTAGGAACGTCAATGTTTTTACTGTTACCACAGGAAAATCTAAAAGGGGACACTTTTTAATATCAACAGTAAAAATGGGATTTTTGACTTACCTTAAAATCCATTTCTCTGATGTTCATCGACAGACAGAGCTCCTGATCTTCATAACTATTGGCTCCTGATCTTCATAACTATTGGGTTATACTGCCCCCTAAAGGAGTAGGACACTAGGAAGAAAAAGAACCTGGCAACTCCTATGGGCAGCCACAGGGCGTATACTCCCTCTCTCTGCTATAGGTACTCAGTTTTTCTACAAGTAGTGTCAAAGGAATTACAACTCCACAGAGGGGTGGGTGCTGTGTCCGCCAATAAACATCACAGAAACAGATTTTACGGTAAATCAAAAATCTCATTCTCTTTCGTTCATTGACGACACCCCTCCTGAGCTTCATAACCATTGGGAGACGTCCCAAGGCAGTGTTAAACATGAGGGGTGGGAACACCAACAAAAATTCCCAAGGCTAAAGAGTAGTCAAACAGGCAACATGAGCTCAACCAAAACAACTGGAGCCCACCTGAAAAAAAAAAAAATACACCCTCAAAGAGGATCGAGTCCTCTAAACCGCAGCCTGCAAAACCTTGCAGCCAAAAGAAGCATCCGCAGAAGCGAACACATCCATTTTATAGAACTTTGTCAAAGTGTGCACCGACGACTAGGTGGCTGCCTTGCAAACCTACGTCACTGATGCCTGATGACAGAAGGCCCAGGAGGCACTAAGTGCTGAGTAGAGTGCGCCTTGACAGGGAAAGGCGGAACCTGACCCCTGATGGAGTTTGCCTAAATAACCATCTGTCTGATCCATCTGGAAATGGTCATAGAGGAATCAGACAAGCCTTTCCAAGGCCCATCCGTGAGCACAAATAGTGAGTCTCACTTCTTAAAGAATCGTAGCCGCCGGTTACACCCTAATTGCCCGGACCACATCCAAGGCATACAAGGCAATTTACTTTGGATGTTTAGGCCTGGGATACAGGGAAGGCAACACAATGTCTCTGGTCAAATGAAAATCAGAGACAACCTTTGGAAGGAACGAAGGACAGGGGCGCAGAACCACCTTATCTCTATGAATCACCAAGTAAGTTGGACAGGATAACGCCGCCAGTTCAGACACCCTGCCTGCAGAGGTAAAAGCCACCAAAAAAAACACCTTCTGAGAAAGCGTAAGCAAGGGAATTTCCCGAAGATTCTCAAAAGAAGGCTTCTGGAGGACCGGGAGGACCGAAAGTACCAAATTGAAGTCCCAAGGTGGCAACGGAGAATGCACAGGAGGAACCAAATGTCGGACACCCTGAAGAAAGGTATGCACCAGGGAGTGTGTGGCCAAGGGTCATTGGAAGAAGACCGCCAAAGCTGACACCTGGCCCTTGATGGTACTCTAGGCCATTTAAGGAAGGTCAAGATCTGAGCAACCGAGAAGGAGCAAGGATGATCCTCAAGAGACTAACACCACACAATGTACGTCTTCCACATACGATGATCGATCTTCGTAGAAGTAGATTTCCTAGCTTTTATCAGCATTGGAATCACCAACTCAGATAAACCTCTATCTATCTATCTATCTATCTATCTATCTATCTATCTATCTATCTATCTATCTATCTATCTATCTATCTATCTATCTATCTATCTATCTATCTATCTATCTATCTATCTATCTATCTATCTATCTATCTATCTATCTATCTATCTATCTATCTATCTATCTATCTATCTATCTATCTATCTATCTATCTATCTATCTATCAGCACCTGGCATTCAACAGTGAAGCCATCAAACCCAGTGACTGTAAAGCAGGATGGAACAGCAGATTCTCCCTGAGAGGAAGATTCCAAGGAATGTTAGCGACCAGATCAGCGTACTAAGCCCGCTCCGGAGTCCAGTCCAGAGCCTCTAAGATGACTGGAATCCTTCTGCCTCGATCCTGTGTAGAAGTCTTAGCAGAAGCTTGAGAGGAGGGAAAGAGACAATACTGACCCCAAGGTGCCACCACCGCGTCTGTGGCATCCACCACCCTGCATCTTTTTGTTGACCCGGAATGCCCCACCGGAGACACAACTGATGAAACGCCTCCGAATGAAGGGACCACCCCCCTCGGTCCAAAGCCTGCCAACTGAGGTAATTCGCCTGCTAGTTTTCCACCCCGGAAATGTGTACGGCGGAGAGGGCTGGAACGAACCATTCTGCCCACCTTAGAATGCCAGCTACCTTCAGAGCAGCAAGGACACTTATTGTGCTTGTTGATTGACATAAGCCATGGCCGTGGCATTGTCCAATTGAATGCGCACTTCACATCCCTGAAGACAATACATCCAATGATCTAGGCACAGTCTGATCATTCCGAGTTCCAAGACATTGATCGCTAGTCTCGACTCTTCCAGTGTCCAGATCCCCTGAGCAGAGACTGTGGAGTCTTGTCCCATTTGGCCAGAATCTCCCTTGCAGGGACCTTGTATGGAACTTTACAAACGAAACCACCTCGAAGGCAGACACCATCAGGCCCAGTATCCGCATGCAAGTCCAGAGGGATGACCATCTGCTGGACAGCAGGAGACGAATTGCAGCCTACAATTTGCAGAGTTTGTCCAGAGGAAGAAGCACTCTGGCTAAGGCGGAGTCCAGACTCTGAAAATTCAGAGTTCGTATGGTGATTTCCAGTTTTTCCACCAGAGCAGTAGGGGACTCCACTCGCAGAAGAAGGTTGTCCAAGTAGTCCAGTACCGTGATCCCCCATTGGCGTAACAATGCTAGCACCGGGGCTAACACTTTTTTTTTGAATGTGAAGGCAAACATCCTTGATTTCGATAGAGGCAAGAAAATCCCCTTGATGCAGGGGATTCCACCACCGTGCGAAGAGACTCCATCCTGAACTTCTGCACCTGTGCAAAGCAGTTCAGCGCCTTAAGGGTCCAGGATTGGACACACCTTGTCTTCCTTAATGGGAACTGTAAACAGGTTTGAGTGAAAACCCTTTAAACATTCCTAAGTCGGGAACCAGGACAATCACCCCTTGAAGTAAAAGGTCTTGTACTGCCCCACAAAAACCCTGTAAACGGTCCAGGGTCAGGCGCAAGTTGGAAGGAAAGAACCTTGCCGGGAGACAAAAGTGAAACATGATCTTGTAGTTGGACCGAATGACTTCATGCTGAAGGAGCTTTGTCCACGGGCCTGGAGAAGCCCGCTCCCGGCTTGCAAGACCAGGTCCAATGGGACCCTCCAGAGGAGGCCCTGAAATGCTGGAAGCCCTTGACAGTTGACCCTGGGTGATGAAAAAACTCGTTATGAGCAGAGAAGGAGGGCCCACGTCTACGACGAGGTTCCTTGCCCTTAGTAGCCTGCGTAAGAAAATACTCTTTCCCCCTGTGAGACCTTTAATGATGTCATCCAGGGTAGCCCCAAACAGGCGATCCCCTTGAAAGGGGACATCAGTCAAGGCTGTTTTAGAAGTCTGGTTTGCATTTGAGCCAAAGGACACATCGAAAGGACCACTGCCAAAACAGAGAGCCGAGCCACTAGGTGAGCCACATCCAAAGAAGCATCACAGATAAACTGCAGCCCCTGGACCAGCTAGTCCGCCAGCACAGCAAAGGCAGGGGGTAGCTGTTCTCCCTCCAGGTCACGGCGTAAAAGCTTAGCCCACTCGGTCAGAGTTTGTGACACTAGGGCAATGATGAATATCAGCCTCAGTGCCAAACCAGCCTAAGTGTACATATTGCGGGCCACAGTCTCTGCCTTCCAATTTGGATTCTTAAAAGGCCAGGGACTCTTCAACCGGAATCATGATTGCCTTGTTCAATCTGGAAACCGGAGGGTCCACCACCGGTGGACCAGTTCATTTCTTAATAAGCGACTGCTCATAGGGGTAACGCCTAGTAAATCGCTTAGGGACCCGAAGGGGACGCTTTGGTCATCCCCACTCTTTAGCGACAATTCTGTCAAAAAGAAACCCCTTTGCCGCTCTGGATGGCTTGTGAGAGCCAAAGGGAACCTGCACCTCCATCGCAGCTACTTCCTCCATCTTCAAGGTCTCACGAACAGATACAATCAGTGCTTCCACCAGCGCCTTTTAATGTACGGTTGCAGTTGTGGAGGAATCATCCTCACTATCTGAGGATTCAGGACATGTGGTCGCAGACCCAGCAGGGTGACCCAAGTCCGCGGCGGCCAATTTGGATTCAGGATCTGAGGAGACCGATGAGGCAGGAGAAGATGGGGGCCACTTTTTTCTAGCCTGTCGCCCGGAAGACACCTCTACCTGGGACACAAAGGACTCCAGGACCGCAGTCAGTGCATCGATTGATGGTTGGAACCTGGAGGGCCCCACAGCCTCAGAAAGGAGGTCAGGCGGGGAGATGTGCTTAAAAGACTCCATGAGTCACCAGGGGGACCCCACAAAGTGTAAAACACTGCAAAGGGACAACCCCCACTACACTGGCAGCACCACCCGGTCACCAGGCACAATGCACCAAGACCAAGAGAGAACCCCACCAGACTTTCCACCCAGCAGAAACAGGCACCTGCAGCTACCAGAGGATAATCTGCACTCCCCGGAGAAGTGATCTGGAAGTGAAAAAATAGAGGAGTCAGCACAAGGGGATGAGCAGGGGCTCCCACCGCTGAAATCGCCACCCACTGGGCTCCACTGTCATGGCTGCTGCTATTTTCAATGGCAAACCAATGTAAAAAGTCCACCGGACTACACAAACATGGGCACCGTGCATAGAAACACACAGGCTACAGCAAAATGGCGGCACCAGGAGGGATCCCTAGGCCTCAAGGACAGGCCCAGGTAGGACGGGGGACCTGGCAGGAACAACCCCCCCCCACACAGGCGATCGTCCGGTTGACATCGGTGCACCCCCTCAGCCCCCATCTCCAGCATAGCGCCCTGTCCCCACCCCAGGAGGTGGACCAGATCACCCACAAGGCCCCAGCATAAGTGGAGGGAGGGGCCCATGTCCACCCCAAAACCCTACAGGGGGAGAGGGGGGACAGCTACTTACCATACCAAGAACCACCTCTCTAAACAGAACCCCTCGCCATTGAAATGGGGGGCTGTCGGCCAGAAGGAATGATGTGACTGGGGCCGAGACCCGGTCATATGCAACCTCGTGAGGCATTTAACTCGCAGGCCAGCCCCCGTCCAGTGGGGCTATGTCACAGCCGACCTAGCGTAGAGCTATGGTCTGCGTACACTCTCTGGCCAGACTGGGGTGACCACTGGATCTAGATTATCCAGCCCATCGTCCAGTCCAGCAGTTGATTGTAGATTTCACAGTAAAAAATAAAAATAAAAAAAAGGAGAAAATAAATAAAAAATAAAAGAAGAAAAAAAAAAACTTGTCAGGACCAGAGATCCCAGCAAGGAACTAGGTCCTTACACCTGACTTCACAGAAGAAAACAGAGTATCAATAGCAGAGAGAGGGAGTATACCGCCTGGGACTGTCTATAGGCATAGTCAAGATTCCTTTTCTGCCTAGTGTCCTACTTCTGTAGGAGGCAGTATAACCCAATGGGTATAAAGATCAGGAGCTGTCAATGAAAGAGACAAAGGGGGTTTTCCCTTCACTTTGGAGATATTTCCTCTAGTGTTAAGGACAGAAAGTGAGGGAAATCTCCCCAATATTGCACAGAAAACAGACTTAAAAAAAAAAAACAGACGTATTTACCTATTCTGTAGATAATTATCTAAAAGCTACAAAAATACATTTTAGTTTAATACAGGTTTTAACAAATTCATATTCCCAAAAACACTGCATTATCTGTGCTAAACACCCTTTTAACTGACCAAGTGATTCTCCTCTTTACAAAAGATATAAATATTGGCAAAATATTGGCAAAAACCATCATCAATTACTCACCTTTGCAGCAACAATACTTAGACCCATGCCATTCTGCTTCTTTAGCGTCACAGTGATTATTTCCGGGTCTTTTCTTAAAGGCTAAAATAATAGAAAAACAGTAACAAAACTGATTACATTATTTGTGAATCCTTACTTTGTAAAACAATCCATTTAGTTTAAATTGAAAGGAAAGGCAATATCTTTTTGGAAAGATTTAAAAAAGTACATTTTTTTTTTTTAACTCGATCTCTGTTCTCAGCTGCATAAGGGGCTTAGAGAGAGGTGGGGATAGAGAAATGGCAGTATATTAATCTTCTGTGCAGGGGAGTGTGTCGGGTCCAAGTCGGTAAGCTGTTCTCTCAGCACAGCCAGAAAACTGGCCACACTAGGAAGGATGTGCTTTTATACCTAGTGTGGTCAGTTAGAAATAAGAAAGCTGGGGGAATGACACGGTCAACAGGTAAATAAACTATAGATTCTAAAATACTCCAGCGCAAATATATAATAGTGTAAAGAATATATATATGTGTGTGTGTGTGTGTGTGTGTGTGATATTGCTGCTCCATCCAGAGCAATACAGAAACCATTTAGTTCAAGGGAAAAGGAGCTATTGACTTAATTGATTTTAGATCCAATTGAGAAGGCGAGTGTGCTATTGCACTGGTAGTGGGCAAACATAGTAAATAGAAACGCAGTAGCCTAAGGCACCATGGGGTGATATTGAGGGGATTTATACCTGATGGAAAGAAGGACAATATAACCAAATGTAACATACAGTGGATGGACACTTAACACAAGACCTATTGTTTTATTACATGTTTTGCTTTATTGATTTTCATGCGTCTGTATATACAGTATGCAATGGACAGTTCGTTTGGCTTAGGATTGATGCACAATTGTCTCTACTAAAGGTATGTATGTAGGGTCCCTTTCACACTTGTGCGACTTGTACTGGGATTTTGGACTGTAAAGTAGCATGACAAGTCGTACCCCATGATTTCCAATGAGTGCCATTCTTATCTCTGCATCTTCAAGTTGCAGCGACTTCAAAGTAGTCCATGCAATACTTAGGTCAGACTTTGATGTGACTTAAGGTCCATAGACCTCAAGATTACACAGGCATTACTTCAAGTCCAGTCAAAGTCACGGCAAAATTGCACGACTTTCAGGTCGCACAAGTGTGAAAGGGGCCTAATAGTGAACATTGTAGCGATCACGATGACCAGGTATTTCACAAAAAGAAAATACAAAGAGCACAGGATACTGCTTTAACACAAGTACTGTACATGGTACAATGGCCACATATCAGGAATATGAAACAGATAGCATGTTCTTTAACAATTTCAAATTAAAAATAAAAAAGATTAAAGAAAAAATGTTTTTGTTGTGTAGGACTTAATTTTGATGGCACAAACATTTTGCTTTTCCTGCATATGTCTTATCAGACCCTGGCCAGTCAAAGAGCCATGCGGCCCATAACAAAAGATACCAATATTCATTATAGAAGGGGTATACTTTTCGTTTACTAGCTAACAGAGGCAGTAAGAAATATCCTTCCATAGTTCTCCTATGGATCTGTTCATTTTTCTGGTTGAATATATGTTTATTTCAACAAATTAAACATCACAAGGCAAAAGGCAGTGATTGAAAAATGTATTATACACAAGTACATGAACAGATTACAAAATATTTCGGGGACACTTTCAATATGCGGTTTGCAATGAAAAGGACATATTTTTTTCAGAAGGAGGGAGGAGAAACCACAGAAGGAAAAAAGGAAAGGTCTTTGATTTACCTACTCTAGAACCTAAACCCCAGCCAGACCAAGCTTCTCTTATCTGGTCAGATTTCTCTTCACTCGGTGGCAACAGGTATCCACCCTGGGCCATTGGCGGAGAGAACATATGCCTCCTAAAGCTTTTAAAGTAGAATTCCTGCCCAACACTAACTAGATTTCAAAATGGCCCCCCTCCTACTACCCATGCTGACTAACCTGTGTAAAAAGAAATGTAGATACTCTATGCGAAGGAGATGTGTTGCACTGGGCAAGGCAAATGGTGGTCACACCAGATTACTGACTGACTTTTTCGGACCCCCCCCCCCCCCCAATCCAGTAAAACTGCACATTTTAGAGTGTCCTTTTGTTGTGGCCACTGTGCAATAATCATGCTGTCTAATCAGCATCTTGATAATCCATCTACCTCACAGGTGGTATATCTCGGCAAAGGAGAAGAAAAGACAGATTTGTGAACAATTTTTGAGACAAATAGGCATTTTTGTGTACATAGAAAGCCTTTGATCTTTGAGTTCAGCTCATGAAAAATGGGGGCAAAAACAAAAGTGTTGCGTTTATAATTTTGCTCAGTGTATGTGAAGATCTTAGTGACCTGCCTTACGCCTTTGATATCGTCTCTTACATATACACAAGGAACAGGTGTGGTTCTTCACATGACGAGGTGTTAAAGACAATACTAAAAAGTAAATCTGAACGCATTACGTCTAAACATGTTCAATAGAAGCTGTGCACTGGGTATGGCTGTCAGCATGTGCTTCTTTTTCAATCGTGCCAACAGCCATACCCAGTGGGCATGCTCCGAATTGCGTCCCGTGCATGCCGGTGACGCCCACGCAGAAGGCGCTGCGATCCAGCCTGCGGTTCAGCCCTCAGTGCCATCAACCAACACCACTTCCACATCCTGCTGGCCAAGACAGTGCTCCTAAAAGTGGCATCACACAACCCGGAAGGCGGCCTGATGCAGACTCTGACCACTGGAGAGCCTTTTTTGCTGTTTACATATCCTTTATGCGAGTTTTATTCCTTATTTTTATTATTAAATTATTTACAGTCTACACTGAGGCGCCTATTTGCTTTCTTATTTCTGCATGTTTGGAGATCGCTTCCATTCCCCCCAGGCTGGCCCTGAGCTCAGAGACTGTGCTGCATCCATCTCATGAACAGAACTGGTAGCTTGAAAAGACTGTATGATCGACATTGCATTGGTTTAAACATCTCCTGCTTGCACCACCACGCACACATTGTTCTAGGACTGAGGTAAGCCACCTGCCAGTTTTACAACCAAAGATGTGCATGGCGGAGAAGACTGGAATGAAACGTTCTGCCCACCGTAGAATGCCAGCTACCTACAGAGCCTCCAGGACACTTCTTGTGCCCCCCTGGTGATTGACATTAAGCCATGGCCGTGGCATTGTCTGATTGGATGCGCACAGGACATCCCTGAAGACGATCCGTCCAATCTTCCAGGCACAGTCTGATCACTCAGAGTTCCAGGACATTGATCGGTAGTCTGGACTCTTCCAGTGTCCAGACCCCCTGAGCAGAGTTTCTGCAAAGGACGCCTTCCCACCCAGACAGACTGGCATCCGTGTTGACCACTGTCCTAAACAAGGGGAGGAAGGATTTGCCCAGCCGAAGCACCGGAGAACGAAGCCACCATATCAGGGACTCATTCGTTCCCCAGCTCAGCTGGATCAGATTGTCCAGAGACTGAGGATTCTTGTCCCATTTGCCAGAATCTCCCTTTGCAGGGAGCTCATATGGAACTGTGCAAATGGAACCACCTCAAAAGGTAGACACCATCAGGCCCAGCACCAGCATGCATGTCCGGAGGGATGACCATCTGCTGGACAGCAGGAGATAAATTGCTGCCTGCAGTTTCTAAAGTTTGTCCAGGGTCAGGCATAGATAGTCCAGCTTTGTAGATGTAACCAGAGCAATCTTCTGAAAATTCAGAATCCAGCTGAACTCCCTCAGAGTTCGTATGGTGATCCCCAGAGCAGTAGGACACTCCGCTCAAAGGAGGTGGTCTTCCAAGTAGCCCAGTACCGCAAAGCCCCCTCTGGCGTAACAATGCTAGCACCGGGGCAAACATCTTCGTGAAGAGCCAAGAAGTGGAGGCAAGACCAAAGGGTAACGTCACAAACTGATAATACTCCTTTCCCACGGCAAAGAGGCGGAAGCGCTGGTGACCGTCACCTATTGGAATGTGAAGGTAAGGGACCTTGATGTCAATAGAGGTCACTTATTAGTGTGTGGCTGCGTGACCCACACACTAATATCATGGTGGTCATGGAAAGTGTGTTCTATACTCCGAACTTTAGGAAGATTAAGCAATAAACAAACTCAAAGTTAACTTAAACCTTCACTTCCTTACAGTGAACGCTATTCATGCCCAAAGTTTGGTGGATTGTTTGAGAGGTGGATTTGCAGTGTCTCTCTTCAAGCCCTTTGGAACATCTACATATATCTCCTGCTGTGTTAGCCCGACTGGTAAAACAGGGGCTTATACTGAGGTGAGAAGTTAGAGTAACCGGTGGAAGATTCACCGAGCGGATCACCCTGTGCATGCTCACCATCTTTGTCACATTGGGACTTTATTCATTTTAGCTATTTTATATTGTCAATTGAGCACTGCACTTTATATTGTTTATGTTTATTTGTGGGAATTTTGATTTATTGACCCTTGGTGTTCAGCAGCTTGGATCTATTAGGGGTTGGGTGCGCTGATTTATTTGTTTTTTATTATTGATGTCCATCGAGGCAAGAAAATCCCCCTGATGCAGGGATGCCACCACCATGCAAAATGGACTCCATTCTGAATGTCTGCACCCGCACAAAGCAGTTCAGCACCTTGAGGTCCAGAAATGGATGGCGAAAAGCCCAGGAAGCACTCACGCCCTTGTAGAGTGCACCTTCACAAGGAAAGGAGGAACCTGACCCTTCAGTGCATAAGCCTGAACTACCGTCTGTCTGATCCATCTGGATATGGTTGCAGCGGACGCAGCCAATCCTTTTACAAGATACTAAGGTAAGGACAAATCGAGCATCTGATTTTCTGAATGACTCAGTAGCTGCCAGGTAAACTCTAATTGCCCGCACCACATCTGAAGAATGCAATGCCATTTCTTTGGAGTGCTTGGGCTTAGGACAAAGTGAAGGCAGCACAATGTCTTCATTCAAATGAAAATCAGAAACCACCTTATAAAGAAATGACTGATTAGGTCAGAGTACCACTTTATCTCTGTGGACCACCAGATAAGGTGAGCAGCAGGATAACGCCGCCAATTCAGCTACTCTGCGGGCAGAAACAATAGCCACCAAAAAGTCAACCTTCTGAGACAAGGCAAGCAGAGGAATCTCCCTAATGTTCTCATGAGGTTTTTGAAGAACAGATAATACAAAATTCAGATCCCACGGAGGTAGCGGGGATCGCCTTGGGGGAGCCATATGGCAAACCCCCTGAATAAAGGTGCGAATCAGGGCATGCAAAGCTAAAGGGCATTCGAAAAACACAGCCAGAACAGACACTTGGCCTTTGAAAGTGCCCAAAGCCAACCGCTGTTCAGCACTTTTGTAGAAAAGTCAAAACCCTAGTCAACGAGAACAAGCGAGGGTGCACCTTCAATGACTGACACCATGAAATGTATGATTTCCACATACGATGATAGATCTTCCTGGATGTAGACTTCCTGGCCTTCAGTAGTGTAGGAATCACTGAATCAGAAAGACAAATTGAATGGTTGGTACAAGGCTATGCCGAACCAGCCCAAAATGAAATTTTATATATTCTTTTCTATACCTTTCATTACTACACTTACCATCTCCAGCCCTTCCACTCAAATTCCCCAGGGACACCTATAGTTGTTTCTTTCATGAATCAGAAAGACCTCTATCCTTCAATACCTGGCTTTCAACAGCCACGCTGTTAAAGCCAGCGACTGTAAAGCAGGATGGAAAATCGGTCCTTGAGACAGCAGATCTTCCCCGAGAGTAAGTCTCTAGGGAGCATCGGTGACCAACCTTATCAGGTCTGCGTACCAAGACTGGCAAGGCCAGTCTGGGGTCACCAGAATGACCTGAACCCCTTCCACTTCTATTTTGCGAAGAAGCCTCGGCAGAAGTTTTAGCGGAGGGAATGCATAAATCAGCCGATACTGACCCCAAGGAGCCACCAGTGCCTCTGTGGTGTCAGGCAGAGGATCCCGAGACCTGGCTATGAACCTCTGAACCTTCTTGTTGAGACAAGAAGCAAACAGGTCGACGTCGGGTGTCCCCCCACCAGACACACAGGAGATGAAACACCTCCAGGTGTAAGGACCACTCCCCCTGATCCAACACCTGACAACTTATACTGGCATGTATAAAAAAAAGGGGATTCACTCCAGAAATAGAGATTATTCTCCCACTCTACAAGACTCTGGTCCGGCCACATCTGAAGTATTCTGTCCAGTTCTGGGCACCTGTCCTCAGGAAAGATGTGCTGGAACTGGAGAGAGTCCAGAGAAGGGCAACAAAAATAATTAGGGGAATGGAGGACATCAGCTATGAGGATAGACTACAAGCACTGAACTTCTCTCTGGAGAAGAGACGCTTGAGGGGGGATATAATATCAATGTACAATTACTCTACTGGCGACCCTAGCATAAGGAACAAACTTTTCAGAGAAAGGGAATACAATAAGACACGTGGCCACTCACTAAAACTAGAGGAAAAACGGTAAGGGGTTCTTCACTGTCAGAGCAGTAAGGATGTGGAATTCACTTCCACAAGCAGTCGTATCAGCAGGGAGCATCGATAGTTTCAAGAAACTATTAGATGGGCATCTTAAAGACCACAACATACAGGGGTATACACACACATCATAGGTTGAACTGGATGGACTTATGTCTTTTTTCAACCTCACAAACTATGTAAAACTCAGATAATCCGCCTGCCAGTTCTCCACACCTGGGATGTGTACAGCAGAGAGGGCTGGAACAGATCCAGGATCTTGGCCACTTCCCAGACCACCAAGACTCTCTTGGTGCCCCCTTGATGATTGATGTGAGCCACGGCCGTGGCATTGTCCGATTGATTCCGGACCAGACAATCTTGCAGACGATTTGTACAGTGGCTCAGGCAAAGCTTTATCGCTCTGAGCTCCAAAATATTTATCGGAAGTTTGGACTCTTCTACCGTCCAGGACCCCTGGGCGCAGAACTTCCCCAGCATGACAGGCTGGCGTCCATGGTTACCACCGTCCAATACAACAGAAGGAAGGACTTGCCCTGGCATAGTGCTAATGAGTGAAGCCACCATAGTAGAGTAGTCTTTGTGTGGTGGCTCAATCGAATCAAAGCGTCCTAGGACTTTGGATCTTTGTTCCATTTGACGAGAATCTCCCTTTGTAAGGGTCTTGTGTGGAACTGAGCAAAGGGAACTGCCTCGAAGGTTGACACCATCAGACCCAAGGCCTGCATGCAAGTCCACAGAGGATAGATTGTTAGCCAACAGCAAACAGATCACCCCCTGCAACTTGTGCAGCATGTCCTGTCTGGAGGAATAAAGACCCTTGTCAAAGCAGAATCCCGAATTAATGAAGGTATCAGGGTAGATTTTTTGAAATTGATGTTCCAACCAAACTCTTGCAGTACAGTACAGTGATCGACAGGCCTGAATGAGAGTCCGCACCCTCAATAGGAGATCATCCAGGTATCCAAGTACGGAAATCCCCTGTTGGCGCAGTAATGCCAACACCGGAGTCAGTGTAGAGATGCCACTACCGTTCTAAAAGATTCCATTCAAAACTTCTGTACCCGCACAAAACGGTTCAGAGTGTTAAGGTCCAGAATTGGACATACTTTGCCTTCTTTTCTGGGCACATAAACAGGTTTGAATAAAATTCCTGAAACCATTCCTGAGAGGGAACCGTCACAACCACCCCTTACTCCTGCGTACCGAAAAGGGGGGATCTGTACAGCCTTTTTAGAAGCCTAATCCGCAGACCAGCTTTTTAGCCACACCATGTGTGGTTACCATTATTGCATTTAGAACAACGCCACTGACGCCAAACAATTTTGTCACAGTAGGCGGGAAAAGGGAGTACCTTTGCCGCCTTTAGGGGATCTGTGGGCCCGGAGGGGACCGGCGTCCCCCATGTTCAGATTTTCTGCACCGATGCAATCAGTGCCTCCACCAGCGCCCTTGCATGCACATGTGCAGTAAAAAAGGAATCATCCTCACTGCAGAGCACCCGAAGTGCGTGGACGCAGACCCAATAGAGTCACTATATGCTAAGCTCACCCTGAGAGCATAACAAGCAGGGGAGGTCGCCGACCGTAATCCCGCAAGGAGACGCCGACTAAAGACCATAAATAACAGGAGGACATGAAGAGGGGCCAGCCATGACACAGACGTGCAGGCAGAGTACCCCCACACAATGTCTCCTTGGTGCCCCCCCCAGTTCAAGGGGGGGCGCCAGGCAGTTTATATGTCCACCCCTCTGAGGGGGGGGGGGAGGGCGTATGCCCATCTGCTGCTCTATCACCCCGGTCAGCAGTTCAAACTGCCTGGTCAGCAGCTCAGTCAGCCAGCCTCGAGTAGGCCCCAAAGCCACGCCCTAAATTTGGGGCCTGATCCAGTCACGGGTTCGCCATCAGCTGTATCAGCTTGATCAGCAGTTCGAACAGCACGGTTAGGAGCTCAGACAGCCTGGTCAGTCGCCCGGACACTTTGGTAAGTCCCTCAGACAGCCAGCTCTGTCAGATGCGAGTAGGCGAAAGTGGCGACCTCAATTTTTTGCCTGATCCGGCCACATGAAGTGATCCGTCGGCATCTGCCAAACAGCTTGACATGGTACCAGGACAGCTTGACATGGTACCCAGACAGTCGCGATTAGGCCACAAGTTGCGGCCTCAATTTTCTGCCCGATCCAGCAATGTGAGGTGATCCTCCGGCATTTCCGCCAGTCAGCTCAGTTAGGCACTTTAGACAGCTTAAAAAGGTACCCAGACAGCCGTGAGTAGGCCGCAAGACTGGGCCTCAATTTTTTGGCCCGATCCAGCCACGTGAGGTGCAGACCCGCGGATAAAGAAACATCTGCTCCCCCTCAAGCCTATAACCACCACAGGGAGCCCAAATTACATCCCTGCCCCAGTCACTAACCGCTAGGGGGCCAGGAACTTGCTCAAAGACCCAGTGTGCAATCCAGACAGCCCGGTCAGCAACAACCACATCCATCCCCCCTTACTGGATCAAGTGGCAAAGCCAGCTCCTACCTAACCCTGGGAGGGAGGCCGTGGGGGTAGGTTGGGGCCAAAAGGCCTCCGTGACTGTTAGAGGGGCTGGTGATATGGAAGGGAACCCGGGGGTCTGACCATCCTGAGACCGCAAGAGCTATGGGGAGACACTACTCACCAACGACATTGGGTGGGGGCCACTCAGGACAGACTACCTCTCCACTCGAGGTGGGGGTGCCGACAGCCAAGGGGTACGCTGCGACTCAGGGCAAAAAAGGTTGTGCGGGTCCCGGTGAAGTGTTTCACTCGCGGGCCAGCCCCCGTCCATTGGGGCTCTGTCGTGGCGAGGCCTAGTGCTGGCTATAACCTGCACAGGCTCGCTGGCCGGGCTGGGAGACCTTAAGAATCTAGCATATCCAGTCCGAAACCCAGGCCGGTTGTTGATTGCAGTTCTCTCAAGAACATAACTAGCTAAAAAAAAATTAAATTTTTAACAAAGGTTCCCTTTAACCACTTGCCGACTGCCTAACGCCGATCTACGTCGGCAGTCAGCCCCTCACAGGCAAAGTGAAGTAGGGCTACGTCACTAGCTTGTGAGGGTCTAGGGAGCGAGCGCGCGCCCCCCGGAGGCGCGCTCCCGCGTGGTCACGGACCCCCCCGCGCGTGTGACCGGCGGACCCGATGTCCGCTGGTCACTCTGCGATCGGCGGGGGAGAGGGAGAAAGTCAGGCGGCTTGTGTAAACAAGCTGCCTGTCATTCTCCCCTGTGTATGAAGGATGATCATACGGGTTCTATGTAGAACCGTTGATCACTCTTCATACATCTGAAGCCACAGCCAATCACAGTAGAAAGCACGCCCCTAGGGACACACATAGCCCCTCCCTTTCAAAAAAAGTTAACCCCTTCACTGCCAGTGTATTTTTACATTAACAGTGCATATGTATAGCACTGATTACTGTAGAAATGTCACTGGTAACCCCAAAAGTGTCAAAAATGTCAGTCAAGGGTCCGATCTGTCCGCCGCAATGTCGCAGTACCGCAAAAAAAATCGCAGATCACGGCCATTACGCGTTAAAAAAAAAAAACAACAAAAATGACAAAAATCTTTCCCTTTGTTAGTAAACGCGATAACTTTTGCGCAAACCAATCAAAATACGATTTTTGCGATTTTTTTTACCAAACATAGGTAGCATAAAACAAATTGGCCGAAAATGTTAAAAAATTTTGATTTTTACATTTTTTTGGGGGGAATTTCATATAAAAAAATGTGAAAAATATTGCTATTTTTGCAAAATTTACGCTCTTTTTTTGTTTATAGCGTGTGATCAAAAAAATCGCACAGGTGATCAAATACCACCAAAAGAAAGCTCTGTTTGTGGGAAAAAAGGACACCAAATTAGTTTAGATACAGCGTCGCACGACCGCGCAATTGTCCGTTAAAGTCACGCAGTGCCGAAATCGCAAAATACCCCCTGGTCAGGAAGGGGGTAAAATCTTCCGGGGCTTAAGTGGTTAAAAAAAAAAAAAAAGGCAAGCTAAGACCGAAGTCCCAGCCGTGAACTAGGTCCTACTCCTAAACTAGGCAGAACCAAACTGAGTAGCAAAGTGAGTGGGTGTATGCCTGCAGAGACTGCCCCATAGGCGTGGTAAAGCTTTTTCCTGCCTAGTGTCCTACTCCTGTAGGGGGCAGCATAAACCAATGGTCAAGAAGATTTGGAGCTGCGTCTGTCAATGAATAATAGAGAAACTACATTTTTGTGCATTACTCTTACCCACAAACTGCTTCACCCTTGCCCAGATGTATGGCCAGCTCTGTTCTGTAGAGGAATTTCAAACTTCTAACCTGTTGGTATAGATCCCACTCACACACTACATCAAGTTTCCTCTAGCAAATCAAAACTCTGCTGGGACTGTCTGAAAGAGGTTGGCACTCTCACACATCTGGTGGACTTACCCCTCAATCAGCCCCTTATGGGACCCAGTGGCTCAGATACATGCTAAAGTAATTTTAGCCAAACGCAAACTTACCCCAGAAAATTGCACTGCTTTTAGGACTGCATTGATTGCTCTCAGCAGCCCAAAAAAATAAAAAAAACCACAGCTTAAATATTTTATCCGCTCAAAGTGCTCATTTCGATATACCGGCAGTCAGCTATAGCCCCAAGTGTGTGGGAATAGGTAGCAAAAGTATGCCACATGATCAGAATGGAGGAAATAATTGCCCAAAGTCAGGACATCTATGATTTTTTTTTTACATTAAAATGTAACCTCCTGAAACCTCTACATGAACACTAAGGACTTCTAGACCCTTGCGTGAGCCTGTAAACTAAGATACCAGCATGCACTTCTATCTGATAAGACAAGAAATTTTTGGACCTGAAGTGCTCTCCTCCACCCACCACATAATACTATCCCTCCCTTTACTTATGCCTTTCTGGTATGTTCCTTACCCCAACTTTAGCATCTTTTCTCTTCTTTGCCCCAGAAGTCATCTTAATATTTAGCAGGAACTCGGGGACCCCTCATATCTCCACAGTTCCAAGGTCTCATTAACTAACACTTTACATCTCCCCTTACCTCTTTTATAACAATCAGGTTCATCTTTACATTCCTCCGATGGTGGTGAGCTAGGAGGCAAGGTGCATGGGTCTGACATATTAGTAACTGACTTGTACAAACATTTTTTTGTGGAGCTTAGCAATCACAGATTTTTGATTACTCATGTTCATTTTCAAAGGTACCCCCGTCTCTTTATTTGCTTTTCTGTACTCCAAACTTTACTATAGAATTTTAATAAACCGAGATTGCATGAAAAAAAAAACAAAAAAAAAAAAAAAACAAACACATACCATATCTGCACTTTCAGTTAGCATATGGTTCTCATAATCCGCACCTTCAAAGAAAATCGTCCACGTCCCAGGTGAACGGGTATGGGGGATAAGCCTGCAGAAGCCTTTGGGGAAACAAAAAATTAATATGAACACCCTTTCCATTCAACACAGACTAACTAAATACACATGAAAATACTACAATTTGAATTTTCAAAAGAATATCTTCACCATTTCACTTTTTAAGATGCTATGCATTTTTGATTAAGACAATTCATATATATATATATATATATATATATATATATATATATATATATATTCATATTCAATCCACTGTTGCACATACAGTTGGTTGTGAACTTAAGTACTCGCCTAAAGTTAACTCCAAACACAAAAACTTGTCTTGAGGAGAAATCCTAGGTTTAATTTCACTTTAAATAGGTCATAGGTCTATTTCTGGAAGCATTCTTAAATCGATTGGCAGATTTTCATACCTGCCTAAAACCTTTGCACAGTACTGTATATGTTAACTTTCAAGACACATTTCTCCAAAAATTAAAGCTGCAAATATTTAGCAACTTTATATTTACAAACCTCTTTGGCATAAGGGATCCAAGAACTCCTGTAAACCATTGGGAATGTTTCGAACCACATCACACGAGTAGCCATCCTCAGGTAAAAGAAAAGGCAACTGCAAATCAGGATCCTCCTCTAACTGAACCTCTCGTCCATCACTTCGTGCCAATTCATCGGCAGTGTTTTCAGCGACAGACACTACATTCTCAATCAGATCCTGTAAATTAAAAAAAATGAATTTGTGCAGCTTACTGGGATTTTTGGCAATTTTTAGCCAAATAAATCATCATGCAGACATACAATTATAGCACCAAAATCAAACTGATTACCGTAGGAATAGAAGGTTCATCTGGTGCACAGTGGTAATTCATCAATAAAGCATGCAGTTGCAAAGAGTTTAGTTTAAAGCAGGTATTGTTAATGTTCGGGATATCTTGATGGGAGTACTTGTCCATAGTAAGTAGTGTTGTTGCCTGTGAGGTACAAAATAAAAACAAATTGAGTAGGACAATCACGTGCACAGTATAGGGACTTAAATCTTGGCATTTTGTACCTGCAGAATTGGTTTCCTAGGTTCAGATCCCATTACAGCTTAATCTGCATGGGGACTGTATAACTGCCCTGTGTTTGCAAGAGATTCCTATCCTTGCTCTAAAGCCATTACTTGCCTAAAACATACTGATAAGCTAACTGTCTCCACTCAATGCTTACACCACCTGCATAACAGTGTTCTGGTGCCTTCTCTGCCTTTCGATCTTACCTGCACTATCCTGCTAAGGTGGCAGTCTGCAGCAAGTTCAAGGCCCTGTTTTTCAGCCCAAGCCTCTATGTGCGCTAGTTGTTGGCGTATAATGGCACCCCAGTAGTGAGAACATAACCCAGAGTCTGGATCAGTGACCAGTCGGTTGAAGAGCCACATATTGATGAAGTGAAAGAGCTGAGAGAAGAGCTGGATAGTAAGCGCTGCATTTACGCGACAGCGTCTCAGAAGAGACATAGCTCCAGTCAGGGTGTGTAGGACTTCATCTGTAAATACAGTAATATAACAATATATATTTATATATATTACCTTTAAGAGTACCATAAAAACCTGCACCACATTGTGTTAAATTTTCCAACATTAAATTTACAGTGCCTTGCGAAAGTATTCAGCCCCCTTGAACTTTGCGATCTTTTGCCACATTTCAGGCTTCAAACAAAGATATAAAACTGTAATTTTTTGTGAAGAATCAACAACAAGTGGGACACAAGCATGAAGTGGAACGAAATTTATTGGATATTTCAAACTAAAAAACTGAAAAATTGCGCGTGCAAAATTATTCAGCCCCTTTACTTTCAGTGCAGCAAACTCTCTCCAGAAGTTCAGTGAGGATCTTTGAATTATCCAATGTTGACCTAAATGACTAATGATGATAAATAGAATCCACCTGTGTGTAATCAAGTCTCCGTATAAATGCACCTGCACTGTGATAGTCTCAGACGTCCTTTAAAGCGCAGAGAGCATCATGAAGAACAAGGAACACACCAGGCAGGTCCAAGATACTGTTGTGGAGAAGATTAAAGCCGGATTTGGATACAAAAAGATTTCCCAAGCTTTAAACATCCCAAGGAGCACTGTGCAAGCGATAATATTGAAATGGAAGGAGTATCAGACCACTGCAAATCTACGAAGACCTGGCCGTCCCTCTAAACTTTCAGCTCATACAAGGAGAAGACTGATCAGAGATGCAGCCAAGAGGCCCATGATCACTCTGGATGAACTGCAGAGATCTACAGCTGAGGTGGGAGACTCTGTCCATAAGACAACAATCAGTCGAATACTGCACAAATCTGGCCTTTATGGAAGAGTGGCAAGAAGAAAGCCATTTCTTAAAGATATCCATAAAAAGTGTAGTTTAATGTTTGCCACAAGCAACCTGGGAGGCACACCAAACATGTGGAAGAAGGTGCTCTGGTCAGATGAAACCAAAATCGAGCTTTTTGGCAACAATGCAAAATGTTATGTATGGCGTAAAAGCAACAAAGCTCATCACCCTGAACACACCATTCCCACTGTCAAACATGGTGGTGGCAACATCATGGTTTGGGCCTGCTTTTCTTCAGCAGGGACAGGGAAGATGGTTAAAATTGATGGGAAGATGGATGGAGCCAAATACAGGACCATTCTGGAAGAAAACCTGATGGAGTCTGCAAAAGACCTGAGGCTGGGACGGAGATTTGTCTTCCAACAAGACAATGATCCAAAACATAAAGCAAAATCTACAATGGAATGGTTCACAAATAAACATATCCAGACCTGAATCCAATCGAGAATCTGTGGAAAGAACTGAAAACTAGAATAAAGTCCTGTGAGCTACCCCCCTAATCTATATTTTTAAGCTGCCGCAAACACTTCACTCCTCAGAAAGTGCACAGTGCTATAAATAAAATAAATAGTGTTGCGCAAGAATAAAAATCTCTATTTAACTGCTATCTCAACAATAATGGTGGTAAACCCAGATTGTACTGTGTATGGTGTGCTACAATACCAATGTTTAAAACAAAATTATGTACTGTAAAACCAAAAATAATATGCCACTTCAATGCTAAATATATAAATAAATGATCCGCTTCAACAGAAATACAATATAATCAAATTTAAAAAGTGCTAAGTGCTGATGCGATATTGATATACCGTTGTGCCTAAAAAAAAATTCAAAACAGTGCTTGCTATAACCTCTCATGCAAAATAAATCCAATATGTATAAATAATTGCGATACACTTAAATAGTCCATAAAGTGCTTAAATGTGTTATATTCTGTGAGTCCTTAGTAAAAAAATAAAAAGTGCCAAGTGCTTGTAGAAAAATCAACTGCTAGTGCTCAATCCACTAGTGCTCAATCCACCTTTTAAGATGGCGCCAAACAGCCCTATAAGAAAGCATTAACGTCCCGCCGTCCAATCATATCCCCCTGAGGAAGACACAAGGTCCCTGTGTCGTCACGCGTAGGGGAGGGGCTGGGACGGACGGAGCTTTGCAACGAGCATAGGTGAGACTGTCAGCCAGACCAAGGAGGAAGCCGAGGCGGCTCCCTATCAGGAAGGCATCCGGAGACGGTCATAGCGGTCCTTATGTGCATGTATGCACCCAAAAATGTGAGTGTACATCTATTCATTGATATTATAATAAAAGCTTTATAAGGATATAAGCACTATCTGGAGCTACTTTCTTTCACATGATACCGCCCCCTATGGAGAGTCGGAGTCACATGTAGGAGGTTACTACCAGCGATCTTTCAGTATCCCAGTGGAAGGGAGGAGAAGTGGCCCAGAGGAGATATCACTAATTCCGATCTGAGGCTTATTTTTTCCTTTCTTAAGGTGAGCGCCCAATCACGAGGGGGTGCATGGAGTGAGAGAGCTTGGTGATACATCGGTCAAGTATACCGGTTGGGAATACACCCACACATCCACAGTCTTGGTGGATTGAGCACTAGCAGTTGATTTTTCTACAAGCATTTGACACTTTTTATTTTTTTTACTAAGGACTCACAGAATATAAACACATTTAAGCACTTTATGGACTATTTAAGTGTATCACAATTATTTATACATATTGGATTTATTTTGCATGAGAAGTTATAGCAAGCACTGTTTTGAAAAAAATTTTAGGCACAATATCGCATCAGCACTTAGCACTTTAATTTGATTAAATTGTATTTCTGTTGAAGCGGATCATTTATTTATATATTTAGCATTGAAGTGGCATCAAATATTGTTTTTGGTTTTACAGTATACAATTTATACCACATAATTTTGTTTTAAACATTGGTATTGTAGCACACCATACACAGTACAATCTGGGTTTACCACCATTATTGTTGAAATAGCAGTTAAATAGGAGATTTTTAGTCTTGCGCAACACTATTTATTTTATTTAAAGAACTGAAAACTGCTGTTCACAAATGCTCTCCATCCAACCTCACTGAGCTTGAGCTGTTTTGCAAGGAGGAATGGGAAAAAATTTCAGTCTCTCGATGTGCAAAACTGATAGAGACATACCCCAAGCGACTTACAGCTGTAATCGCAGCAAAAGGTGGCGCTACAAAGAATTAACTTAAGGGGGCTGAAAAATTTTGCATGCCCAATTTTTCAGTTTATTTGTTAAAGTTTGAAATATCCAATAAATTTCGCTCCACTTCATGATTGTGTCCCACTTGTTGATTCTTCACAAGAAATTACAGTTTTATATCTTTATGTTTGAAGCCTGAAATGTGGCAAAAGGTCGCAAAGTTCAAGGGGGCCGAATACTTTCGCAAGGCACCGTATGATCATAAATATAATTATTATAGCATTCATACCCAGGAACCTTGTAAGAAATATATTCAGCATGCATAAACTGAATTCTTGATTTTTTACTCCCAGAAATGGTTTCAAAATACATACTAACAAATATGGTTTCCAAATACATACTAACAAATATATGTATACTTTTTTTAATTATAACTTCCATACCATACACAGCAGTAACAAAAATGCACAAGCAACAACGTGAACACTTAAACATAATATATTTTTAAAATCATGTAATATTAGGTCATACACAATATTTCTAACCTATTTTTGGCCTTTGTAGGTTGTTCTCCTCTGGATCGTCTAAGAATGCTGGCATGTAATTACTTAGTTCTGACTGGAGGCAGTGCACTAAATACCTAGGTATGAAAAGATAATATAAGAGGAATGGATATTTTCCATTAGCGGTAAGAGATACAATTGGCATGTTTAGTTTGTGCATTAAAACAAACTGGAAGCTCCAGTAATTATAAAAATACCATTTCTTCCTCCACTGGTTGACTGATGGTTTGGCACATTGTTCCTGACATCGTAAAAAGCCTGAAGCATAACTCGGTTAAGGCTGACTTTATTGATTTCAATAGAGACACGTTTATTTTACTTGCATTCTAAAAAGTGTATGTATCCTACAACTTTAGAGAGCAAATTAAACTATATTACCGTCTCCTTCACGCAGTTAGATGTATCAAGACATCTGTCCCTAAGTATGGCTACACGTGAACAGCTACGGCTGCTCTCAGCCTAGCAATGCATTGTATAGGCTTAGCAGCCATTGATATTCGCATGCATCTGTTATTCCAGTCTCAAGAATCTGTTGAATCTTGCCACTGGAATCCGGTGCATTCAGTTAAATGCCTGTGTGAAAGAAGCCTAAAAAGGCTATCCAAATAAAGATATTAGGCTAAATTTACGCTCTACTTCATATTTATTGCTACCATCAGCTTCTGAAGGTGTGTATTGCAATAGGGATTTGTAAGATCCAGCTCATCTCTTTTTCAGATGTCCTGATCTGGGCTAGTTTATATGAACTGTCAAAAGACCCAGGCCTCACAAATTCCTTGTAATTGCATCCAAATGATTAATTCTGGATGCAGAGTACCACATTTGCATGGCTAAACCCACTAAAGTGAACAAGCGCACCTTTTCAGGAAATGTGATGATATGAATATACCTTCTGTTTGAAGAAGACAAACTTTAGAGGTAAGTTTATGGTCGCTTGTTTATGGTCGCTCCTCCTAAGTCAACTAGATACGCTATATTACCAAAAGTATTGGGACACCTGCCTTTACACGTATATGAACTTTAATGGCATCCCAGTCTTAGTCTGTAGGGTTCAGTATTGAGTTGTCCCACCATTTGCAGCTATAACAGCTTCAACTCTTCTGGGAAGGCTTTCCACAAGGTTTAGGTTTAGTGTCTATGGGAATGTTTGACCATTCTTCCAGAAGTGCATTTGTGAGGTCAAGGCACTGATGTAGGACAAGGGGGCCTGGCTCACATTCTCTGCTCTTATTAATCCTAACAGTGTTATATTGGGTCGAGCTCAGAACTCTGTGCAGGCCAGTCAAGTTCCTCCACCTCACTTACTCATCCATGTCTTTATGGACCTTGCTTTTAAAATTAAAAGCATATTGTTATATCTGCCCTCTAGGTGCAAAAAAAAAAAAACTGTTCATCCTTCCAGAAATTCAGTTAACACTTCATATCATTTACACTTTAGTTTGAGCTGCACTTACTATTGAGCCAGGTTATCAGGCCAGCCCAGCTCACCCATACAAAACAGAACATCTCCCATATATGTACGTAGAAGAAGAGAAGGGGAGCTTTCCTGTAGTTCACATCATGTGCAAGAAGCCTGGTGTGACAAGGCTGCACCTTCACAGATACAATACAGTGAGTAAGCGTTGTCAAACTAGGATCAAAAATGTTTTACTGAAAGGATAATCAGGTGGGACAAAGCCTGAAAATGAAAACTAATGCAGCTGCCACATCTGAGCAAATAAAGGCTGCAATATATTACATCTTATGCTTGAAAATAGATAAAATGTAAACACCCTATGCCATCGCCATCAAAGGAAATACAAGAGGTCTTACTTGAAAGCCATTTGGACTAAATGTGCCAAAACATCCTGAGCATCTAAAGTGATACGGCTGAGATCCCGGTCCTGTTTAATAAAATTGAGCAGCTCTGATGCATTTGCCATCCAGAATGCAAGTGCTCCAGCGATGTTTTTTTGCTTCTGCACAAATGAAAAAAGAAAAGAAATTATAATGTGTTTTAGATTATTATTTCTTAATAAATAAGCATAGACAGACCAGTAACACGATATGCAATATACAACAGTTAACAGATAAGAGCACTACAGTGTTTTTTTTTTTTTTTAAATTCAGTTTCAGCTATCCTTATAATAGTAATATTTTGAGAGTATATCCACAGGTATTAGATAAACCAAGTAAAAGAAGCCTAGTCTGGTAACTGATGCATACGTGTATCCAAGAAATATAATCCCAAGTACCACCTTCTATTGCTGTTAGTTGCCAGGACACAAATATCTGATACTGGTCTGTCAGAAACATTAACCAAAAGAATGCTACGCCAGGTTAGATGAGATCCAAAGAATAGGAACCATAGAGAAAATATAAGGGGTAAAAAAAAATAAATAAAAAAAAAGGAAAAAATAAAACTTTGCTTGCTTTTTATTTTCCACACTGAGGTGCATTAAGCAGAGGATTATGGGATGCCAAAAAGTTGCACAGTCAAAAAGAATTTTAGTACAGCACAAGTCCAGTTGTTGAATGAGTGTTATGAATTGTTCAGCCCAGCCATTTAAAGAAGAGTTTTACTCTTATATAAAAGCAGCGTGAGACCGAGCTAAGCTGGAGTAGCTGGAATTGTGTCTCATTGTCCTACCTGGTCACCCTGGTCTATTTCCTGGAGAATAACAGATGAGGAAATCAAGCAGAACAGAGAAAGAAACTTGTAAACAAATATGACAGACCAGATTTAAAACAGCTATTAAACTTACAAGAAAAAAAAATGTAATAGCACACAAAAACATACACAGTTCTTAACCTAAAAACATAAGCAAGCTGCTGCTACCATCTACAAATATATGTAAAGTGCATATGTAAATTTGAAGTTAAAGCCAAATCCACACAAAATTTATATTTCAGTTTTACTTCTTTCATTTCAAGTGATTACATGCTGACCTCACATTTTCTGATATATTCAAAACCAGCAACTGGTTCAATTAAACAGAAGTCCGCTAAAACTAAAATACAAATTTTAAACACAGAAGAATTGAGACTTTAGCATTTGGACTGTGCAGAGATACGGTTTCCTTACGTACACTGGAATTTGATCATCTACAGTAAAGCAATGTGGTAAGGATCCCTAGAGAAAAGTTAACACTTAATGGAAAACCCACTTTTTAGGAATCATAAAATACATACAAGGTTGATTGAGAACAAAAACACAAATATGATACAACACATCACTGTCCTATGAAAACACAACAGACACGTCAAGCATGATCTGGTGTTACAATCAGTGAACAAGGATAGAAAAGGTACAATAAGTGTGGAAAATGCATGTGTTTTAGCTTAATTTAGGCATACTAGGGAAAGGCTTATAATCTGGAAACCTCCAACCTGAACTATTTCAGAAACTCGATTCAATATAGGAAAAAAAATAATAATTATAAAAGACCAAGCACATAATAGTTTTGACATTTTAGAGCAAACTTGTGCTTTGACCAGTGATGGCGAACATTGGCATAGCAGATGTTTTGGAACTACATTTCCCATGATGCTCAAGTACACTCAAAACAAAAACACAAAAAAAGGGCGCTCCGACCTAGCGCATTATCCTCAATATAGGCTTTATTATTGAAACATAAAAATGGCTACTCACAAACGCAGGTGAAAATCAATCACATCAGACTCATGAACTTGAGTATCAGAAGTAGACCATACAGGTGTCCATAGTCTCATTAGGATGACGGCTGACGTGTTCCGAGGCATATGCCACTTCCTCAGAGCCACTCAGTGAGGATAATGCGTTAGGTCGGTGCAACTTTTTTTTGTGTTTTTGTTTGCAGTATTGTTGGACTGCCACAGTCCTTTAGGGCAGTGGTCCTCAACCCTGGCCTACAGGGCCCACTAACAGGCCAGATTTGCAAGATAACTGAAATACATCCCAGGTGATAGCATTTGCTGCTCATTGATTGCAGTACTCTAGTCTGCATCTCCCCAAGGTAATACCTAAAATCTGGCCTGTTAGTGGGCCCTGAGGACCGGAGTGGAGGATCACTGCTTTAGGGCAGCAAGACCTTGGCCATCCGAGACGCCATTTATAAAGTCCAGTCGGAAAAGCAGTTGGGGAAGCCTCATTTTCTGAGCGCAGGAGAAAGGTGGTTCATTCACCACATTTTGTTTGGAGCTGCTCAAGTACACTGCAGAGTGCACGAGCATCATGGGAAATGTATTCCAAAACATCTGGGATGCCAAGGTTTGCCATCACTGCCCTAGACTATGCTCATTAAACCTCTAAAAGGAAACTAGCAGTATGTACAGTAAATTCAGTCCATAACTAATGAAATTTAAAATGCCCAAGAGTAGTTTCCAAAGGACAACATATAGCTAGTAGTATTTAATCACATTCAATTAGACTTTATTTCATTTTTTTTTTTACGTTGAAAACGTTTATAGCTTCTGCAAGCCACTTCGAACGTTCTAATGATAAAATAAGGTCCACAATACTCTAGTTATTCCTCAATGGTACCTTTTTGGGAAATGAACATAGACCATTTAACAGCCATAGATGCATACAGCACCTTATCTATCCACTGAACACTAACATTTAAAGGGGTTCTTAAGGTGAAAGGTTTTTTACCTTAACCACTTAAGCCCCGGAAGATTTTACCCCCTTCCTGACCAGGGGGTTTTTTGCGATTTTTTACTGCGTGACTTTAACGGACAATTGCGCAGTCGTGCGACGCTGTACCTAAACGAATTTCACGTCCTTTTTTTCCCACAAACAGAGCTTTCTTTTGGTGGTATTTGATCACCTGTGCGATTTTTTGATCATGCGCTATAAACAAAAAAAGAGCGTAAATTTTGCAAAAATAACAATATTTTTCACTTTTTTTTTATATGAAATTCCCCCCCAAAAAAATTTAAAAATCAAAATTTTTTAACATTTTCGGCCAATTTGATTTATGCTACACGTTTGGTAAAAAAAAAAAAAAAAAAAAAAAGCGTATTTTGATTGGTTTGCGCAAAAGTTAACGCGTTTATTAACAAAGGGAAAGATTTTTGTCATTTTTGGTGTTTTTTTTTTTAACGAGTAATGGCGGCGATCTGCGATTTTTTTTGCGTTACTGCGACATTGCGGCGGACAGATCGGACCCTTGACTGACATTTTTGACACTTTTGGGGGTACCAGTGACATTACTGCAGTAATCAGTGCTATATATATGCACTGTTACTGTAAAATGGATTCCCATTTACTGGAGCACCTGGTATGAAAGTAGGCGTTGAACACGATAAATCCTTGGCATACTTACAATTATTTTTGACTGATGAGGTTATTGAAAAAATAGTTACCGAGACAAACCTGTACAAAGAGCAACACTTAGCTACTCTGCATCAGAAGTTTTCAAGAAGCAGAAAGTGGGAACCAGTGACCAAAGAGGACATTTGGAAATTTCTGGGCCTAATAATAGATCAGGGAGTGGTGGGGAAACCCCTGCAGAAGTGGTATTGGACAACTAATACATTAATTGCCACTCCATTCTTTGGCACAGTCATGTCAGAGTATAGATTTTTCCAGATCATGAAATATTTACACTTCGAAAACAATGAAGAATTTGAAGAAACTACTGCACCAAAACTAAAGAAAATTTGGGAAGTATCTCAAATGATTCTAAAGAATTTCTAACAGAACTATGTGCCAGAAAGAGATATCAGCATAGATGAAAGTTTAATGGCCTACAAGGGAAGGCTTAGCAGGGGAAATCCATTGCATCAAAGAGGGCACGATTTGGCATAAAATCCTACATGCTATGCGAATCGTCCACTGGCTACATTTGGAATTCAGTCATATAGGAAAAGGAACAAAATTCAATACAAAAAATACAGCAACTACGGAATGGCAACATCTTCTGTTCTTTCACTCATTGAGCCATTGCTAAATCAGGGCTATTGTGTAACAACCGTCAACTTTTACAAGTCTCCTGAACTATAAGAGTTTCTTCTGCAAATCAAAACAGATGCCTATGGAATCATTAGGACTAACTGGCGCGACATGCCGCAAAGGTTTGTCAAGAAGAAGCTTAAGACTAGAGAAATGGTTGCCTGGAATTAAGGCAAAATTATGGCACTGTGATGGAGTGACAAGAAAGATGTGTGCCTGATGAGTACAGTTCATGATACCTCCACTGTTATGGTATGCAGGAAAGGTGGGAAAGAAATTGTGAAGCCACAAGTAGTGATAGACTACAATAAACACCATGGGAGGTGTCGACAGAGGCGACCAAGCAATGACATTCTACCCAGCAATGAGGAAACCGCAAAAGAAGTACTACATGAAGATCTTCAGACATCTTCTTGAGGACTGCTTGTGGAATGTCTACATACTGGTTAAAAAAAAAAAAGGGACAAGCCTGTGATTTATTCTGACTTCATTTGCAAAGTTGAGGAAAAGAAAAGGAAAATAAGGAAAATCCGAAAGGAAAACATGTTCTATTGTCTCGATTGTGACGTCAGACTTTATGCAGTCCCATGTTTCAAAACTTTTCATAGCCGGATTGTTTACTAAACCAATATGCAGTGTCTAGTATTACAGTGATAAGTAATATTGCACCCTTGTTTGGACAAATTTCAGTGTTTTTGGTTTGTTAAATTATTGAATAAAATGTATTATATTATAATTTATGATTTTGTGTCTCAAGCTTCATCATACCCGGGATGTCTACTAGACTCTTGTTTGGACAGATTTACAGTATCTCACAAGAGTACACCCCTCACTTTTTTTTTGTAAATATTTTATTATATCTTCATGTGACAACACTAAAGAAATTACACTTTGCTACAACGTAAAGTAGTTTGTGTACAGCTTGTATAACAGTGTAAATTTGCTATCCCTCAAGATAGCACACAGCCATTCAGGTCTAAACCGCTGGCAAGAAAAGTCAGTACACCCCTAAGTGAGAGTGTCCAAATTGTGCCCAATTAGCCATTTTCCCTCCCGGATGTCATGTGACTCATTAGCGTTACAAGGTCTTAGGTGTGAATGGGGAGCAGGTGTGTTAAATTTGGTGTTATCGCTCTCTCTCTCTCTCTCTCTCATACTGGTCACTGGAAGTTCAACATGGCACCTCATGGCAAAGAACTCTGAGGATCTAAAAAAATGAAAGAATTGTTACTCTACATAAAGATGGCCTAGGCTATAAGAAGATTGCCAAGACCCTGAAACTGAGTTCTGAGGTTTCACTCAGAACAGGCCTCGCCATGGTCGACCAAAGAAGTTGAGTGCATGTGCTCAGCGTCATATCCAGAGGTTGTCTTTGGGAAATAGACATATGAGTGCAGCATTGCTGCAGAGGTTGAAGGGGTGATGTCAGCCGTCAGTGCTCAGACCACTGCATCAAATTGCACACTGCATCAAATTGGTCTGCATGGCTGTCGTCCCAGAAGGAAGTCTCTCCTAGGGCTGATGCACAAGAAAGCCTGAAAACAAGCAGACTAAGGACATGGATTACTGGAACCATGTCCTGTGGTCTGATGAGACCAAGATAAACTTATTTGGTTCAGATGGTGTCAAGCGTGTGTGGGGGCAAACAGGTGAGGAGTACAAAGATAAGTGTGTCTTGCCTGCAGTCAAGCATGGTGGTGGGAGTGTCATGGTCTGGGGCTGCATGGGTGCTGCCAGCACTGGGGAGCTACAGTTTATTGAGGGAACCATGAATGCCAATATGTACTGTGACATACTGTAGAAGATCATGATCCCCTCCCTTCAGAGGCTGGGCCGCAGGGCAGTATTCCAACATGATAACAACCTCAAACACACCTCCAAGACACTGACTTGCTAAAGAAGCTGAGGGTAAAGGTGATGGACTGACCAAGGATGTCCCCAGACCTATACACTAATGAGCATTTGTGGGGCATCCTTAAAACGGAAGGTAGAGGAGAGCAAGGTCTCTAACATCCACCAGCTCCTTGATGTCGTCATGGAGGAGTAGAAGACTCCAGTGGCAACCTGTGAAGCTCTTTTGAACTCAATGCCCAAGAGGGTTAAGGCAGTGCTGGAAAATAATGGTGGCCACACAAAATATTGACACTTTCGGCCCAAGATGGACTTTTTCACTAAGGGGTGCACTCACTTTTGTTGCCAGTGGTTTAGACATTAATTGCTGTGTGTTGAGCTATTTTGAGGGGGCAGCAAATTTACACTGTTATACAAGCTGTACACTCACTAGTTTACAATGTAGCAAAGTGTAATTTCTTCAGTGTTGTCACATGAGAAGATATAATAAAATATTTACAGAAATGTTAGGGGGTGTACTCACTTTTGTGAGATACTGTAAGTGAGTTATTCCTAAGAATTGCAGGCCTAAAATCTAAAATAACAAATTTCCATGCAAAACAATGTACCACTTTGACATTCAAAAATACTGACATAATCAGACCGCCAGGGAGGTTAATTGTGTGTATACTTTTCATAGGTTAAGGTTTCACCTTTGCATTTATCTTTATATTTGGTATATTAATTGGCGATATTTATTGTTTGCAGTATTCACCGACATGCATTCATTTTCAGCACACACACTTTAGGAATTGTTATTTGCACATTAATGAAAATGAAAAGAGCGTGCCATAATCCTAAATAACAGAATGGAGAACAGCAGTTGTATACAACAACTGTACATGTATGTGGACTTTATGGGCACATCATGAGAAAGATAACCATAATTCAAATATTCAAATATTTATTATTGGATAAACAAAATCAATGACACATTAAAATGATGAGACTGACCAAACATGGAGGTTTAGCTCACCAAACATGTACACAGAAAAACATAACTATTGAATGTATACAATAGAAATATAATACTGATCAGAAATGCATGGGTATGAGAATACGTCTGTTCAAAGGTCAACGCGTTTCGTGGTAAGCTTAGTCAGGACCGTATACAGACAGTTATAATCTTAAAATGAACAATACTAGTAATTGTACAGTATAATATAATTCTAAGTAAACATATGACTCTAGTGGGGGACAAACCTTCTCAAAATACACAGGCAAAATCCTGGTTTGGGGCAGACACCCGGGAAAATTTAGAACCAAAACACAGGTCCCTGTTTATCTAAATATGGGATGAAGAGAATGCATATATACGTAGTACTGGCTTATGAAAATTTAGAAAGATATAGTGATAATATGCATCATACCCCACTAATAATAAACACTTAGCAGGAGGGTGCATGAATAGTGGGTGCCTTATAACAATAAGAAATAAATACATCTTACTTGTAAAATAGAATATAGAAGATCTATGTAAGCAGCCTGGTCACCAGGACTGCCAATTCAACCAAAAGGATAAAGATTCTCTTGCGAGACCTGAGGGTAAAATAATAGTGAGTGTAGGGAATGGATATATGTGATATAATCCAATACATCCCATAATATCAAAATGATTTTAACTGTCTGTATACGGTCCTGACGAAGCAAACCGCGAAACGCGTTGACCTTTGAACAGACGTATTCTCATACCCATGCAATTCTGATATGTATTATATTTCTATTATATACATTCAATAGTTATGTTATTCTGTGTACATGTTTGGTGAGCTGGATCTCCATGTTTGGTCAGTCTCATCATTTTAATGGGTCATTGATTTTGTTTATCCAATAATAAATATTTAATATTTGAATTATGGTTATCTTTTTTATGATGTGCCCATAAAGTCTACATATATGTACAGTTGTTGTATACAACTGTTGTTCTCTATTCTGTTATTTGCACGTTTATTTACACATTTGCTGGTATAGGACAGTGCAGCACCACTGTTCTTTAGCATTTCACTTTTGGCTACCGATTGGCTAATCGGTGCCTGCAAAAGTCAGTTACACTTACCACCACACAGTGATAGTGCAGGAGTACTGTTTTATCTTTATTGTACCCAGCCTTAGTTTTAAATCCCACCCCAGGTCTGCATGGTAATTCATCGGTTTGCTGAATGTTGGAAATGTTGTTTGTATGTGGACTAAAGTTTGAGCCAGAAAAGACAATGGTGTCCTATAATGTCACTTATAAATTGCTAAACATAAAAGGTAAATTGTACAGATCAGGACTCAACAGTTTTAAAGCGGTAGTATACCGATTTTTGTGACTTTTACCTACAGGTAAGCCTATAATAAGGCTTACCTGTAGGTACAATTAATATTTCCTAGACCTGCACGGTTTAGGAGATATTTGCACTGCATGCAGCCGCGGACGCCAGCGGCGCATGAGCTCTGAAGGTCCAGCGGACCTTCAGAGTTCCATGCCGGGAAGTTGCCGGAAAGTTAATCCCCCGCGCGCATGCGCAGGAGTGACGTCACCGTGGCTCCGGCCACTGACAGCGCCGGAGGCGCCAAACCCAGAAGAGACATTGAGGGATCATGTCCGCTCCCACAGCGGTGTCCGGGGGTCTGTGTCGGGGCTTCGTTCTAAGGTAAGTTTTTCATAATGAGCTAGTATGCGATGCATACTAGCTCATTATGCCTTTGTCTAGCAGGGTTTTTTTTTTTTTTTTAGTATACTTCCGCTTTAAGGACAGTGAGGACAAATGGTTCTCAAGAGGCATGAAAAAGGCCATCCACGTCAAACTGGAACAATGGCCTATGGACAGTGTTGGGGGCTTTCACATATAATGCCATTTTAACATCTCTACTTAGGTAATCTGACAGTTCACACCTTCAGTCATGTGCCAAAAAATGAACACCTATCCAAACTTCTTGACATCAAGGATGGGATTATGTAACTAGAACAGAGTGATTCCATGACTTTTTCACGTCCCATCCTGTTCTTGGATGATCAGCAGCTACACATTTCATGGTGACGGGATTAAAGTGTCTGTGTAAACTTTATGAATATAAATGTTGGGATATCTTCCTGACACCCAATTAAACTGAAGAAGTGGCTTGCAGGAGCTATGAAACATCAACATTACAGAACAAGTCCAGTTGAATATGACTAACAACAATTACCTAACCCTCATAAACACAAAGAAATTTACGATATATATAGATATAGATAGATAGATATATATATATATACATATATATATATATATATATATACACAGTGGGTACGGAAAGTATTCAGACCCCCTTAAATTTTTCACTTAGGTTCATTCTTCTTCCTCATGAATGTACACATAGCACCCCATACTGACAGAAAAACACAGAATTGTTGACATTGTTGCAGATTTATTAAAAAAGAAAAACTAAAATATCACATGGTCCTTAGTATTCAGACCCTTTGCTGTGACACTCATATATTTAACTCAGGTGCTTTCCATTTCTTCTGATCATCCTTGAGATGGTTCTACACCTTCATTTGAGTCCAGCTGTGTTTGATTATACTGATTGGACTTGATTAGGAAAGCCACCCACCTGTCTATATAAGACCTTCCAGATCACAATGCATGTCAGAGCAAATGAGAATCATGAGGTCAAAGGAACTGCCTGAAGAGCTCAGAGACAGAATTGTGGCAAGGCACAGATCTGGCCAAGGTTACAAAAAGATTTCTGCTGCACTTAAGGTACCTAAGAGCACAGTGGCCTCCATAATAATCAAATGGAAGACGTTTGGGACGACCAGAACCCTTCCTAGAGCTGGCCGTCCAGCCAAACTGAGCTATCAGGGGAGAAGAGCCTTGGTGAGAGAGGTAAAGAAGAACCCAAAGATCACTGTGGCTGAGCTCCAGGGATGCAGTCAGGGGATGGGAGAAAGTTGTAGAAAGTCAACCATCACTGCAGCCCTCCACCAGTCGGGGCTTTATGGCAGAGTGGCCTGACGGAAGCCTCTCCTCAGTGTAAGACACATGAAAGCCCGCATGGAGTTTGCTAAAAAAAACACCTGAAGGACTCCAAGATGGTGAGAAATAAGATTCTCTGGTCTGATGAGACCAAAATAGAACTTTTTGGCCTTAATTCTAAGCGGTATGTGTGGAGAAAACCAGGCACTGCTCATCACCTGTCCAATACAGTCCCAACAGTGAAGCATGGTGGTGGCAGCATCATGCTGTGGGGGTGTTTTTCAGCTGCAGGGACAGGACGACTGGTTGCAATCGAGGGAAAGATGTATGCGGCCAAGTACAGGGATATCCTGGACAAAAACCTTCTCCAGAGTTCTCTGGACCTCAGACTGGGCCGAAGGTTTACCTTCCAACAAGACAATGACCCTAAGCACACAGCTAAAATAACGAAGGAGTGGCTTCACAACAACTCCGTGACTGTTCTTGAATGGCCCAGCCAGAGCCCTGACTTAAACCCAATTGAGCATCTCTGGAGAGACCTAAAAATGGCTGTCCACCAACGTTTACCATCCAACCTGACAGAACTGGAGAGGATCTGCAAGGAGGAATGGAAGAGGATCCCCAAATCCAGGTGTGAAAGACTTGTTGCATCTTTCCCAAAAAGACTCCTGGCTGTATTAGATCAAAAGGGGGCTTCTACTAAATACTGAGCAAAGGGTCTGAATACTTAGGACCATGTGATATTTCAGTTTTTCTTTTTTAATAAATCTGCAACAATGTCAACAATTCTGTGTTTTTCTGTCAGTATGGGGTGCTATGTGTACATGCATGAGGAAGAAGAATGAACCTAAATGATTTTAGCAAATGGCAGCAATATAACAGAGTGAAACATTTAAGGGGGTCTGAATACTTTCCGTACCCACTGTATTATATATATATATATATATATATATATATATATATATATATATATATATATATATAGAACAGTTTTTTTCAGGGTATAGCATCATGTCAATTAAAATCTTGGGATCCTGCTTTGGGGTTAATGAAATGAACAGGTGCATTAGATGGGACAGTGAGACATCCCCCAAAACAGGAATGGTTTTACAGGTGTAAGCCACTGAATTTTTTCCCTACTCGTAATTTCTGACTGTTTTAAACTAGTTTTGCACTTGGCTTGGGTCAGTGTCACTACTACTAGCAAGAGGAAATACCTGGACCCTATAGAGGTTGCACAAGCAGTCCAACTCCACCAGGATGGCACATCAATATGTGCCATTGCCAGAAGGTTTGCTGTGTCTTCCAGCACTGTCTCAAGAGCATGGAGGAGATTCCAGGAGACAGGCAGTTACTCTAGGAGAGCTAGACAGGGCCGTAGAAGGTCCTTAACCCATTAGCAGGACTGGTATCTGCTCCTTTTTTCAATGAGGAACAGGATGAGCACTGCCAGAGCCCTACAAAATGACCTCCAGCAGGCCAGTGGTGTGAATGTCTCTGACCAAACAATACGAAACAGACTTCATGAGGGTGGCCTGAGGGCCTGATATCCTCTAGAGGGCCCTGTGCTCACTGGCCGCCACTGTGGAGCTCGACTGGCATTTGCCATTGAACACCAGAATTGGCAGGTCCGCCACTGGCTATCTGTGCTTTTCACAGATGAGAGCAGGTTCGCCCTAAGCACATGTGACAGATGTGAAAGGGTCTAGAGAAACCATGGAGAATGTTATGCTTCCTGTAACATCATTTAGCATGACCGGTTTGGTGTTGGGTCAGTGACTGTCTGGGGATGCATATCCATGGAGAGATACACAGACCTCTACAAGCTAGACAATGGCATCCTGACTGCCATTAGGTATCGGGATGAAATCCTTGGACCCATTGGGAGAACCTATGCTGGGGCAGGGGTCCTGGACTTCTCCTGGTGCACGACCATGCTCGGCCTCATGAGAATATGCAGCCAGTTCCTGAAGGATTTGATACCATTGAATGGCCCCCACGCTCGCCTGACCTAAATCCACCTCTGAGACAATTATGTTTTGGTCCATCCAACGCTACCAGGTTGCACCTCAGTCTGTTCAGGAGTTTATTGATGCCCTGGTCCAGATCTGGGAGGATATACCCCAGGACTCCATCCGCAATGTCATTAGGAGCATGCCCCAATGTTGTGAGGCATACATACAAGCACATGGGGCCATACAAACTACTGAGCACCATTTTGAGTTGCTGCAATGAAATTTCTGCAAAATGGACTAGCCTGCTGCATCATTTTTTCACTTTGATTTTCGGGTGTCTTTGATTGCAGCCCTCTGTAGGTTGATAACTTTTTTTTCCATCAAACAATGTGGCATCCTTTCATTCCTAACACATTACCCAGTTCATATCAGTATAGATATCCAGCGTGATATTTTTTCTACACTGAGAGCTGATGTGTTTTTAAAATGAGCAGTGTATGTTTTGAGAATTTTATTTTTTATACTCAGGACTAGGGATAGCATAAGTTCAGCCCAAACATTTGCCTGTTCAGATAAATTTGCAGGGTGTTCGTCGGGTGTTCGCTCTGAGCTTTGCCCAATCAAGGCGCAGTGTAAGCTGGTTAAGGAGCAGGGCTGAAAATCTGGGCATGCAGCCTGGCAGGTCAGGAAATGGGGGGGCGCCATCTATTATTCTGGGTGACAGGCAACGTGTTTGACGATGAATTTTACATCGAGGGACATTTTTTTTTTTTAATAAAGGATTTGCCAAAAACGGTTTTCTTTACCTTGACCTGACGCAGGGAGTAAGGAGAGGTGTAACCTGCCATTACGGGGTACGGAGGAATGTACCGTGAAGGGAAGGGATACTTATCCTGGCCCTGGTGGCCAACAAAGCGTTGTCGGGTCTTAATGCCATAAGGCATGTAAGACCAACTTCTTCTGGTGAGTGATCCATTTACTACCCCATACGGTGGAGAGTGATCGGTACCACAAGCCCGATTGGCAGACTCACACAGAGCACCTGCACTTTAACTCTTTGCTTTGCACATAAGAATATCCTTTAATGAACTGTATACACTAAAGTCAATTTTTTCTTATGGACTTTACAGAGCACTAAAGAGACACTAGCACTGTACACGTCTCATGCACTTTATTTTGAATGGATATAATTTCTACACTGGAATATTGTTTTTTACTTATCCATTTGCACATATTTGTATGAATTATTGCAATATTTGCACATATTAATTTGATGCACATATTTATTGTATGAATATTACCCACATATTTATATGTTTTATTTAAATATTGAAAATACTAATACTAGCAAGCGCTATAGGTATCCCCTAATTAAGTGGCTATAAATACCGATGTAAAATGTAATTATTTTAGTAAATATAAACTGCTAAATACCTTTTCTCATCCGCAGTATATAGCAATCTTGTGACTTTGATCATGGTCTGGTTAAAGCTTGTAGGAGGAGTTTTCACTCTACTGTGACTGCCCTATGAGGCTGCAGGACCCCTGACCCTCTGTCTGGACATGGCTGATTGGTCATGTGCCGATTACATGCACCCTCCCAAGAAGAAAAAAAAAAAACCTCTAGCAATACACACCAAATTGAGCATGTGCAGCCTGACTCCAAAGGCTCTGTCTTATCAGGAGATGGTTACAAGACAGAAAGAAAGGGAGGATCACAGAAGACAGGATCAAACAGCCCTTTTACATGATGTGGAGGATTAATCCCTTATGCTTAACAGGGAGTATAACAAGCTTGCTTTACTGCATATAAAGACTGATTTTACGGTTGTGGGTTTAGTAACACTTTTAAGTAGCAAAATAGGGATTATTTGGTGGCATGTTATCATTTCTATTCATGGGAACTGTGCAACATTAGGGAGTGAGGTAGAAAGAAGAGATATAAAGATCAATAGCAGTGGTAAAACAAGAGCTAAAGCAGTATTGAATGCAAAACCAAAAATGTAATGTATTTCAACTTACCAATCAATCATTAGATGTGGTGGCTGCATTGCAGCACAAATTTTTTTTTTTTACTAGAACGTTAAACTTTTTTCAGCTGGTAATCCAGCCAGTAACACCTCGTTTATAGTGTCTAATCTCTGGTGGGAGGAACAACATAGACACCTTTGGACTGCAGCATTGTCAGTCTGGGGGGAGGGGAGTGTTAGATGTACTAGGAGATTTAGATACACTAAACAAGTTGAAGCCATACTCTAGCTCACATTTTTTAAGCAGCAAATGCTTTGCTTCTTTTAGGCTAAAGATTTTACATGAATAAAGTCAAGTATTATTGTCGGTGATAAATGGTTTGTCTCTACCCTCTAACTGCTACATCTGCATGACAGCTTGTTCTGTTGAAAACAACAGACTTACTGGCTGGATCACCAGGTGAAAAATAAAAAGGAAAGAAAGCCTAAAAAAGAAAAATGAATGCAGCCACCGTATCGAAAAATTGGTTGTTTGCTCGCCCACCCCTCCCCTTCATGCTTTGCATGGCTTGGTATAAACATAATTATTAAAATGAGAAGTTGTGGGGATACCCAGTCTCATGAGGGTACTAAATGTTTATTTTAAAAATGAAACCAATTTAATTTAAATAATAAAACTGTCAACATTCCACTGTGTTGCACACTGTATGAGGAGCCGCTGAAAGACTTTATTAAAGGTTTACGTTAATAAAATATACCAAAAGCTCACCTGTATTACACCTTCCATCATGCTCACCATCTTGTTCACAATGGCAATTACTTTGTGAGTTCGCTCAGTAGGACTGATGTCTGGTCTGTACTGACTGGACAATACATACCGGCAGGTCATATATAACACATAGGTAGGAGACAGTTTGAAGTGCACAGTGGAACTATTTGTGTAATTGATGACAGCAGACAGGAAGGAGTCTTCCGCTATAAAGACACAGGAATTAAGAAAACTGAAATTTTATTACTTACTCCATTGCATAATGTTACAATTCAATATACAATACAGGGTTTACTAACAGCCCATTCAGACTGGCGTGATCTGACTTCGAGGGGTGACTTCGGCGCGACTTGCAGGGACTTCACATAATGGAAGTCTATGCAAGTCGCTCCCAGGTCGCCCCAAAGTAGTAGGTCGCCACAAGTAGAGCGACTTGTGTCGCTCCTATTAGAACGGGTCCTGTGCTAATCAATGGCGAGCGACCGAGCGCAACTTGTCAGGCTGACAAGTCGCCTGACAAGTCTCGCTAGTCTGAATGGGGTCTAAAACTCAAACAAGTAATCAGATGTTACATGTATTTTGTTAATAAATATTGTACTTTAACGCACTCCCTCTTATTCCTCTTAGCTCTTGGGGTCCATTCACACTAGCGCGACTTGTCAGGCGCCTTGGTCGCCTGATAAGTCGCGGTCGGTCGCCTGCCATTGATTAGCACAGGACCCATTCTAATAGGAGCGACACAAGTCACTCAGACTTAGAAAAAGGGTCCTGTACTACTTTGGGGCGACCTGGAGGTGACTTGCATTGACTTCAATTATATGAAGTCCGTGCATGTCGCGCCGAGGTCGCAGTGCACGCTGTGCACCGCGACTTCACAGGTCGCCCCAGCAAGTCGTGTCGCCCCTGTCTGAATGGGCTCTTAAAGTGATTGTAAAGTCTTGTTTTTTTTCCATTAAAACAAACATGTCAATACTAACTTCCTCTGTGCAGTTGGTTTTTCACAGGGCAGCCCAGATCCTCCTCTCCTTAGGTCCCTCTTTGGCTCTCCTAGCCCCTCCCTCATGTTGAGTGCCCCACAGCAAACAGTTTGCTATGGGGGCACCCAAGCCGAGCTGCAGCTCCCTGTGTCCATTCAGATATGGAGCTGCCGTTTGGCTCGCACCCCTTCCTAATTGGCTGAGTTTTATTGACCGCAACATGAGCCAATGGCACAACTGCTGTATCTCAGCCAATCAGGAGAGAGAGTCGCGAATGGCTGAGACACTCGTGAACATTGCTGGATAGAGATGGGGCTCAGGTAAGTATTTGGGGTGGGCTGAAAGGAGCTGCTGCAAACAGAAGAGTTTTGATCTTAAATGCACAGAATGCATAAAGATAAAAAAACGTTTTGACTTTACAAACCCTTTAAGCAGTGCATAAATTACTCAATTTTCTTTCCTTTCACCATAATTGGAAGGAAAGAAAATCACTTGTTTCCCCATTACACATTCAATGTTGATGGAGGAAAGCCTGTAGCAGAGCTATTGTATTCTGCCAGTGGGGTGGGGGGGGGGGGGAAAGGGGGCCTTCCCAGCAGAGTACAGCAATTACTGCTAGCTGCTATATGATCCACGTATGGCCGGCTGTACTATTGTCCAGGCAAAATTCTGTACAACTTTCTGGCTGCCAGCCATAACTATCACCCCCTAATACAAATAGGATATAACTGAACAATTAAAATATGGCTGGGTTCAGCAGGGACTGGCCAAATTTCAATCACTGTGTGGCCGTCCCTGCTAGTCTATTGTTTGATCTACTTTAGTCAAAAGGACACGCTGGAAAATGTTTCTTGCTTAGCTACTACAGCCAATCGTCCTGGTAGGAGGGATTTTTTCCAACTATCCTGTTTGTGTGGATGGAGGAAGACAGTAACAGTGTATGGGCAACTTAGATTTACTGGTAGCCACTTCATCATAAATTCTCTGACAGCTTTGCCTCTACAGTCCACACTACATTCTCTGCTGACTATGCCACTAGCTCCTACCTCAATATCTGTAGTAGGTTTTTACTGCACTATAGGCCATTCATGTTCACTGATGTTCCCACTATCTTATACCCCAATTTCTTTCCAGAATACTATCTGCAACATTCATCCCTTCATTTTCGCCGGTCCCCTGTGCTTTGTAAGGTCTTTTCCTTGTCACCCTTTTTGTGTTCCAGTGTCTCTGGCATCCTGCACTCCCCATTCTACATAATGCATTGGTTTCTTTGGTATGTTTTCTCTTAACACTGTTCCCATAGTCTGACTTCCATAATGGAAACCGACTATTAAAGTCTATAAGGCATTTCATAAATACAGTCATGCATGTGCCAAGTCTTACCTCGTTCCACCAATCCCAATACTTATGGCTAGGTTTCAGCCATCATCAAAAGTGTTCCACGGCTTGTATAAACAGCATCACCACCTCTACACATCAAGGCGGGGTTGATTTACTAAAACTGGATAGTGCAAAATCTGGTGCAGCTCTCCATAGAAAGCAATCTGCTTCCAATTTTCTTTGTCAAAGTTTTATTGAAAAAGCTGAGGCCAGAAGCTGATTGGCTACCATGCACAGCTGCACCAGATTTAGCACTCTCCAGTTTTAGTAAATCAACCCCGGTGTTTAGTACCCTTGAAGTGAGAAATGGCAGTTAATATAAAACCTTTTTCCCTGATCCATGATCAGCTTCATCTCTGTCTCTTTTCACCCAAGTGTATAATTGGGTCCTCTGCACTTTCCCAGTGGAAAATTATGAACTAACTCCACCCAATCTATCAGGAACAACCATTTCTCAAACTACCTCCTCTCTCCCTGTGCCCATTCATTCAACTTTTACCTCCCTTTAGCCACAATCTTATTTCTCTCCACCCTTCAACCACACTCAGAACCACATGACCTATTCTCCCAATGGACCATAATGTGATCTTAATCAACCTCCTTTGTGCCCGGTCAACATTCAGATAGTGCTGCATTCTCTCTTCCCCTATCCACATCCATCTCCTTTGTGCTCCATTGTCTAACTTTCACCCATGATCTTGCACTTTCTGCCTTTTTGCACTCCCCCCCCCCCCCCCCCAGTACCAAAGTTATCCAAATTTAAATGATCAAACAATTAGGTGTAAAAAGCCTTTGCTGTTGTACTGATCTATTTCAAACTTTTCTTCACTCCAACTGGGGGTAAAAAATACACCGTGGGTGTCAAATTGCTGCGAATGAAAGCCAAATGAAAATTTCCACAATTATTAAGTATTATGGCCAGGACTTGTTCATAATGAATGCAATTTCCTCTGCTTTCCAGTTCACATTATTTTTAATCACATAGCTTTTACAAATTAGATGTGATAAGCTTCCTCCTGCCCTCTAACAAGTCTCACTTGTGGTCAAAGAAGATACCCATTATCCTTTACCCTTTGAATGCAAACATAAGCCAAACTCAACCTTTACAGGGAAAGCTGAAATAGTCCGCTGCCTACTCTCTGCATGAAACAATCATTTGAACATGTGTCTTTCACTGAAAGGAACCTTTCCTTATGCCATGTTGCCTGTTTTTCTTTGTGACAAATATACTTTAGATAGAAAAAAAGTAAGCTTTCTTTAAAATGTCTATGTCTGTATGGCCATAAAGGATCTTTCACAGAATGCGCTTGAAAATATCCATATACATTGCCAATAATTCCTTATTTTTTAAAAGAAAATACAAAGTCATTTATTGTTTGTGTGCCTCTTAGCCAGCCCACAGAATAAAATGGTTAGTGGGGCCTGGTTTGTTTGGGAGAGTAAAATGGGCTGTCACCCATCTACAGAACCAAAAGCACACATAGGAAACTAAATTTACTAAAGACTACAGTGCCATAGCAAGATAAAGAAAATAAAGCAGAGCAAACAATCATAACTGTCTGACAGAACTAAGGAGAATAATAAAAAAAAACTACATGTAGTGGATGCAAGAGCACAAATAGGCTAGCACCCCCCCCCCCCCCCAAAAAAAATAAAAATAAAGGACCTACAGAAATGTTTGTATTGCAATGATTACTACTCTAACCAGCATTGGGGTTTGTCATAAGATGGGACCCTGGGCTACCTGCGTAGACTGAACAAGTTATACAATTGATCAAATAGATACATCAATATCATGATCATCCAATGTCTACAACTGCATTTTGCTTAGTAAATTTCTGAAAAATTAAATGTACACATTGCAAAACAAAACAAAAAACAAACAAAACAAAAAACACACATGATAAAGAAGATGACTCAGTTATGATAACAAAACCAACCCCCCAATGACAATTCTCTAAGAATTAACTGAATAATCTACTCACAGTTTTCTCTAAACTCGATGCTTGCAGGTAACACATGCTCAGGTCCATGAGCATCCTGAGGTCTAAGAAACAAGAACATGTGATAAAACAAAAAGAAAAACCTTCAAAATCTTCTGTTCACTGACACAGATCTTTCAAGGGAAAAACATTTGAAATTCAGATGAATCATGGAAAAGTAATTTTTAAGAATTTTTGATCAGAAAGCATCTAACGAGTTACTTAAAGGTTTCATACTTCTGCGATGTGTATGGGAGTTACCTGCATATATTATTAATACAACACACATACAATACACTGCAGCTGCCATCTCAGCTCAAGTAACAGTAAAAAAAAAACACATGGTAAAGCCTAGCTCAGACATTGAAGAAACAGTTTGTTATAATATACTGAATAATCAGGGTTGAAAAGAATTATGAACGCTGCACAGGCCTTATTGTAAATAAAGCCAGAGAACAACTAAAGACCGCCATACATGGATCGAAAATCATCGGGTTCAGCAGGAACCCGCTGAATTATGATCCATGTATTGGCAGGGAGGTTGTCCAGAAGTCAGTCTGCCGACTTCTGGACAACCACCCTGTAGAATTTTCCCTGCTTGATCAGTGCTGCAAGCTATAGCCTGCAGCGCTGATCAATGTATTCCGACGATGGGCGAAGTCTCCCCATTGTCAGAATACAATAGCTAAGCAGGGAGTTCAAACTGCTAGTTGAACAAAAAAAAAAAAAAATCTCACTCATCCATGGGCTGCCTTACAGTTTTGAGCAACTCAAAAGATAAATTATAAATAATGTACGCAAATTAACATTTTAAAACATCTGGACAAATTCAAATTAAGTGGCAACAGAAGTCAATATTATAACATGTAAGGGAAATAACTAAGAACTAATAGGTGTCTATATTATTTATCCTATAAAAATGGATTTTTGTAAGATCTTACCGTAAAATCCTTTTCTCTTAAGCTCATTGACAGACGTAGTCTTCTTGATTCTCAAGAGCTGGGTTATGTTGTCTCCGCAGGAGTAGGACTAGGCAGAAAGACAAAACGTTCTGGCTCCACCTTAGGGGCAGTCCCTGAGGGTATATCCTCCCTCTCTCTGCTACAGGGAATCAGTTCTGTTCTAAAGCAGTAACAGAGAATTTAACCCAACCCAACTCAATGATAGAGGGGCGGGTACTACGTCTGTCAATGAGCTTAAGAGAAAAGGATTTTACGGTAAGATCTTACAAAAATCCATTTTTCTCTATCGCTCATTGACAGACGTAGTCTTCTTGATTCTCAAGAGCTGGGACATCCAGAAGCAGTGCCACAAATGAGGGGTGGGATTGACAAAAATCAAAATCCAATCTAGAAGGCCCAACCGGTGCCAAACTAGAAGTTTTAAAGGCTCATTATAAACAAAGAATGAGACTCAAAAGAAAAATTTCCAACGGAAAAAACCCTCGAGGCAGACCACTGGTCTCCTCAAATGGCGGCCTGCAAAACCTTGCGGCCAAACACGGCATCAGATGATGCCATTACATCAACTTTATAATGTTTTGTAAAGGTATGCACCGACGACCAGGTAGCCGCCTTGCACACCTGGACCACTGACGCCTGATGGCGAAAGGCCCATGACGCACTAAGTGCCCGAGTGGAGTGCGCCTTAACAGGGAACGGGGGCTCCCGACCCTTAATAGAATAAGCCTGTACCACCGTCTGTCTGATCCATTTGGAAATGGTCGCGGCAGATGCAGGCAACCCCTTTTTGGGTCCATCCGGGATCACAAAAAGTGAATCCGTCTTGCGAAACGAGTCTGTCGTTTTTAAGTATACCCTGATCGCCTGGACCACATCCAAGGAGTGTAAAGCAAACTCCCGAGGATGACTGGGCTTAGGACACAGGGAAGGTAATACAATTTCTTCATTTAGATGAAATTCTGAAACCACTTTTGGTAGGAAGGATGGATTCGGACGAAGAACCACCTTATCTCTATGAACCACCAGATATGGGGAACGACAAGATAAAGCGGCCAGTTCCGACACCCTGCGTGCAGAAGTGATAGCCACCAAGAAGGCCACCTTCTGGGACAACGTAGGTAGAGGAATCTCCCTAATATCTTCAAAGGGAGGTTTCTGAAGAACCGACAATACTAAATTAAGATCCCAGGGTGGTAACGGCGCGCGCACTGGCGGAGCCAGATGTCGCACCCCCTGGATGAAATTCCGCACCAAGGAATGAGTAGCCAAAGGCTTCTGAAAGAAGATAGCTAAAGCTGAGACCTGACCCTTGATAGTGCTCAAGGCCAGTTTCTGCTCAACCCCTTGTTGCAGAAAAGCTAATATTCGACTAACCGAATAAGGCCGTGGACGGAACCCCAAAGGTTCACACCATGCAATGTAGGACTTCCATGTGCGATGATAAATCTTTCTGGAAGTCGCTTTCCTTGCTTCAACTAGAGTAGGAATAACTGAAGCTGACAATCCCTTGTCCTTCAGCACCTGGGTCTCAATAGCCAGGCCGTTAAAGCCAGCGATCGTAAAGCAGGATGGAAGATCGGTCCCTGAGACAGTAGGTCTTCCCTGAGAGGAAGTCTCCACGGGACGTCCGCCACCAGTCTGACCACGTCGGCGTACCAAGCTCGACGAGGCCAGTCCGGAGCTACCAGAATTACTGGAATTCCTTCCTCCTCTATCCTGCGAAGAAGTCTTGGCAGTAACGCGAGAGGAGGGAAGGCATACATTAGCTGGTATTGCCCCCACGGGGCGATCAGTGCATCTGCGGTCTCTGCTAGAGGATCGCGGGAGCGAGCCACGAATCTCTGTACTTTCCTGTTGAATCGTGATGCCAACAGATCCACATCCGGGGTGCCCCACCGTAGGCACAACTGGTGGAAAACGTCTGGATGGAGGGACCATTCCCCCTGATCCAGAGTCTGACGGCTGAGATAATCTGCCTGCCAATTCTCCACCCCCGGAATGAACACCGCAGAGATAGCTGGAACAAATCGTTCCGCCCAGCGAAGAATGCAAGCCACTTCTTTGGCCGCTCGGACACTCTTGGTGCCCCCCTGGTGATTGACATAAGCCACGGCCGTGGCATTGTCCGACTGGATCCGAACCGGGCTGCCCTGGAGCTGCTCGGTCCAGTGAATCAGACAAAGTCTGATCGCTCTCAGTTCCAATACATTTATCGGTAACCTGGATTCTTCCGGGGACCAAAGTCCCTGGACAGATAACTGACCGAGAATTCCTCCCCATCCGGATAGACTGGCATCCGTGGTCACTATCGTCCAATATATTGGCAGAAATGACTTTCCCTGGCTGAGCATCGGAGACCGAAGCCACCAGACCAGAGACTCTCTGGTCTGTTTGCTCAATCGGATCTGATTGTCCAGGGATTCCGGATTCCGATTCCATCTGAGAAGAATCTCTTGCTGAAGAATTCGGGTATGGGACTGGGCAAATGGGACTGCTTCGAAGGAAGCCACCATCAACCCCAGAACCCTCATGCAAGTCCGAAGGGAAGACCAGCTGTTGGATAGTAACAACTGGACTGCTGATTGAATCTTTCGGAGTTTCCCTACCGGAAGGAAAACTCTTGTCCTGACTGTGTCTAGAATTAGACCCAGATATTCGAGCCTCTGGGTGGGAACCAGAAATGACTTTTGCTGGTTCACCAGCCACCCGAATTCCTGTAAAGAAATCATAGTAATTTCTATGTTTTGTAGCAAGGTCTGAGGAGACTCTGCATGAAGCAGAAGATCGTCTAGGTAACCAAGAATCGATATGCCTCTTTGGCGCAGTAGTGCCAACATTGGGGCCAACACCTTCGTGAAGACCCGAGGAGCCGTGGCGAGACCGAAAGGTAACGCCACAAACTGATAGTGGTTCTCTTCTACGGAAAAGCGTAGAAACCGCTGATGTCCTGCGAAAATGGGAATGTGAAGATATGCGTCCTTGATGTCTTAGACGCTAGGACATCCCCTGGATGCAGGAAGGCTGCTACTGTGCGAATGGACTCCATTCTGAATTTTCTTATGTTGACAAAAGAATTGAGTGCCCTTAAGTCCAGAATTGGACGCACTTTGCCCTCTTTCCTGGGTATTGTAAATAGGTTTGAATAAAACCCTTGAAAACGTTCTGTCCAAGGAACGTGGACTACCACTCCTTGTTGTAGTAAATCCGTGACTGCTCTCCGCAGATCTTCTAAACGATCCGGGGATAGTCGAATATTGGAAGGGAAGAATCGCGCCGGTGGGAGAGATCGAAACTCGATCTTGTACCCTGACCTTATGACTTCGCAAACCCACTTGTCCGGGATTCTGGAAAGCCATGGATCCGGGAACCGGCGAAGACGTCCCCCCACCCCAGTTATGGGTGGGGGCGCACCTTCAGGCTTTGGACGATTTATCTTCAGGTCTGGAGGGGGCGGGCTTTTGCTTGCCCGACCAACGACCCCTGACGCCTCCTGAAGGAGCTTTGGAGGACTTAATTTTTTCACCCGCGGGATGAAAAAACCTCTTGTGAGCAGAAAAAGAAGGCCCTCGTCTTTGACGAGTTCCTTTACCTTTAAAATTTTGCGGTAAAAAGGTGCTCTTTCCACCCGTGAGATCCTTAATGATCTCATCTAAGTTGGCTCCAAATAGACGCTCTCCTAAAAAGGGGATATTAGCCAATGCTTTTTTGGAACCTTGGTCGGCTAACCAACCTTTTAGCCACAGTGTACGCCTGAAAACCACTGCTGAGACTGATGCTCGCGCCAATAATGGAGTGGCGTCTAACGCCGCATCACACACAAACTGTAACCCCTGTATCATTTGTTCCAACAAATCTGATACCGCCTGAGGGACCTCTTCTAAGTCCCGGCGTAACCACTTGGTCCATTCAGTTACAGCCTGCGAAACCAGACCAATAGCTATTATAGGTCTGAAAGCTGATCCAATCAAGGAAAACCTGGTGCGAGACATAGCTTCTATCTTGCGATCCACTGGATCTTTAAAAGACGGAGCGTCTTCTAGAGGAATAACCGTGGCTTTATTCAATCTAGCAATTGGTGAATCCACCACAGGTGGTTCTGTCCATTTCTTAATGAGGGTTTCCTCAAACGGATAACGCCTGTTAATGCGTTTAGAAATAGTAAAAGTGCGTTTTGGCAGACGCCATTCTTCTTCGATTGGATTGCCAAAACATTTGGGCAATGGAAAAACCTTCGCCACTTTGATGCGTTTTTTAGTCCCAAAAGGGATTTCAGTTTCAGCTATTTCCGACGGAATACCCTGTAATCTTAAGGTTTCTTGAACAGATACAATGAGTGCGTTTACCAACGCTTCCTCTCTGGCTATGGCTGATGCCGAAACATCCTCCTCACTGTCTGAAGAGACAGTACCCGAGACACCAATCCCAGATGAAGTACCTGCAACTGCAGAAATAGGCTCAGAGTCTGAATCCGAGGTTTCAGATAATAAGGGGTTAGGCGGGGGTCGCTTTCTTGCGCCCTGTCCCTGACAAGCCACTTCCACCCGGGACACAAAAGTTTCCATAATAGCTGACAAAGATTCAATCGTCAGTGGGGTGCTGGAGGATCCTGCAGACCCCTCGAGGGGATCCGGAGGAGATACATGAGTGGCAGGGTCCATGTTAATTCAGGACACCTTTGCCAGAAAAAACAAAAAACCTTTTTTTTTTTTTTTTTTTATGTGTCTCCCCCTAGCGCAATAGCGCCCCTAAGAGTACCTGCTTCTCGATCCCCACAGAGAGAGAGAGGGACCCCCAAGGCTCACCAACCGATGCAGTGAAGTTTCCAACCAACTGCAGTCAGCGTCTGTCTTTTACAGACTGGAAGGAGCTGTTGCTTTTTCCCGGGTAGAAGGACGTGGCTCCGCCCCCTGTGTACGCCTTCCGGCGTTCCCAGCTCTCCACGAGGTAGCTGGGCTCATGAAACATGGCCGCCCCCATACAAGAGACATAAGACTCCAAAAACATGGCGGCCGGCGTGACCTGAGGACATACATGCACTTGGTCTACGGCAAAATGGCGGCGGACCGCCGAAATCGTTTTCCCAGCACATCCACCTGCATCTCTGCTAAGTGGCGATATATTGATCTACAGGAGATACACTACAAATAAGGTAGGATTATACCTCCTATGTCTGCTGTAATATTACAGTCTGCTGGGTAGAGTGTTAGCTCTCAAACCAAGTCCACTTCCCACAAACACATACTGTATTTACAAGGGGGACTTTTTAGTGTCAGATATATACTGACCATGTATGGAGGGGCCCATAATTCATACTGCCTCATAACGAGGAAAGAAAAAAGGGAACGTTTACTCACCATACCAAACCGACAGGCACCCTCTCTTCACAATACCCTCTCCACCGGGGTGGGGGGTTGTGGACCACTCCGGACGCCTCGGCTCTCTGCTTCCTGGCGTCCAAGCGAGACTTTTAACTCGCAAGGTCAGTCCCTCCACTGGGACTCCGTCGCGGCCGACCCAGCGCGGAGCTCTGGTCTGCACGCGCTCAAAGGCAGAAACCGGGGTGACCACTGGATCTCAACATCCAGCCCGTCGCCGGCCCCGCATACTTACTTGAATGTGTCGCGGCCGACCAAGCGCAATGCAATGGTCTGCGCGCGCTCGTAGGCCGGCTGGGGTGACCACAAGTGTCGCCCAGTCCGGCGTTTTTGCTTGAAGATCTCACAGGAAAAAAACACTGGAGAAAAACTACCTAAAAAAATGTTTTTTCTAAAGAAAAAAATCTTGCCAGGACCAAAAGATCCCAGCAAGGAACTTAGGTCCTTACTCCTGACTAGACAGAAAAAAACTGATTCCCTGTAGCAGAGAGAGGGAGGATATACCCTCAGGGACTGCCCCTAAGGTGGAGCCAGAACGTTTTGTCTTTCTGCCTAGTCCTACTCCTGCGGAGACAACATAACCCAGCTCTTGAGAATCAAGAAGACTAAGTCTGTCAATGAGCGATAGAGAAATCTTTTTACTTAGTCTCCTCAAGATAAATGAAGAGCACTTGGCTTTAATATCTGCAACAGACAATTTTTTTTTTTTTATCTTGAAACAAGTCTCCAAGTGCTTGATCGCCCGGTTCTTAAGGCCTGTACACACGCACCGATTGTCGGCCGTAAATGTTCGGCCAACGTCCGATCGGCCGATTGTCGGCTTCTTAGTATGATGATTCCGACAACCGACTGCGACTTTTCGGCCGAACAAAATCTGGTGTGCATGCTATAAAATTTTTGTTGGCCAACACCAGAACGGCCGATTGTTCGTCAGTCAGTACAGATTTCGGCCAACAAAAAGCAGATGAGCAAGACTGGGCATGCTCAGAGAAGAAAAAACACACGGAAAGTTAACCATCACATGACATCACTTCTGAAGTTGGTTGTTGTTGGCCGACAAAATTTGTGTGCAGTCTTGAGCACTTTTCAACCAACACAGCAACACTGGACAAAAGACGGCCGATCGTTCGGCTGACAATCGGTACGTGTGTACGAGGCTTTAGTCTTAGAGCCAGCGGGGGAGCGATGCTGCATCCACCTAGGGAAGCGGGATTAAAAAAAAAATCCTAATCTTCTCTTAATTTCAAGCACCTTGAAATGTGGCTGTCTTACAATTGCTACTTTGCAAATAACCTAGGACATTTTACTATTGTTTTTTGAGGACATATCATACTTTAAAGCATATACTTTATTTCTGTTGATTTCGACCACATAAAAATGTAAAAGAGGAGGCACTGTGTTTTTTTGTTTTTTAGTTTGTCTGGAATCAAAGAATACCATATCTGGCGGTCCCACGTTACAGGTCAAATATATGGTGTAGAAACAAAGGTTATATAGTTACATAGTTTGTAAGGTTAACCGTACATTGAATACCCCTGTATGTTGTGGTCTTTAAGGTGCCCATCTAATGGTTTTTTGAAATGATCGATGCTCCCTGCTGATACGACTGCTTGTGGAAGAGAATTCCACATCCTTACTGCTCTGACAGTAAAGAACCCCTTACGTATTTTAAGGTTAAACCGTTTCTCCTCTAGTTTTAGTGAGTGGCCACGTGTCTTATTGTATTCCCTTTCTCTGAATAGTTTGTTCCTTATGCTAGGGTCATCACCAGTACAGTATTTGTACATTGATATCATATCCCCCCTCAATCGTCTCTTCTCCAGAGAGAATAAGTTCAGTGCTTGTAGACTTTCCTCATAGCCAATGCCCTCCATTCCCCTAAATATTTTTGTTGCCCTTCTCTGGACTCTCTTCAGTTCCAGCACATCCTTCCTGAGGACTGGTGCCAAGACCTGGACAGCATACTCCAGATGTAGCCGGACCAGAGTCTTGTAGAGTGGGAGAATAATCTCTATTTCTGGAGTGAATCCCCTTTTTTATACATGCCAGTATTCTGTTGGCTTTGCTTGCAGCGGCTTGGCATTGCATGCCACTGCCAAGCCTGTTGTCCACCAGTACCCCCAGGTCCTTTTCCATCCTAGACTCACCCAGAGGTTTCCCCCCTCCACCTCCCCCAAGTGAGTAAAGAAAAGGAATTGGCAGCACTCCAGGTTGAGTCAAAATCCAGATTTATTGACTGGACATCCAAATATGACAATCGTGACAAGGTAGACGCGTTTCACACACTGTGTGCTTAATCATTAAGTGAGTAGCTTGCTTTTGTGTTTCTGATGCCCAAGTGCATTACTTTACATTTTTCAACATTAAACCTCATCTGCCATGTAGTTGCCCCCCCATTATTTTGTTCAGGTCCGCTCGTAAGGTTTCCACATCCTGCATAGAAGATATTGGCATGCTTAGTTTAGCATCATCCGCAAATACTGAGATTGTACTAGATATTCCCTCCTCTAGATCATTTATGAATAAATTAAACAGGATTGGTCCCAGGACACCCGCCCAATCCGAGTACTCCCCATTTATCACCACCCTCTGGACTCTCCCATGGAGCCAGTTCTCTATCCAGGTACTCACCCTAAGGTCCATACCCACATTCCTTAATTTGTACAGTAAGCGTTTGTGGGGAACGGTGTCAAATGCCTTTGCAAAGTCCAGATACACCACATCCACAGGCTTACCTTTATCTAGGTGGCAGCTCACTTCATCGTAGAAGGTTAATAGATTGGTTTGGCAAGAACGATTTTTCATAAATCCATGCTGATTACTACTAATACCGTTTTCATTACTAAAGTCTTGTATGTGGTCCCTTAACATCCCCTACAAAATCTTGCAGACTACTGATGTTAGGCTGACCGGCCTATAGTTACCCGGGATATATCTCGGCCCTTTTTTAAATATTAGTACCACATTGGCTTTTTTCCAATCAGCTGGCACCATACCCGTCGTCTACAGACTATCCTTAAAGATCAAGAATGGTCTGGCAATCACCTGGCTGATCTCTTTAAGAACCCTCGGTTGCAAGCCATCCGGTCCCGGTGATTTATTTATGTTAAGTTTCTCTAGTTTAGTTCTAAGTCTATCCTCTGTTAGCCATGGTGGTACTTCCTGAGGTGTATTATTTAGTTTAGCATTGCAAGCTGGGTTAGTGTAGCCCCCGATTCTTTTGTGAAGACTGAAATTATTTAACACTTCCGCCTTTTCTCTGTCCTCTGTGGCCAAATTTCCTTTGTCGTCTTTTATTGGGCCAATTTGTTCTGGCCTCGCTTTCTTACTGTTTATATAATATAATTTCTTGGGGTTCTTTTTACTCTCTTCCGCTATATGTCTCTCGTGTTCTATTTTAGCCGCCTTGATTTCGTCTTTACATTTCTTATTACACTCTTTGTAATGCTTGAATGCTGCCAATGACCCCTCAGCCTTGTATTTTTTTGAAGGCATTTTCTTTAGTAGTAAAATGCATTTTTATGTTGGAGTTTAGCCACCCAGGGTTTAATTTTGCCCTTTTAAATTCATTTCCCTTTGGAATGCACTGGCCAATCCCTTTGTTAAGTATGCTCTTGAAGCACTCCCATTTTTCCTCCGTGTTTTTTGTTCCCAGGGTTCTATCCCATTTGATATTTTTTAGCAGAGAGCACAGTTTTGGGAAATTGGCTCTTTTGAAATTCAGTGTCCTTATATTACCCTTGTGTTTCCTATTACTGTAATTAATACTGAAACTTATTGACCTATGGTCACCGTTTCCTAAGTTGCCCCGGGTTTCTATATCCGTGAGCAGGTCTGTATTGTTGGAAATCAGTAGGTCAAGTACCGCATTGTTTCTTGTCGGTGCGTTCACCCTCTGACCCATGAAATTGTCCTGCAAAACATTTAGGAACTGCCGAGCCTTGGCTGAATGCACGGTTCCTTCTGCCCAGTCTATATCTGGATAATTAAAGTCCCCCATTATAATGACATTTCCCATCCTTGCTGCCAATCCGATCTGTAAAAGGAGGTCCGCCTCCCCCTCCTCCCTCTGGTTGGGGGGCCTATAGCATACGCCCAATATTACCTTCCCTATAGTGCTTTCCCTTTTAAGTTATACACATAGGGATTCTGCTTCGTCCATAGCTCCATTATTAATATCATCCCTCATATTTACCTGTACACGGTTCTTAATATACAGACATACCCCTCCCCCTTTTTTTACCTTCTCTATCCCTGCGATAAAGGGAATACCCCTGAATGGTCGCTATCCAGTCATGAGAGCTGTCGAACCAAGTCTCTGTTATCCCCACAAAATCTAAGTCCTTCTCATACATCAGCAGCTCCAGCTCTCCCATCTTGTTTGCCAGGCTTCTGGCATTGGTATACAAACCTCGGAATTTTGACCGGTTGCATACTATATCCTCATTTGATGATGTTTTTAGGCTGCTCTTGTGATTTTTCCTGATACCCACCTTAGATTTAGGTACTCTAAACACCCTACCACTAATGTCCCCATTTGTGCCCTCTGAATCTTGCTCCCCGCTGGCTAATTCTACATCTGTACCCCCCCCCCCCCCCCATCACCTAGTTTAAAAGTCCCTCTTAAATTTTTGGACGGCAAACCGTCCCTACCAAAGAGCCGGTGGCCAACTGAGAAGTCGGCCCAGTTCTCCAGGAACCCGAAACCCTCCTTACTACACCAGCTCCTCAGCCACTTGTTAATTTCCCTAATCTCCTGCTGCCTCTCTGGTGTGGCTCGAGGTACAGGTAGTATTTCTGAAAATACTACCTTGGAGGTCCAACTCCTCAACGTAGCGCCTAAGTCCCTGAAATCGTTTAGGACTCTCCATCTCCCTCTGCCTAGGTCATTGGTACGCACGTGTACCATGACAGCTGGGTCACCCCCAGCCCCACCCAGTAATCTGTCCATCCGATCCGTGATGTGCTGAACCCAAGGGCCCGGTAAACAACAGACTGTTCGGCGCTCACGGTCTTTGTGACAGATTGCACTGTCTTTCCTTCTAATGATTGAGTCCCCTACCACCAGCACCTGCCTTCCCTTTCCCTTTCTCCAGGCCTCACTGGAGGAGTTCTTCCCCTGGCAGCTAGGGGCATCGCTCTGCTATAGCAATGCTGGTCCCTGACTGGTTTCCCCAACATCACGCAACGGGCGTATTTATTGGGGTGCTCCAGCCCAGGACCGGCCTCCTTGCCTTGTTCCCTTCTACCCCTCCTGTCACCCATCTACTCTGCTCTGATGCCTGCACCTCCGTTTCTCCACCCTCCTCTGTGCTGGCCCCGGCCTGCACCTGTCGGGTACGATCCCAGCTCTCCTTCGGTATGGAGAGTCTTCTCAGTGTTGCCAGCTGCTTCCCTAGATTCAGGACCTGAGCTTCCAGGGAAGCAACGTGCTTACATTTTGTGCATTTGTATTCGCCCTCGATCATATGATCGAAGAATGTATACATACCACAAGATATACACTGGATAGCATCTCCACACCCGCCGGGCATTGTACCTACTAATCTAATCTAATGGGGATTCAGTAATTTAAGTCTGTCCTGTGTGGCTGTTTCCTAGCTTCCTAACTCTACTTTCTTACCCTCTGGTACTCCGCTACACTCACTGACACTCCCAGACACTCAGGTACTCACAGGTACTCCCAGACACTCACAGGTACTCCCAGACACTCACAGGTACTCCCAGTCGCAATTATTTGATTTTAATCAAAGTTTTTTTTCTCACATTTGACATGACAGCAAATACTATATTTTTGAAAATATACTGAAATACATTAATCTTAATTGTAAAACTGTGAATGTTTTGAACATTTGCAATTAATAGTTTTATATTGGGGTTTTGACATTAAAGCTAAATAAAAAAAATTAAAAAAAAGAAGAAAAATTCAAAATTATATTATCTAGTTATTTTTTCAGTTACTGATGTGTCTTTAAGTCAGTAATGAGGCTTTATACTACACATCCTATACATGAGAACACCACATAAGTACGTCTTAGTGATGGCACAGTGACCACGCATTATATCGTTACAAATCCTTCACTGTGGACACTTGTTCCTGGGTAAACTGTCTAAGGAAGGGTATCCCTCACATTAGAAAGAGAACACATCACTTACTTTTGAGTTTCAAGGACTGGTGGCTTTCTTGTTCTGACTGGATGTCATATGATGTGCTTCAGAACTGGCCACGGTGTCGCTCAGACACACCACATCTCTGATCACAGTAAAGAGCCCTTTGACGTCGGCTCTTTACGATGTGATAAGCTGTGTCCAATCACAATGTAACTAGAAAGTGCCGGTTATTAACATTCCTCTATTCATGTTGACAGTGCGAGTAGGAGAGCCAATAAGTGGCTCTTCTGATGGGGGGGATCTGCACTGAGCGAAGCCCCATCAATGATGCCCACCAGTAATGCCAATCAGTGCCCATCAGTGAAGGTGAAAACTTACAAAATTTTAAACAGAAATACTTTTTTTTTTAATTTTCTATTTGTTTAGTATAAAAAAAATATATATTTTTTTCCCCACACTTTATTGTTGCATTGATATGCATTTACTATATAATTTTATAAGGATTGTTCACGGTATATACTTGTAAATGCTGGCGGTCCCTTTGGAAGCATGGAATTTCATGCAGATTTGAGTGCTTCACATCACTCTTTGCCTGTAAACTCCCGTACACCCGACATGTGTAGCCCCCTCTGGGTCGACCAGGGTGGGCTTCATTGGGGGTTATGGCGATGTCCTAGATGTCTGTCTCCTTTTCCCCAGGACAGGGAAGCATTCTGCGCTGCCCTGTCTATTTCCATGTCGGCGCCATCATCCGCCATACATACTGCAAATTTCCAACATGGCGGTCACGGCACTTCTGGTTCTGATGGCACCTCAAGTCCGGCGATGACGCGGTTTCTGGCCGGCCATGACAAAGGCTGACGGCGGTGGGGGACAGTGGAGACAACTGTCTCCTGTCAACCCCACACACAATACTCAGTCCTACAACTTTCTCTCCTACACAGCTGAAGGCGGATTTAGGCACCGCTCTGCATCCCAGTGATTTGCCCAGCAGGCACACATGACAGAATAGCTTTTCCATTTATAACCTTCAGTTGGAGGATGATGTTCCACGGCTGTGGGACCACCACCAGGATACTGCTCTGTTTACTGGAATGATACAAGAGACTGGTAAGGGAAAAACTTTGCCCATTTATTCTTTCATATTCCTCTAATCGTGGTGTTTTTCTCCTTAATACGATATATAAAAATACAGAATAGGTCCACACTCCTAAAGATATGTTCTTACGAATATTATATATATATATATATATATATATATATATATATAGATAGATAGAACAGGCCTCCCTCTCCTCTATGTGGATGTGAAGGGATTTGTCTTACTTTTGGAGAATTTTTGGTTCTTTTAAAAAGGGCCCAAAGACCTCCCTCAGGTATTTATGCTAATTAAGTTATCCCGAAACACTTAGCAACTTTGAACCACTTAAGTGTGGCCCCCCCCTTTTTTAAGATTTTGAGGCTTATAGCGTTTTCTTTTTCTATATATCTTTCAGATTGGGATTTTTCACAAAACCCCCAGGTTGACTTTTGTCCCTTGTGTCCGGGATCAAGTGTTGTGGCTATAGGGCAGCTCTTTTCCACTGCTTCAAACAGACCTCCAGTAGAACTTGATACTCTGTAGAAAGTTAGCCTTCAGGTTTTGGGGCTTGGTATGTTAGTTTAAATGTACATGTATTTATATATCTATGTCCTTTAGAGATTCTAATGTGATACCAATATGTATACCAATCCCCTGAAGACTGCTTAGGTTGAAACGCATCTGGGTTCTGGATGCACACCACTGAGATCTCATTGTGTATCATCAGCCATTAATTGCTGGTTATCATGTCACTTTGTACAAATTTTTATTTTATAATAAGTGATGTTCTTTGATTCTCTCTCACGAGGTCTATTTGGGAACTTTTTAAATGTTTTTCAATAAAGCACTTGTAATTTTTTTTTACATCATTTGTATAATTGTTTTGGGCATCAAAAAAGTCCCCTACCTTCCGCTCCTTTGCCCTAGTGGCAATTTATATTAGCATAAAAAGAAAAAAACTCAGGGGTGATACAATACCACCAAAAGAAAGCTCTATTTGTGTGAAAAATAAAAAATAAAAAATTGTGTTTGGGTACAGCATTTGAGAGGGCAATTGTCATTCAAAGTGCAACAGCGCTGAAAGCTGAAAATTGGCCTGGGCAGGAAGGGGGTAAATTAAAGTGCAGGCTGTGCAGAGTAGAAACGATCTGGACAGCCATTTAAGCCACCAGATCACTACTACAGTGTGGCATGTTGTTTTCCCCATCAAGACCCTCCACAATGGTTCTCAGGCTCCCCCAGCTTGCTCCAGAGCCCAAGACCACAAAAGGAAGAAAGCTTTGGCATAGCAAGCGAGAGAACCCAGAAAAGCATTGCTTTTCAGTCCCTTTGTGATAGCAATAAAGTAGAGTACAAAAACAAAATTTACAAAACGAAACTACAATAACGTTTAAAAAAAAAAAAAAAAAAGGGGGGGGAGGGGAGTGTAAGGAAAAGAAAAAAAAAAAAAAAAGCTCCAGTCCTGAAGTCCTGGTGCACATATGTACATAAATTCTGAATACCCAAAACATATTAGATATCACCATTCATGCCGGAGTACAGTAATAGGAGAATTTTTGATGACCACCATTTGGGGTTAACAACAATCTGATGAGCTGTAAAGGTTTTAAAGTGTTGACTATTGGAAATCATAGGTACTACAGTTTGTTACTGCCTAACGGCACCCACAATTTTGAAGCTTGACATATTTGGCATCTACAGGTATTTAATATAGTCTCTTCTTATATTGAATGTAAAATGAATAGATAACATTGTGTAATTTTGCGCTAAAATTTCAAGTCTATTTTTTACTGAAAATATAGATTTGATAAACCAAATGTGCAAATATCAAGCAACGTAAATGGGAACTACTTAGGCCCTCTCATTTTAAAAAAAAAAAAATGAATGTTTTAGTGGTTTTAAAGTAAATGTTAATCAAAAAGCACATTTCAGCATTTGTGTGAAAAATTGGTCCTTCAGCAAAAGGGTTAAGGGACCAACACTGATCCTGATCAGTCTGCTATGAGCAATATTGGGAGAGCGGATGCCCTCTAGTGTTTGGAAAAGTTTGTGACTAGTGAAGCTTCCAGCCCCAACAAATCCCACACAACCGAAATTGTCTGACCCAACATAAAATCTGTTATAAGATGGAGCTACACATTATTCAACATATCAACAGTAAATATAAAATATAATATTTAAAAATAATTTGAAAAAAATGTGATACACAGGGAGTGCAGAATTATTAGGCAAATGAGTATTTTGACCACATCATCCTCTTGCATGCTATGCATGTTGTCTTACTCCAAGCTGTATAGGCTCGAAAGCCTACTACCAATTAAGCATATTAGGTGATGTGCATCTCTGTAATGAGAAGGGGTGTGGTCTAATGACATCAACACCCTATATCAGGTGTACATAATTATTAGGCAACTTCCTTTCCTTGGGCAAAATGGGTCAAAAGAAGGACTTGACAGGCTCAGAAAAGTCAAAAATAGTGAGATATCTTGCAGAGGGATGCAGCACTCTTAAAATTGCAAAGCTTCTGAAGTGTGATCATCGAAAAATCAAGCATTTCATTCAAAATAGTCAACAGGGTCGCAAGAAGCGTGTGGAAAAACCAAGGCGCAAAATAACAGCCCATGAACTGAGAAAAGTCAAGCGTGCAGCTGCCAAGATGCCACTTGCCACCAGTTTGGCCATATTTCAGAGCTGCAACATCACTGGAGTGCCCAAAAGCACTACTCAGAGACATGGCCAAGGTAAGAAAGGCTGAAAGACGACCACCACTGAACAAGACACACAAGCTGAAACGTCAAGACTGGGCCAAGAAATATCTCAAGACTGATTTTTCAAAGGTTTTATGGACTGATGAAATGAGAGTGAGTCTTGATGGGCCAGATGGATGGGCCCGTGGCTGGATTGGTAAAGGGCAGAGAGCTCCAGTCCGACTCAGACGCCAGCAAGGTGGAGGTGGAGTACTGGTTTGGGCTGGTATCATCAAAGATGAGCTTGTGGGGCCTTTTCGGGTTGAGGATGGAGTCAAGCTCAACTCCCAGTCCTACTGCCAGTTTCTGGAAGACACCTTCTTCAAGCAGTGGTACAGGAAGAAGTCTGCATCCTTCAAGAAAAACATGATTTTCATGCAGGACAATGCTCCATCACACGCGTCCAAGTACTCCACAGCGTGGCTGGCAAGAAAGGGTATAAAAGAAGAAAAGCTAATGACATGGCCTCCTTGTTCACCTGATCTGAACCCCATTGAGAACCTGTGGTCCATCATCAAATGTGAGATTTACAAGGAGGGAAAACAGTACACCTCTCTGAACAGTGTCTGGGAGGCTGTGGTTGCTGCTGCACGCAATGTTGATGGTGAACAGATCAAAACACTGACAGAATCCATGGATGGCAGGCTTTTGAGTGTCCTTGCAAAGAAAGGTGGCTATATTGGTCACTGATTTGTTTTTGTTTTGTTTTTGAATGTCAGAAAAGTATACTTGTGAATGTTGAGATGTTATATTGGTTTCACTGGTAAAAATAAATAATTGAAATGGGTATACTGTATATTTGATTTTTGTTAAGTTGCCTAATAATTATGCACAGTAATAGTCACCTGCACACACAGATATCCCCCTAAAATAGCTAAAACTAAAAACTACTTCCAAAAATAGTCAGCTTTGATATTAATGAGTTTTTTGGGTTCATTGAGAACATGGTTGTTGTTCAATAATAAAATTAATCCTCAAAAATACTCATTTGCCTAATAATTCTGCACTCCCTGTATATTTAAGAGCAGAAAGGCTAACACCTAACATTCCACCTGTAATAACTATGAATATGTTTATAATCAGTATTAGCCTTTATTTTTAAAGCACCGATATACCAATAAGTTGTACACATGAAATAAAAGAGGCACAGACTATTTCAGAGATGTATTTATAGCAACAAAAAAAATTACAGCACTATTTGCCTAGTAAAATTGAAAGTAATTTCACACAGTGCGAATAGGGGAAAAAAATCTAATGGTTTTAGGCCAATTTCTCTCCAGGTGAAATGTGTGAAATCAGGAAAATAAAGGACACTAGATAAAGCGGAGGAGCACAGAGAAAAAAAAAAAAAATTTCTTTACCAAGACCATGAGTTTCATCTAGTGGTCATAATGCAGTATTTTCCTTAGTCACACATTTAATACATAACAAATGTACATGCAATTTCACAGGATAAATAGCTCTGCAAATGTTTGTAAAATTACACCAGAGTAGGAAAGAAAAAAAGCATTACGTCTGAGTTTGAAATCTAAGTGGTGGGGGAACAATAGATACAATAGGTAGAGAAGAATGCAATGGCTGAAGGTGATGGGTGTTGGTTACTAGATAGTGAATGACAAGGGTAGATAATAAAATACATTTAAGATTTTTAAAAGGCGGTTTGCGGGGCGGTTTAAACATTTAAAATGTAGATACCAGTCAAAAAGTCAACTCAAATCAAGTACTGAGTTACAGCAGCCAACTAACTTCTGAAAAGGCAGGCAATTCATCTGAACTAATAAAGTTAAACAAGCTGCGCTATTACAGTGAAACAGTATAATCAAATACAAAAAATATATAGCTTATAATGAAAATTATAAAAAGTGGTGATTGTATTGTGTCATAAAAATATATCTCCCTATTTAGAGGAAGAGAAAATATATACTATATAACACATATTTGAAAAGTTCATAAAGCCAAGGAATTTCCAGAAATTAAGATTCTAATGATCGCCAAGCTTCACTAGGTGTAAATTAACCGCCACCAATAGTACAAACTGCTTACCAGAACGCAATTAAATGCAAGCCAAACAAGCAAAGGGATTTGATACCCAAGCTCCCCAAAAGGCAACACACTCCAAAGTCAAATACTCCACTGCGCCTCCAAAGCTTGGACCGTGTATTGGGATCATCCAACATCAGACCGCATACATATGAGAAAATAGTCCCATAGCGTAAAACTGATAAACAATTTGGGGTAATAGAGGAGAAACACTTACAAACGTAGAAGAAAGTGAGCATAAAGATATGTCACACGTGAAGAATCCCAAAGATAGTGGATGATTCGGATAAAAACCCGACTCCACCAAGAGTGTAGTAACCGCCACCAGTGGTACAAACTGCTTACCAGATTTTATTATGATTAACGCAGAAATAGTGGATGATTCAGATAGAAACCAGACTCCACCAAAAGTGTAGTGACCACCACCAGTGGTACAAACTGCTTACCAGATGTTATTATAATGAATGCAAAAAATGGGAAGGATTTTCCACCCAAGGTCTCCAAATGTCCAGGTGCTCCAGGAACAGAGACTCCACTACACCTCCAGAGCTATGGCTTGAGCCAAAATCATGTATTGGGGACATCCATCATCAGATCACATATATGAAAATAAAAATAGATGGTCCCATAGCGTAAAACTGATAAACCTTATTGAAATCAATATGAAATGACACTTACAAGCGTATGTAGGGAGAGCGCGGCGTCGCGGCGTGCTGACATCATTGGAGAGAGATGAAGGGCGGGCAGAAGAGCCGACCGGCCGGCGGCTTGTGTAATAGTACTTATGCGCTCTCCCTACATACGCTTGTAAGTGTCATTTCATATTGATTTTAATAAAGTTTATCAGTTTTACGCTATGGGACCATCTATTTTCATTATAATAACATCTGGTAAGCAGTTTGTACCACTGGTGGCGGTTACTACACTCTTGGTGGAGTCTGGTTTTTATCTGAATCATCCACTATCTTTGGGATTCTTCACGGCTTGTGTGACATACCTTTATGCTCACAAGTGTTTCTCCTCTATTACTTCAAATTGTTTATCAGTTTTACGCTATGGGACTATTTATCTTTTCTCATATGTATGCGGTCTGATGTTGGATGATCCCAATACATGGTCCAAGCCTTGGAGGTGCAGTGGAGTATTTGACTTTGGAGTGTGTTGCCTTTTGGAGACCTTGGGTGTCAAATCCCTTTGCTGGTTTGGCTTGCATTTAATTGCATTCTGGTAAGCAGTTTGTACAATTGGTGGCGGTTAATTTACACCTAGTGAAGCTTGGCGATCATTAGAATCTTCATTTCTGGAAATTCCTTGATCAAGAGACTTTATGAACTTTTCTAATATATGTGTTATATAGTATATATTTTCTCTTCCTCTAAATAGGGAGATATATTTTTATAATCACAATACAATCACCACTTTTTATAATTTTCATTATAAGCTATATATGTTTTGTGTATTTGATTATACTATTTCACTGTAATAGCGCAGCTTGTTTAACTTTATTATTTATTGGGTGTTGTCACACTTGAAGCTGCTGCTTCTCTTTCATTATATAATTCACTTAGCGCGGTTATTTTCCCTTTTATAATTCATCTTAACTATTTCAAGTCTTTTGATCATTTTAAAATCTCCTGACTTAAAAGTGGTTAAAACACAAGCTCTGAGTTGCAGCTGCACCCATGAACTTAGTGTCTTTTTTTTTTTTTTTCCAGTTCAGTAAGTGACATGGGCAGCTTTTGGATCACTTTTACAGTAGTGAAACCTAAAAACCCAATCATGTTAATTTATTCACATGATTGAATAAATCATAATTTTTCAGTAACAAGATTCTCAACTTCTTTAGTAAATCAGCTCCAAACTGTTTAAGCAGTTCGGAAGGTAATATTGGTTAAAGAAATATTAAAGGATGGCTTAATTTTTTGGTCTTTTAAAGCCTTGTGCACATGATCAGATTATTGGATGAATTTTTGTCTGTTTTTTGTTGCACGCTAGTCTCATTTTGAAAGTGGTTACTTTCATACGAAAATTCTCGTACGACAGAATTCAACCTCAGAAGTGATGTCGTGTTGAATTGTTTTGTAATGTGTGACGGTACGCACCGTCACTGACAGTGAAAAAACTATGTGACAGATAAATTGATGGTTTGGACTGCTTCAGTTGGTCAGACTTGTAACAGATGCATGTCATCAGCTCAAACACCTGTCTTCCACGCATTGTAAATTATTTGCTCACCTATTGTTTACTGTGGGTTCTCAGTAGTTATACTATAATAATGTATATCACCTTTGGTGCCGGCAGTCTGGGCTTCCAGGCTGACTTAAGTACGCTGGGATTAGCCATGAGTCAGCTGTACCTCGTTAGCTATTCATTGTGTTATGTTTTGGGTAAATATTCATGTAGTGACCGACCTACTTCTAAAGTGTATAAAAGTCTGTTTGTTTTAATAAAGGAGTTAGTTGTTTCCAGTATACAAGCTAAGTTTCAGGCTAGTTTTGTATGACAGCGGCTGGGATTTGATATCCATGTTCATGACTGCGAGGAAGCCGTATACTGACGGAAGACCACAAGTACAGTGTGGGTCTGAGGTTCCGTCACATAATGTATTCTTTCATGCGTAGTCTTGCTCTTACGATTTTTTTCGGAAGAAAACTGTACTAAATAAATGAAAAACAGGCGTTGTGTTCACGTACGATAAAAATGTAAGAGCCTGCACATCCAGTTTTTGTCGTATGAAAATTCATACTCGGCTCTCAAAAGTACTATACTAACGATTTGAAAATCGCCAGATTGTTCGTCGGATGAAATGTTACTTCTGATTTTCTTATCGTGTGTACGGGCCCTAAGTTTCTAAAACCAATAAGACCATGTACAACTTCTACTGCGGTGCAGTGTCAAAAGGTAGAAGGGCTAGTAATCAGTAATATATAGTAAAGAGGAGGTCAGCACTGCTCAAAGTGCCATAATTCATTCAATAAATGATAATAAATTAATAAACAGTTAATCAAATAAATAAATATCAAAAGTGCTTGGTGCAAACCGTGCTCAAAACTTAAGTACAAGTAAATGTCCTCCAATTACAAATGTGAACAGTTCATAAGCAGTAGTGCTGCAAAGTGATTCAGTGCTCCACTCTGAAGAAAGTGCTGGTGCTCCCCCTTAAGGACCCTACTCACCGGAACACTGAGTAACTCAGGCCTTTAACACAATGACACTGCAGGATTGCTGTGCCTTTCAGAGATGTCCTCAAAGCCTGATAATTCATTGCCGTTCCTATGCTCGGCTGTAGGAGGCTGCTGGAAAGTGGTACTGGCTATATATCCCCTTTGATCCAGGAGAATAGAGTTTTTTTAAAAAATACAGAAAGAGTTCTCCACCATGCTTTCAAAAGGCCTTAACTGGAAAGCATGGTGGAGAGCGCTCTTTCTGTATTTTTTTTTTTATAAAACTCTACTCTCCTGGATCAAAGGGGATATACGGCCAGTACCACTTTCCAGCAGTCTCCTACAGCCGAGCATAGAAACGGCAATTGGATTACCAGGCTTTGAGGATATCTCTGAAAGGCACAGCAATCCTGCAGTGCCACTGTGTTAAAGGCCTGAGTTACACAGTGTTCCCGTGAGTAAGGTCCTTAAGGGGGAGCACCAGCACTTTCTTCAGAGTAGAGCACTTTGCAGTACTACTGCTTATGAACTGTTCACATTTGTAATTGGAGGACATTTACTTGTACTTAAGTTTTGAGCACGGTTTGCACCAAGCACTTTTGATATTTATTTGATTAACTGTTTATATATTTATTATCATAATATTTATTGAATGAATTATGGCACTATGAGCAGCGCTGACCTACTCTTTCCTGCATTTAAAGGCACACGCACCTTATTTGTCAGCAGCAGCTTTCACTTTATTGTATTTATATTAGCACTTGAATACCCATAAGCGCAAGGATCTCCCTTTCAAATCAGTAAGATATGCTACAAACAGTAAGATCCTTAATATGATTCTATATATAGAAGAATAGAAATAGAGAGGAAATCGACTATACGGAGACACTAGTTCTGGTAATTATTGGGTTTCAGTGCTTTAAGTGGCCCAAAAGAGGTGCCGGTACTCCATTATAGCCTATAAATTTTTTCGTGGCCCCACCCCACATCAGGGTCCCCACAGAGCACCCCCTTTGGCCTGGGCTGGGACTCTGGAGCAGGGGGACTCACTGGTGGTGACTGGTCTGGCTCTGGAGTGGGAAATATTCTTGGGGGGGCAATTGAGGGTGCAGATGTCCAAAATGAACGTACTGGTACGCTAAGGCGCACAGAGAGGTGGCGGTATGCTCCAGAGCCATATTTGGAAGTGGACGTACTGAGTACCAGTGCAGTACTTTAACCCACTTTAACCCACTTTAACCCACTTAAAGCACTGGGTTTATTATAATGTATAACCGTGTTTGCCCACATGGGATGCACAGGCGTTCTGTGCATCCCTAGGCAGGCAGTCCCATTGGTGTCAATTGCGATGCCGTGGCTGCACTGACATAGCCACTTCTCCCAATTTGATATCTATATAGGTGCAGATTCGCAGCCCTGAACACAGAACCCACACGGCTGTCAAATGTGAATGAGGCCTGAAGGGCTTTTCCCTTTGCTTCTAGTTCCGGTACCACACACACAGGTTTTTACACAGGGTTCAATAAAAACAGCTCTCCACTAGTTTGATTTTCATGATCTCAACAGAACCCTTTCCCACTCTACTGAAGTGAGCACATAGGAAATGGAGGATTCTAAATCAAGGACACAGGTAGCAATAAAACTGACAGAGGTGTAACCATTCCCTACTAAACCCAAAACTAAAATTTTAATTTTGGCTTGAGTGGAATTTTCAATACACCAGCTCTCAGAGGCTTATCAAGGATAAGGTCTGCGGTATTCTGTAACAAAGAAATAGATTTAGAGCTGCCTCTCTGTGGCTGCCTATATGTTATTTAGAAACTGGATAAGTGTACAATACACAAGTATGAAGAATAATTCCCTACTCCTCTGGTCCCTGCAGACTTCTCTACTATACTGAGAACCATCCGCCGCCCGTGTCTGCTAATGTACACTTAACTCTGTACAAGCCTTGGAGGCTGCATAGTAGTGTATTATAGCATAATGCTTGCAGTCATTCATCAGGGCTGTCAAGTGACCAAGCTGACCAATGAGGAACCAGAAGACAGCAATTTGAGGGACACATCACATTAAAGATCAGAAATTTCACTGTACAGTGTATTATACAGAATTTATATTGCACCAACAGACCCTTACAAAATAACATGTGTATTCCAAATCTATATGAGAAAAAGATTGTAGACCTCCAATCAAAATGATTGCTGATTGTTTATATTTAAAGTGGTTGTTAAGCCACTGTGTTCTCTTTATACAATCATCTGTTTGAGAATGATAGGTGCCCTAGTGTGTGTGCATTATAAAAAAAAAATAAAAATGCCATTCTATACCATGTGATAGAGCGCCTCTCAATGCCCACATGACCGAAAGCCTCTCCTTTCTCTTGATCTGACAGCTACAGCGGGAGAGGCAGAGAATCATCGCAGACGTCAGTCAGGAGGAGTGGTGGAGAAAGGAGTCTGGTAACCCGAGCGCCGCTCGGGAATAAGGTACAGAACGGAATTTATTTTTCTAAAGCACACACACGGAGGATCCATTATCATCAAACAGAGATGATTGTATTGAAATTGAAAAGTAGTTTGAGCAGCAGGGAGGGAAGGGACAGGGGGGGGGGGGGGTAGAGTGGCACAGACACAGCTGACAAGCAGGAAGGGGAGAGGAGGACAGAGGAGAGCTGCCAATGACGGAGGCATGGAAACTGACCACGGTGTAAGAGCACAGCAGCCATGATAAATTGTGGTCAGTTTACAGGCGGGAGGGCAGAATCAGGCAGGATCAGCCAGGTATATCAGGTGATAAAGGGGGCCAAATGACACAGCACAAGCACTGTATACCATGCTTTAAAAGGAACAGGATTTTTTTTTTTTGGGTAACGCTTAAGTGAACAATTAGAAATCAAAATAATCCCTTTTTAATGATATTAAAAGGTCTGGAATTACAGAAGGCAGCTGAAGTTCTACATCTTGCTAATGTTTCTTAATTTGTGTGACAAATACAGCAAAAACCTAGGATTGAGAGTGTTTTGCAAGACAAGCCAAATATTTTTAAAAACTATGACTTGATAAACAAGCGATGTCTTGATATACAAGTAGCGTCATGTTACAACTGAACATAAAAGAGAAGAGCGGTGCCTCTAAGTGTAGAAATATGGTTACATTTAATGAAGGGAAACATTTAACAACTCACATGGTTGAATGAAACAGGTAAATATAAGTATGCAGGCATCTGGGGTAAAGCTGTCCACATGCTCCATACCGCTATCCCCTCCACACTGCGCCTTGCTTTCAGATCGCTCTACTGCAGGGTAGTCTTCCTGGTCACAACTGCAGACTGACAGCAGTGAGACCTGACAGTGAGGGGGGTGGTCTATGTGGACAGCTTTACCCCAGTTGTCGTCATTATTAGATGTGCCTCTTTTAATAACCAACCATGTGAGTTGCTAAATGTTGAACCTTCATTAAATGTAATCATATTGCTACACTTAGAGGCGCCTCTCTTCTCTTTTATACACTGTAGATCCTGCTGTATTTTGCTTCTAATCCCCTTGTGGAGGCTGCTATTTGTGGGTGGACATTTTATGGTTACACAACCTATCACATTGCTATAATCTTTTTATATGGACTATAAACTGAAAGACTTATGAATAAATGGTTGTGGAACGAATAAATGGTTGTGGAAGGAATCATCTGAGTTTCCATTATTCGCTTTGATATAAAAGTGCTAAAAGTGCCATCCAAGGTTTTACTTTGTCTTTTTTGAACACCAAAGCAAAAGACAACTTTTCAAAATAAATTACATTTTCTTACCTGCCATCCAGACTACGGTGTTCTTGTTGCTTATCCATGCGTATCATTGGCTTTACCAAGCCAAATTCTGTAGAGTTTCCCATTTTATCACTGTCCAACTTACTAGAGCCCTAGGAAAAAGTCAAAACAATTATTCACTAATTGCTAAATAGGTTTATTACATTAAAAAATGGATTTTTGTAAAATCTTACCGTAAAATCCTTTTCTCTTAGCTCATCGACAGACGTAGTCCTCGGTGATACACCACCTTCGGGTTATGTTACCTCCGCAGGAGCAGGACTAGACAGGAAATTAAAAAGCTCTGGCCACACCCTAGGGGCAGTCCCAGAGGGTATATCCTCTCTCTCTCTGCCTCAGCAAATCAGTTATGTGAAAAAGCAGTGCTTAGAGAATTTAACCCAACCCAACTCCAAAACAGAGGGGCGGGGACTACGTCTGTCGATGAGCTAAGAGAAAAGGATTTTACGGTAAGATTTTACAAAAATCCATTTTTCTCTAGCGCTCATCGACAGACGTAGTCCTCGGTGATACACCACCTTCGGGACGTCCCAGAGCAGTATCACGACTGAGGGGTGGGAAAATGGAAATCAATCCCAATCTAGAAGGCCCAACCGGTGCCAACTAGAAGTTTACAATGCTCATCCTTAATGATGAGACTCAACCAAAGAAAGAGAAAACAATTTTTTTTTTTTTTTCAAACAAAAAAAAACCCTCGAGGTAGACCACCGGTCTCCTCAAATTGCGGCCTGCAAAACCTTGCGGCCAAATGAGGCATCCGCCGATGCCGTCACATCAATTTTATAGAATTTTGTAAAGGTATGTACCGACGACCAGGTGGCCGCCTTACATACCTGGACCACTGACGCCTGATGGCGAAAGGCCCAGGAAGTACTGAGCGCTCGAGTGGAGTGCGCCCTAACAGGGAACGGAGGACTCTGACCCTTAATAGAATAAGCCTGTACCACCGTTTGTCTAATCCATTTGGCAATGGTCGCGGCAGATGCAGGCAAACCCTTTCTGGGGCCATCCGTGATCACAAAAAGTGAATCCGTCTTACGGAATGATTCCGTAGCTTTCAGGTATACCCCGATTGCCCGAACCACATCTAAGGAATGCAACGCATGTTCCTGATGATGCTTGGGCTGAGGACACAAGGAAGGTAGTACAATATCTTCATTCAGATGAAAATCTGAAACCACCTTGGGAAGAAAAGATGGCTTAGGATGAAGTACTACCTTATCCCTATGAATCACTAGGTATGGTGACTGGCCTGATAATGCAGCCAGTTCTGACACCCTGCGAGCAGAAGTAATAGCCACCAAGAAGGCCACCTTCTGGGATAGAGTAAGCAAGGGAATCTCCCTGATGTTTTCAAAGGGAGGTTTCTGTAGAACCGACAAAACCAAATTAAGATCCCAGGGCGGTAAGGGCGCGCGGACTGGAGGAGCCAGGTGCCGCACCCCCTGGATGAAATTCCGCACCAAGGATCTGGTAGCTAAAGGCTTCTGAAAGAAGATTGCTAATGCTGAAACTTGACCCTTGATGGTGCTCAAGGCTAGCTTCTGCTCAACCCCTTGTTGCAAAAAGGCCAATATTCGAGTCACCGAATAGGTACGTGGAGGAAATCCTAAAGATTCGCACCACGCTATATAAGTCTTCCATGTGTGATAATAGACTTTGCTGGAAGTCGCTTTCCTTGCTTTAATAAGGGTAGGAATGACTGAAGTAGACAAACCTCTGTCCTTCAGTACTTGGGTCTCAATGGCCAGGCCATTAAAACCAGCGACTGTAAAGCACGAAGGTAAATTGGTCCTTGAGACCACAGACACTCCCTGAGACGAAGTTCCCACGGAACGTCTGCGACTAACATGTCCAAGTCGGCCAGGCCGGCTTGAGGAGGCCAGCCTAGAATTTCTAGGACCACTGGCGCTGATTGGATCTGAACCAGGCGTCCCTAGAGGTATCTGGCCCCGACCATCCGAGAAAGTCTGGTCGTTTTCTGTTCCCACACATTATCAGATACCTGATTGCTATCAGGAAGGGTGATCTTTTCTGGTTGAACCCCAGGGACCGAAGTCACCCGACTAGAGGCTACTTGGCCTATCTGGTCAACCAGATCCGATTCCTGTGAGGTATCGGGACTAATCTTAGGAAAAGGTAAAGGAAAAGATCTATTCAGGGAACGGTAACTACCGCTTCCTGTGGTACTTAAATGTTGGAAGGGAAGAATCGCACCGGTACTAGTGGTTGATGCTCGATCTAATGTCCTGAATACCGGTGAAAACGTCCCCCCACCCTGAAACCGGGTGGGGGCGCACCTTCAGGCTGTGTACTCCTTTGCTTCGGGTTTGGCTGGGTTGGTCCCCTTCTTGAACCCTCCTGGAGGAGTCTTGCCTTTCCCGCTAGTACCAGCCGAGCGCCCTTTATGGGCGGTAAAGAAAGGTCCTCGCTTGTTGCGAGGTCCCTTAGCTTTTGCAGCCTGTGGCAAAAAAGTGCTCTTGCCCCCAGTGGCATCCTTAATGATTTCATCTAGGTTGGCCCCAAATAGACGATTCCCCTGAAAAGGGAGATTGGTCAAGGTCTTTTTGGAACCTAGGTCAGCTGACCAGCATTTTAACCACAGCACACGTCTGAGGATCACTGCTAACTTAGATGCATGCCCTAATAGGGGAGTAGTGTCCAAGGCTGCGTCACAGATAAACCGTAGCCCTTGTATGATCTGTTCCATCAAATCAGATGTCTCCTGGGGAATATCTTTTCCCCTAAGATCTTGGCGTACCATTTTCGCCCATTCCGTAAGTGTCTGGGAAACTAGACCAATAACGATTACTGGTCTAAATGCTGACCCTATCAGAGAAAAGATAGTGCGGGACTCTGCTTCTATCTTTCGATCCACCGGATCCTTAAAGGACGAAGTGTCCTCCACTGGAATAACCGTGGCTTTATTCAGCCTGGAAATAGGTGGATCCACGACTGGTGGTACCGTCCATTTCTTAATGATGGATTCCTCAAACGGATAGCGTCTAGCAATACGCTTGGAAATAGTAAAGGTACGTTTAGAATGCTCCCATTCTCCTTTAATCTGATTACCAAAACATTTAGGTACAGGAAAAGCCTTCGCCGTCTTGATGGGCTTATTCGTCCCAAAAGGCCTCTCTGTTTCAGTTGCCTCTGCCGGTAAAGCCTCAAGTTTTAAGGTTTCTTGCACTGCCACAACTAGTGCGTCCACCAATGCTTCTTCCTGAATTATAGCAGGAGAAGAAGCGTCCTCCTCACTGTCTGAGGGAGCTTTACCTGGGATAACAGCCCTTGCAGAGGAACCTGCAACTGCCGTGACCATCTCTGAATCTGAGTCAGAGGTGTCAGATGGTATAGGGGTAGGCGGGGGTCGCTTTCTAGACCCCCGTCCCTGACAGGCCGCCTCCACCCGAGCCACCATAGACTCCAAAATTGCTGTAAATGACTCTATACTCTGTGCACCGGCGGGTCCCGAGGCCCCCTCGAGGGAAACAGGTGGGGGAATATGTGTGGCAGGGTCCATAATAACTCCAGTTACTTCCTGGATAATATAATTCAAAAGTAAAGAAAAAAACTTTTTTTTTTTTTTTTTCTGACCCCCAGCGCCACAAAAAGCCCCTTAGTGTTACCTGCTTAGGGATCCCTATCGATCGAGAGAGAGAGAGATAGACCCCCAGGCTCACCACTTGATGCTCAGAGTTAAACTGCAACAGCTTACAGCGCTGTCTTGACAAACAGGAAGTCTCTTGGCTGGCTGCCCAGGAAGAAAGGAGGCGGCTCCGCCCCTCTGCACGCCTTCCGGCGCCTCCCCCAAGCTCCACGAGGTGTAGGATCACCTCAAACATGGCCGCCCCCATGCTGGAGACACGAGGCTACGCCAAAATGGCGGCTCGTGCGATCCAGCAAAAAAAATGGCGGCGGCCTAAACTGAATAGCGGTGTGCTGCAGGGCACACAACACTCTCTCTGCATGGGGATATGGCGTGGTTGGCGGTACCGGCCCTGGCGGACCGCGTGGCCGTTCGGGAGGCCTGCTATTAGCTGGAGATCTGATTTGGAAGGCAGTCTACATGTCCGTGGCTTCTGACTGGTAGGTAGCTTATACTTAATCCATAAGATTCCCAGAATGCCACAGATTACATTTTTAAAACATGTATACAATAGATTGTTAGCTCCCAAGCCAAGCCTCCTGGCTTTTGCACACATAAATCACACCCAAAGTAGGAGGATTTGTGACATGTTATAGGATAGAAAGGACTCTTTCTTACCATACAGAGAGGGGCCCGCGTTCACCACAAAACCCGTCAGGGAAAAAGGGGGAACATACTACTCACCATACCGGAACCAGGCGGGCACCAACTCCTGACAGTACCCCTCTCCACCGGGGCGGGAGGGCTGTCGACCGATACGGACGCCGTGACTCATGGTCTTTGGCGTTTCGGCGAGACGTTTAACTCGCGTGGACAGTCCTTTAATGGGACTTTGTCGCGGCCGACCCAGCGCGGAGCTATGGCCTGCACGCGCTCGTAGGCTGAACTGGGGTGACCACCGGATCTCAACATCCAGCCCGTCGCCCAGTTCAGCTTTCTTGCTTGAAGATCTCACAGGAACACTGGAGAAAAAAAGCTGTCTAAAAAATCCTTTAAGAAAAAAATCTTGCCAGGACCTAAGATCCCAGCAAGGTATCTAGGTCCTTACTCCTAACTAGACAGAAAATAACTGATTTGCTGAGGCAGAGAGAGAGAGGATATACCCTCTGGGACTGCCCCTAGGGTGTGGCCAGAGCTTTTTAATTTCCTGTCTAGTCCTGCTCCTGCGGAGGTAACATAACCCGAAGGTGGTGTATCACCGAGGACTACGTCTGTCGATGAGCGCTAGAGAAATAAAGTTTTTGGTAATTAAATGTTGCTATATATACACAAACAAAAACGTGTCCTATTCTGGGCTCAGGTTGGTTCAAGATGATGAATGTCTGTTGAGCCGCAAAAGGAAAAAACTGATATAGAGAACCAACGTGTCTGCACCAATGTTCCAAAGTCTTCAAGAGTGGCCCATGATCCCCAAAAACCTAGTCCTCCTTTGGTTAGGACAAATGCCCACTGAGAAGACAGCGTGTGGGTAAATACACACAAAACCAACTTTCACAGGTGGGCAGAGGGGAAGATCATAAAGATGCTCTCTGCAAACAGGCACATGTGTAGAAGAATGGTGGAATGCTTGCTTTCAGACATGCATGGAGAGTGATTTAGAATCAGCTAAGTGCAGAGATGTCACTTGGGAAGTCAAGTCAGCATAAAGGAGTAAATGTAGTGTGTGTAATATATGTCACATGATATTAAGCAAATTCTGAGCAATGGTTTAGGGCAGCTTTACACTGATCTGCTATCCTTTAGCCACAGTACAGTGCAATGTACTCGTGATTTTCTTGAGGGTTAGCTGCGCTTTCCCATAGAGGTCTATAATGTCCTGCAGTTTTGGTGCATTTTCTGAAAGCACACCACAAACCTGGGGGCATAACAAAAAAGTCTATGGGGAAAGTGCAGCTACCCAGCACATAATCCGCTGGTACACTGCGCTGCACCCGAAGTACAGTGGATCATTGTGAAGCCGCCCTTATATGTGACTTACATGTAAATACTTTGCGATCCCCTGGCAAAGGAATCACCCTGGTAAACACTACATTTAGGGGCGGGTCACACCTGAATTCCTGTGCGACATTTGAATGAAATCGTACAAAAAGTGGTGCAAATATCCTTGATGTAAGCTCTTCAGCCTTAACCCTTCTAACCATACACCACCTAAGCTTTAGCCTACAATACACAATGATCTCTCAGCATCCTAACCCACACTCATCATTGAGACCTTCAGACATCTATTTACCTACCCAGATAGGAGCAGCCCCGTTTGGAAACACTATTAAACAATTGAATACTACAGCCATATATACTCTTGGACCCCGTATAAATGGTCACATCAAAATCTCCAAACCGATACAAAGCGAGTAATCTACACAAAGCTTTTTTATATATATGCTACCATTTTCTCTTTATCTTGTAAATGTTATCTATGTTACGCATGTTTCATACTATAAAAAGAAGGGCTGGGTCCCAATCTCAGCAATGTACATCTACATTTTCGTCGCCTACCCCCAATTCAGGGGAAGTTTCCTTTTGGTGACATCCTATTTAAACATATTATACTTTCTTTTAATAAAAAAATCTGAAAAAGAAAAAGTTGTGCGTGTACTTCTTTTTAGAAAAGCACTGCACCAAATTGAATGATACTGCGGTACCATGCAATCTAAGTGAAGGCAAGTGCACTGCATCTGTGTTCTGCATATGGGGTGTCATTAGGAAAAATGTGATTTTTCCTACAACTTACCTGTAAAATCCTTTTCTTGGAGTACATCAGAGTACACAGAGGAGGACATAATAATGACTGAGTTATACACCACCCGTAGGTGAATGGACACTGGCAAACCAATAGACAGCAAGTTCCCCCTATATAACCCCTCCCACATAGGAAGAGCCTCAAATTTTGTAGCAAGCAATAAAGATCCCAGAAAAGAGGGGAGGGACCTCTGTGTTCCGTGATGTATGCCAAGAAAAGGATTTTACAGGTAAGTTGTAGGAAAGATCCAATTTTCTTTCTATCGTACATCACGGGACACAGAGCAGACTATAATGACTATCTGGGATGTCGTAAAGCAATGCCCTTGAGTGGAGGGAACACAATAATCCAAAGACTGCCCTTGGACAAAAAAATATCTACACTGCAGATTGTAGCACTCTACATCCAAATGGAGCCCCCTCTCGAGCTCCAACATCCACCTGGTAGAACCTAGTGAATGTATTTGCTAAAGACCAAGTAGCAACCTTGATGATGCACTGCCCATGAAGAACTTACACTCCAGGTAGAGTGGGACTTTAACCTAAAGGGTGGGACCTTACAATTTAAACCATACGCCTGAACAATGACCTGGTGAATCCATAGAAAAAGTCAAACTTCTCGCTGCCTGGCCTCTTAGGCCCTTCTGGCAGGACAAAAAAAGCATCAGTGAATATGCCTGATGGGCTCAAATGGTTGCTTCTATAACACAGAGAGCACAAGATTTAGGTCCCAGGGGCATAAAAGCGGCTTGACCGGCGGAACCATGCGAATCACACCTTGCAGAAATGCTTGCACCAACGAGTGTGTCGCTATCGGTCTCTGAAAGAAAATAGATAAGGCTGAGATCTGTCCCTTAACAGTTCCTAATGCCAGCTTCAAATCCACTCCTAATTGCAGAAATGCAAGAATTCTTCCAATAACATACTTGCAAGGATGCCATCTTTTGGACTCACACCAAGAGATGTAAGATTTCCAGACTCCATAGTAGATTTTTTTTTTTTATATATCAAGAAAGACTTTATAAAACTTGTGTGCAACAAACAATACAGAGTCCAGAACATACAATCCACAGTGTACATAGAACATGCAAATGAAAACAGCATCCTGCATACCCGTATCATCAACATATAACACCCTAGGCAGCCAAGCTGGCAGCTCAACCGCACATATCCACAAGGAGGCATCAATCACAAACTTTTCAGATTATTATGTACCATCCCCAATTAATCCACCAATCTCTGCCCTCACATCACTCCAGCCACTATAGTAGATTTTTATAGAGCCGGGCTTCCTAGCGTTTATCAATGTAGCTAGAGCCGGACCCGATATCCCTTGATCCTTAAGATTCTGGTCTCAATAGCCAGACCATCAAATTCAGCGACCGTAAAACAGGATGAAATATAGGACCTTGGGAAAGTAGGTCTGGACGGCATGGAAGTGACCATGGCTCCCCTACTGCCAATTTTACAATCTCTGCATACCAAGGTCGCCTGGGCTGGGCCTGAGCCACCAGGATCACCGGTCTCCCCTCCATCTGTATTCTGCGCAGTAGCCGTGGCAGGAGTTGGATCAGAGGAAAGGCATAGATCAGGGAGAGCCAATGCCAACGATCACTAACGCATCTGTTCCGATAGCGATGGAATCCCTGGTTCTGGATAAAAAATTGTCCAGCTTGTTGTTGAACCTGCATGCCAATAAATCTACGCCTGGGGTACCCCAACATTTGCAAATCATCGGAAATACCATGGGATGTAGGGACATTCCCCTGGAAACAACTGCTGGTGACTTAGAAAGTCCACCTGCCAGTTGTCCACCCCCGGGATAATTACTGCTGACAGACACAGTATGTGTTTCTCTGCCCATGCTAGAATGTAGTTCACCTCTTTCTGGGCTTCTTGGCTCCTAGTGTCCCCCTAGTGGTTAATATAAGCCACTACAGTGGCATTGTCGGACTGAATCCTGACAGGACAATCCTGCAGCCTGGCAGTGCAAAATACAAGTGCCAACCGAGGTGCCCAGATCTCCAAGATGTTGATGTGTAACAGCTATTCCACCCGAGACCACTTTCCTTGGACAGATGCTTCCTCCAGAATAGCCTTCCAGCCCAACAGGCTGGCGTCCGTGGTCACTACCTTCCAGATTATTGGCAGAAAAGACCTCCCCCTTCCTTATATTGTTGGGTATCAATCACCACGTGAGATCCTGCTTCACTTTTGAGGACAGAACCACTGGATAATCCAACGCCTGGAGCTTTTTGTTCCAAGCGGACAGAATGCTGTTCTAGAATGGCCTGGAATGAAACTGCACATAAGGGATTGCCTCAAAATGAGGAGATCATCTAGCCCAGCAATCTCATGCACAGCCGTATAGAGGGTATTTCCTCCCTCTTATGAACCGGTCCAGACCTCTTATGGCCAGGACTTTTGCTGGAGGCAAAAAAACTGTTGCCTATGCGGTGTCCAGAATCAAATTCAGATATTCTAGAACCTGAACTGGCCGCAATTTTTCTATGTTTAGAATCCAACCCAGATCTTCCAAGAACTGGACTGTCAGGGTCACCTTCCGTATTAGCCCTGGACCTGATCAATTCTTGAGTAATAGATTGTCTGGATATCCCACTACTGAGATCCCTTGAGACTTTAAGAATGCAAACACCGGGGGTTAAGACCTTTGTAAACACCAGGGGAGCCGTGGTTGGCAGAATGGCAAGGTCACAAACTGAAAATGACACTGCCCTGCTGCAAAATGCAGAAACTTTTACATAGTTAGTGAGGTTGAAAAAAGACATCAGTCCATCCAGTTCAACCTATGATGTGTGTGTGTGTGTTTGCTGTTAACCGTACATTGTATACTCCTGTATGTTGTGGTCTTTAAGGTGCCCATCTAATAGTTTTTTGAAACTATTGATGTTCCCTGCTGATACGACTGTTTGCGGAAGATAATTCCACATCCTTACTGCTCAGACAGTGAAGAACCCCCTACGTACTTTAAGGTTAAACCGCCTTTCCTCTAGTTTTAGTGAGTGGCCACGTGTCTTATTGTATTCCCTTTCTCTGAATAGTTTGTTCCTTATGCTAGTGTCACCAGTACAGTATTTTTACATTGATATCATATCCCCCCTTAATCGTCTCTTCTCCATAGAGAATAAGTTCAGTGCTTGTAGTCTTTCCTCAGAGCAGATGTCCTCCATTCCCCTAATTATTTTTGTTGCCCTTCTCTGGACTCTTTCCAGTTCCAGCACATCCTTCATGAGGACCGGTGCCCAGAACTGGACAGTATACTCCAGATCTGGCCAGACCAGAGTCTTGTAGAGAGGGAGAATAATCTCTTTATTTCTGTAGTGAATACACTTTTTAATACATCCCAGTATTCTGTTGGCATTGCATGCCACTGCCAAGCCTGTTGTCTACCAGTACCCCCAGGTCCTTTTCCATCTTAGATTCACCCAGAGGTTCCCCCCCTCGTGAGTAGCTTGCTTTCTGGCACCCAAGTGCATTACTTCACATTTTTCAACATTAAACCTCATCTGCCATGTAGTTGCCCACCCTATTATTTTGTTCAGGTCCGCTTGTAAGGTTTCCACATCCTGCATAGAAGATATTGGCATGCTTAGTTTAGTATCATCCGCAAATACTGAGATTGTACTAGATATCCCCTCCTCTAGATCATTTATGAATAAATTAAACAAGATTGGCCCCAGGACAGAACCCTGGGGGACCCCACTTTCCACACCCGCCCAATCAGAGTACTCCCCATTAATCACCACCCTTTTCACTCTCCCCTGGAGCCAGTTCTCTATCCAGGTACTCACCTTATGTTCCATACCTACCTTCCTTAGCTTGAACAGTAAACGTTTGTGGGGAACGGTGTCAAAGGCCTTTGAAAAAGTCCAGATACACCACATCCACAGGCACAGGCTTACCTTTACCTAGGTGGCAGCTCACTTCATCATAGAAGGTTAATAAATTGGTTTGGCAAGAACGATTTTCATTAATCCATGCTGATTACTACTAATAATACCATTTCATTACTAAAGTCTTGTATGTGGTCCCTTAACATCCCCTCCAAAATCTTGCAGACCACTGATGTTAGGCTGACCGGCCTATAGTTACCCGGGATATATCTCAGCCATTTTTTAAATATTGGTACCACGTTGGCTTTTTTCCAATCAGCTGGCACCATACCCGTCTGTAAACTATCCTTAAAGATCATGAATAATGGTCTGGCAATCACCTGGCTGAGCTCTTTAAGAACCCTCGGGTGCAAGCCATCCAGTCCCGGTGATTTATTTATGTTAAGTTTCTCTAGTTTAGTTCTAACTCCATCTTCTGTTAGCCATGGCGGTACTTCCTGAGGTGTGTTGTTTAGTTTGGCCTTACAAGCTGGGTTAGTGTAGCCCCCCAATTCTTTTGTGAAGACTGAAGAGAAGAAATTATTTAACACTACCGCCTTATCCCTGTCCTCTGTGGCCAAATCTCCCTTGTCTTTTATGGGGACAATGTGTTTTGGCCTAACTTTCTTACCGTTTATATACTTAAAGAATTTCTTGGGGTTCTTTTTACCCTCTTCCGCTATATGTCTCTCGTGTTCTATTTTAGCCGCCCTGATTTCGTCTTTACATTTCTTATTACACTCTTTGTAATGCTTGAATGCTGCCAATGACCCCTCAGTCTTGTATTTTTTGAAGGCCTTTTCTTTAGCATTAATATGCATTTTTAAGTTGGAGTTTAGCCACCCAGGGTTTAGTTTTGCTCTTTTAAATTTATTTCCCTTTGGAATACGCTGGTCAATCCCTTTGTTTAGTATGCTCTTGAATCACTCCCATTTTTCCTAAGTGTTCTTTGTTCCCGGGGTTCTATCCCATTTGATATTTTCTAGCCGAGAGCGCAGTTTTGGGAAATTGGCTCTTTTGAAATTCAGTGTCCTTATATTACCCTTGTGTTTCGTATTACTATGATTAATACTGAAACTAATTGACCTATGGTCACTGTTTCCTAAGTTGCCCCGTTGATGGGGCCCGAAAATTGGCACATGCAAGTATGCATCTTTGATATCTATGGATGCCAAAAATTCTCCTTCCTTCAGAGAAGCTATCACTGAACAAATTGACTCCATGCGGAAGGACCGAACGATCAAGAACTGGGCTCAGAGCTTTGAGATCTGACTTGGAGCCTGTCTTTGCAGGCCTCTGGACCCAGGGTTTATTTTCTGACCCTGAGGTCTTCTAAACCCCGACGGCTGAGGCTGTCAAAACTGTTTGGAGGACGACGTATTCGGAAGCATAGGAACACTAGGGACCTTAACATATGGATGCTTATTCCTTATTTTAACAGGCAACAGCGCACGCTTTCCACCTGAAATCTTTTGGATATAGTTATCTAGATCCTCACCAAATAGATGTTCCCAATGGAATGGGAATCCCGTCAGTAACTTCTTACAGGGAAAATCTGCCGACCAATTCTTCAGCCACAAGACTCTGCGCATGTGTACTGAGAGAAGTGCAAAGCGAGACACCTGTTGAATAGAATCCATGAGAGCATCTATTGCAAAAAACGAAAAAGCGAAGAAGCTCCGCCAATTTCTCAGTAGCTTCCCCTTGAGTAGGCAGGTTCCTAGCCTACTCCTAAAACTAGGGATGCACCGAAATGAAATTCTTGGCCGAAGCCGAATAATAATAAAATGCTTGGCCGAAGGCCGAATACCGAACGCGGTGTTTCGCATTTTTTAACATAAAATATGCCCATTAGCGTGCCCCTTAACATAAAATATGCTCATCAGAGTGCCCCTTAACATAAAATATGCTCATCAGCATGTCCCTTAGCATAAAATAAGGGGCACGCTGATGGGCTCATTTTATGTTAGGGGGCACTCTGATGGGCACATTTTATGTCAGGGGGCACGCTGATGGGCACATTTTATGTCAGGGGGCACGCTGATGGGCACATTTTATGTTAGGGGGCACTCTGATGGGCAAAACAAAACATTTAAATCAGCATTGCTCTTAACATAAAATATGCCCATTAGCGTGCCCCTTAAAATGAAATATGCCCATCAGAGTGCCCCTTAACAAAATATGCTCATCAGCATGTCCCTTAGCATAAAATAAGGGGCACGCTGATGGCCACATTTTATGTCAAGGGGCACTTTATAGGGCACTGTGGCAACAACATATGGCAGTCTGCACACTAATGCTTGTGCAGCTGCCAGCAACTGTATTCTTCTCTCCCAAATGTGCTCAGCTGCACATCACATACCTCTATAACTGCAGCCAGAGCCAAATGCCGCGAACAGGGGGGGCGGGGCGTGGACCAAGTGAGAAGGAGCCGCCAGTCAGGAGCAGGGGGCGGGACGCGCGCGTGACGTCACACCCCCCTACGCGGCCGGACAGGACACCAGCGGGAAGGGAGCCGCGAGCCGCGGTCAGGGCGGAAGCTACAGAGAATGCATACATATCAGAGGGTTACTGCAGAGGACATAATAGAGGACCGCGAGCCGCAATGAGGTGAGAGACATTGTTCGGCTTAAATTATTCGGCCTTTTGATTTATTCGGCCGTACACCGAAAGTGCCATTTTCCCCATTTTCGGCCGAATAATGTTCGGCCGCCGATTATTCGGTGCATCCCTACCTAAAACTATATTTTAGGGATTGGCAAATTCCTATTGCAGCTACTGCAGGCTGAACCGCTGACCCTGCATCGGCAAATGAGGCTTTTAGTAAGGACTCCAACTTTTTATCCGCTGGGTCCTTAAATACCTGAGTATTGTCAACCGCACAGGTTAAATTTTCATTCACAGAAGAAATAGCATCGTCTACTAAAGGCATACACCACTTTCTTTTGAACTTTTCCTCAATAGCAAGGAAAACCTTTTTGGAGGCATAAACATCCTATCAGGGTGATCCCAATCTGCATATACCAGCTGTTCCAGTAGAGGGAAAGCCTGGGAACTCTGCTGAGGGCGTAAGGAGCCCAATGAAGGAGGCTTCTGACACCTCTAATGGAGGCAATTTAAAACCAGCTCTGACCATTTAGGTAAAGAGACTGAATCAGCAACCTCAGAGTGAGAGGCTGAAAATGCTCTGAAGAAGAATCTCCAGCCTGCCCCTCTTCCAGGTCATTCACAGTTACTTCTTCAATATCCTCTACCCATTCTGGCTCTAACCCAGGGGTCCCGGACCCCCCCCCCCCCCACGAAACAGAGGCAATCATTATGGAAATTTTACCCTCCAAACTAGCCAAGGTAGATTCCAAGTCATCCTTTGTGACATAGGATGTTGTAGAGGCATCAGAAGTAGCAACAATACCTGACAAGCATGACGGCTCAGATACGCTAGTTGCTTCAGGCCTATCAGGGGAAGATAGCAAAGCAGGAATAAGACTAGGACCCTCCAATCCTTAAGGTGGAGCACTTTCTCCCCTTCTTCTGCCCCCCCCCCTTCTTTTTCTGGAAGACATTGCTTACTTTAAGACCCAGATCTGAGGTTAAAACCTCTTTGCACTATCCTGTGTAGAAAAGAAAACTGTGATCCAGCCTTCCGCAGCTACCACAGTTACTACCCCCCTCCAGAAACTAGTACCTGCAGCCGTGTCCAAGCCCCATAGACTCATGTCCCAGTGAAAACCTGGTCTGTGTCCATCGCAGCTTCAGCCAGCAGCTCTGCAAACTTTGCCTGCCTTTCAAGCCGATACATCGTGCCACGTGCACGCTCACAATGTCACACGCATGCTTTTCCGTGCACGCTCTTTTTTTTTTTTTTTTTTTTTTTAGAGAGGTAAAAAATGTACCAGTACTGCCGCAGAATCCTGAAACGGAACCCAATCTTCACCCATCACAACGGGCCCTTTCATCTCTAGACCTTCAAGGACCGGGTCCCCCTTTTTATATTGGGGCCCATACCCTTGGACCTTTACAGCACCCTGCTGGAAAATTCATCGGAAATAACAACCAGGGTTCAGCGTCCAGCGGTTCGCATTACATTTGTTCTTTCCATCCGAGGCTCGGGTACCATCCTTTTAGCGCTTAACCATTAGAATGGATCCTATCACAATGACCCTTTACTGGAACATCATTAGGTTGAAGAGCTTTAAACAGTCATGACCATCACCTTCAAGACACCGTTGAAAAAAATGGAGGTTCTTTCTGTGTGGGAGGTGGTTATATACGGGGAACTTCCTGGCTATTGGTTTGCCAATGTCCATACACCTATAGGCGACGTAGAACCCAGATAGTAATTATTAAGACCTGCTCTGTGTCCTGTGATGCACGGTAAAGAAATACTGACACGTGCAGCAGATTGCATAATCAGTGCATTTTGAATGTGACACTGTAAACACGCATCTGGTGCCTGTGTCCCATACCCTGCTATGGTGTGAATGAGCCCCTTTTGAACAGTTAGTTCTACTTGGTAGAAAACAAAATGACACAAAAAAAAAAAAATTATACCTTATTGGACTGCAGTGATGAGCCACTAAGAACATCTCCTTCTAGGCCAAATGTGGTTTCCTGAACCCTAAAAAGAACAATGAAAAAGTGTTTAGCATTCTCAGAGTAACATTTTGGTTTTATTCTTCCCTGTGAATGCCTATAAGGATCATAATGAAATACCTTCTGGTATCACAAAATGCAATGCAAACTATGCACTACCCATCAGAAAAATAGTTGTCTGTTATTCAGGCAGACACAAAATGCTATAAGAAAATAAATATTTAAAAAGGAACTTTTTTTTTTTTTTTAAATATTGGAGTAAAGAAGGATTATAATCACTGTCTTTTTTTTTTTTGTCATCTGTGTCCCAAAGGGGAGATATTCATACACTTCCTGTTCCATAGCCACAGCAGAAAGAGTGGAAATCCCTCCATAGTGAGGGAAACCCTTGTTGTCATCAAAGTCACCAAAACTAGTGTCCCCATCAGCAGATTTCCCCTCTTTCTGTTCAGGGGAAAACCCCAAAATTCTGAATTTTATTTACGTACACCTTTAGGGATAACGATACACTTTGCAAATACAGAGTGTGAATATGGAGACATAAACCGCAATAAAAACCTGATAGATGTTCTAACCCCTGTCCACTCTATCCACAAAAAAGTTTTGCCTTTAGTTATTCACCAATCAAATATTCAAAGAAAGCATAGTTAAAGGAGGTGTAAAGGATGGAAGGGTTTTTTTTTTTTATCTTAATGCAATCTATGCATTAAGATAAAAAGCCTTCTGTATGTAGCAGCCTCCCCAGCACCTCCTTATACTTACCTGTGTGCCCTCTCTGTCCAGTGATGTCCACGAGTCCCTCAGCTGTGCAGGACTCTCCCTCCTGATTGGCTGAGACACAGCCGTGGTGCCATTGGCTTCCGCAACTGTCAAAGTCAGTGAGCCAATCAGGAAAGGGGGCGGGACGAACAGCAACTCCGTGTCTGTCTGGACACACAGATCTGCTCGGGTGCCCCAATAGCAAGCTGCTTGCTGTGGGGAGACTGGATAGGAGGGAGGGGCCAGGAGCAGGAATGAGGGACCAGAGAAGAGGAGGAGGATCCAGGCTGCTCTGTGCAAAACCAACTGCACAGAGAAGGTAAGTATAACATGTTTGTTATTTATTTTTTTAAAAGAAAGACATTACAATCGCTTTAGAGTCGGTTCACACTAAGGCGTCACGACTCCTCACTACTTCGGAGGCGACTTGTGCATTACCATGCACCATGACTTCGGAGCGACTTGCAGGGACTTCACATAATGGAAGTCTATGCAAGTCGCTCCGAGGTCGCCCCGAAGTAGTACAGGACCCTTTTTCTAAGTCGGAGCGACTTGTGTCGCTCCTATTAGAACGGGTCCTGTAGCGGTCAATGGACCGCGAGGGAGCGTGACTTGTCAGGCTGACAAGTCGCGCTAGTGTGGACCGGCTCTTAAAGCTCCATGATCAGTGCCTTGAAGGTTCAACAGAGTATGAAAGTGCAGTAAAAAAAGTGACAGCTCCTGCCTTTTGGTTTAACTGAGCAATTTTTATTTTTGAAAATCTAAGGGCCCATTCACCCTGGGAGCTGCATGTGAATCTCACAGATCACGCTGCGTGTTCCTGTCCGATTCACATGCAGTGATCCTGACCAAATCTCCAACTCCTTTTCCAGAAATGCTGCCTCAAACTTGCAAGGAACCTTCACTGTTGCCTGCAGACACTCATTATTGTAAAGCTCTCCAGCCTTTCAGTTAACAAACTGCCTTTTGCTACAGCCAAATATTTAAAATTTTCATTTATCAGTCCAGAGCACCTGCTGTTGTTTTTCTGCACCCCAGTTTTTTTTTCATGCATAGTTAGGCTAAACTTTGTTTCCATGTCCTATGCATGAAATCAGAAAGGCTCTTGCACTACAAAGCTGATGGTAGTTCTAAAGGAGATTGCACATTTAGCCCCGGTTCACACTTATGCGAGTGCGGGGTTCGCATGTAATGTCGGAGCGCACTGCTCCTTCATTACATGCGATCGGCTGTGTGGTGCGAGTTTAGCCATACACTTTGTATGGCTAAATTCGCACCGCACCCGCAGCAAACACGCACAGGGACCCTTTTTGGCAGCCGCATCAGGATCGGATCGCACAGCGGTTCACACTTGTGCGATCCGATCCTGTGCGAACTGCAAGATCGCACTGCGATATGCGATCAAACTGGGGGTGTCGTTAAGATTACATTGACACCCCCAGCGTATCGCATATGGCAGTGTGAACTGCCGGGGGTGCGTGTGCGATGCGGGAACAGGCTGCGGATTCGCAGCCTTCCCGCATCGCATAAGTGTGAACCGGACATTAGATTGTATATTGTATGGCTGAAAAGGCTCTAGATTTTTGGTATTTTTTTTTTTCCATTACTGTACTCGTTTTACATTAAAAAACAACTTTGAGATAAAGTAGCAGATATTAAAATCAGCATTACAAAAAAGAAAAAAAAATCAAATATGCCAATTGCTTAGCCCAGACCATTTATACCAATATACTAATTAAACCTTGACTGTACTTTTTAAACATAGTTCATCCAGTCCTATTTTGTGATAGAGGCCTTGAAGCTTGCGTTACTTTTAGTTCAATAGAAAATACATACATCATGGCCTCTTTTCATAATTCATTATACAGTACCCGCCAGCAGTACCTACAGCACAGTACCCGCCAGCAGTACCTACAGCACAGTACCCGCCAGCAGTACCTACAGCACAGTACCCGCCAGCAGTACCTACAGCACAGTACCCGCCAGCAGTACCTACAGCACAGTACCCGCCAGCAGTACCTACAGCACAGTACCCGCCAGCAGTACCTACAGCACAGTACCCGCCAGCAGTACCTACAGCACAGTACCCGCCAGCAGTACCCAGCAGTCAGCTGTACCCACCAGCAGTACCCAGCAGTCAGCTGTACCCACCAGCAGTACCCAGCAGTCAGCTGTACCCACCAGCAGTACCAGCAGTCAGCTGTATCACCAGCAGTACCAGCAGTCAGCTGTATCACCAGCAGTACCAGCAGTCAGCTGTACCCACCAGCAGTACCAGCAGTCAGCTGTACCCACCAGCAGTACCAGCAGTCAGCTGTACCCAGCAGCAGTCATCTGTACCCAGCAGCAGTCATCTGTACCCAGCAGCAGTCATCTGTACCCAGCAGCAGTCAGCTGTACCCAGCAGCAGTCAGCTGTACCCACCAGCAGTCAGCTGTACCCACCAGCAGTCAGCTGTACCCACCAGCAGTCATCTGTACCCAGCAGCAGTCATCTGTACCCAGCAGCAGTCATCTGTACCCAGCAGCAGTCATCTGTACCCAGCAGCAGTCATCTGTACCCAGCAGCAGTCATCTGTACCCAGCAGCAGTCATCTGTACCCAGCAGCAGTCATCTGTACCCAGCAGCAGTCATCTGTACCCAGCAGCAGTCATCTGTACCCAGCAGCAGTCATCTGTACCCAGCAGCAGTCATCTGTACCCAGCAGCAGTCATCTGTACCCAGCAGCAGTCATCTGTACCCAGCAGCAGTCATCTGTACCCAGCAGCAGTCATCTGTACCCAGCAGCAGTCATCTGTACCCAGCAGCAGTCATCTGTACCCAGCAGCAGTCATCTGTACCCAGCAGCAGTCATCTGTACCCAGCAGCAGTCATCTGTACCCAGCAGCAGTCATCTGTACCCAGCAGCAGTCATCTGTACCCAGCAGCAGTCATCTGTACCCAGCAGCAGTCATCTGTACCCAGCAGCAGTCATCTGTACCCAGCAGCAGTCATCTGTACCCAGCAGCAGTCATCTGTACCCAGCAGCAGTCATCTGTACCCAGCAGCAGTCATCTGTACCCAGCAGCAGTCATCTGTACCCAGCAGCAGTCATCTGTACCCAGCAGCAGTCATCTGTACCCAGCAGCAGTCTTCTGTACCCAGCAGCAGTCTTCTGTACCCAGCAGCAGTCATCTGTACCCAGCAGCAGTCATCTGTACCCAGCAGCAGTCATCTGTACCCAGCAGCAGTCATCTGTACCCAGCAGCAGTCATCTGTACCCAGCAGCAGTCATCTGTACCCAGCAGCAGTCATCTGTACCCAGCAGCAGTCATCTGTACCCAGCAGCAGTCATCTGTACCCAGCAGCAGTCATCTGTACCCAGCAGCAGTCATCTGTACCCAGCAGCAGTCATCTGTACCCAGCAGCAGTCATCTGTACCCAGCAGCAGTCATCTGTACCCAGCAGCAGTCATCTGTACCCAGCAGCAGTCATCTGTACCCAGCAGCAGTCATCTGTACCCAGCAGCAGTCATCTGTACCCAGCAGCAGTCATCTGTACCCAGCAGCAGTCATCTGTACCCAGCAGCAGTCATCTGTACCCAGCAGCAGTCATCTGTACCCAGCAGCAGTCATCTGTACCCAGCAGCAGTCATCTGTACCCAGCAGCAGTCATCTGTACCCAGCAGCAGTCATCTGTACCCAGCAGCAGTCATCTGTACCCAGCAGCAGTCATCTGTACCCAGCAGCAGTCATCTGTACCCAGCAGCAGTCATCTGTACCCAGCAGCAGTCATCTGTACCCAGCAGCAGTCATCTGTACCCAGCAGCAGTCATCTGTACCCAGCAGCAGTCATCTGTACCCAGCAGCAGTCATCTGTACCCAGCAGCAGTCATCTGTACCCAGCAGCAGTACCAGCCGAAGCCAGCAGTACCAGCCGAAGCCAGCAGTACCAGCCGAAGCCAGCAGTACCAGCCGAAGCCAGCAGTACCCGCCAGTAGTTCTTTTCAAAACTTACCACCGCAAAGAGTCGACTGCGCTCCAGACTGACCGACGCAAACCTGGAAAACCAGTTGCGAGTAGCAACATCATCAATACCAACTAACATCACACACCTCACCAAAGAGAAGCAGTACCAGCCATCACATTAGGGGTGAGTTAATTAAATGTTTGACCAAATATAACAGGCAAATTTTTAAGTCGATAATTTTGTAGGGCCCCCGAATGATGTTAAAAAATATCCAAACGGCCCCTGACAGAAAAAAGGTTACCCACCCCCTGGTCTATCTTTTATTCATTTTTTTCGCAGGTTTTCATTTAGGGGAATTCTTCTCTTAATTTCTAGTTCTCTTGAAACCGAAAATAAAATAAAAAGATCTTCCCCAACGATTCTGACTCAAAGCGATACTGTGAAAGCAGATACTGTAGCAATGCTAGTGTGAAATTGTGGAACGATTCAGCTTTCAAAAAAAGTCCTTAGGAACAGCAGGCTATGCCTCTTTTTTTTGGTTACCAACAAAGTAAATGCATAATGTGCAACGCATACCAGCATATTATGTGACACCTGCAAACGAAGCCCACATCTTCCCTGCTGGAGGCCGCATCCATCTTCGCCCATCTTCCTTCCGGGTCTGTGGACTCTACCTGTACTACTGCCCGGAGCCACTGGTCACTACACAGGGCTCTGAAGAAATGGCATGGGCGGCTGTTACTTCAGAGCGCATGTGCTGATGATGTCATCGGCTGCATGCAATGTAAATATCTCCTAAGCAGTGCAAGTTTAGGAGAGAATGACAGTACCTATAAGTAAGCCTCGTTATAGGCTTACCTATAGGTATAAACACAGGGGTGTATAAAACCTCTAAGAACTAAAAAAAAAAAAAAAAAAAAGCAACACAGACTCCAAGTACTACAAAGTCAATCGATAAGCTACAGATTTTTCCCACCTCAGAACCTACCGCTTCAGCAGATCTGGCGCAAGAACCACTCCAATACGGGAAGAATAGAGCAGTCTGGCATACCTGGTCTCCATAGGTTTTAGTTAGGTAAACTGGTGTCATAAGCATTATTCCTGAATAAACTTCCCTTTGGATAATAATCCTTGGCTATGCTGCTGGGCCTAGCTGGTTTAAGATTTAAAGATACTTTTGAAATTGATGGCAGCAACACGCCTCAAAAGAGTTGGGATAGGGTCATGTTTATCACATTGTGGCATCCCGTTTTAACAAGTCTGCAAATGTCTGGGAACTGAGACCTGCTGCTTGGAGCTTTAGAAGAGGAATGTTGTCCCATTCTTGCCCGATATAGTATTATAACTGCTCAACAGTCCTGGGTTTTCATGGTTGTTTATTTTATCTTAGGACACACCAAATATTTTCAGTTGGGTAAAGGTCTGGACTGCAGGCAGGTCAGTTAAGCACCAAGAGTCTTCTACTACAAAGACATGTGGTTGCTATAGACGCACTATGAGGTTTAGCATTGTCCTGTCGAAATATGCAAGGCCTGGATATGACTAAGTATTGATGGTGCCTTTCTAGATGTGCAGTCTGTCCATTCTATACACTCTAATGCGCCCCCATACCATCAGAGATGCAGGCTTTTGAACTGAGCACTGATAAGCCAGTAAATCCCTCTCCTCTTTGGTCCGGAGGACATGGCGCCCGTGGTTGACAAAAAGAATGTCAAACTTTGATTAGTCTAACCACAGAACAGTTTTCCACTTTGCAACAGACCATTTTAAATGAGCTTTGGCCCAGAGAAGATGGCAGTGTTTCTGGACCACATTCATGGTCTCTTTGCATGACTGAGATTTAACCAGCATTTTTGAAAGGCACATTGAATTGTGTTAACAGACCGTGATTTTTAAAAATATTCCTGAGCCAATGCAGTGATGTCCATCACAGAATCATGCCCGTTTTTAATGCAGTGCCGCCTAAGGGTCTAAAGATCACAAACATCCAAAACTGCATTTTGGCCTTGTCCCTTGCACACAGAGATTTAGCCAGATTCTCTGAATCTTTGGATGATGTACTGTAAAGAGGATATATTTAAATGTTTTGCAATTTTACGTTGAAGATTATTATTGGGATATTGTTTAATTATTTTTAGACACAGCTTTTCACAGATTGGCGATTCTCTGTCCACTTTATTTTGAGACACTGACTTTCTAAGATGCTCTTTTTATACCCAATCAGGTTACTGATGTGTTGCCAATCAACCTAATTAGTTGCAGAATGTTCTTCCAGCTCTTCCTTGTTAGTACCACATACATTGCCCAGTTCCAACTTTTTTGGGATGTGTTGCTGCCATTTCTTTCCTAAAATGGTATATTTTCTCAGTTTAAACATTTCATATGTTTTCTATTGCAAATAACATGTAGGTTTGAGATTTGCAAATCGTTGCATTCTGTTTTCATATAAATTTTACTCAGCGTCCCAATTTTTTTGAATTTCAGAAGTGTGTGTGTATACACACATACACACATACACACATACACACGCCCCCCTTATATAACACACTTCTCTCCTTCTTCGGTCGTTTTTTTAAAGCAACTTTTTTTTTTTTGTAGAAGGAATTTCACCCGTTTAGGAGAAACAAGTCAACAGCTACAAGTACTGCAATTGCTGACTTTAAGAAAACACATACCAGCTCACGAAGCCCTGCTCAGCTTATCACACAGCTGATTCTTCTCAGGGCTTCTGATATTTTGTGCAGCCATTTTGGATATGGGAGCCAGCTGAGACTTCCTGATCACTCACAGTTTGCTCCCTTCTGACTGTAAGAAGAGTGATCCAGTAGCTTCCTAGGATGTATGACATAATCCTAGGGGGCTTCAGGTGCAGGGGGGGGCAGACCAAGAGCATATCATCCTTGCCTAGGTGAGGAATAAGTGCACTTATTACTGAGAGAAATTTTATGTACAGTCAGGTCCATAAATATTGGGACATTGACAATTCTAATCTTTTTGGCTCTATACACCACCACAATGGATTTGATGAAACCCAGCATCTGGTGATGTCTATGCGTTCCAGACTTCAGGCTGTAATTGACTGCAAAGGATTTGCAACCCAAGTATTAAAGAGTGAAAGTTTTATTTATGATTGTTAATCTGTCCCGTTACTTTTGGTCCCTTTAACCACTTGCCTACAGTGCACTTTCACCCCCTTCCTGCCAAGGCCAATTTTCAGCTTTTAGCACGCTCACATTTTGAATGACAATTTTTATCATTTTTTTCACACAAATAGAGCTTTCTTTTGGTGGTATTTAATCACCTCTGGTTTTTTTATTTCTTACAAAAAAAGAAAAAAGACAGAATTTTGAAAAAAAATAAGTTTTTCTAATTTTTTGCGAGTAAATTTTGAAAAGAAATGATTTTTCTCCTTCACTGATGTGCACTGATGAAGCGGCACTGATAGGCTGCACTGATGGGCACTGATGAGATACTAATATGCCACACTGATAAGTGGCACTGATGAGCACTGAGAGGTGGGACTGATGGGCACTGAGAGGCGGCACTGATGGGCAGTGACAGGTGGCACTGATGGGCAGCACCATCAGTGCCCACAATCAGTGCCCATAGTGCTGCTAGTCAGTACCCACCAGTGCCTAGATGAGCAGGCACTGACTGGCAGCACTATGGGCACTGATGGTGGGCAGTAATTTGCACTTTATTTACATTTGTGTAATCAGGGCACTGATGATCAGTGTCCTGATTACTTGTACTTGTCTCCCTATGAGGAAGAGCCGCTGATCGGCTCTCCTCGTCTCACACTCTGACATGTCATTGACTCTTTACCGAGATCGGGGTCACTCCATGTCCTAGCAACATGGCGCGGCCAAGATCATCGATCTGCCTGCCTCTGGGGGCGTGTGAGAGGCTGTTCTGGTGCGCCGTCATATGACGGCGTTCCAGAACAATGGCTGCACCACTGGCGGGTAGCAAGTGGTTAAAAAAAGGGAGGCACATATACAAACTGTTGTAATTCCTACACCGTTCACCTGATTTGGATGTAAATACCCTCAAATTAAAGCTCAAAGTCTGCAGTTAAAACACACCTTGTTTGTTTAAATTTCAAATCCATTATAGAGCCAAAAAGATTAGAATTGTGTTGATGTCCCAATATTTATGGACCGGACTGTATGTAGGTTTTTTTCCGCTTTTTATTTTTAGTAAAATATTGATATATATATATATATATAGATATATATACATACATACATACACGCACACACACACACACACACACACACACACACACACATATATATATATATATATATATATATATACACACACACATATAGTAACTGGGATAGGGAGTAGTAACAAGATTGAATATTTGGTTCCGTATGCTGCACGCTCGCACAAAATGTGTCTAGTAAGAAAAACACGCAAATTACATTTCCTCCTCAACTACAATTTTAGGATAACATTTAAAAGGGGGGAAAAAAAAAAAAAACAACTTACCCCATCTTGCCCCTTTGCCCTCTAAACATCTGTCCAGCATCGGATGGTCTTTTACCCAGCAACTGGTCATGATTAGGATCCACAAATTTAAAAACATGGGATGACCCAAACTGCACCTTCACTCCACTGTGTAACATGGTGGTTTCAGTGATACGCTGATCATCAACAAAAGTATCAGCATCAATACTTCTTGGGGTGACTGTGACTACTCCATCCATATTTGTAAGATCGCAGTGATGGGGCTGTATGCCTGGGCCAAACAACTGTTATAAAAATAAAAAAAAACTGTTTAAATATAGTCAAAAAACTGCCTACAACCGTTATACAAAATTGATATACAGTACTTGATATTTCACGATGAGCTATTGAAAGTAATATTTTAGCTATTTTTATTTTTTTTAAACAAATTTTAATATAAAACAAAGTGCAAAACTGGATTTTTGTAAGAACTTACTGTAAAATCCTTTTCTCTGAAGTTCTACAGATGCAGCTCCATCTAGTCAGAGACTATAGGGTTATGCTCCTCCTATCAGGAGTAGGCACTAGGCCGGAAAAAAGCTTATGGGGGCTGCAGGCGTAACCTCACACACCCTGCTATCCTCAAAACAGTTTAGCAGGGTTTAGAATAGAAAAAACCCCGTTTACTCAGAAGTAGAGGGGCGGGTGCTGTGCATGTCAAACTTTAGAGAAAAAGGACTTCAAGGCAAGTTCTTACAAAAATCCAGTTATCTATTGCTCGACAGACGCAGCTCCATCTAGTCAAGACTATAGGGATGTCCCAAAGCAGTATATTCATGAGGGGTGGGAAGACAACGTCAACAGAAATGTAACGCCCCAAAGGCTAGACTTTGCCAATCAGGTAACATGGAGCTCAACCAGGAACAACTGGAGCGCACCCTGAAAACACAATACACCCTCAAAAGAGAAACAAAAAAAAAAACAGTTCTCTTTAAACAGCAGCCTGCAAAACCTTGCGGCCAAAAGAAAACATCCGAGGATGCCAACACATCTAGTTTGTAGATTTTTGAAAACGTATGCACAGACGTCCAAGTTACCGCCTTGCAGCCCCGACGTCTGATAGCAAAAAACCCAAGAGGCACTCAGCGCTCTTATAGAATGTGCCTTCACTGGAAAAGGAGGAACCTGACCCTTTAGCGAATAAGCCTGTACTACCGTCTGACTGATCCATCTGGATATGGTCGCCGCAGACGCAGACAATCCCTTACGAGATCCTTCGGTAAGAATAAAAAAGTGTCAAAGAGTGCAACGCAAATTCCTTAGAATGCTTGGGCTTAGGGCAAAGTGAAGGCAACACAATGTCTTCATTCAGATGAAAATCAGAAACAACCTTAGGAAGAAACTACTAATTAGGTCGAAGTACCACTTTATCCCTGTGTATCACCAGATAAGGTGAGCGGCAGGACAACGCCGCCAGTTCAGATACTCGGAGAGCGGAAGTGATAGCCACCAAGAAAGCAACCTACTGAGACAACGAAAGCAGAGAAATCTCCCGAATGTTCTCAAAAGGAGGTTTCTGAAGAACAGATAATACCAGGTTGAGGTCCCATGGAGGTAGCGGGGACCTTCTTGGGGGAGCCATATGTTGCACTTCCTGTATAAAAAAGGTACAAAACAAAGCATGCGTAGCTAACGGGCGTAGGAAATTTATAGCCAAAGCAGACATTTGGCCTTTGATAGTGCCCAAAGCGAACCACTGTTCAACTCCTTTCTGCAGAAAGGCCAAGACCGTAGCTATCAAAAACAAGCGAGGGTGCACCTTCAGTGATTCACACCATGAAATATACGATTTCCACGTATGATGATATATCTTCCTAGAAGTCGACTTCCTAGCCTTCAACAGCATAGGAATCACAGAGTCAGAAAGACCTCTAATTTCTCAACAGCCATGACGTTAAAGCCAGCGACTGTAAGGCTCCGTTCACATCTAGGCGTTTTTGGGGAGTTTTTCTGCTCTAGGATCAGCTCTCAAAACGCCCAACAAGAGAAATCCTATTCATTTCAATGGCCCCTGTTCACATCTGAGCGTTTTGACAATGTTTACAAAACGCCCAACGCTCAAAAAAGTACATGAGCTTCTTTTTGGGCAGATTACAGGCGTTTTCCATTGGTACCTATTCAATCAAAAAACGCCTGCACAAAAAACGCCTGTAAATCGCGGTAAAAATCGCGGTAAAAAACGCGCGAAAACGCTACGCGGTGTGAATGTAGCCTAAAGCAGGATGGAAGATTGGACCTTGAGACAACATATCTTCCCTGAGAGGAAGTATCCAAGGAGGATCAGCAACCAACCTTACTAGGTCTGCGTACCAAGACCGGCGAGGCCAGTCCGGAGCCACCAGAATCCCTTCCATCTCTATCCTGCGCAGAAGCCTCGGCAGGAGTTTCAAGGGAGGAAAGGCATAAATTAGCCGATACTGACCACAAGGGGCCACCAGCGTGTCTGTGTTGTCAGCCAGAGGATCTCGAGACCCGTCTATGAATCTCTGAGCCTTCTTGTTGAGGCGAGAAGCAAACAGATCTACCTCGGGAGTTCCCAACCAAACACACAGGAGATGAAACCCCTCCGGGTGCAGGGACCACTCCCCTTGAGCCAACACCTGACAACTGGAGGTAATGCGCTTGCCAGTTCTCCACACCTGGAATGTGTACAGCAGAGAGTGCTAGAATACATTTTTCCACCCAGGCCTGAATCTCAGCCACCTCTTTGGCTGCCAAGACACTATTGGTGCCCCCCTGTTGATTGATGTAAGCCACAGCCGTGGCATTGTCTGATTGAATCTGAACCGGACAATCTTGCAGACGAGTCGTCCAATGGCTCAGACAAAGCTTTATTGCTCTGAGCTCCAAAAGATTTATTCAGTAGTTTTGACTCGTCCATCGTCCATGTACCCTGGGCACAGACCTTCCCCAGCCCAATAGGCTGGTGTCTATGGTCACCACCATCCAAAACAACAGTCAGCCCTGATATAGTGCTGGAAACTGGTTCCACCACAACAGAGCAGACCTTGTGTTGTGGCTTAACCGAATCAGAGTCCAAGGACTTTGGATCCTTGTCCCATTTGACAAGAATCTCCCTTTGTATTTCCCTGGTATGTAACTGCGCAAACGGAACCGCCTCGAAGGTTGATACCATCAGACCCAAGGCCCGCATGCAAACTTGGAGAGGACAGACTGTTCGCCAACAACAACCAAATTGGCTCCTGCAACTTTTGCAGCTTGTCTGGGGGAAGGAACACCTTGGCCAAGGCGGAATCCAGAGTCAAGCCCAGATAATCCAGTCTCAAGACAGGCGTCAGCGCAAATTTCTTGAAATTGATGTTCCAATCGAAATCCTGCAGAGTTCTGACAGTGACCGCCAGATCCCCCAACAAGACTGAAGGAGAGTCCGCTCTCAACAGGAGATCGTTTAGGTACCCCAGTACTGCAATCCCCCGCTGGTGCAGCAATGCCAATACCGGTGCTAAGACCTTGGTAAACACTCTGGGAGCCGAGGCGAGAGCAAAGGGTAATGCCACAAATTGATAATGCTCCTCTGCGACGGCAAAGCGAAGAAACTGATGGAGTCTGGCATAAATAGGGATGTGTAGAGGCTAAGAAGTCTCCCCGATGCAGCGACGCCACCACCGTGCGGTTCCATCTGAAACTTCTGTACCCACATGAAGCGGTTCAGGACCTTGAGATCTAGGATGGGACGCACCTTGCCTTCCTTCCTGGGCACAGTGAAGAGGTTTCAATAAAACCCCTGAAAAAGGAACCAGTACAATCACTCCTTGCGACAGCAAATCATGTCCTGCAGCTCGCAAGTCCCTTAACCAGACTGGGGATAGTCAAAGATTGGACGGGAAGAACCTGTCCAATGGGCGAGACCGGAATTCGATCTTGTATCCAGATCGGATCAGTTAGTGAACCCATTTGTCCTGATTTAAGGAGGTCCAGGGTTCAAGAAAGAATCGGGTGAGGGCACCCCTTCATGCAGACGAGGACTTGTCTGCAGGTCCAGATTGGCGAGTCTTTGCTTTCCCTGACCACGGCTTCTTGGAACCCCCAGAAGACCTGAATGATTTATCTTTTTCTTGGGACCCGGAGGCTTGAAAAAGACGTTTATGAGCATTAAAGGAAGGCCCCCGCCTAGGACGTGGCGTCTTGCCCTTACAGGATTGGGGAAGATGAGTGCTCTTAGCCCCCCCCCCCCCCGTAATACCTTTGATCAACTCATCCAAAGAGGATCCAAACACCCTAAGAAGGGAAGATCAGCCAACCAGCTTTTCGGCCACACCATACGCCTAATAGCAATCCCCACTGCCGATGCCCAGGCCATCAACGGGGCTGAATCCAGGGACATATCAAACATGAACACCAGGGCTTGAGCCAACTGGTCCGGTAGTTCCCAACACTGCAGGGGAGAGCCATTAAGCTTCCAAGTTACTTTTAAATAGCTTCACCCATTCCGTAGCAGTCTGCGCTACGAAAACATTCACAAAAGGTATTCTTTAATATGTGACCTGCTACCACGTATAAATGGCGGGACAAGGATTCCACCCGTCTATCCATGGGGTCCACAAAAGTTGGAGACTCTTCCATCGGTACCAGAGTCGCGTTATTCAACCTGGACACCGGGGGATCCACTTTTATTGGTACAGACACTGCCTCCACAAAGGGGTAATGGCATGCAAAATGCAGACACCGCTAACGTGCTAAATGCGCCACCATTGTTCATCCACAATAGTATGTAACATTTCAGGGCATTGGAACACCTTGCTTGATTTACGGGATTTGCGGGAGCCAAAAGACACCTGCGTACCCGGCGCTGTGGGTTCATAGCCAATTTAAAAGTTTCCCACACTGAAACTATCTGAGCTTCCATCAAAGTGCGTTCCCGCATGGCGCCTGATGAGGATAGGTCCTCTTCACCGTCAGAATGTGATGACACCGACCCCTCATGGTGGTCTGTGTCTGCGGCGGCCATGTCTATCCCAGAGTCCGGAGACCCTGCAGATGCAGGTGAGGGCAGAGGGTGTTTGCGACTGGCAGCAATAGCAATGACAAAATCTACCTTAGACATCAAATTATTTTGAAATAATTGGGCAGTGTCTCTTTAAGACCACCAAAAACGTGTTCCCACTGCTATAAGTGCTGGCGCTCAATCCCTGTTTATTATAAGATAATAGCAGAGTGAATAATGAAAAAACTTACTGGGAACCCCAGGAAAACATTACCAGACCACAGAAGAGGCTTCCAGCACGATCTGTGCAAAAACGAGACTGACACTGACTGTACAGGAAAAGGAAGAGAAAACTCAGCCTCTATTTTAAAAACAACCATGCCGCATGCGCCTGTCCCGCCTATGGACCTCAGGAAAATGGCCGCTCATGCATTCTCAATGGGGAATTCTAGAAAATGGCTGCCCATATAAACTAAACTAATGAGAATATAAAAATCCTGATCCACAGCAAAATGGCGGTCTCCAAAACCCCCAAAAGGGGGCGCAGAACAATAGGCATCAGAAGGTCCCTGCCCATGGGCCCACACAGGACAAGTCACCCCCTCAAAAAAGCACCACAACAGCCGCATTATTACCACCCCCACCCCCCCAGGTAAAAACCTGCTAGGGGTAGGGGGAATGCTGAGAGGTACACAGGACTAGTTCTCTGGAGGTTCCAGGGGAACCAAGGGACCCTCTAAGGTCTGACCATTCCAGGGAAGGGCCCACGTCTGCCCCGAGACAGCCAGGGGTTTTTGGGGGGACAATTTACTTACCATACCACAGTACCAGGTGGGCGACATTGCGAAACAGATCACCTCCCACCCAGGATGGGGGTGCTGTCAGCCAAAGGGAAGCTGCGACTCAGGGCGTTCCAGGTCGTGTGCGTCCCAGCGAGACAGTCGACTCGCAGGCTTGTCCCCATCCGTTGGGGCACTGTTATGGCGAGCCCTAGTTCTGGACTATAACCTGCTCATGGCTGGCCAAGGATCTAAATTATCCAGTGCAAAACCTCTGCCGGTTGTTATTTGTAGTTCCTCTGGATCTTGGTCCTTAGGAACTAACTAGTGAAAATAAAAAACATAAAAAAAAACAAAAACTAACAAACTTTCCCATTATAGCTAAGACCGAAGTCCCAACAGGAAGTTAGGTCCTATTCCTTAAACTAAGCAGAAACAAACTGTTTGATGATAGCAGGGTGTGTGGGGTTATGCCTGCAGGGACAGCCCCCATAGGTGTGGTTAAGCTTTTTTCCTGCCTAGTGCCTATTCCTGATAGGAGCATAGTCTCTGACTAGATGGAACTGCATCTGTCGATGAACGATAGAGAAACAGAATTTTTCTCTTAGTGTACAATCATTTTCTGTGAGGTTCATTGAGAGATACAGCACTGTAGATTCAGGTACACATGGGTATACTGCTGCCAATAGGAAGATTGATCATGAAGGCCTTGCTCACAAAGGTTTCTGTTTGTAAAGAGCAATTTATACAGCAAGCATTTCCATAGCTTTAAAGTTGCTAACATTTTAAAACTTCATTACAGGGATGTTAAAGGCTGCTCAAACCTAATTGATTTATTACTGTAATGCAGTTGGGCTGCATTCTGAGTAATATACTTGTCCTTTTACTTATGATGCCATGTGCTGCAGAAAAAAGGTTAAAACATTCTTATCTGGCAGCAAACTCGCGAGTCAGATTGACACATACACACACACGCACAATTAATATTAAGTCTACAAATTAATTTTCCTGTTGTAAAGACAGGCTTTAAGAGGACTGAATTCAAACCCAACATGATTTAAGTTAAAGAACCATAGAGGGGCAGCATTAAAAAGTGTGCCTCAGCACCTGTGCTTCAACAGCTATGACATTAAAGTCAGTGATTGAGAAGCAAAATCACATCTTGAAAAAGCAGATATCACTGGTTTATCATGTAACAGACAAAAAACTTCTGAGAACCATGCTCTTCTGGGTCAGATCAGAATGTCTTCACTCAGTTGTCAAAAAAAGCAGTGGAAGAAGCTTAGAGGAAGAAAATGCCTTGAATCAGGAAGGTGTTGAGAACCTTGTCCTAAAGTGAGAAGATTGCATCCCTGGTGAGTATCTACCATCTATAGGGAAGTACTTTCCTATTATCAGCATCAGAGAACCGTGCAACCACAGAAAGAAAGCGATCCCTATCCAGAAAAAAACATGACCTGTCCCCAATGAGTTCCCTTTGTAGAGTCCTGATATAAAATGGAGTAAAGGGAACTGCCTTGAAGTTAGAGACCATGAGTCCCAGCATTCTCAAGTGTGCAATAAAGACTTGAGTGGTACTTGAAGAATGACTCATCATTTTTGTATCCAGAATATAGCCCAATCATTCTAGGCAAGAGTGGAATCAAGAGGGGGTTCTTCACATTCACCAACTCCCCAAAATCTTCTAGAGTTTTCAAGGAGAGCCACATGCTGGTTTTCAGCTGTGTCGTCAGTGCTTTAAGTGGGCTGGTATGCACTGGTACTCAGTACCGCCACTTCCAAATATGGCTCTACCGCCACCTCTCCGTGCACCTTAGCGTACCAGTACGCTCATTTTGACCCTGTGGTGGGTGGCTGGCTGTCTGGCACCCTGTGGTGGGTGGCTGGCTGTCTGGCACCCTGTGGTGGGTGGCTGGCTGTCTGGCACCCTGTGGTGGGTGGCTGGCTGGTACAGGCCCAGGGCCTGTGGCTGGCTAGCTGGTACAGGCAGGGCCGGTGGCTGGCAGGCTGGTACAGGCCTGTGGGTGAGTGTTATGTATGTATGTGGCCGCGGCGGTTGTATTAAACACACTGTACACGGTGACTGTACTGTTTGAGAATCCCTCACTGTCCCGACTCCAGACACCAGTATGTGGCCGTGGCGGCTGTGTTAAACGCACTGTGACTGTAGTGTAAACTCACTGTCCCAACTCCAGACGAAGCTGAGGGAGACGGCCTAAGAAGGCAGAAGCGGAGGCACAACATACACAATGACATCACGACAATGATCGGCAATATCGGTAACTGCCAGGCCGATTCCAATATATCCTAATCTACAGTGCTGTGCTTCAATGAATGATGGAGAAAAAATATCTTGAATTACTAATCGTACACACTTTATCACTGAATAGTGTATATATATATATTTTTTTTTTTTTTTTTTTTTTTTTTTTTTTTTAGGTACAAGTGGCATAAATGTTTAGGTAATAACTTTTGACATCTTGCAATTCTAACAACCAACATCTCACCTGTATAGAATTCTCATCAAGTTTCTCAGTTCCAACTTCAGTGACACTTGGCTGAAGACGATAGAGCTTTGGCTTATCTCTAGAGTCTGATCCATCTCAATATATGAAGGAAGAAAAAAATTAATTGGTATGATTTACCAGTCTAGACTAAAGAAACAATTTTGTTCTTCTTGTTTATGTCTATCATTTATATTATCAAAATAATAAAATGCAGCCATTATTTTTGAACTGTGTACCAGCTATTGTAAATTTTCCATGAATACAATGTTACTTCTGTATTTATGTAAATATTTATTTGGATAAATATCCAAGATTTAACTTTAAAAGACAGTTTATTGATCTTATCTTTAAATATAACACTTTTTTAGGCTTAAAATGCACACCTTCGCATTTTTGCCTGTGTTTTTTTGCTGAAATTAATGTAAAAAGCATCAAACTGCATGACAGCTTTTGTAGCAGAATGCGTCAGCCTGTGTTAATGTGTTATGATGTGCAACGTAAAGTGCATTGCAATTTGCATTTTAATTCTAATTCCTTTCCATTGATATGAAATGGCTCTGGGGCTAGCAAAGAATACTGCGACTTAATGCCCCAGTAAATATTAGAAACCAGGTCGCGACTATCCCTGACTGCAATTATAGCCTTTAAACAGCATCAAATGAAGGGGGGGAAAAAAAAAAAAACATTAACGTGTATGTTCAACTTTTCAGAAAAAAATAAAAAAAGGAGAACCAACATCCTATACCCTCCCCACTCCTCTACACTAAACTCTGTAGGTGATGAGTGGTTAGTGATCCTGCAGCCAGTGAAGCAGTCAGGGGATCTAATAAAAAAAAAAAAAAAAAAAAAAAAAAAACTTTTCTTCCCATTTTTTTAAATAGGGCTTCCAGGACAGATCAGCACAAATCCGATTAGTCAGAGCAGTTACGTGAATCGTCTGAATTGTCCTGGAAGGCCTACAGAAAGAAGAGCGGGGATTATAAATCCCCAAGCCACTACAGGGACTGCGCAAAAGCTCATTACCCACAGAGGTAAGTACAGCAGGGAGGCGTAAGGTGTTTTTATTTTAAAATCTAGGGAAAAAAGGCTTTGTTATGGGTCACTGCACTGTGCACAATTATGGTATTAAGGTAATGGCAATTCTAATCTCATTATGTTTGCTAGATAAATATGATACAAGACAAATAAGGAAAAATGCAATCGAGATTTTGAAACAGATGAGCACTTGATCCACTGTGCCATTAGTTTGTAAACACATTATTACCTTCACAAGAATGAAAGTTGTAGTAGGCAAAGTGGTTCCTTCTGCCTGAGGACAGAACACATACACAGACAGGACCCAGGAAAAGATACCACCAGCAGAATAGACCATGCAGAGCATGCCAAGAAAAGCAGTAAGAGAGAAGACAGGAAAGTGTGAATTGGCAGCCTAGAACATTCAAATATTGTGGTTTTATTTTAATCACGTATGACACATACATTCAGTGGTGGCATTTATGTTAAATGGGAACCTTATGCGGTTTTTGGCTTCTTCCATTTAAAGCATGCACACATTTATATTTTGTAACAAAGGAACTTTCATAGTATTAGTAAAACCTATTCATAAAATAACAAAACAAATACAACCTGCTACACACTGAAACAAGAAAGAAAAAAAAAAAAAAAAAAAAAAGAAAAGGGGGGGGGGGGACATATATTTGAATTTATAGCCATATTTAATTTAACTCACGTGCAAGTCCACACATAAAATACTTAAATGGTGAGATTAAAGTGAGCAGGATGTGTGAAAAGTTATGTTGCTGAACAGAGCAAAGAAGAATGGTTGAAACCCTCAGTTTGAAATCCACCTGCCTTTACCAAAGTCTCTTCACTGTTAAATATGTGAACGCCAAAGTCTGAGCATGACCTGTATATAATGCAAGTTCTACACTGGAGGACTACAACTTTCTCCAGAACGCTTCACTAGCCTACAGGTGCATCTCAAAAAAATTAGAATATCAAAAAGTTTATTTCAGTATTTCAATTCAAAAAGTGAAACTCGTATTTTATATGAATGCATTACACACAGAGTGATAGATTTCAAGCATTTCTTGCCTTTAATTTTGATTATGGCTTACAGCTAGTGAAAACCCAAAATTCAGTATCTCAGAAAATTTGAATAATACATAAGACCAATAAAAAAAAAAAAAAAAAAAGGATTTTTAATACAGAAATGTTGGCTTACTGAAAGGTATGGCCATGTACAGTAAGGTATGCACTTAATACTTGGTCGGGGTTCCTTTTGCATGAATTACTGCATAAATGCAGTGTGGCCTGAGGGCGACCAGCCTGTGGCACTGCTGAGGTGTTATGGAAGCAAAGGTTGCTTCAATAGCGGCCTTCAGCTCGTCTGCATTGTTGGGTTTAATGTCTCATCTTACTTTTGACAATAACCCACAGATTCTCTATAAGCTTTAGGTCAGACGAATTTGCTGGTCAATCAAGCACAGTGATACCATGATCATTAAACCAGGTATTGGTACTTTTGGCAGTGCGGGCAGATGCCAAGCCCTGCTGAAAAATGAAACCAGCATCTCCGTAAAGCTGGTCAGCCAAATGAAAGCATGAAGTGCTCTAGAACTTCCTGTTAGAGGGCGGCGCTGACTTTGGACTTGATAAACCACAGTGGACCAACATCAGCAGATGACATGGCTCCCCAAATCATCACGGACTGTGGAAAATTTTGCATTTCATTTGGAAACCAAGGTCCCAAAGTCTGGAGGAAGAGTGGAGAGGCATAGAATCTAAGTTGCACGAGGTCCAGTGTGAAGTTTCCACAGTCCGTGATGATCACTGTGCTTGATTTGCCAGCAAACTCACTTGACCTAAACCCCATAGAGAATCTGTGGGGTATTGTCAAGATGAGACACACCAGAAGGCCGCCATCAAAGCAATTTGGGCTTCCATAACACCTCAGCAGTGCCACAGGCTCATCGCCTCCATGCCGTACCGCATTGATGCAGTAATTTATGCAAAAGGAGCACCGACCAAGTATTGAGTGCATACTATACAGTACACGGACATACATTTCAGTAAGTCAACATTTCTGTATTAAAAGTCCTTTTATTTTATTGGTCTTCTGTAATATTCAAATTTTCTGGCATACTGAATGTAGGGTTTTCACTAGCTGTAAGCCATAATCATGAAAATAAAAGAAATGCTTGAAATATATTATTCTGTGCCTAACACATCTATATAAAATATAATTTGTAAATTGAAATACTGAAATCAACAACTTTTTGATGATATTCTAATTTTATGAGATGTACCTGTACTTATCTTGCTGACCTATTTATGCACCCCCTCAAAATCACAAGGAGGTTTTTAGCAACACATTACCTCTTGTGTTTGAAATTGGCACACTATTGGTAATTAAAAGCTGAACAAACACCTATGCTGCATGGCAGGTACACTCTAGCACTGCAAATTACCACTACCATACAGGGATTCTGATCTAATCTGTTACGCAGCACCTATTTCCCAACCCCAAGATATTCTGCAGCCATCAACTAGATGAAAGTAATCATGCACCTCATACACCTTCCCTGGATGGTCAGGTTTTACAAAAGCACTACCACAGCATTCATTTTATTGACCAGATGTCTTGTTATCTTTCAGATAAAAGTATGTTTAATTTTGGATAAAAAACAACAGGACACCCAATTTGACCTGGAACAAAGTTTTGATTTCATAAAGCTCAAAGATTTATAGGCAAGGCCCTGATAAATGCACTTGTCTAACCATATAAAACAGGGCCCTATTCAGGATATGAATAATATGAAAAATAGAATAATTACTGTTCTGATTTTTTTCCATTCTACAAATGTTTGAAGTAATAGACAGAGTAGGGAACGGAAGTCGGGCATCAAACACTTATTATTCTGCCAATAAATAGTCTCTAACCATATTGCCATCTGGCCAGTGTCTATTTCAATTAGAAAATAAAAACGAACACATACAGTAAAGTAGTGCTTGCAAGTTTTTTTTTTTTTCTACAAGAACAATGGTTCATTATTTACCCATGCACTGTAATTAAAGAATCACTTAAAGTACCACTTTTTGTGATTCCGTTAAAGCTACGGGACATACTGCTGTGAAATGCTGATTGAGATCTTGTTTCTTTGCAGAAAATTCCAAAAAATTAGCACAGGGAGGGTCCTGCACCAATCTGACCCCCTGGGTTCGTTCCTAATGAACCCTCTCTCATGGGTCTCTTCCTAATGCACCCTCAGATTTTTGGACTCTGCCAACTAAACAGCACATTAACCCCAAAAAGTAAAACAAAAAAACATTTCTTTGATCCATGAACTGTTGGGCACAATGAAATACATAATTTATTAAAATGACTGTAGCATTTATAGTGAATACTGCATTGTAATAAATCAGTACATGCTTGCCTTGCAAAATAGGTCATAATCAATGAACCAAAAATGCTTGAGACGTTTCTAAACTCACAAGGTAAATATTGGACAACCTTTCAATGAACCAAAAATGCTTAGGAACTTTCTAAACTCACAAGGTAAATGGTGGACAACCTTTTAATTAAATGTGCATAATGAGCTTATTGATAAGATTAGCCAATGCATTTTGAATATGATGCATGTTAATACTAGTGTACCACACATAAAAACTGATTTCATGTCTTACCTGGACTTAATTCTACCAAGTAAGGCAGTTTATCTGGTGAGAGAAAGTAACCATAGGCATCTGTTCTCTCGTTGCCTTTCAATGGCTTGCCCTCAAGTTTCCGGTTTTTCTTTGAGAAGTAATCTGGTGGTCTTCTTTTCAATTGAAACACAAGTTCTCCTAACGAAAATTAAAAAAAAAAAATATTTTGATCAGAACAGGAAACGGATGTTGGGATAAAAAAGTAAAATTAAATGCATTAGATAACAAATAAAGCGGATCTTCCTGTGTGTGCATGCTCTGAAGCGCATCGCAAATGAGCACGCCGGTGACGTCATACCGAGTAGCGCTGCGGTTCAGCTTGCGGCTTAGTTTCCACCCTCTATCTTCCACCATCCACACAGCTCCCTGCCAGTCAGGACAGCAAGCTTAAGTGATGGCGGCAGCTTAACACACAGAGCAGCACAGCTTCCAGGCAACGGATTGTGAATATGTGCCTATTTTATACCACTAACATGGGAGTTTTACTCTTTTTAATCAAATAAATGGCAAAATGCAGTATACACTTAGAGGCACCTGTATCGTTTGCTCTTTTCACATATGGAGATCACTTCTGCTCCCCCTTTAAGGCCAGCCCTGAAAGCATTATACACTTGTATAGTGTTAGAACGCTCAAAACTAATGAATGATGGACGCTGCATGAACTTGCAATGCTTTTCATTATTCACCACTACCACTGTATTTACAAATAAATCGACTGTATAGTTTCATTCCGAATATTGGTAAATCAACATGTCTCACAACAGCTTGTATGGTCAATGTATTGCATTTGATTCTGCCACGGAGATTCCAAAAATCCTTTGGCCCAATAGAAGTGTTAAAATGTATAACTGCGTACAAATCCCACTTTTTCACAGTACTCACTAGAAGCTCCAAATCTCAGGACACTATGTAATGCAAGTTGGTAGCCAAAATTTCTGGCACTGAAACATTCTAAAAATAATAATGCCAGTTTAAGAAGCAAAAACCAAATATATTGTGGCCTATGGAGAAAAATATTCTAGAATCTATAAAAAAGTTTGCAGTAGGAGAAATCATCTCAACTACTGTCTCAAACATTTCCTTCGAAACTGATCTCAAAAGTACCAAAGTGACCCGCAAACTGCAGATTACTTTCTAATTTTAAGAAAATTATCATACAAAGTAAATGAAGAAAGACTTAAAGTATAACTAAAGTAAAAACTTTTTTTTTTAGTTTTGTATAGAGTGGAGGGAGATTAGAACACCGGTCAGTTTTTATTGCTGTCTATTTGTCCTATTTACCATGATCACTGAAAGTGATTGTAATCACCTTTCTGGGTGACCACACAAAATCAGGAAATGGATAAACAGAAGGCAGGTAAAACACTATGTAGAGTCAAAGAAAAAAAATCTGTGCAAGGTATACCACGGTATGCAAACTCAATATTTTAGTGACTTTAGTCACTTAATACTTCTAAATGACTGCAGCCCTCCAAGATACCCACAAACTAAAATCGACCAATATTGTGTAACAAATTGTAAAGCGCTGTCACTTGAAAGGAACATAACCAGTGTCCATTAAATAAAGACCAACAAAATGCAAAACTTGTGTGCAATCACTTCCAGTGTTTCAACACAAAGTGAATGAAATAGCGATCTGGTCCACCACCAAGAAACATGCAACTGCTTTCCAAATGAGAAGACCTCTTAATATCATAAGGTCATATGAGATGCGGAATTACGCTATATGCAATTTTTCACCTTTTCAGGTCTTCTCATTTGCTTGCCAAATGAGAAGATCTCTTAATATCATAAGGTCATATGAGATGCGGTATTACGCTATATGTGATTTTTCACCTTTTGTCCACTATGTTTCAATTCAACTAAGTTTTTGGAGCCAATGGAGAAGCAGATGACCTTGTTGGAATATTTAATGTACACCATCCTTCACCACTGTTATTGCATGCACTTTGGCTTGAAACACTGGTAGTGATTGCACACAAGTTTTGGTTTTTGCTGGACTTTATTTGATGGACACTGGTTATTTTACTTTCAAGTGACATTTGTTACAATTTATGTAGAGTGTGGGAAGGCTAGAACCTCTATCTGCTTTCATTTCAGTCTGCTGTCAGCTGCAAACAACTGCAAAGACCAAACAATAATCCTTCCTGTACTTTAAGTGAACTTAAAAAACAATAAGGTAAATAATGTAAAAATGATTTATCAGGCATGTATGATATGAGTTCATAATGGACACTACTTTAAAAAAAACGCATATAAATGCAAACAAACATAAGCTTAGCAATAAAGTCCAATACATGCAGTGCCAAATGACAAAGTAAAAACAATCCTGGCTAGAACTGGCTTTAACTCAGTATTTAAACCTTTTTGTGTAGCTTTTTATCAAGTAGAAAATGATTCGGTCCTATGACAGGTTTATTTTGGTATCCATATCCAGCACCACCTCGATTTATATTGTTTGTGTACCCGCTGCAGACATTTACCCTCTCTATCTGTCCTGAAGACCATTGGCACAGAAACTGCATGCAAGGAAAAATCTACATTTTGAGTAGTTACCAATAAAGGCATAAGAAATCAAAAGGGGGGGGGGGGATTTGTTGCAGTGGCAATTGGCTAAGTTAGGATTTCCTTTCACTTCCTGAGGTGCCTCCAGAACAGGAAGTGAAGGGGAATCTCCCCGATGAGACAGACCGCAAAACAAAAAGTATCTGACCACTTCCTATTTTATGAAAGACAAAAGAGGAACGTCTGGGTTTAGATATACTTTAGGTTCGACATATACGCAGGCTGTGGTTGTCACATTCCTTTGTTGAACTTTATTGCCTTTTCCTTTTTGTAACCTCATTCATATAACTAAAAGAATAGAATAACATTAGATAAAAACTTTATTGATAATGGCCATGTGATTGCACAGTTAAAGGATAATTTCACTTAAAAAATTAATAAAATAAATAAATAATAAAATGCACAATTTTTGCAGGGGGAAAAAAAATAAAGAGAAATTGGATTTTTGACTTAACGTAAAATCCATTTCTCTGAGTTCATTGACAGACACAGCTTCTCAGTATTCAGAACCATATGGTTATATTGCCCCCTACAGGAGTAGAACACTAAGCAGAAAAAAAACAAAAAAAAAAACTTGGCTACGCCTATGATCAGTCCTGGGTGGTATACTCCCCCTCTCTGCTATAGGCCTTCAGTTTTGTAACAAGCTGTGTCATAGGTATTAAAGCTCCCTAGAGGGGTGGGTGCTGTGTCCCTCAATGAACTCAGAGAAAAGGATTTTACGGTAAATCCAAAAATCCCCATTTTCACTTTAGTTCATTGAGGGACACTGATCTCCATTATTCAGAACCATAGGGACGTACCCAAGCAGTGCCAAACATAAGGGGTGGGACAAAAAAAAAATCCCAAGGCTAAAACACAATAGCCAACCAGGTAAACAGGAGCTCAACGAAAAACAATTGGAGCCCAACCTGAACAAAACACCTCTAAATAGGAAATCGACCCCTAAACAGCAGCCCCCAAAATCTTGCAGCCAAAGGAAGCATCTGCCAACACATCCAATTTGTAAAATTTAGTGAAAGTGTGCACCGACGACCACGTAGTCGCCTTTGCTACTTGCGCCACTGAGGCCTGATGACCAAAGGCCCAAGAAGGGCTAAGCGCCCGAGTAGAGTGCACCGTTACAGGGAAAGGAGGAACCTGACCCCTGATAAAATAGGCCTGAGTCAATTTCTGTCTGATCCATCTAGAAATATTCGCAGAAGGAGCGGACAGCCCTTTACGTGGTCTGTCCGTGATCGCAAACAGTGAGTCTGACCTCCAAAAAGATTCAGTGGCTACCAAAGACACCCGAATCGCCCGAACCACATCCAATGCATGCAAAGCAAATTCCTTAGGATGTTTGGGCCTGGCACACAGGGAAGGAAACACAATGTCTTCATTCAAATTGAAATCAGAGACTACCTTAGGAAGGAACGACGGACATGGGCGAAGAACCACCTTATCTTTGTGGACCACCAAATAGGGGGTACAACAAGATAACGCCGCAAGCTCCGACAGCCTGCAAGCAGAAGTGATAGCCACCAAAAAGTCATCCTTCTCGGACATTGTAAGCAGGGGAATCTCTCAAATATTTTCAAAGGGAGGCTTTTGGAGAACTGGAAGCAACAAGTTCAGAACCCAAGGCAGTAGAGGAGACCGCACTGGTGGAGTCAGATGTTGAACCCCTTGAAAAAAAGTATGCACCAAGGAGTGCGTGGCCAAGGGGTCGGTGAATGAAGACTGCCAAGGCCAACACCTGGCCCTTGAAGGTACTCAAGGCCAATTTCTGCTCAACACCTTCTTTTAGAAAGGTCAGAATCCGAGCCACCGAAAAAGAACGAGGGTGAACTGCAATCAAAGAGGCATTGTAGACAAATTTCAGCCCCTGGACCAACTGGTCTGCCAATTCAGCAAAGGCAGGGGGAAGTTGCTCACCGTCTAGATCACAGCGCAAATGTTTAGAGCACTCGATCAGAGTTTGCGACACCAGGGCAATGGTCAGGGACTGGCCTAAGCGCCAAACCAGCAACAGTGAACATATTGCGGGCCACAGACTCCACCTTTCTGTCAGCCTGGATCTTTAATAGTCAGAGATTCCTCTACCGGAATCATGGTTGCCTTGTTCAAACTGGAAACCAGGGGGTCCCCCGCCAGTGGAGCAGTCTACTTCTTGAGGAGAGACTCCTCAAAAGGGGTACCTTACCGCAAAGAGTTTAGAAACCACAAAAGGGACGTTTAGGACGCTCCCACTCTTCAGTGACAAATCTGTCGAAATAGGAGGGATGAGGAAACGCTTTCACCATGTGAGACGGCTTGTGAGTGCCAAACAAAGCCTTAGTTGCATCCTCCATTTCTAAAGTTTCCCGCATAGATGTAATCAGTGCGTCAACTAGCGCCTTCTCATGTGCAGCTACAGGTGTGGATGAATCATCCTCACTATCTGATAAATCAGGGAGAGCGTGGCTACAGACCCAGCAGGGTGGGCCATGTCTGTGGCAGCTTTGGCAGATTCAGGATCTGAGGAGACAGACGAGGCAGAGAAAGCTTTTTGCTAGCCTGCTGCCAAAAAGCAACCTCCACCCAGGAAACAAAGGACTCCAGGACTACAGTCAGCGTATCAATGGAGGGCTGGGACCCCCAAGGGACCTGCAGCCTCAGAAAGGGGGTCATGTGGGGAAACATGCTCCAGAGACTCCATCAGTAAAGAGAGGAACCCCTACAAAAAGTGTCTAGCACCACTAAGGGACACCCCCACCGTGCCGGTAGACTCTGTATATCACACTGCAACAGGGTGGAACCGTCGCTGCATGATGGTTGGGATGGCAAAAGATCCATCATGGGCCGAGTACAGCCGCTGTGTCTCTTGTTATGAAGGGTGGCTGTATGCGAGTTAGAGAGGCTCCACTGGGCTGGCAGACAAGCAGGGAAGTCTGTGGGAGGAATCGTAACCAGGCTGGAACACAAGCAGAGCACACCACAACCTGTAGCAGAGAGAGGGACCACACCAGAGTAGCACCATTTGCACTTGGAATGGACTGCTCCACGTGCGGCATCCAAGGGAAAGAGAAAACCCAGGAGTCAGCACCAGGAGAAAAGGAAAAGCTCTCAGTCGAAATAAAGGCCCAGAGGCTCCTCTGTCATGGCTACCGCTCTATTAGCATGCTGGACCAATGCAAAATGGCCGCTTGCCATTGAAACACATGAGCCGTGGTAAAATGGCCACCGCACTCAGCTCCACGGTGCCCAGGAGGACCCCAATAGCAGCCAGTGCCCCCCCCCCCAGTTGAGTCTTTTTTTCTGCCTAGTGTCCTACCCCTGTAGGGAACAATATAACCCTATGGCTCTGAATACTGGAGAGCTGTGTCCATCAATAAATGAAAGAGAAATGTGCAATTACATTTTTTTTTTTTTTAAGGAGCCTTGAAAGCATTGCACCAGCGATTAGCAGATCTCCTGCAGACTGTCAGTGTGAGCTGTCTACCCTCATATGTTGTATAGCCAAACAGTTTCACATTGACAGGAAGACTGAATGAACTACCACGGCGCTCAACAGTACCGTTATAGTTCAATGACAACTACAAGCCAATAGCAGCAAAGGATGTAGGAACTTGTAGTTCATTCACAGAACTCTAAATGAATGAGGTGGCCATGTGGGCAGAGCCCACATGTCCATGCAGTTTTTAAAAAGACATCTAGTACAGGGAACTTCTCCCCGCACTGCTGTCACAGGAGAGAGGGCAGTGGGGAGTGGCTGCAGCAGTGGGAATATATTACATGTTCCATCCTAAAGATGGATGTAACATATTCCCAAAGGTCAACTTATCCTTTTAAGTATATGGCCATTGATCATATCCCTAAATTAAAGTGGAGTTCCACCCAAAAGTGGAACTTCCGCTTATCTGTCTCCTCCCCCCTTCCAGTGCCACATTTGGCACCTTTCGGGGGGAGGGGGGGGCGGTTACCTGTTTTTGACAGGTACCCTGTCACCACTTCCGTTGGACCTCGTCGTGGCGAGATACGTCAGAAGTTCAGCCCCCTCCTCCTCCCCCTGCTTCCAGGCCAGTAAATGAGCGCAGCACACTTTGCGCATACGCAGTAGGGTTCACTGCCGGGTTTCTTTACCAGCAATGGCGGCGGAAGCACCCGACAGCTGATGGAAACATTGGCTGCGGTGCTGACATCGCTGGATTCCAGGACACGTAAGTTTCCGAATATTAAAAGTCAACAGCTACAGTATGTGTAGCTGCTGACCTAATGTTTGGGGGGGGGGGGGACTCTGCTTTAGGAGGTAGAGATAGGGAATTGGTATTAAAAAGGAGAAATGCTGAAATGCATACAGAATCGAAAATACTACCGTGGGGACTTAATGTGGATTTTGATTACCATTTGTGAATTTCGATTTACATTTATTCGGATCATTTGGATGACTGCTGTGATAAATTTTGATAGATCAGATTATAAATGTTTTGTATGCTGATATTTGATCTCAGTATGTTAATGTGAGTGGTTTCGGAGGCTGCTTCTTGACAGGCGAATTGGGCAAGGTTAGATATTCAAGGGTTGAAAAGCCAATGAGGCAGTGTCAGTTTCAGGGAACACAAATTTAAAGTATTTGTGAACATACTGCTTCAAAAGAGCATTGTATTACAGAATATAGAATCACATGTCTCCATTCATCTTTATTTAAAAAAATATATATATTTTTTAACCTTTATTTTATTGTGACTGGCATGTTATGTCACAGCCTCCTTAAGTCCCTCTTAATTTCAGCAGAGAGAGTGCCTGTTTAGAAAAGGAGGATACAGTGGAGAAGGTCCCGTCTATGGCTTAATCACACACAGCAGACTGGCAGGCTGCCTTGTTTTTTTTTTTTTCTATTTATTTTTTCACAAGGTACGTACAACATAGTGCAAAATTACCCATGCATGGGCGGGGCCAAACAAAATAAAACAGACTTAAAAAGTTAACAAGAAACAAAAATAAAACCCAGCTGCAGGCTAAGGCTCCATGCACACAGGGCGTCATAAAAACGTGCTCCAAAGCTGTTTACATAACGCCGGGAAACAGCAGCTGTAAAAACGTGCTTTCAGTAGCTTTTCCTACTAGCGTTATTGCACGTTTGGCCACAGTAGCTGTTAGCAGCGTTTTTTTCTGCCTCCATTCAAAATCAATGGTTCCCTATGGGAGCCTATTGATTTGAATGGAAGTCACACCGCAGGTCGGATCAGGGTGATCCGACTTGCGGTGCGACCTGCACTGTGAGAATCTTGAGGGGGAACTCCACGCCAAAATGGGGAAAAAAACGGCGTGGGGTTCCCCCCCAGGTTCCAAACCAGGCCCTTCGGATCTGGTATGGAATTTGAGGGTAGCCCCGCGCCGAAAAAACGGCGTGGGGTCCCCCCCAAAATCCATACCAGACCCTTATCCGAGCATGCAGTCCGGCATGCCAGGAAAGGGGAGGGGACGAGCGAGCGGCCCCACCCCCCCTGGATCATACCAGGCCACACGCCCTCAACATGGGGGGGGTGTGGGTGCTTTGGGGCAGGGGGGGCTCTGCACCCCGCACCTCAAAGCACCTTGCCCCCATGTTGATGAGGACAAGGGCCTCATCCCCACAACCCTGGCCGGTGGTTGTGGGGGTCTGCGGGCAGGGGGCTCATCGGAATCTGGAGGCCCCCTTTAACAAGGGGGCCCCCGATCCCGGACCCCCTCCCTATGTGAATGGGTATGGGGTACACTGTACCCCTACTCATTCACCCCATAAAATGCAGTGTATGGAAATGACGACAGGAGACGTTTTGGAAAATTTATTAAAGATCTTCATCCGGCTCTTGTCCTCTCCGGGGGTCTTCTCCTCTCCGAGGGTCTTCTGCTCTTTTGCTGTCCGCCCTTCTTGTCTTCTCCTCTCCGGGGTCTTCTGCTGTCTTCTCCTCTCCGGGGGTCTTCTGCTGTCTTCTCTCCGAGGGTCTTCTGCTCTTTTGCTGTCCGCCCTTCTTGTCTTCTCCTCCCCGGGGGTCTTCTGCTGTCCGCCCTTCTGCTGTCCAATCTTCTTGTCTTCTCCGCTCCGGTCTTCTGCTCTTTTGCTGTCGGCTGTCGGCTGTCCTTCTTCCTCCGGTCCTCCTCCGACGACGTCTTCAGCGATTATGCCGGCCTCTAGTCTCCGCAGCTTATTATATAGCCATTAGGGGCGTGGCCGCCAGATGACGTCATCGGGAGACCACGCCCCTTTGTGTCACAGGTGACGTCACCTGTGACACAAAGGGGCGTGGTCTCCCGATGACGTCATCTGGCGGCCACGCCCCTAATGGCTATATAATAAGCTGCGGAGACCAGAGGCCGGCATAATCGCTGAAGACGTCGTCGGAGGAGGACCGGAGGAAGAAGGACAGCCGACAGCCGACAGCAAAAGAGCAGAAGACCGGAGCGGAGAAGACAAGAAGATTGGACAGCAGAAGGGCGGACAGCAGAAGACCCCCGGGGAGGAGAAGACAAGAAGGGCGGACAGCAAAAGAGCAGAAGACCCTCGGAGAGAAGACAGCAGAAGACCCCCGGAGAGGAGAAGACAGCAGAAGACCCCGGAGAGGAGAAGACAAGAAGGGCGGACAGCAAAAGAGCAGAAGACCCTCGGAGAGGAGAAGACCCCCGGAGAGGACAAGAGCCGGATGAAGATCTTTAATAAATTTTCCAAAACGTCTCCTGTCGTCATTTCCATACACTGCATTTTATGGGGTGAATGAGTAGGGGTACAGTGTACCCCATACCCATTCACATAGGGAGGGGGTCCGGGATCGGGGGCCCCCTTGTTAAAGGGGGCCTCCAGATTCCGATGAGCCCCCTGCCCGCAGACCCCCACAACCACCGGCCAGGGTTGTGGGGATGAGGCCCTTGTCCTCATCAACATGGGGGCAAGGTGCTTTGAGGTGCGGGGTGCAGAGCCCCCCCTGCCCCAAAGCACCCACACCCCCCCCATGTTGAGGGCGTGTGGCCTGGTATGATCCAGGGGGGGTGGGGCCGCTCGCTCGTCCCCTCCCCTTTCCTGGCATGCCGGACTGCATGCTCGGATAAGGGTCTGGTATGGATTTTGGGGGGGACCCCACGCCGTTTTTTCGGCGCGGGGCTACCCTCAAATTCCATACCAGATCCGAAGGGCCTGGTTTGGAACCTGGGGGGGAACCCCACGCCGTTTTTTTCCCCATTTTGGCGTGGAGTTCCCCCTCAAGATTCTCACAGTGCAGGTCGCACCGCAAGTCGGATCACCCTGATCCGACCTGCGGTGTGACTTCCATTCAAATCAATAGGGAACCATTGATCTTGAATGGAAGAAAAAAAACGTATAACGTGGCTTAACGCACGTTAAGCAACGTTATGGAGCCTTATGGAGCCTTTAGCAGCGTCAGACGTTTTTTGCAGCTTGACGCTGGAGCTCCTGAACCCACAGTTTCTGGGTTTTTTTTGGAGCTGTAAAACGCCTATGCCACTTGGAGCTCCTAAAAGCTCTATGTGTGCATGAGGCCATAGAATAACATGGATGGGCGTTCTGCAGCTGCAAAAAAAAACGTCTGACGCTGCTAACAGCAGCTGTAAAAACGTCCAGTGTGCATGAGGCCTTAACGTCAGAACTGAAGCTAATGAACAAAAGATGTTTGACAATCAGACAATGGGCTTGAGGAAGGGTCAAGGAGCTAGACCCGAATATATGTTGCAAGTATATTGTCCTGTTTGTAACTTTCAAACAATTAAGATTTGTTACTTCAGATAGATTAAGATTTGTTACTTCAGATGGATTAATAAAAAGAAGAGTGGTGAAAAGTCTTGGTGTTACTTTATTTCTGGGAACTGTGGGCAGTACCGGCATCTCAAACAGGTGTTTGGTACACCATCTGTTGAACTAACGATGTAACTATGTAACATTAGGGGTGTCTTAGGCTAAAGATGACTATATACATTACAATACGGCTGTGTAAAAACCTCTAGATCTACCAACAACTGTGTAATGAGTCTGTTTGTCTAACTAGATACAAATTGAAAACACTATTTAAAAGAAGAACTATAGGCAAAACTTTTCTTTTCCATTTTGGATAGAGCAAGGGAGGATCAGAAACCGTCAGAATTCTTTTCACTTCCTGTCCCAGAGCCAAACAGGAAGTGAGAGGAAATCCTTGCAAATTAAGGGAATTCCTTGGGGACACCCAGGTCACCCGAACGAATGTGGCTGTTGGAGGATTTCCCCAACTATTACTTTTCTGGGGACAACCCAAAATGTGGGATTTTCCTTTACTTTCCCTTTCCATGATCATGGTAAACACGACAAATAGAGAAGGTGAATCTCCCTATAAAGGGCACAGACAGCAAAAAAAAAAAAAACCTGACAGGTGTTGTAACACTCCTACACTCTATCCAAAACTGAAAGAAAGCTTTTTCCTTTAGTTATACTTTAAGTAGGCCCTCATATTACTGTTTTAGTAAATCTGAAATATTTTACACAAATTGTACTAGAGATACCATATTGCCATTCTGAGCTTTCATAGCTGAAAAACAAAACCTAGGGCTTGACTATATTGTAAACACAAGCATTGGTTTAACAGACCACTTCTGCACTGTCACTGGCAAACAAAAATCTACTGTAACAAGTATGACAGCGAGGTATTCCATGGTCTTCACACATGGAAAGCATGGGCATGTCACTCCACACAGCAGCACAATGTTGTGATGCTAGTCAAATAAACACCTCTAGGGCGATAATCCTATCATGTAGATAGTATTTGTGAATATATCAAACTTAAAATGTATGCACAGTAGGCGACTGTTAGCCGAACCCTGTTTTTAGATGCACTGGCAGCAAGCAAACAGGTGCTGTTTAAACGTTTCTAGAGACAATAACATTTTTTTTGTTCATTTATATGAATTTATTTAGCACAATACATATTCTAAAATTTTAAATAACACAACTCTAATACATTGCATGACACAGTTATAACTGTTGCAAAAGATTGGTTGTACGGGAAGATTTAAAAATCATACACATCTAAAAACCATAAGCTATGGGAGAATTATTAACTTGGTTCTCTCCGAGACTAACAGTTTAATACTTGTATTTTGTGGTCTAAATCCACAATAATGAGTGACACCATAGCTAACCATAACTACATCTCTGTATCACAGAAATAAAATGCAACCGAAAGTCTGAATGGAGAGAGGCAGACGCCAGCTTGGAACCATGATACGTCCTAAATATGGGTGAAAGATGCAACGTGGTCTTAAGGTGGACTTAGAATTTAAAGACAGAAATCTGCAACTTCTAGGCTAACCGGACAGTTTTCCGAAATTAGTAATATGTAAAAGGTTAATTCCAGTGAACCAATTGTCTGATTTACTTCTGATTCTATAACCCTAATGAATGATAAAGAAATCCTGTTTCTTGCTCATTCATTGAGGGACACAGGATTCAGTTATTCTAAGACAACTGGGACGTCAAAACAGACCAACTTGGTGGGTAACACCGAACACAAAATGCTAATAAACCAACAATACAACTTGGGGGCTTTCTGAAGCTCAAAAGCTGCCTAAAAGACCTTGTGCCCAAAGATGGTATTAGATGAGCCTTCTCCCAAGTCCACCTGCTGCGAAAAAGGTAATAAATGCACCTATATTTGCAGAATACAAAAAAGTGCATTTTTGAGTATGTAAGAGGTCAGTGGGTCATGGGTCTAGTACAAAATACAGTAACTGCCACATTTGTGTAAAAATAGTAATTACAAGTCCTGGGTCCACATTGGGAACGGCCCACTGCTTTATAAATGCCTCCTCAATTAGGCATTACAGTGTAAAGCATTTGGGAGCAGCAAAACGATTTTTAGTCACCGCAGAGAAAAGGTTCAAGAAAGGAACGCATCAGAAAAGTTTTGCTAGTTTTGGGGTCTATCAAAGATCCCGAGTAGTAACCGCACTAGTAGAAGCTACAGGCTGTTCTAATTTCACAGTTGCATGCCGCACATAAATAAGAACCAATAGAATATCTTCAAAAATTGGAGCTATGGCAGCTGAATTTGTGAGGCTGTCAAATAGACTCAGAGACCTCTACCCCTGAAGGTAAGTGAGAAACAGATTCTGGAGAGGAAGGGAAGGAGCCTGTTTACAGCCAACTAGCATATATGAATTGTGGCTCAAATTCAAGCATGGATGCTGAAAACTCCTCTCATGATAAGGAGCTAAGACACCAAGGAGTATATTAGCGCAAAACAGGGGAGAAAAATTACAGACTGTCAGTGTCAGGCACCTGAGAGTGGGAAACTGCAGGCTGATACAAAATGATTAGCGGAAATAGACTAGAGGAATCTGATTCTGCACAACTGGTCCCTTTGTGCTTAGAATCCAACATGTTGTATTGCTTAACCACTTAAGGACATTGTTTTTTATTTGGCATCGCGTTACTTAAACGGACAATTGCGCGGTCGTGCAACGCTGTACCCAAATAAAATTGTTCTTTTTTTCCCCACAAATAGAGCTTTCTTTTGGTGGCATTTGATCACCTGTGCGATTTTTTGCGCTATAAACAAAAAAAGAGCGACAATTCAGAAAAAAAAAAAAAAACATTTTCCAATTATTGCTATATAACATCCCCCCCCCCCCCCCATCACATTTTTTCATAATTTTAGGCCAATTTGTATTCTGTCACATATTTCTGTTAAAAAAAATCTCAATAAGCGTATTTTGATTGGTTTGCACAAAAGTCATCGAATCTACAAACTAGGGGAAAGATTTATGTAATTTTCATTTATTTTGTTACTAGTAATGGTGGCGATCAGCGATTTTTAGTAGGACTGCGATATTGCAGCGGACAGATCAGACCCCTAACTGACAATTTTGACACTTTTGGGGGGACCAGTGACATTACTACAGTAATCAGTGCTAAAAAAATTATGCACTATTACTGTAATAAGGACACTGGCAGGGAAGTGGTTAACCCAGGGCTGATCAAATTCTAAATGTGAGCCTAGGGGGTGTTTTCTACCTGTGAGGGGGGTGGGCTTATCGGATCAACACAGGGGCCCTGTGATAACTGACAGAACAGCGGTCTGCCGTGTTTACAATGGCAGACCGCCGTTCTGTCTTCCTGGAGGTGTGATCACAGGTCCCCAGCAGCCATTGCTGGTGCCCGGCGGCCATCGCGGGTGCCCCGCCCCACAGATTAGTTTCCCCTTTTGTGAATCACGGCATGCGTGCCCCCCATGCTTGCTCCCGAGTATGGGTACGGCGATTCACGCAGCCAAGCCAACCTGCCGTAGTAGATCTGTGGCGGGTGGTCAGAAAGTGGTTAACATTGTAAACTTAAATTGAGAATACAAGGTAAAATCATGGACACTCATGGTCTAATGATAGCTGAAGAGGATCACACAGCCAATGCCTAGAAAACGGAGGAAATGGCTAGAAAAAATAATTAAACTTTTCTCCATAGAGAAAACACAACAAGCCTAGGACTAGGAGTAACTGGAGGAAGTGGGAAGTGTTGTATCTAGTCCGCCAATGGCTTGTTTGTGAGCTTTAAATTCCTCCTCAAAGTAGAAATATAAACAGACTGTCTTAAAATAACTGAATCCTAAGTCCCCTCATAAATGACCAAAAAAAAATTGACCGGTAATACAATTTCAAACATGCAAACCATCTGATAAACATGTGCAAATCTAGGACTTAAGTCCTTTTGTAGTTTTATTACCTTTATCATTTGGCCAGTCCCGGAATATCTGTAGAGGACATTCATCATCATCCAGTATTGTTTCTTTCAAACCTTTATCTGAATGTTGGCCACCAGGTGGTAACATTACCTAAGCAAATATAAGTAGATATATTTAGAAAAAAGAACATTTAAAAAAGTGCATCCAAGATAAAACTCTACTTTGCAGTAGAAAAAAAAAACGTTTTTAGCCATTCCCTACTCTATCCAAAACCAATTTCCAACTGGAGAGATTACCCTTCCCATACTCAAGACTTAACAAGTAGTAAGAGTAAACCTCTCCAAATTAAGTGGAAATCTCTTCTGTTTCTGTAAAAAGTTTATTAGGTCCCAATTCAAAGATTTCCTCTTGTTCTGATGACAGGCTGCCTAGTGGAAGAGGCTGACAGGGGTTTCAACATTTCCCCAGTCTATCCAAAACAAAAAAATATATATATATATTGACTTTAGATATATTTCATAGTAATGAGACTTAAATATTCTTATGCAAGTCTTATGCAAGTCTTTCAATCATCCAAAAGCTATCATGCAAATAGATTAATTTTTCCAAGAGTAAAGTAACATCAAAACTTAAGCTGATGTCACACAACGATTTTGCTGCTAATGACATTGCTTCCCCAAAGGGTTTCACTCCTTCCCTTCTCCAGACACCACATAAATGCGAGTAGCAACAAGCATTGAGAAGTGATGCCATAGATGAAAACATTAGTCTCTGAGTGATCATATCATAGGCTATTTGTTGGGAAATAAATTGGCCGCACACCTCCGCCGGTCCAATAGATTTATTGAAACATGTAAAAAAAAAAAAGCCACCAGGACATGGACACAGACCATAGAAAGGTTGAAACGTTTCACTGACAATGTTCTTCTTTAAAACCTAACAACCCTACGTTTTGAAGAAGCACGTTGTCAGTGTGAAATGCATCAACCTTTCTATGGCCTGTCCTGGTGGCAGTTTAGATACATTTCAAAATATCTATTGGACCTGCGGAGGTGTGCAGCCAATTTCTTTCCCAAGTCGTATACATGGATGCGAGCCGGGGCTAGCACCCAGTCCCACCTGTCCACAGGATTACACCTCTCATCTGGAGCAGCGAATTGGCATCTCTGTTTTCCCATAGGCTATTTGTTGCCGAAAAGGTAGCTCCTGTTACATTAGGATGCACAAAACTTTGCGGCTGCAAGAAGTGTCACAATAAGGTAAGGGCAGTTGCACAAGGATAAAATAATTTACTGATGTTTAAAGTGCTGTTCTAGTCATTTTTGTGTTTATTAAATAAGTCAGCAACTACAAAAAGTGTGGTTGCCGACTTTTAAAACACATTCACCTGTCCCAAAATCTAGCAATGCGGCCGCTTGAACCGTCGGTTTTCTCCCCGGCGCCGGGATCACAAGTGTGGGCACCAGGCTGTGGCAGCTTGCGGCTTCACAGCTGGGTGGGCACTGCAAATGCGCAAGTTACTGCACCTCCTAAATGGCCGAGCAAACTTCTGGGACCTGTGACATGTCCCAGAAGATTGCAAGGAGAGAGGGGTAGAGAGGCCACGGTGTTCTGAGCAGAAGTGGGAGCGGATACCTGTCAAACGAGGTGCCTGCTCCCCCCCCCTCTCAAAAAATGATATGCTAAATGTGGCATGTAAGGGGGTGAGGAGTATTTAAAACTGAACTTCCACTTTGGGTGGAACTTCGCTAAAAGTTCAGGATTTTGTTGACAGAAAGATTCTGAGAAAAATGTTCTGTAAAGGACCCTGCATAAACACACAAAGGCATGTAAATGTCTGTTTGAAAAATCTTTCATTCTCTTCTAATTGCCAGTTTTGCAATATTAACCAATAAAGAAGGGTAAAACCAAGTTTGAAAAAGCAGCACACACATTTAATATAAAATTCCACATACAAAAAAAAAAAAAAGTGCTGTGACAGTTCCCTAAAATAAAGCACTATACACACTCAAAAACAGTGTTCACTACTTCATCTGCCCTCAAATATTGTAGAATATTTGCCACACAGTTAAAAAGTGCAAAACAAAAAAAAAATAAATCATGGAATATCTCAGTTCACTGTTAAGTGCCAGTGAAATCTGTCTAAACATGCAAAAAAAAAAAAAAAAAAAAAAAAAAATTATATATATATATATATATATATATATATATATATATATATATATATATATATATATATATATATATATATATATATATATATACATACACACACACACACACACACACAATATATATATATATATATATATATATATATATATATATATATATAGATCTAGTAGAATTTATGAATTCCTGCCCATTTTTCAGGGAATATAAATGATAAACACAAAAACATTTCTTTCACTTATTGTTAGCGTTTGGCTGAAGTCATTTATTATCAACCGTGTTTGCTCTTTTTAAATCATGACGACCGCAGAAACTACCCAAATAACCCTGATCAAAAATTTACATACCGGGGGGATTTTGGCCTGATCATATGCACACAAGTTGACACAAAGGGGTTTGAATGGCTATTATAGGTAACGATTCTCACCTGTGACCAGTTTGCTTGTAATTAGTGTGTGTGTAAAAAAGGTCAATGAGTTTCTGGACTCCTGACAGACCCTTACATCTTTCATCCAGTGCTGCACTGACGTTTCTAGATTCCGAGTCATGGGAAAAGCAGAAGAATTGTCAAAGGATCTGCGGGAAAAGGTAGTTGAACTGTATAAAACAGGAAAGGGATATAAAAAGATATCCGAGGAATTGAGAATGCCAATCAGCAGATTTTAAACTCTGATCAAAAAGTGGAAAATGAGGGGTTCTGTTGAAACTAAACCATGGTCAGGTAGACCAACTAGAATTTCAGCTACAACTGCCAGGAAAATTGCTCGGGATGAAAAGAAAAACCCACAAATAACTTCAGGTGAAACACAGGACTCTCCTACTGTGAAATACGGAGGTGGATCGCTGATGTTTTGGGGATGTGTGAGCTATAAAAAGGCACAGGAAATTTGGTCAGAATTGATGGCAAGATGAATGCAGTATGTTATCAAAAAATACTGGAGGAAAACTCCATTCATTAGCCTGGAAGCTGCACATGGAACGTACTTGGACAATCCAACATGACAATGATCCTACACACAAGGCCAAGTCGACCTGTCATTGGCTACAGCAGAATAAAATTAAGGTTCTGGAATGCCCATCTCAGTCTCCTGACCTCAATATCATTGAGCCACTCTGGGGAGATCTCAAACGTGCAGTTCATGCAAGACAGCCCAAGGATTTACAGGAACTGGAGGCTTTTTGCCAGGAAGAATGGGCAGCTTTACCATCTGAAAAGATAAAGAGCCTCATCCACAAATACCACAAAAGACTTCAAGCTGTCATTGATGAAAGGGGGAAATACACAGTATTAGGAACTGGGGTATGTAAACTTTTGATCAGGGTCATTTGGGTAGTTTCGGTTGTCATTAGGATTTATAAAGAGTAAACAGTTGATTGATAATAAATGGCTTCAGCCAAACACTAACCATGAGTGAAAGAAAAGTTTTTGTTTTATCATTCATATTCTCTGAAAAATGGCCAAAAAATCATAAGTTCTGCCAGGGTATGTAAAATACAGGAGGAATTAGAGGGTCCTGCTCGTTCGAACTTACAAGCTAGAAATAATATATATACACACACACACACACAAACGGCATACAAATTTCAAGGAGTGACAACTGCAACTATTTTCCAACATACTCCCCTGCTACATTTATACACTTATCTAAGAGTTTATCTAATGTCTGGAAAGCTTTGGCATAGAAAGATTGGTCAATACACCTGAACCATCCTAGCACAGCACGCTTCACTTCAACATCAGTGCTAAAATGCTGACCTCTGAGGCACTCTTTCAGTGGTCCAAAATGCTTCCACTGCTTTGATGCTCGCTTTGATTGCGGAATGAAATGATGTGCCGAGGTTTTGTCATATGTAATGATGCAATCCAGAAAATCCTGGCCTTCACTGTCTAAAAGCTGCTTCAACGCAATGCACACATCAACTCTTTTGTGCCAGTCAAAAGCAGAATTCCGCCTTGGTACCCAGCGTGCGCTAAATGTTCAAAGATGCAAATGTGCGTGAATGATTGTGTTCACAATTTGTCTCTTGTGCAAGGTCACGACAGGTTCTAAATCGATTATCCAGGATCATGTGCTCCACAATACTTTTATAAGGTTGAAAGCACTCAAATGTATTCTGTAGAAAAAACGTTATTCAGTTAAAAGAATCCAAATCCCGATTGCCATGTACAGATGTGTGGCGACATTAGTGCATCACGGTCATTCCTTTTTGTTAAGTGCTTACTTGTGGCACTGAGGTGGTGTGGATTCACTTGGAAGAATGCATCCATGGAAAAAGATTTTATCTTCACTGGCACGTATTGGAATTTTTTTTTTTTTATTGTTTGGACACCATCTTTAACTGGTTGATGATTTTTGCTTATTATTTTTTACTTTGTACTTTTTTTGTGTGTGTGCAAAACTGTTTTTATACCATATTTATATGAAGATGGAAAAAGTAGTAAACACTGCTTATATTGAGTGCACAATACATTAGGCCATTAGCTCAATGTTGCAATATATGCACATATATATGCATTTTTGCATAAATTACTGCACGCCAATATGTTTTTTACAGCTCTATACCCTTTACTGATCTTTACACAGCTGTGTGCATTGTTCTGTTGACAATTCACCCATGTTCAGATCAGAAAAAACTTGGCTTTTACTTCTATGTACATGAGGCCTTAAAGTGACCTAAGTATAAGCTAAGATGTGAAAAAGAAGAGCCATAAGGGTATTATGAACAGAACATGAAAAGAAATTGTATAGTTGTAATACATAAAATAAAAATATGCTTTACATATATGCAGAATATAAAAAGAGTAAGTATTACAAAAGCATATCCTCACCCTGGCAATGCAGAAATCCCTGGGATTTTCTTTTTCCATACCATATTTTTCCAGTGATTCAATAACGGCAAAATCTGCTGTATCGTTTGTCGACAACAAGATAGTTTTGTATGGAATATTTGGCTTTAAGCTGTCAGCATAAATTCTTAATGTCCCACCTAAAAAAAAAAAAAAAAAAAAAAAAAAAAAAATTGCACTAGGATTAACAATGTACAACGATAGGAAACCTGTATTAAAAGTAGCAGTGAGAATATACATTGCATAGTCAATGATACATAATTATACTACGAGCCTAACCTGCAATTAATTTGAGCCATTTCTCTATGAAAGTGACGCTTCGGTATCATTATACCGCTCAACTTTGGAACTTGAGAAAGATAAAATGATTCAGAAAAGTTATGTGGTGTGTACAAAAGTGGCTGTGACTATATTGCACTGAATATTAAACCTTCCTTAAATGTTTCACTTATGTGATTTATTGTTTATTCATAATTGTTTTTATAGCAACACTTTTTTGTTTCTCATTCCTTAAGGCTACATTCACACCTGAGCGTAGCGTTTTTCGCGCGTTTTTTACCGCGATTTTTGCGGCGTTTTTTACCGCGATTTTACCACGATTTTTACCGCGATTTTTGTGCAGGCGTTTTTAGATTGAATAGAGATCAATGGAAAACGCCTGTAATCTGCCCAAAAAGAAGCTCATGTACTTTTTTGAGCGTTGGGCGTTTTGTATACAGCGTCAAAACGCTCAGATGTGAACAGGGGCCATTGAAATGAATAGGATTTGTCTTGTTGGGCGTTTTGAGAGCTGATCCTAGAGCAGAAAAACGCCCCAAAAACGCCCCAAAACGCCTAGATGTGAACGGAGCCTAAAAGCGCATGCTTCACCAAAGTCTGAACCTATTTGCAGGATACAATGTACACATACCACAGCCACTATACCAACAAAAATGATTGCCAAAACAAAGATTTTAGACATGCAGGTAGCTTAAAACAAAAGATCATTAAAAAAAAAAAATAAACTCATTACAAGTGCATTTGTGTACACAAAATATAGACAAGATATAACACTTTCATGCTGCATTGTAATGCACAGTAAAGCTTACAGAGAGGGGCGTTTGGGAACACAGTGTAACATACTGATGTCATGAATTGATGGGAGAAAAAAAATGTCTCTGTGTCATTTAGAAGAAAAATGCCCTGGCATTGGTAGTAGAAAGCAAGCATGTGACAGTGGAAGAAAAAAAATGCTCTAGTGTTAGTAGTCACACATTCTTCCTCCGAATAACTAGTAAAGCAGGGTCATTTTTCTCAGTGTTCATATTCTGGGATAGGAAAAAATGCTCAGCATCGGTGGTCTGAGGAAAAACTGCCCTAGCATTGGTTATTTAAAAAAAAAAAAAAAACGTGGATGTTTTGAGGATCAACAGGCAAGAGCAAGAACAATAAAACAGCTTGCCTTGCACACGGACAGCTTGACTGGGCATTTAACTATGCACTGAAACAGCCTAAACAGCTGGACAGCTCGAATCACAAAAGTATATGTATCAAGTTTAAATTAAAAATTTTTTTTAAACATGATAATTTAGTGTCCTTATACGTTTTTTGTATATCACGGATGCCAACTACAGTACTAAGCTAAATAAAAGATATCATAATATAGTGTTATATAGATATAGATAGATAATATAGTGGAACGTTTAGTTTCCTCTGTCCCTGCCCTTAATATAAGCCTGTAATGATGCATTATTTATCAATTATTCAGGCCCAAAAAAAATGGATTTTTGTAAAATCTTACCGTAAAATCCTTTTCTCTTAGCTCATTGACAGACGTAGTCCTCGGTGATACAGCACCTTCGGGTTATGTTGCCTCCACAGGAGCAGGACTAGACAGGAAATTAAAAAGCTCTGGCCACACCCTAGGGGCAGTCCCAGAGGGTATATCCTCTCTCTCTCTGCCTCAGCAAATCAGTTATGTCAAAAAGCAGTCTTTAGAGATTTTAACCCAACCCAACTCCAAAACAGAGGGGCGGGGACTACGTCTGTCAATGAGCTAAGAGAAAAGGATTTTACGGTAAGATTTTACAAAAATCCATTTTTCTCTATCGCTCATTGACAGACGTAGTCCTCGGTGATACAGCACCTTCGGGACATCCCAGAGCAGTATCACAAATGAGGGGTGGGAAAATGGAAATCAAATCCCAATCTAGAAGGCCCAACCGGTGCCAACTAGAAGTTTACAATGCTCATCCTTAATGATGAGACTCAACAAAAAATAAATTTTTCTAACAGAAAAAAACTCTCGAGGTAGACCACCGGTCTCCTCAAATTGCGGCCTGCAAAACCTTGCGGCCAAATGAGGCATCCGCCGATACCGTCACATCAATTTTATAGAATTTTGTAAAGGTATGTACCGACGACCAGGTGGCCGCCTTACATACCTGGACCACCGACGCCTGATGGCGAATGGCCCAGGAAGTACTGAGCGCTCGAGTGGAGTGCGCCCTAACAGGGAACGGAGGACTCTGACCCTTAATATAATAAGCCTGTACCACCGTCTGTCTAATCCATTTGGCAATGGTCGCGGCAGATGCAGGCAAACCCTTTCTGGGGCCATCCGTGATCACAAAAAGTGAATCCGTCTTACGGAATGATTCCGTAGCTTTCAGGTATACTCGGATTGCCTGAACCACATCCAAGGAATGCAACGCATGTTCCCGATGATGCTTGGGCTGAGGACACAAGGAAGGTAGTACAATATCTTCATTCAGATGAAAATCTGAAACCACCTTAGGAAGAAAGGATGGCTTAGGATGAAGTACTACCTTATCCCTATGAATCACTAGGTATGGGGACTGGCATGATAATGCAGCCAGTTCTGACACCCTGCGAGCAGAAGTGATAGCCACCAAGAAGACCACCTTCTGGGATAAAGTAAGCAAGGGAATCTCCCTGATGTTTTCAAAGGGAGGTTTCTGTAGAACCGACAAAACTAAATTAAGATCCCAGGGCGGTAAGGGCGCGCGGACTGGTGGAGCCAGGTGCCGCACCCCCTGGATGAAATTCCGCACCAAGGACTTGGTAGCTAAAGGTTTCTGAAAGAAGATTGCTAATGCTGAAACTTGACCCTTGATGGTGCTCAAGGCTAGCTTCTGCTCAACCCCTTGTTGCAAAAAAGCCAATATTCGAGTCACCGAATAGGTACGTGGAGGAAATCCTAAAGATTCGCACCACGCAATATAAGTCTTCCATGTGTGATAATAGACCTTGCTGGAAGTCGCTTTCCTTGCTTTAATAAGGGTAGGAATGACTGAAGCTGACAAACCTCTGTCCTTCAGTACTTGGGTCTCAATGGCCAGGCCATTAAAACCAGCGACTGTAAAGCACGATGGTAAATTGGTCCTTGAGACCACAGACACTCCCTGAGACGAAGTTCCCACGGAACGTCTGCGACTAGCCTGTCCAAGTCGGCCAGGCCGGCTTGACGAGGCCAGCCTAGAATTTCTAGGACCACTGGTGCTGACTGGATCTGAACCAGGCGTCCCTAGAGCTATCTGGCCCCGACCATCCGAGAAAGTCTGGTCGTTTTCTGTTCCCACACATTTATCAGATACCTGATTCCTATCAGGAAGGGTGATCTTTTCTGGTTGAACCTCAGGGACCGAAGTCACCCGGCTAGAGGCTTCTTGGCCTGTCTGGTCAACCAGATCCGATTCCTGTGGGGAATTGAGACTAATCTTAGGAAAAGGTAAAGGAAAAGATCTATTCAGGGAACGGTGACTACCGCTCCCTGTAGTACTTAAATGTTGGAAGGGAAGAATCGCACCGGTAGTAGTAGTTGATGCTCGATCTAATGTCCTGAATACCGGTGAAAACGTCCCCCCACCCTCAAACCGGGTGGGGGCGCACCTTCAGGCTGTGTACTCCTTTGCTTCGGGTTTGGCTGAGTTGGTCCTCTGTTTGTCCGACCAGCCTTTCTTGAACCCTCCTGGAGGAGTCTTGCCTTTCCCGCTTGTTCCAGCCGGGCGTGCGCACCCTTTATGGGCGGTAAAGAAAGGTCCTCGCTTGTTGCGAGGTCCCTTAGCTTTAGCAGCCTGTGGCAAAAAAGTGCTCTTGCCCCCAGTGGCATCCTTAATGATTTCATCTAGGGTGGCCCCAAACAGACGATTCCCCTGAAAGGGGAGATTCGTCAAGGTCTTTTTGGAACCTAGGTCAGCTGACCAGCATTTTAACCACAGCACACATCTGAGGATTACCGCTGACATAGATGCATGCCCTAATAGGGGAGTAGTGTCCAAGGCTGCGTCACAGATAAACTGTAGCCCTTGTATAATCTGTTCCATCAAATCAGATGTTTCCTGGGGAATATCTTTTCCCCTAAGGTCTTGGCGTACCAATCTCGCCCATTCCGTAAGTGTCTGGGAAACTAGACCAATAACAATTACTGGTCTAAATGCTGACCCTATCAGAGAGAAGATGGTGGGGGACTCTGCTTCCATCTTTCGATCCACCGGATCCTTAAAGGACGAAGTGTCCTCCACTGGGATAACCGTGGCTTTATTCAGCCTGGAAATAGGTGGATCCACCACTGGTGGTACCGTCCATTTCTTAATGATGGATTCCTCAAACGGATAGCGTCTAGCAATACGCTTGGAAATAGTAAAGGTACGTTTAGAATGCTCCCATTCTCCTTTAATCTTATTACCAAAACACTTGGGTACAGGGAAAACCTTCACCGTTTTGATGGGCTTGTTAGTACCAAAAGGAATCTCTGTATCAGTTGCTTCTGCCGGTAAAATCTCAAGTTTTAAGGTTTCCTGCACTGCCACAACTAGTGCGTCCACCAATGCTTCTTCCTGAATTATAGCGGGAGAAGAAACGTCCTCCTCACTGTCTGAGGGAGCTTTACCTGAGGTAACAGCCCTTGCAGAGGGACCTGTCTCTGCAGTGACCATCTCTGAATCTGAGTCAGAGGTGTCAGATAATATAGGGGTAGGCGGGGGTCGCTTCCTTGACCCTCGTCCCTGACAGGCCGCCTCCACCCGAGCCACCATAGACTCCAAAATTGCTGTAAATGCCTCTACACTCTGTGCACCGGCGGGTCCCGTGGCCCCCTCGAGGAAAACAGGTGGGGGAATTTGTGTGGCAGGGTCCATGATTATTCCAGTAACTTCCCGGATAATATAATTCAAAAATAAAAAACTTTTTTTTTTTTTTTTTTCACAGACCCCCAGCGCCACAAAAGCCCCTTAGTGTTACCTGCTAGGGATCCCTATCGATCGAGAGAGAGAGAGAGAGAGATAGACCCCCAGGCTCACCACTTGATGCTCAGAGTTTAACTGCAACAGGTTACAGCGCTGTCTTGACAAACAGGAAGTCTTTTGGCTGGCTGCCCAGGAAGAAAGGAGGCGGCTCCGCCCCTCTGCACGCCTTCCGGCGCCTCCCCTAGCTCCACGAGGTGTTTGGATCACCTCAAACATGGCCGCCCCCATGCTGGAGACACGAGGCTACGCCAAAATGGCGGCTCGTGCAATCCAGCAAAAAAAATGGCGGCGGCCTGTACCGAATAGCGGTGTGCTGCAGGGCACACAACACTATCTCTGCATGGGGATTTTTGGCGTGGTTGGCGGTACCGGCCCTGGCGGACCTCATGGCCGTTCGGAAGGCCTGCTATAGCTGGAGATTTGACTAGGAAGGCAGTCTACATGTCCGTGGCTTCTGACTGGTAGGTACCTTATTCTTATCACAGTAAGATTCCCAGACTGCCACAGATTACATCTTTTTAACATGTATACAATTAGATTGTTAGCTCCCAAACCAAGCCTCCTGGCTTTTTGCACATAAAATCACACTCAAAGTAGGGGGATCTGTGCCATGTTATAGGATAGAGGGGGACTCTATCTTACCATACAGAGAGGGGCCCGCGTTCACCACAAGACCCGTCAGGGGGAAAAGGGGGAACATACTACTCACCATACCGGAACCAGGCGGGCACCAACTCCTGACAGTACCCCTCTCCACCGGGGCGGGAGGGCTGTCGACCAATACGGACGCCGTGACTCATGGTCTTTGGCGTTTCAGCGAGACGTTTAACTCGCGGGGTCAGTCCCTTAATGGGACTTTGTCGCGGCCGACCCAGCGCGGAGCTATGGCCTGCACGCGCTCGTAGGCTGAACTGGGGTGACCACCGGATCTCAACATCCAGCCCGTCGCCCAGTTCAGCTTTCTTGCTTGAAGATCTCACAGGAACACTGGAGAAAAAAGCTGTCTAAAAAATCTTTTTAAGAAAAAAATCTTGCCAGGACCGAAGATCCCAGCAAGGTATCTAGGTCCTTACTCCTAACTAGACAGAAAATAACTGATTTGCTGAGGCAGAGAGAGAGAGGATATACCCTCTGGGACTGCCCCTAGGGTGTGGCCAGAGCTTTTTAATTTCCTGTCTAGTCCTGCTCCTGTGGAGGCAACATAACCCGAAGGTGCTGTATCACCGAGGACTACGTCTGTCAATGAGCGATAGAGAAAACTTAGTTTTCAATATTGCATTCTAGCAATAAAAACACAATGCCGTAAATCCTATGTTTAGTCACCAGAGTCTGGTCGGCCATCTGAGCTTCGAAACTCCTGCATCCTCTTCTCTAGTTTCTGCTGTCTTCTTCGCTTCATAACTACTTCTGGATTGGATATTGTGCGGGTAAAGCTGGTTTCTGGCATGTCTTTGTAAACTTCTGCAGCTAGGCGTGAATTTTCACTAGTAAAAAGTAGAAAAAAAAAAAACTGTAAATTCAATTTTCTGAGTAAACCCCTTAACATACATAAATTAAAGTAATAAAAAAAAAATCACTAAGAAAAAAAATACTATTTCCATGAAACTAAACTGTACTGGATAGACAACATGCACAGAAATACACACGGTTATGGAAAAGTAAAAGTAAAAGTAGAGTTTAAGGTTACCCCCCCCCCCCCAAACAAACAAAATTGCCATTTCCTTTTATGGTGTTTTATTTAGTGTTTATTCAATTCCACTTGGCCAGAATATTGTGTCCTTGATCTTGCAGCCTCCTGAAATACTCACATCTCATCCCCAGGATGCGGAGGATCAGGCTCTCAAAGTGGCCACAAGTCAGCCCCAGCACATCATCAGGAGCTTGATGTCTAAACCTGGAAGAGGCAGCAAAGCCAAGGCAGGCAAGGATGATGGGCATGGGACCCAATCAATATCACTTGAACAGCAGATAGAAGGACAACACTTGATTTGACGTTGAAAGTATGCATTTCAAAAGATAATCCAGGAATACAGAAAGATAAGAAAAAGTTCCTTTTTTTTTTTTACCTAGGTATTAGCACAAAGGGGACTTTTAAGGCCCCTTTGCGATATACAGTTGGAATATAAAATTCAAAGATAAAATGCATTAAATATAAAATTAGGACCTCCATTACATTCATATTTGCTTACATTATGGCCTATTGCATATATTGGTTATCCTCATGCATACCAGGGGGGAGAATAATAATGTTTCGGCCATTATTTCGTTAGAACTCTAAAGTGATGAGCTGTAAAGTATTATACGTTAACTGTTTTTTTGTAATTCGTATTTAATTTCACAAACAATTGTGTAACGTTTCAACTTTACTGAGATTAACACTGTTTAGGGGCCACCTAGCTAATACAAAAATACAAAAAACCCTACTAAATGTGTGCTTGTGGAAATTGCACAATGGGACTATATTAGTTCATTGATCAATGAAGAAGTGTAAGCCTATTGTAATGTTGAGAGGAAACAATGCAGAAGCCAATCATGAACCATAACAGAATTCTATCTGCACATGTATTTCAGCTGGAAGTGAAGATAGCTGAGCAGGGACTGATGACTGACAGAAGAGAGGAAGAGGAGCAAAAAAACAACTGTCATGGAAGACTAAAGGAAAAGTTGATCAAGTTTCACTGAGAGAGGGTGCTAAGTAACTCGTCATGGCTGAAGAAATGTGAGGCCAAGAGGGAGTGTTCGTAGCCAACAGGCAAATTGTTAGATCGTGTATTTATATATTTTTTTTCTGGCTAGCTAGTGTGTCAGAGGGGAGCCGTGGGACGCTGATGGCAGTGCTAGGAATAGGACCTCAAACGCCCACCATTACAAAACAACTGTAGTCATTTATGGTTGATGCATATTGCCGTGGGAGGATTTCTTGTGCATAGTGGGTTAAACCACAATGCTGGCAAGCTTAATGTTGCAGGATTCTTTAATTAAAAAAAATCAGTGTCCTTTTGTCCTTCATTTATTCCTCCTGCGCTTGACTGCTATACCAGCCACTACCTGTGAGCCCTGACATGGGATACTTCTGTGTTTCCCCTTTTTGCTCATTGCTGCAATATATAAGCTGGACCTCATATCTATACTTCAAATATTGTGCTTCTGTTCCGATGTAGCTAAATATATCCCCAGAAGAAACCAAACCAATGGGGAAACATGTCGAGATTGCTACACTAACTCCTTATCGCATTAAATTTATTGGATGGACAACTATTATAGATTGGTCCTTTGTTTTGGTGATGTGATCAAATGTGGAAAAAGTGAAGCTCTGTGATAACTTTCCGGATGCACTGTATGTAAAGTGCTGCATAAATTGTCGGCACTATACAAGTACCCAAAATACATAAAACTCGGTTTTTAACGCACATTTTTAGTGTTCGGTTTTTGCTGGCTAGCTGGTTAGGGTGCGAGGAAATACATTTTGCTTTGCTCCCTCTGTGCCATGTCCTTTCATGTGCAGCTTACTCTAAAAGCTAGTTATAAACTGGGGCAGTTAACATTTTTGTTCATCGTGGTGTATTGTTCAAACCATCTATGACACAAACTTCTGCCAGAGGGTGGTGCTTACTGAGAAGGCCGGGACTAGGCATATGCAGACCGCATATTTAGGAAATTTCAAGTTGGGTTTAACATCGGCTTCGAAATTTGTCTCCACTGTAGACGCAAAACAGCAGTGGAAACGAACTGTTCAGGGGAAAACCTACATAAAACGTACAGCATAGTGGAGAATGAGCACCAAAGAATAGCACATACACTGGAAAATATATTGTGTGGAGGGGGAGGCAAATGATTTGCAGAAAACATACTGTGGTAGTAAAGGTGCCAAAGAACATAGTTTTTGGACAGGAAATTTAATGCAGATAGATGAGCTGGCGGGAAAACAGTGTGGTGGAGTGGGCTGCCACAGAACATAGTGTAGTGGGGGGGGGGGGGTGACAAAATAAAGTGCTTATTGGGGACTGGGCTGCCATAGTCTCCATGTAGTACAGAGAATGTGGAGAAAGATGCCATAAAATGTACTGTGCACACTAGGAGGCAAGCTATCGGAGAACAAAATGTGGACTGTTGAATATGTGTGCCAGAGAACACAGTGCTGACCCTGGGAGGGCTTTCAGAGAATATAATATGGAAGCAGAAGAGATCTCAGAGAGTGCCATGCAGACAATGTAGAGCTGTGACAGAAGCTAATATGGACACTGGAAGTTGATGAGTGAGATGCAATGTGCACAACTTTGAGGGAACAAGGGGAATTTACTAAGCCTGGAGTAGACAGAATGTGGAGCAGCTGTGCACGGCAACCAATCAGCTTCTAGCTTTCATATTTAAAGCTTAACTGAAGAAGCTGAAGCTAGACTCTGACTGGTTATTACGCACAGCTGCCTAACTGTAAAGTCCCCCCAACTCACCCATGGTGGGGTCATAAATTTATTTATTTTTTTTCAATTTTGCACAACATCTTAACCAGGGTGTGTGCACTATCAAGTGAAAAATGTGAGTGTGGGGGATCCGTCAGTGTTGATTTCACCTCCTCACTGCCTGCTTTAACCATTGCTTTGCTATGTTTAGGTGGGCGGTTGGAGGGGCTGCTTTACCCACCTCTCTGCCATGTGAATGAGCCCTTAACCCTCCTCTTGTGTTAGGGTCAAAACTGACCCGTTTTCAGGTTTTGAATGTCTATAAGTATCACATAAATTTGTTTATTGCATCAAGATTTTTTTACTTTGTCAGGAACCTCTATTTAAACAATGTAATAGAAAAATAATCCTTTTCACTAAATTATAAAATACTGTGGTGAAAATTAAGACGTTCATGGTGTTAGGGTCAATTCTGACGCAGTTATAATATAGGATTTTAGGACACTAATTAGTGCCAAAACTAAAATCATAAACACTCTCTCTGCTTAGTAAAAGTGACAGCCAATCGACTCTCAACCCTGTGAGCTGTAGTTAGGGAGGGGCATATCTCTTTTCCTGCTTGTCTGCTTCTCTAAATAAAGTGAAGAAACATAGGACAAATTCATTTCAGAGTTGCTGACTTTATTTTACCATTTTTTAAATTTGACAATGAGAGGTATGCTATCAAAAGAAAGGTCTAGGGGTCACACCAAAAATATTAAAACCAATCTTTTCAAGGATAAAGAAGCCTAACAAGGTAACCAAGAGGTAAGAAACAAATTTGATGATAAATAATTATTCAGAGGGTATTTTATAGCCGATTTAAAACACGGGTCAAAACTGACCCTAAACATCATGGATAGTAACGGAATTCTAACATAAGAGGAGGGTTAAGCCGGCCATAGATAGATCGAATCTCAGACAGTCCCTGCTGAACCTGCCAAAATTCGATCCGTCTATGGGCAGGCTGATTGTACCAAAGTAGATCCACCAATCAACTTGGGTACAACCAGCTTGTCAGTTTTTTTGCATGCACTTACGGCTAGCGGCTATAGCAGTTAACAATAATCATGTTCTCCCAGCAGGGACTTACCCCCTCCCCTATGTCTGCAGGAAAGAAAATCGCATAATCCATGACCTGCCTTACATGGCAAACAACCTCATGCTATCTGCATAACATTTACCTGCAACAAACAAATTTGCAACTGCATGATTTTAAAATTTGCTGAAAAAAGCACATTAATGCTAATCTATAAAATATATTGTGAATTGATACAGATGCATATGCAATGAAAAATGACTCAATTCTGGAAAAGGAACCTAAAATGTACTGCAAAACACACCAATGTTCGTAGTAACAAACATGTAGTCTGGTAGCACTCAGCTTGCTGCCCTCTGTCTGAACTTAAAGGATATTGACAAAAGGTTTTAATTTATGAATTTTTAATTATTTGCTATTGTTTTTATTGATCACATGGAGATGGTTACAGTTTGCACATTGCACTTTATTTATGAAGTTTATTTGATACATATGGTTGAGATATTGATGGTAGCGTTTGCCCTTTAATATTTATTCAATAGAGTGAGATTTGAACAGCACTGCTTTTTCCTAGTAATTATGTTCAATGACTGCACATAGACCATGCTGTGATGTAACATGCAAACAAAGAATACAAGAACGATTAAGGAAAATACACTGGACATTATGTTAAATAGTCTTCCCTCATCCCCACCCCAAAAAGGAAGTGCTCTCTTTAGCTAGCTAGAGTATAGAATATGTGACAGACCTATAATTAATATTCTTGCTCAGTGAAGCTTACCCTTATATCAGTGCATGTCAAGAAACAATTAAGGATAAACAAACACGTGCTTTATGCTAAATCCATCCAACTGCATTCCAGGCAAATGAATGTTTGGAAAGCACTACAAATGCCATCACTTGAGAAACCTTCATGACACTGGCCAAAGAATAACAGTGATGACAAGGGTCAAAGGATGGTATTTGTATGGATTCTGTCTGACCTGTCAGCTGGAAGTTTCTGTTTAGCATCTTCCCACCAGCAGGCACTTTATCTTAATTCAACTTCATGCATTGGAGGAAAAAAAAAAAAGCTGAGTACTGGCCATTATCTTTATTTGTGCTAACATTTAAACGTTCAGGACATGCTTTCAAGGAGTTTCCTTCTTCTCAGTCAAAGCAGTACTGATCGCACCGACAAAATGCAACACCCCAAAAGCTTGTCCTGAAAATGTATTGCAAATAAAGCATCATGGACAGTACTCTGTTTTTTTGCTGCACTGCTCAGGCTATAATCACATCAAGTATGTTGTGAAGTTGAAATCTACTTGTAGAGTCTGCACATCACAGGTAAAAAAAACTAAAAGTTAAAAGTGCAAATGAATGTATGCTGACCTGGAAATCCGTGATCTGCTCTCATTTGGAGAACATTTTCACATTAGGTTTTAAACTTCTGCCTATATTTGTTCAATAGCAAAGTCAGTATAAAATGGTTACCTCACAATGGACTCAACAAAAAATATGTATAAAAGCATGATAAAAAGATTAGAAATAGTAGGAACTATGGAGATTGAGAATTTACAAGTAATCCCTTGCAGTGCTATATATATATATCTTATGAACATTACAAGACAGAAAATACAGAAAGGCAACATCAGAGCTCATTTACAAGGATAAGAGAAATCCTATTCAGTAGGAAAATAGAAGAGAGGAAGATTTCAGGTTTATTGTAGCTGAAATTTAATTTAAAGAAGATGCTGTGGATTATTGAAATGCACATAGTGGTCTTATTTCTGAATTTAAGCTTAAGGTGAAAAAATTACCTAAACCACAGTAGGCACCACATAGCAATCACCTCCAGGTGTGGGACGTGTCAATTGTCGTTTTTAGCACTCTAGATGTCCTGAATACTGAGGTTATTCAAATATCAACCCACCTTCCTTGGTCAAGAACCTGAACTCATCCCTGGCCTTGCTATTGTCCAATAACTGTGACAGGGGACAACACTAAGTCAGGCTTAGAAGCTGACAAGGGGCAGCAATTCAATGATTTTAGAAATTATAAGTGATGAATTAACACATACGGGTCTTCATGCAGTTGAGGTCCATCTTCTCTATCTGTTGCCAGCTTTATTGCCTCTTTTTCTCGTCTTTTCTTCTCCTTCTTTTCCTTTTTAGAAAGTGTCCTCTTGAAATTTTGTATTACTCCTTCCTTCTCCTGTTTCTCAGGTCCATTAGTCTGAGCTTTCTGGTGTCAAGTAAAAGACAAATATTACATAGAGTCTAAGCAAAAATTTACAAACCTAAGCAAGCATTACCCTATGCAAACACCTGAATTAACGTGATAATAAAGCTTTTTTTTTAAATTTGATTAAAAATAAAAAACAATTCTATACTTACCTGCTCTGTGCAATGCTTTTGCACAGAGCAGCCCCAATCCTTCTACTGGTGTCCCCTAGGGTGCCCGGGCCACCGTAGCTCCCGTGCCTCAGTGCTGTGTTCATTGACGCAGACAGCAGGACTCAGCCCCGCCCCCTGCCCCCGTTTCACAACATTTGATTGACAGTAGTAACCAATGAGGAGCAAGACAGAGGCTGGAGCCACTACACTTGTGCACATCTTTGGATCGGATCGGACACAGGTAAGAAAAAGCGGCGTGGGGAGTTCAGAGTGGCAGCACAGGTTTTTCACTTTAAATGCATAGAATGCATTAAGGTGAAAAACCTTAAAGCTTTAGAACTGCTTTAAATAGGCAAATCGAAACATTCAAACTTTCTTTACGAAAATGAAATAAAGAAACATTACTAAAAGCAACACGAAAACGTGAAGTGGCTACTGATCCAGCAGTATCAATATAATAGGTACAAACACTACAGTTCTGTATACCATGAAGGTTAAACACTTGTGACGACTTTCAGCGCAAGTGGAGCTTTTTTTTTTCCCCCCTTCAGGTTGGAGGTGGTGACGGGCATTGTGATTGACGATGATCTACACCGGGGGACATTTTTTTTTTATTAACAACCCCATATGTATCTAATACTCATTCACATAGGGAGGGGCCAGGATCTGGGTGCCCCTATGTTAAACCACCGGCCAGGGTTGTGGGAAAGAGGCCCTGGTCCCCACCAACCTGTTGAGGGCATGTTACCTGGTATGGCAACTCCCCCTCAGGGCATACATTATACAATTTTCTGTACAATTTTCTATAGATTTACGTTCATCTATGTAGTGCATGGGCCTGCCTAATTGGATACGATTAAAAGTGTTGTTTAGTTTTTACATCATATATAGTTTTTGGTAAATCTAAAAGAAAATTGTAGAAGAAAATTGAACATGTATGGCCAGCCTTACAGTTTAGGGCAAATACTGTTTTCACAGCTGGCATTTGATTTAGTACTGAAGATGACAGAGATCAAAGTACATATCCAGTTGTGGAAGCCTGAGGTACAGGTCAATTGAAAAGGGACAATATAGAAGGTTACATTGCACCAACATGTCCAGGGTGTTCACCCGTTCAAAAAAGGTCACAAACAAATAATCAGGGATAATATCAGAAGGCTCGTATAGAAACTAAGGCATAATGCCCACCTTGCTTCATCAGATTGCCCTCAAGGCAAAAAATCCAAATGCAAAAGTGAAAAAGAAGAAGAAAGGGAAAGAGAAAGTCAGAAAAGAAAAGTAAAGAAAGGTAAAAGGGGAGAGAGGCTGCAGGGACGGTGTCCAAGCAACACGTACATACCCAAAATGCTACCACGACTAAAACCGGCCATAGCTGGTTCAAATCTCAACCAGTTCAGCTTAAACCATCCATGATTCAAACCATGTATGGGTAGACATACCCAAGGTGGTCAATAATTAACTTGGGTACAACCAGCCTGCTGGATTTTACATGCTATTATTGCTAGCGGCTGTTATAGCTGCTAGCAGTAATCACTGTGTTCTCCTGGTGGGAACAGCTTTACCCACCAGGAGAATACAAGGGCTTTGCGGGAGGGATTTTCTTGTCAACACTATCCCTCTGTGGTTGTAGGAAAGAAATTTGCTCCATCTATGGCTGGCCTAAGTCATCAGAGGTAATACTTTATGGACTTTGTTGACAATAACAGAGGATCGTTATAATGATTACCTTTGAAAACACCCATCACTCCTACTTTTTCATAGTATTTGCAGAAAAGAGGCAAAAATGACAGCAAGAATAATTCGCTCATAAAATGTTGCTTTATCTGGTAGAGCCCAAATACTGTGTGCATGCTGAAATAAGCAACATGTCATCCCTAGTTTAACTAAACCAATAGGGTTGCCTCAATGATCGAGGTTGAGCTGCAGTTAAGTCTTCAGTACATCTTGGGTCAGGGGCACCTCCAGATTGGTTAATAAAAACTTAAGGGACCTTATGATACCTTACCTACATATAAAGTGAGTAAAGAATGTATTTTCAGAAATGCAAGTGCTGAAATAGTATTTCAATACTTTTGTTAAAGATTATAAAAGCCTCTAGTTTTTTTTCTTTTTAGAATAAGAAATAGGCATTTGTAATGCACATTAGCATGTCAATAACAAGCTGTATTTAAAATTACCTTATTTTAATGGCAAATGCAGCTGGATTTCTCCTGCACCCTGCTTGATGGAGAAGACAGGGGGCACTGGGTTGACATTTTACATTATTTATGCACAGTTGATCTTAATGGCTGTGGCCAAAGCTAGGCAATGCAATTTACCAATAGAGCCATCAATGATACCAGCATTTAGGCAGCTGCCACAGTACAATGGGTGTCAGGGGTTGCAGTTATTCCACCGCATAAAGGCCCGTACACACGTACCGATTGTCGGCCGTAAATATTCGGCCAATGTCCGATCGGCCGATTGTCGGCTTGTTAGTATGATGCTTCCGACAACCGACTCAGACATTGTCGCCCTATCAAAGTGCTTGTCAAATGGTTCTACTAGCAGGATCAACAGGTAATTAAAAAATGTTTCAAGGAGGACAGAGAGCCCTGTTTTCTGGTATGGGCAGACTACATCATATACATGATTTTAGTTCGACTAATTTGACATACTTCTGCTTTATACATTTAGATAGAGCATTTAAGACAAAAATGTATATTATTGCATTACAGATTCATAGATTCCACCCTGTATTTCACTTCTGAGAACTACCCAATTTCTTTATTACTGGCAATATAAAATGTTAAAATATCACAAGGAGGGATTTGTTTTTAGTCTGTCAGGCTCAAAACAGGAGACTTGTATTGAAAGAAATTAACAGTAAAACTGACCATAGATACTAAAAAGGCAGCTGGATTATTTATCACTGCTGGCTAGTGTCACTTGGGTGACCATTTATGTGTAGTCTTTAAATCAGCATCAGGAGAGGCTTGCTGTAGACACCTCTGGCGCTGGTCCCTCAAGGGCAAAACAATAGGGACAAATTTTTCTAACGTATCCAGTCACTTCTGTCCCATATGACCTGTGCTCCATCATCTGCAAATAGCTTAAACATTTGCCTGCTGTACATTCTAACATAGGACTTATCAAATGTCTATGGTCAACTTTAGGCACTACCATTGAGAAGCACCACAAAAGTGGAAGTGCTACTAATTTGTATTGCTGAAGTATCAATAATTGACATACATATTTAGAAAGCACCTGTCACGACAGTAAAGTACAGAGTTCATACACAGGCAAGGTATATGAAAGGAGGCTGCTGACTAGGGTTGAGCGAACACCTAGATGTCCGTGTTCGACGGGTTCGGCCGAACTTTAAAAAAAAGTCCGGGTCCGTGTCCCGGACTTTTACCGAACTTTTCCCGGACACCGAACCCCATTGAAGTCAATGGGGACCCGAACTTTAAGGCACTAAAATGGCTCTAAAACACCAAAGGAAAGGGCTAGAGTGCTGCAAATGGCAGCAAAACGTAATTAAGAGCATGGCAAGTGCTCTGCAAACAAATGTGGATAGGGAAATAACTTAAAACAACAAAAAAAAAACAGAAAAATAAAACAATGTTCTTCTTCATCTCTGAAGGACGAGGCCCATATGGAGTAGGAGGGAGGTTGAGGTGGTGGTGGATGTGGCGGTGACATAGGCGTGCGCACAGGGTGTGCTGGGTGTGCCTGGGCACACCCTAATCACCTAGGGCACATAGCATTGCCAGTGAGGAGATGGGAAAGATCTCCCTGGGACCTGCTCTGCTCTATTTCTCCTTGCCTACAGGTACATGGCCCCGATACATTACTCTCCCTGCTGGCAAACACATGCATGTGTATTTCAACTTTGGGGTGCACACTTTAATGCAATAGGCTGCGCACACCTATGGGCGGTGTAGGTGGAAGCGGCGGTGGAGGAGGACCAGGGCCGGATTAACAGCATCATGGGCTTGGTGCTGAGGATTTTGAAGGGCCTTAAGGGCCGTGCCTTGCCATGCACCCAGAGGAGGAAGGGTGCAGCCATGCATGCCTAATTCAACATGGGATGCTGTCTCTGAAGCCCATAAACACATCCATGCATCGCCAACTGTCCCTCCTTGTCCGGCCTTCACGCTGTGTGGGGAGGTTCTGAGGGTGCTGCCTGGGGAAGCGAGCATAGAAGCCAGACTTCTGTGTTTACAAGTGACAGAAGAGCGGTAACAGTGAATATGGCCAACCCGGGGCCTATATAAAAGGTAGGGGCCTGGAGCTGCAGCTCCAATAGCCCCTACATTAATCTGGCCCTGAGGAGGAGGACGAGGTAGCCAACACTGCTTCTTTTCAAAAATTTTAAATGAGGGTACACCCCAAAAGAGTGAGAAAGAGCAAAAATGGAACAATGGGTGGGTAAGGTCGGTATCCATTGCTATTCTGCATAAGGTACGGAAAAGTCCCGTGGGATCCATGCCTGGTTCATTTTAATGAACGTGAGCTTGTCCACATTGTCTCTGGACAGGCGGCTGCGCTTGTCTGTTATAACGCCCCCAGCCGTGCTAAATACCCGTTCAGATAATACACTGGCTGCAGGGCACGCCAGCACCTCCAAGGCGTAAAGGGCAAGCTCAAGCCATGTGCCCAATTTGGAGACCCAGAAGTTGAAGGGGGCAGACCCGTCATTCACTACATGTAGGCGTGTGCACACATACTGCTCCACCATGTTGGTAAAATGCTGCCTCCTGCTAAGACGTTCCATCTGAGCTGCTGGTGCTGCTGTTTGTTGTGGCGTGCTGACAAAGCTTTTCCACATTTCGGCCATGCTAACCCTGCCTTCTGAGGTGCTGGCGGTGCCCTGGTTGCGTTGGCGACCTCCTCCTCCTCCTCCTCTGCCTTGTGCTTCCACTGTGGCCCCGCTGTCAGATGGGAATGCCAGCAGCAGGGCGTCTACCAGCGTGCGCTTGTACTCGCGCATCTTGCGATCGCGCTCCAGTGAGTGAATTAAGGACGGTACGTTGTCCTTGTAACGGGGATCCAGCAGCGTGGCCACCCAGTAATCAGCACAAGTTAGAATGTGGGCAACTCGGCGGTCGTTGTGGAGACACTGCAGCATGTAATCGCTCATGTGTGCCAGGCTGCCCAGAGGCAACGAAAGGCTGTCCTCTGTGGGAGGTGTATCGTCCGTGTCCTCTGTATCCCCCCAGCCACGCACCAGTGATGGCCATGAGCTGGCCTGGGTGCCACCCTGCTGTGAACATGGTTCCATCTCCTCCTCCAGCTCCTCCTCCTCCTCATCCTCCTCATCCTCCAGAACTGTGCCCCTGCTGGACAATTGCGTCCCTGGCGTTTGCGTGTGCAGGAACCCACCCTCGGAGCCCCTTGCGAATGACTGCCCTGAAAGCCTTGGAAATGTTACCTCTTCATCCTCCTCCTCCTCCTCATCCTGTGCCACATCCTCTTCCATCATCGCCCGAATTGTTTTTTCAAGGAGGCATAGAAGTGGGATAGTTAAGCTGAGAACGGCGTCATTGCCACTGGCCATGTTGGTGGAGTACTCAAAACAGCGCAACAAGGCACACAGGTCTCGCATGGAGGCCCAGTTAAATTAAATAGCGGAATAGAAAATATGATCCAAAAAAAGTGTATGTATATCACACGTACACAACCACACTGGGCCCCAATTACTATTGTTTGTACCCCTAAAAGGCTAGATGAGGAGTAGGGGGGAGTATGGAACAGGCAGCACCCTCAAACCTTCAGAAGTATGAGATGAACCCCAACAACTTGGAAAGGTGGATCTCTCTCACACGTACCGACACAGACTATCCCGCAATTCAATTGATCCTCAAAGGTTTTTATTGAATAGCGGAATAGGAAATATGATCAAAAAAAGTGTATGTATCTCGCACGTACACAACCACACTAGGCCCCAATTACTATTGTTTGTACCCCTAAAAGGCTAGATGAGGAGTAGGGGGGGTATGGAACAGGCAGCACCCTCAAACCTTCAGAAGTATGAGATGAACCCCAACAACTTGGAAAGGTGGATCTCTCTCACACGTACCGACACAGACTATCCCCCAATTTAACTGATCCCCAAAGGTTTTTGATTAAATAGCGGAATAGAAAATATGATCCCAAAAAAGTGTATGTATATCACACGTACACAACCACACTGGGCCCCAATTACTATTGTTTGTACCCCTAAAAGGCTAGATGAGGAGTAGGGGGAGTATGGAACAGGCAGCACCCTCAAACCTTCAGAAGTATGAGATGAACCCCAACAACTTGGAAAGGTGGATCTCTCTCACACGTACCGACACAGACTATCCCGCAATTCAATTGATCCTCAAAGGTTTTTATTGAATAGCGGAATAGGAAATATGATCAAAAAAAAGTGTATGTATATCACACGTACACAACCACACTAGGCCCCAATTACTATTGTTTGTACCCCTAAAAGGCTAGATGAGGAGTAGGGGGGGTATGGAACAGGCAGCACCCTCAAACCTTCAGAAGTATGAGATGAACCCCAACAACTTGGAAAGGTGGATCTCTCTCACACGTACCAACACAGACTATCCCCCAATTTAACTGATCCCCAAAGGTTTTTGATTAAATAGCGGAATAGAAAATATGATCCAAAAAAAGTGTATGTATATCACACGTACACAACCACACTAGGCCCCAATTACTATTGTTTGTACCCCTAAAAGGCTAGATGAGGAGTAGGGGGGGTATGGAACAGGCAGCACCCTCAAACCTTCAGAAGTATGAGATGAACCCCAACAACTTGGAAAGGTGGATCTCTCTCACACGTACCAACACAGACTATCCCCCAATTTAACTGATCCCCAAAGGTTTTTGATTAAATAGCGGAATAGAAAATATGATCCCAAAAAAGTGTATGTATATCACACGTACACAACCACACTAGGCCCCAATTACTATTGTTTGTACCCCTAAAAGGCTAGGAGTAGGGGGAGTATGGAACAGGCAGCACCCTCAAACCTTCAGAAGTATGAGATGAACCCCAACAACTTGGAAAGGTGGATCTCTCTCACACGTACCAACACAGACTATCCCCCAATTTAACTGATCCCCAAAGGTTTTTGATTAAATAGCGGAATAGAAAATATGATCCCAAAAAAGTGTATGTATATCACACGTACACAACCACACTAGGCCCCAATTACTATTGTTTGTACCCCTAAAAGGCTAGGAGTAGGGGGAGTATGGAACAGGCAGCACCCTCAAACCTTCAGAAGTATGAGATGAACCCCAACAACTTGGAAAGGTGGATCTCTCTCACACGTACCAACACAGACTATCCCCCAATTTAACTGATCCCCAAAGGTTTTTGATTAAATAGCGGAATAGAAAATATGATCCCAAAAAAGTGTATGTATATCACACGTACACAACCACACTAGGCCCCAATTACTATTGTTTGTACCCCTAAAAGGCTAGGAGTAGGGGGGAGTATGGAACAGGCAGCACCCTCAAACCTTCAGAAGTATGAGATGAACCCCAACAACTTGGAAAGGTGGATCTCTCTCACACGTACCAACACAGACTATCCCCCAATTTAACTGATCCCCAAAGGTTTTTGATTAAATAGCGGAATAGAAAATATGATCCCAAAAAAGTGTATGTATATCACACGTACACAACCACACTAGGCCCCAATTACTATTGTTTGTACCCCTAAAAGGCTAGGAGTAGGGGGAGTATGGAACAGGCAGCACCCTCAAACCTTCAGAAGTATGAGATGAACCCCAACAACTTGGAAAGGTGGATCTCTCTCACACGTACCAACACAGACTATCCCCCAATTTAACTGATCCCCAAAGGTTTTTGATTAAATAGCGGAATAGAAAATATGATCCCAAAAAAGTGTATGTATATCACACGTACACAACCACACTAGGCCCCAATTACTATTGTTTGTACCCCTAAAAGGCTAGGAGTAGGGGGAGTATGGAACAGGCAGCACCCTCAAACCTTCAGAAGTATGAGATGAACCCCAACAACTTGGAAAGGTGGATCTCTCTCACACGTACCAACACAGACTATCCCCCAATTTAATTGATCCCCAAAGGTTTTTGATTAAATAGCGGAATAGAAAATATGATCCCAAAAAAGTGTATGTATATCACACGTACACAACCACACTAGGCCCCAATTACTATTGTTTGTACCCCTAAAAGGCTAGATGAGGAGTAGGGGGAGTATGGAACAGGCAGCACCCTCAAACCTTCAGAAGTATGAGATTGTGTTCACTGTACCCCACAAAGATTGAGTTCACTGCACCCCACAATGATTGTGTTCACTGCACCCCACAAAGATTGTGTTCACTGCACCTCACAAAGATTGTGTTCACTGTACCCCCCAAAGATTGTGTTCACTGCACCCCACAAAGATTCTGTTCACTGTACCCCACAAAGATTGTGTTCACTGCACCCCAAAAAGGATGTTGTTCACTGCACCCCAAAAAGGATGTTGTTCACTGCACCCCAAAAAGGATGTTGTTCACTCCACCCCAAAAAGATTGTGTTCACTGCACCCCACAAAGATTGTGTTCACTGCACCCCAAAAAGATTGTGTTCACTGCACCCCAAAAATGATTTTGTTCACTGCACCCCAAAAAGGATTTTGTTCACTGCACCCCAAAAAGGATGTTGTTCACTCCACCCCAAAAAGATTGTGTTCACTGCACCCCAAAAAGATTGTGTTCACTGCACCCCACAAAGGATTTTGTTCACTGCACCCCAAAAAGATTGTGTTCACTGCACCCCAAAAAGGATGTTGTTCACTGCACCCCAAAAAGGATTTTGTTCACTGCACCCCAAAAAGATTGTGTTCACTGCACCCCACAAAGGATTTTGTTCACTGCACCCCACAAAGATTGTGTTCACTGCACACCAAAAAGGATTGTGTTCACTGCACCCCAAAAAGATTTTGTTCACTGCACCCCAAAAAGATTGTGTTCACTGCAGCCCAAAAAGATTGTGTTCACTGCAGCCCAAAAAGATTGTGTTCACTGCAGCCCAAAAAGATTGTGTTCACTGCAGCCCAAAAAGATTGTGTTCACTGCAGCCCAAAAAGATTGTGTTCACTGCAGCTCACACACAGAAAAATGGATGTGGATCACTGACACCTGCCTATCTCCAATCCCACACCACACAGCAATATCGATTGTAGTTTGTAGAACACAGTTTCCCTAAAATTCAGCAGACTCTGTCCCTAACAGGATTGAGAAGAGATCGTAGATCAGGATTGAGTGCAGATTCACCCCACCCCCCACACAGCAATATCGATTGTAGTTTGTAGAAGACACTGACCCTATAATTCAGCAGACTCTATCCCTAAAATGCCTACAACTCGCCCTGCCTAAACACTCCGACCTGTCCCTCAATTCTATCCGGACACAAATGATTTTTTCCTGCCTATCTTTCCCTAATCAGCAGCCAGCACGTTGATGTGTGCTCTGTCCCTGAATCTAAGCAGCATAATGACGCCGCTGCGGCTGCCTCGAACTTATAAAGACTTGGTCACATGCTTCAGACGGCCAATCACAGCTACTGAGACATTTGCAGGCATGGCTGGGATGGCTTAAGGCACACCAGTTAAACGATTGTTGATTGGCTGTTGAAAGCCCGCCATGAAAAGAGCGCCAAAGCATGCAAAACTCGGAAATAAAACGACCGAACACGGATTTTTACCCGAACATACAGTAAAGTGTCCGTGTCCGTGTTCGGGTACAAAAAATCCAATTATTCGGTACGAACACGAATAATACAGTCCGTGTTCGCTCAACACTACTGCTGACCCATTGCTTATCCATGGGAGCCAGCTCTTGTAATACACTTGTACACTAATGCAACAAGAGAGTGATGTAGAAACCAGCTACACAGCATTTAATGTTCCTCCACTCTCACAACAGATGAAATAAACTGTTGGTTTTGTGAGAATACTCATTTAAAAAATAAATAAAATAACTAACTACTTGTAGCAGTATGTAGCAGAATATATATTGGTCTAAAAAAAGAAATGTGTTTTTGTTTACTTTTTTTTTTTAATTGGATGTTTTATAGCAGAAAGTAAAAAATATAGTTTTTGCTTTTTTTGTCGGTCTTTTTTGTTTATAGTGTAAGGAATAAAAACGCAGTGGTGATCAAATACCACCAAAAGATAGCTCTATTTGTGCGGGGGGAAAAAAGGACATCCGTTTTGTTTGAGTACAGTGTTGCACAACTGCGCAATTGTCAGTTAAAGTAATGCAGTGTCATATCTCAAAAAAATGGCCTGGTCATGAAGGGGGGAATTTCGGTGATTAAGTTAACCATTGTGTGTTAGAGTTGAAAGTGTATACAAAAGCTGTATTTCACTTGAAAACAGGAACAAGTAGTTAGTTATTTTATTTATTTTTAAATGAGTGTTCTATTAAAAAAAAAAAAAAGAAAAATCCCAATAAGCGTATATTAATGGTTTGCACAAAGAGTATAGCGTCTACAAACTATGGGATCTATACTGGAATTCCTATTTATTTATTTTTTACTAGCAATGGCAGCGAACAGCGACTTATAGCGGAACTGCGATATTACATCGGCCATTCTGACACTTGACATTTTTTGGGAACCTGTGGCATTAAATTGCAATTAAATTAGATGACAGTGATTAGTGCTAAAAATATGCACTATGCAAACATGCACATGCAAAATATGTCACTGTTCCAACAATGGCTGGGAAGGGGTAAACCACTTCCCGCCCGCCCTATAGGCAAATGACTGCGGGAATGTGGTTGCATTATCCTGACCGGACGTCATATGCAGAGCGGCGATCGGTGATGCGGCGTGTCAGTCTGACTCCCCGCATCTCCGATCTCGGTAAAGAGCCAAACGTAGGCTCTTTACCATGTGACCAACCGTGTCCAATCCCGGCTGGTCACATAGTACACAGGAAGAGCCGTTGATCGGCTTTCCTCAGTACGTGCTTGACAGGCACGAGTAAAGGAGCGCCGATCTGCGGCTCTCCTGACGGGGGGGGGGGCTGGGTCGGCACTGGTAATTAGATCCCACCCATGACCCCAGGGATGCCCACCAATGACCCCAGGGATGCCCACTATGGCCACCAGGGATGGCAATCAGGGCTCAGGGAGCCCCCTCATCATTGCCATCTATCAGTGCTGCCCACCAGTGCCCATTAATGCCCATCAGTGCTGCCTATCAGTGCCCATTAGTGCCGCCTATGAGTGCCACCTATCAGTGCCTATCAATGCCGCCCAGCAGTGCCGCCTATCAGTGCCCAGCAATGCTGCATATCAGTGCCACATATCAGTGCCCACCAGTGCCACCTATCAGTGCCGCCTATCAGTGCCACCCCATCAGTGCCACCCCATCAGTGCCACCCCATCAGTGCCACCCCATCAGTGCCACCCCATCAGTGCCACCCCATCAGTGCCACCCCATCAGTGCAGGAAAAAACTTATTTATTTACAAAATTGTATAGCATAAACAATACAACTTTTTTTTTTTTCAAACTTTTCGGTCTTTTTTTTTATTTGTTTAGCAAAAAAGAAAAAAACCTTGCGGTCATCAAATACCACCAAAAGAAAGCTCTATTTGTGGGGGGAAAATTACATAAATTTGGTTTAGGTACAGTGTTGCATGACCGCAATTGTCATTCAAAATGCAACAGGGCTAAAAGCTGAAAATTGGCCTGGGCAGGAAGGGGGTGAAAGTGCCCTGTATTGAAGTGGTTAAACATCTAGGGCAATTAAAGTGTTAAATGTATGCCTAGCCAGTGTTTTGGTGTACTGTGTGTGGTGCTTTTACTAAGGCAAGTAAGGGATTGTATTCCCTGCTTTGCTGGTAAAAAAAAATCCTTTACTTTATTGCTGACAGGACAGGACTCTGCCTTGTTTACATGGGCAGGGCTCTGTCCTGTGTAAATTCATGACAAAATCGGCGTAGCCCATTGGCCGGCACCCGCTGTAGGACATCTGCTGTGTTTAATCACAGCACGGCTGGGTCGCCAGATATGGGCACGCGCCTCCTACCTGGAAGTGCCAGATCACGTACCTAGTATATCCATGTTATACAGTCAGCAAGCAATTAAATTGGGTTTTCTGCTTCTGTTTAGGCTTCCGTTCACCCCATGCAGGTGCAACAAAACACACCTGCTGCGTGTAGGGGGCAGCACATTCATTTCAAGAGGCTGCCCTACAAGTGTGAAATGTAAAAAACAAGTCCTTGACCATTTTTCAAAGTTGTGCAGCAACAAAATGCACATTGCTGCATCACCGTTTTGGCACATGTGAAAGTGCGTGTGTTTGCAGATGTGCGAAGGTGCTATTAAGAATTAATGGCACCACCCCACGTCTGCTAAAGGGCAGAGGGTTTCTTTAGGTGCCAGGAAAGCGCATGATTTTGTGAGCATGCCTGACATTCACAGGGTCTGAACTTAACCTAATCCAATAAAATTGTGTTTACTAATAATATCTAGATTACTATTTGCATTAAGGTTTTCCACTTCCCTTCATTAAGGCTCGGGTTCACATATGAACGTATTAACAGATTTGGCTGCACAATCTTTCAGATTCAGATATATGGCAACCAAACCTAAATTTCCTGAGATTAAACAAAAGCAAACAATGACTATATGGGAAGAACTGGCGATTAAGGCTCGGTTTCCACTAGTGCGACTTGCTGTGCGACTTGACACATGTCAAGTCGCACAGCAAGTCAAAAGCCATGGATTTCAATGCGGCCCGTTTCCACTGCCGCGACTTGAGTTGCGGCGACTTCAAAAGTAGTTCGTGCACTACTTTTGAGCCGGCTTCAGTGCGACTTCCCTCTATAATGAGGGACAAGTCTCACTGAAAGCCGCAAACAACTTTAGCTACGAAGTCGCGCTAGAAGTAGCACAACTTCGTAGCCGCAGTAGTGGAAACCGAGCCTAAGATCCACAAAAATGGCTATATTACAAACAGTCAATGCTTTTCAGACTTTGCAGTTGTGCAAGTTAACATTTGAATATTATTCCACACTGGTAATGTTACAAGAAATCCACAGCAAATGGAACAATAGTAAGATATTAATTGTCTAACAATGATAAATGCTCCATGAAAGATCAGTACCTTCAGTGGTAGAATGTCATTTTCATTCTTGAGCACAAACCGTCCTTCCCTGTCATCTTTGTTCCAGTTGAGCTGAACCACTAGAGGCTTTTCATCAACATCAAGTCTTCTTTCTTCTTCAAAATTTTAAAATACAAGTAAAAAATAAATAAATTAAGGGCAAATCAAAGAATGCATCAAAAAGGAGAACTATAACAAAAGTTTAAAGAGTAAGAGAGGGTTATAACCCGTCAGGTCTGTTTTCCCCATCTGTGTCCCATCGCATAGATTTTCCTTCACTTCCTGTACCATAGTCAAACAGGAGGTCAGAGGATATCCCTGCAACTTAGGGGAATTTCTTGGGGACCCGCTGGTCACCGTAATTAGTGTCCATATTGGAAGATTTCGCCTCCATTACTTTTCTGGTGACAACATCAAAATTTGGGATTTTCTTTTTCTTTCACTTTCAATGATAATGGTAAATAGGACAAATAGAGAGGGTAAGAGTCGGTTCACACTAAGGCGAAGCGACTCTGTACTACTTCGGGGGAGACTTGTGCATTGCCATGCACCACGACTTCGGAGCGACTTGCAGGGACTTCACATAATGGAAGTCTATGCAAGTCGCTCCGAGGTCGCCCCGAAGTAGTACAGGACCCTTTTTCTAAGTCGCTCCTGTTAGAACGGGTCCTGTAGCGGTCAATGTACCGCGAGGGAGCGCGACTTGTCAGGCTGACAAGTCGCGCTAGTGTGGACCGGCACTAAATCTCCCTATCAGGAGCACAGGCCACAAAAATGAACAGGTGTTCCGATCCCTCTCCACTCTATTGAAGAAAAAGGTTTTGCCTTTAGTTATACTTTAATTCAATGTGTGAACTGCTAATGCTCTACAACGGGCACTAATCTTGGAAAAATCACTACACTTACTTTAAACTGATGTTAGCTAGCACACACAGCCTGTAGACACAGGTACTGTTAAGGAATGGCATGGGTCATTTTGAATTTTTTTAAATTCACTTACAAATGCTTCAAACCATTACAGCCTGCAAATTCATCTATACATCAGAAATAAGCTAGATCTTAGATGTTACATTGCTTAACACTTACCTACAGTAGCAGATTAGGGAAGCCCACTTCAGAATATCCCTGTAAAACCAAAATCTCCTCCCAAAACCAGAGACAGGAATTAATGTGTGCAACAGGGAATTTCCTGTCTTTGACCATGCTATAAATAAAAGTTTGTAATGTATATATTGAATGTATGGGTCAGACTGGCATACACTGTTCCTAGTACATTATATGTGGTTGTCTCTTACTACTTTTTTTTTTAACATAACTGTGTGGGGGGGGGGGGGGATTTGTTCCACCCATACTAGAAGTTGTGATCAGTTTTTTCCACCCATACTAGAAGTTGTGATCAAGCTGTAACATTTTAGGCAAAAATATGAAATGGGTATAAAAATGATATTCATCAAGAAGAAAAAAGCATTATGTAATAAAAGACTGACCTCCGCTTACATGAACCTCATATAAAGAATATCGAGGAGATGACAACATCCTCATATCTGGACGGAACTTTTCAGCCAGTGTTTCTATGACATCCTGTGTTGTGGCTGTACTTGAGACTCTGATGCATTTTGTTGCAAAATTTCCTGCAGCTTTGTCTTGGAAGTAAAATCTCATAACTCCGTGAAATTCCAAATCCTTAAAAAAAAAAAAAAAAAGCATAAAATACAAAAATAAATTGCTTTTTACTCTTCCAAAAGAAAGGAAACATACATTAATGCTTAAGCCAAAGCTTGTTTGGCTGTACTTTTGTACTTCTCCAGTGGATCACAGAAGTGCAGTTTGTTTTGCACTCCTGTGACCCGGTTTCAGCAGAGAGCGATCCAGGCTCGGACATCACCACAACCATAGAGTTGGAATCCACCCACATGCCTGGACCAGCCTCTCAGTGAGCCACTGAGAGCCTGAGCCGGCCCCTGCCGTCCCCTCCGCAGCCCAGCCTTCCAGTGAGTGAGGTGGGAGCAGAGCAGAGAGTGATGGCCAGCAGCGTTCTGTTTGGGGAGCTTTGAGAACCGAGCGATCGGTGGTGTTCGACCACCTAGGTAAGTATGAATCTAAAAAAACCTATACATCTTTTAATGGTTTTTGAAAATCAGTAAGCAAAAAACATTACTATATAGTGAAACAATACATTTCTTTAAAATATTAAAAGAGGTTTCCTCTACCAAAGTGAAAAAGGGAAGTGTTTCTAACAAGCAGAAAAGCAAATATTTTACTAACACCACTTGGACCTGCACACCAACTCATTTTTCACAAGCAAAGAAAAAAGGTAAGCAGGGAAGCTAAGTGCTAAAATATTTTAAACCAGTCGGTTTCATTCCACTGGTGCTCACATGTTAGTATACCCAAAATACTAAAATCTTCTGAAAAATCACCACCACTTTTTGCTGGTTTCACTTTTCTAATACAGTAATGATTGTGATAGGTTATTTTATTAGAGTACAGGCTTTCCACAATCATGTCTGCCCCTTACTATGGTCTTACAATATTACTATTTGTGCTTCACAAATAATGCCATCTCAAACAGCCATTGTAGTTTACCCTACAAAGCATAGGAGACATAGGCATTAAATAAAGGCAGATCACTATCTCAGGAAACGTTTGTGACTCTTGGTAAATTAAGTCATTTATCAGTAAAGGGTAACCAAATTAAAATTCCAGAAAGTACAAAGTTTCAAAGCACACAGGTTCCACAGAGATACATTCCTTAAAGTGTCTGTAAAGCACTGAACCATGTAGCATCCCTGAAATTATCTATGGAAGGAATGCCACAAAGACCAATTGGTTACAGAAATTAGAACAGTGTTTTTGAGCAAACACTGAAGGATCTTTAAAAACTTAAATGTTGCTGCTTATGTAATTATATATATATATATATGGTTTTGTACCATTCCTAGTTGAAGAAAGCCAACACTGCAGGAATGTGTGTATTGGGAATGCAGTGCTTAAATTCTAGAAAAAGATTTGCACTTTAGCAAAACATGCTCATTGTATAATCTTGAGACAAATGATGCCACACATTTAATCTAAACTTGCAATGATCAGCAGAATATATAGATAGATACATGGTAAGTCCACCTTTTACTGAGACTGGCAAATTCTTTTTGCGCTAAAGTTGAATGAAAAGTTTATAAGAGAAGCCATACAAATTCAAGTATTCATAAAAATTCATCAAGTTTTAAGTAACATGCACACATCTGCTCACATTTAAAAATTTGAATGTGACTGAAGGGAAAAATACAAGCGAACTGCTATACCCTGTAATCGTAGAGATTTGTGAAGGGAAATTAATTAGATTCAACACAAAAATCTGTAAAAAGTCTGAATCCCATTAGTCTTTCTGCCAGATACATTTTCCAATATCAATTAAAATAAATAAACACGTCAATGCATGTAATACCATGTATTGATACAGGTTTATTAACCTCTAGGACTCACATTAATGCGTAATGCAAAGCACATTCCAAAACGTGTCAAATAGGTTGTTTTCACTGTATACAGTTTGCTAGAGTTCACCTGTGGCCTGGTCACGTTCATTACAGCATTTCTATCGATGTCATTAAAAACAGTGCTTAGTATATAATTTAAAAAAATAAATAAAATCTAAATAAATATACAGTGGGTACGGAAAGTATTCAGACCCCCTTAAATTTTTCACTCTTTGTTATATTGCAGCCATTTGCTAAAATCATTTAAGTTCATTCTTCTTCCTCATGAATGTACACATAGCACCCCATACTGACAGGAAAACACAGAATTGTTGACATTGTTGCAGATTTATTAAAAAAGAAAAACTGAAATATCACATGGTCCTAAGTATTCAGACCCTTTGCTGTGACACTCATATATTTAACTCAGGTGCTTTCCATTTCTTCTGATCATCCTTGAGATGGTTCTACACCTTCATTTGAGTCCAGCTGTGTTTGATTATACTGATTGGATTAGGAAAGCCACACACCTGTCTATATAAGACATTCCAGATCACAATGCATGTCAGAGCAAATGAGAATCATGAGGTCAAAGGAACTGCCTGAAGAGCTCAGAGACAGAATTGTGGCAAGGCACAGATCTGGCCAAGGTTACAAAAAGATTTCTGCTGCACTTAAGGTTCCTAAGAGCACAGTGGCCTCCATAATCCTCAAATGGAAGACGTTTGGGATGACCAGAACCCTTCCTAGAGCTGGCCGTCCGGCCAAACTGAGCTATCGGGGGAGAAGAGCCTTGGTGAGAGAGGTAAAGAAGAACCCAAAGATCACTGTGGCTGAGCTCCAGAGATGCAGTCAGGAGATGGGAGAAAGTTGTAGAAAGTCAACCATCACTGCAGCCCTCCACCAGTCGGGGCTTTATGGCAGAGTGGCCCGACGGAAGCCTCTCCTCAGTGTAAGACACATGAAAGCCCGCATGGAGTTTGCTAAAAAAAACACCTGAAGGACTCCAAGATGGTGAGAAATGAGATTCTCTGGTCTGATGAGACCAAAATAGAACTATTGGCCTTAATTCTAAGCGGTATGTGTGGAGAAAACCAGGCACTGCTCATCACCTGTCCAATACAGTCCCAACAGTGAAGCATGGTGGTGGCAGCATCATGCTGTGGGGGTGTTTTTCAGCTGCAGGGACAGGACGACTGGTTGCAATCGAGGGAAAGATGAATGCGACCAAGTACAGGGATATCCTGGACAAAAACCTTCTCCAGAGTGCTCTGGACCTCAGACTGGGCCGAAGGTTTACCTTCCAACAAGACAATGACCCTAAGCACACAGCTAAAATAACGAAGGAGTGGCTTCACAACAACTCCGTGACTGTTCTTGAATGGCCCAGCCAGAGCCCTGACTTAAACCCAATTGAGCATCTCTGGAGAGACCTAAAAATGGCTGTCCACCAGCGTTTACCATCCAACCTGACAGAACTGGAGAGGATCTGCAAGGAGGAATGGCAGAGGATCCCCAAATCCAGGTGTGAAAGACTTGTTACATCTTTCCCAAAAAGACTCCTGGCTGTATTAGGATCAAAAGGGGGCTTCTACTAAATACTGAGCAAAGGGTCTGAATACTTAGGACCATGTTATATTTCAGTTTTTCTTTTTTAATAAATCTGCAACAATGTCAACAATTCTGTGTTTTTCTGTCAGTATGGGGTGCTATGTGTACATTCATGAGGAAGAAGAATGAACTTAAATGATTTTAGCAAATGGCTGCAATATAACAAAGAGTGAAAAATTTAAGGGGGTCTGAATACTTTCCGTACCCACTGTATATATATATATATATATATATATATATATATATATATATATATATGAGGGAGAGAGAGAAGTTTATGTTCCGGAGCACACCTTATTAGAAAAACAAGCCTCCATCCCTATTTGTATATACAAACCAATGAAAAGAACATACATACATACATACACACATATATATATATATATATATATATATATATATATATATATATATATATATATATATATATATATATAGTAAATGTATTTCGATGTAGGCACATGGCAAGACTGTGTAAACCTGTTCATAAACATCGAATATGTAGTGCAATAACAGCACAAAACAATGAGGCGCAATTTCCAAAGTTTTTTTTTTTTACTTCAAGCATAATAGTGCCCAAATCAGTCAACCACTTGCTTACTGGGCACTTATACTCCCTTCCTGCCCAAGCTAATTTTAAGCTTTTAGCACTGTCCCACTTTGAATGACAATTGCAAGGTAATGCAACACTGTATACAAACAAAATTCACCACTGGGTTTATTTGTTAGTAAAGAAACAAAGACCAAAAATTCTGAAAAAAAAAAAAGTTTGTTATAAAATTTTGCAAATAGGTAATTTCTCTCCTTCACTGATGTGAGCTGATGAGGCTGCACTGATGGGCGGCACTGTTGAGCACTGATGAGGATGCACCAATAGGTGGCACTGTTGGGCACTGGTAGGCAGCACTAGCCTAGTGCTACTTACCAGTGCCACCTAAGTGACACCGATGGGCACAGATTGGGACCGATGTCCCTGTAACAGAAGCTGGTTACCGGCTCTCTTTTCTCCTCCCGCTGATCGAGAGAAGAAAAAAAAATGGATTTTTGTAAAATCTTACCGTAGTCCTCCTTGATTAATATCAACTCGGGTTATACTGCCCTCTACAGGAGTAGGACTAGACAGGAAAGAAAACGTTCTGGCCACACCCTAGGGGCAGTCCCAGAGGGTATATCCTCTCACTTCCTGCTACAGCAAATCAGTTATGTCACAAAGCAGTGTTTAGAGAATTTAACCCAACCCAACTCAAAAACAGAGGGGCGGGTACTACGTCAGTCAATGAGCTTAAGAGAAAAGGATTTTACATTAAGATTTTACAAAAATCCATTTTTCTCTGTCGCTCATTGACAGACATAGTCCTCCTTGATTAATATCAACTCGGGACGTCCCAAAGCAGTGCCACAAATGAGGGGTGGGAAAATGGAAATCAAAATCCAATCTAGAAGGCCCAACCGGTGCCAACTAGAAGTTTTAAAGGCTCATCAATCAAACAATGAGACTCAACTGAAATTCCAACGGAAAAAAAAACCCTCGAGGTAGACCACCGGTCTCCTCAAATTGCGGCCTGCAAAACCTTGCGGCCAAATGCGGCATCCGCCGATGCCATCACATCAACTTTATAAAATTTTGTAAAGGTATGAACCGACGACCAGGTAGCCGCCTTGCACACCTGGACCACTGACGCCTGATGGCGGTAGGCCCAGGAAGTACTGAGCGCTCGAGTGGAGTGCGCCTTAACAGGGAACGGAGGATTCCGACCCTTAATACAGGGGTTGACAAATTTTCTTTGAATCTAGGAGCCAGCTAAAAAAGTTAGGAGCCAGTTTTTTTAAAAAAATCTGCCCCGCGCCCAGAAAAAAAAAGAAAGAAAGAAATAAAAGGGAAATAAAGGGAAAGAAGGGGAGGGGTGAGAGAGAGAGAAGGAAAGAGAGGGGGGGAGAGAGTGAAAGTCTCAGGCAGATGTGTATATGTACAGCTCTATGGTGTGTACAGAAGAATTCTCCAGAAGTGTGGCACTCCCCCACCTCCACCTTCCTCCTATACACTCAGAAAATGGCCTGCTCTGCTCCCCCACACACATGTCTATGCATTTTAAAGCACATTTCTAGAGTGTATATAACAATGTGCAATGTATGTATTGTGTGCTGATTTTTAATGCGGATTGATTTGTTTATTTTCCCTGCTTAGTAGGGAGAAGAAACAAAGCAACCATTCCCTTTGTACAGAGCCCTCCCAGGGGAGTTGACGGGTGAGGGCATGCGCCTTAAACAGGCAGTGATGTATGGGTACACTGCAGGTCCTGTAGTTACAGCCCTTTTGCAGTATATGTACTGCGGCAGGTGGGCAAGTGGTTAATTACCAATGGTATTTGTAAAATGCAGCATGAAGGGGGTTAATGTATTGCCACTGGTCACTAATGCATTAGTGACCACTGTCAGAAAATTAACCCCTTTGTGCTGCATTAGTGGCAGTGTTTATAAACCCCTATATGCTGCAGCATAAATGAACACCGATACTAATGCCACTAATGCAGCACAAAGGGGTTCATTTGCATTTCATTAGTGACCAGTGGCAATACATTAACCCCCTCATGCTGCATATTACCATTGTAATTATATAACCTCTGCCCCCCCACCCAGAGTATGCCAATTCAACTGCAGATGCAAATCTGCTTACTTTTCGGATGCACTGGCTGGCTGGCTGATTCCTTCCCGGCGGCTCTCTATGGTGCTCTCCGATCCCGCCTCCCGGTGACGTCGCGCCTTGCCGGGACTCGTAAGCATCTGTCAGGCGGAGATTACCCTGCGGCTCTGCCTGGCAGGGAAGTGAAGGCCGGGTCCTAGGCTTGTGCCGAGTGCAGGAGTGCACTCGGCACATCCTTCTTACAGCTCTGCAGTGTTGTAGCGCGCCCGGCGGAAGTCACTTGTTGCCCAGTAAACAACACACTGTCAGCACTTCACCTGCTCTACGCCCCCTCTTTCTAAAATAAATTGATCCGCCCACCCCTTGTACCGGGCTCACACACCGCTCAGCTGCAGACCCAGCACTCTTACCTGATGTGTCGGGTGTCCGCAACGAGGAGGGCTGACAGTGGAGACTGGAGAAGAGGCAGCCGGTTCTGATTGGTCAGCGCCGTCCATGTGAGGATGCTGACCAATTAAAATGCCTTGTCAGGACATTATGGATAGGAGCCGCGGGGATTTCAAATCTCTGCATCACAGAGCGGCGTCCCGATGCCTGACAGGAGATGGCTGAAATCCTAGGCGCCCGGACTAAGTTTCTAGTCGCCAATGCGACCTGGCGCCCGGGAATTGTCGAGCCCTGCCTTAATAGAATAAGCCTGTACCACCGTCTGTCTAATCCATTTGGAGATAATCGCGGCAGATGCAGGCAACCCCATTCTGGGGCCATCCGTGATCACAAAAAGTGAATCCGTCTTACGGAACGATTCCGTAGTCTTCAGGTATACCCTGATTGCCGAACCACATCCAAGGAATGCAACGCATATTCCTGAGGATGATTGGGCTTAGGACACAAGGAAGGTAGCACAATATCTTAATTCAGATGAAAATCTGAAACCACCTTAGGAAGAAAGGATGGCTTCGGATGAAGAACTACCTTATCCCTATGAACCACTAGATATGGGGAATGGCATGATAATGCAGCCAGTTCTGACACCCTGCATGCAGAAGTGATAGCCACCAAGAAGGCCACCTTCTGGGATAATGTAAGCAAGGGAATCTCCCTGATATTTTCAAAGGGAGGTTTCTGAAGAACCGACAAACACCAAATTAAGATCCCAGGGCGGTAAGGGCGCGCGCACTGGCGGAGCCAAGTGCCGCACCCCCTGGACACCAAGGAATGAGTAGCCCAAGGCTTCTGAAAGAAGATTGCTAATGCTGAAACCTGACCCTTGATAGTGCTCAAGGATAGTTTCTGCTCAACCGTCAGGCTAACTGAAGAAGACCAACTATCCACACTATCCTGCCCATTTCAGAGTTAGAAATGAAATACATATCTAGTTTACCTAAATATAAAACCCAGGAATCGGCGGATTTCCCAACGCGTACTTCCAAAATTTTTTAGACACATTGACCCCCCATCTAGTAAACCTATATACCTTAGCAACGACCAAAGGTCAACTTCCTAAAGAAATGCTACAAGCAGTTATTACTACTATACCTAAAGCATACAAGGATACCTCCCTCCCTAGTAATTACAGACCAATATCACTTCTTAACTCAGATAAATGTACACAAAAGCATTAGCTCTGTGATTACTACACATTTTACCATCCTTAATCCACCCAGACCAAGTGCGATTCATCAAAGGACCTCAAGCCACTGACACCACAAGGAGAATCTTAAACATACTAAATTATGCCGAAATACACAAAACCCCCTCGCTCTTCTTGACATTAGACGCCAAGAAGGCCTTCGATCATGTGCACTGGGGGTACCCAGAAGCTGTCCTAAATAAGTTTGGATTTGCAGGTCTAATTATCTCTGCCATACTAGCGCTCTATTCCCAACCGTCAGCCAAAGTCTTTAAATCTGGAGCTCGGTCCTCTGAGCTTAGAATTACCAATGGCTCCAGACAAGGTTGTCCATTGTATCCACTCAGATTTGCGTTAAAAAAGATCCCCTAGCAAACGTGATCCATACAGCCCCTAAGGTAACAGGTATTCATATAGGTCCCACACAAAATAAAATCAGAACACCTCTGCCGATACAAGCGTATCTAGTTTGAGTCAAAGTAAATCATAATTGCGAGTACCTGACCGTACCTGTCTCCACTAGAGATGTACCAAACTTACCCAAGCCTACATAACCCCTTAGGATGAGCTTACTCTAACACCTGCTCCTCTCGTGTGTAGATTTTTAATGAAGAACTTAGAATTTCAAGGGTGGGTTGTGTTATCTCGGCCCTCAAAAGGGACAGTATGTTCCCATTGGGGGTGTCTGGGGGAGTGACGGCACCCTTCATCTTCTCTTCTATATTCTTGAATCATTCATGTTACTTCATTATGCCTGAGGTTTCTACTATGCAATTTGTAAATTTCTAGAAAATACTTTTATTATGTATCCAAGCCTGACAAATAGTGTTACCCTTTGTTTTACTTTTTGTCATTTAGATAAACTTTAATAAAGAATACTGAAATTGAAAAGAGAAATTAAAAGAAAATCTGGGGTTGTCCCCAGAAAAGTAATAGAGGGGACATCTTCCTATGGGGACACTAGCTCTGGTGACCTGGGGGTCCCCAAGGAATTCTCTTAATTTGCAGAGATTTCCCTTCACTTCCCGTTTGGCTATGGGACAGGAAGTGCAGGGAATTCTCCGCAAGGGGACACAAATGGTTAAAAAAAAAAAAAAAAAAAAATCGGAGGGGGTTTATGACCCTCCCTTATTTTATCCAAAAAGGAAAAAAAGTTTTGCCTATAGTTCTACTGATGGAGGACACCCTTGTGCTTTTTAAAGCTGTAGTAAACTCCCTTTCTTGTTTTGTACCTACAGGTAAGCCTACAAATAAGCCTAGTAGACACGACCACAAAATCGGACGAAAAACCCAGCTTTGTAACTGATCGCCCGATAATCTGAACGTTCGTACACAGCTTTAGAGAGCCAATCGCGACAGTTTATCCGAAATAATCCGAAGAGACAAAACACAAAAATATTTCTTGTACAATACTAGATTTTTGTTTAGTCAGAACAGTTTTTTGGCCAAAAAAAGAAAGGAAGAGAAAAACTGCACATGCTCAGAAACTAAAGTTTACATTGCATCACTTCAAAAGATGAATTCTGTCGTACGATAATTTGTTAATTCAGTAACCTCTTAATTTTCGTAATGAGGCTAGCATCTGATATGCTCATTGTGTGTACGAGGCTTGAGTCTTACCTGTAGGTACAGTAAATCTTCTAAAACGTGCACCGTTTAGGAGTTATTTACATGTGTAGCAGCCAGTGATCTCCCCCTCCATTGAGAGAGCCATTCAAAGGGTTGAAGCTGCTGGTTTTCCAGTATGCTCATCTAACAGAAGCTGGCCAAATGGCTGGCTTCTGGCGGACTGGCTGCAATACACAGGGGCCTAACATTGGCAATTTTCTATTGAACCGGCAGATGCCGCCCGGCATTTGGCATGTGTGCATGGGGCTTAAAGTGGTTGTTAAGCTATTCATATAAAATTATATAATCCACTCTGTAATAGAGCACTATGTGCTCCTGTGCTTATGTTAATAAAAAAAATATGCAGATTGGTACTTAAACGCCAGCGTCTTCCTGCTCTCAGCTGACTCCTAAGATATCTTCTCTGCCCAGCTGACAGCTTTAGTGGGCTGGCCCAAGAACTGCCGCTGGCAGTCACGTGATCGCTGGAAGCCGCTCTGATTTTTAGGTACAGATCGCATATTTTTTCTATAAACACAGGCACAGGGGCAGTTAGCGCTATATTACAGAGGGGATTAGATAATTTTAAAATAAATATGAGAGCAGCAGGAGGGGAGGGGGCGGGCACTGACAGACAGGCATGGATGGGAGGGAAGAGGGGAGGCCAGAGGACAGTGCTGGGTTGCGGATGACGTAGACACGTACACTGCTCAGCAGGCATGATACACCATGGTCAGTGTACAGGGAGGAGGGCAGAAGCAGGGAGGATCAGCCAGGTTTTTTAGGTGTTACAGGGGACCAAAACGACACCGCACAAGCACTGTGCTGTATAACATGCTTTAAGAGAACAGGATTTTTTTTTTTTTTTGGTTAACAAACACTAAGTCTCTGGCAATTGTGACGACAGTGCAGTTTTGACGCTGCTTTGGGTTTCAAAAGGAATTGGTATATTAAAGCAACTTTCTGAGGTAATGTAAAGTCCACACATTCCAAAGTTTTACAAAATTGCATTTTTGTTTTTTTCAGACTTTCCACATTTTTCACCAAACTGACAAAGAAGCTCTGAAAGTTGACTGGAAGTCTACAACACTCCCCTATTCGAAAGTGGACAATGACTTCAACTAGTACAAAGATCCTTTAACTCCAGCAATTTACTGCAGTAGGTCACAGAACTTCCAAAACATCAGCAGTATGCAGAATCATATGGGGAAGGAGAATGAATTCACACAACAAAACTTTACCAAAAATATAACTACATTTAGAAACCAGGATGAAAATACAGAAAGGTGATGAGGGAATGTTTCTATAATTACAGGCTTCACAAGTTCACTAGAAAGTAGTGAGATCATCTTTTATAGATCACTAGTCATGTACGTGGACACAAGAATGCTTTGAAACATGAACAGGGTACTTTTCAGATATCATGAGACAGCACTTCTTTTCTACAGAGCTAAATACTATCTACTTTAAATAAACATCCTAAACAGCAAGGTAATGCAACCTCTGAACTCTCCCACAAAACATAAAGATGGCTGTGTCTGAGCTCATTCAAGTAGGCCAGACATGAAATTTATGACAATGTGCTGGCGTAGTATAGCATGTCATGACAGACAGTCATATATTAGGTCTTGCAAACACATATATATATATATATATTTGAAATCAAGATCTCGGATCACCTTCAAGATGATTTTTCAATGAATATGTAGGGAATCACACCCTAGTTTTGTTTGTATAGAGAAATATCCAAAAGGCAATTCTAGCTAGATTCCAGATGACTTCTTTAAATTTGAATACAAAGACATCATTGTTATTAACTCCTCATTGCTCATTTTAATAGCGATATGCTACATTTTCTGCCATGGTATGTGATCATGAATGCAGAGATATCGAGTCATTACCGACAACACGGACAGCCACACATCAGATTTTTGTTCAACAACTATTTGGAAAAACCAGTGCCTGCACACTGAAACTTAACTAGACATTCAAGCAGCAATCTGAAAATGAAAAGGTCAGTTTTTCAGGGTGTGTGTATTCATGTACAGTGCATCCGGAAAGTTTTCACAGAGCTTCACGTTTTCCACATTTTATGCTACAGCCTTATTCCAAAATGGATTTAATTATTTTCCTCAAAATTCTACAAACAATACCCCATATTGACAATGTACAGTTTGTTTTCCAAATCTTTGCAAATTTATTAAAACATAAAAAACAAAAATCCCATGTACATAAGTATTCACAGCCTTGACCATGACACTCAGGTGCATCCTGTTTCCACTGATTATCCTTGAGATGTTTCTACAACTTGATAGGAGTCCATCTGTGGAAAATTCAGTTGACTGGACATGATTTGAAAATGCATACACCTGTCTATATAAGGTCCCACAGTTAACAGTGCATGTCAGAGCACAAATCAAGCCATTAAGTCCAAGGAATTGTCTGTAGACTTGAGACAGGATTGTATTGAGGCACAGATCTGGGGAAATGTACAGAAATGTCTGCAGCATTGAAAATGAGCACAGTGGCCTCCATCATCCGTAAATGGAAGAAGTTTGGAACCACCAGGACTCTTCCTAAAGCAGGCCGTCTGGCCAAACTGAGAAATCCGCTAAGAAGAGCCTAAAGCCCTGTACACACGATAAGAAATTCGGTCGCAAAATTTCGTCCGACGACTGATCTGCAGATTTTCGGCTTGTTAATATGGTGCTTTCGACAGCCGACTCCGACTTTTCGGCTGACAAAATCCTGGTGTGCAGGCATTAGAATTTTTGTCCTCCGTCAAAACAGGTCCGATTTTCGTCTCATTAGTACAGATTTCGATGGGGAAAAATCTTATGAGCAAGACTAGGCATGCTCAAAGAGAAAGAACACATACAAAGCAATCCAACACATGACATCACTTCTGAAGTAGAATTCTGTCGTATGGGAAAATTCGTGTGCAGTCTAGAGCACATTCCAACCAACAGACACGCACTCTGGACAAAATACGGACGACCGGTCGGCAGAAATTCGTTGCGTGTGTACGAGGCTTTAGTCAGGGAGGTGACCAAGAACCTAATGGTCACTCTGACAGAGTGCTCCAGCATTTCCCTGTGGAGAGAGGAGAACCTTCCAGAAGAACCACCATCTCTGCAGCACTCCACCAATCAGGCCTCTATGGTAGAGTGGCTAGAGAGAAGCCACTCCTCAGTAAAAGAGAGACGGGCAGATTTGGGACTTTAAATGAGGTGCATAGCTTACATATGGTATATGACGCATAGGATTGTAGTATTAATCCATATACAAAGAGATACTAATAAGAACAAGTATTTTATAAAACAATTTGCCTCACCGGCAGATTGTAGAAATTATACATCATGAATCCAGCAAATTCATCTAGTAAAATACATACATCAAGGATAAAATTAGAGCCATAGAACACTACCGTAGGGATATAAAATTAAGAGTTGATTACGTATAAGATCACAATAGGATGTTGATGTATAATGGACAATATTAAACATAACCAAAATCTGAACACAAATTTTAACAGAAAACTGCATCCTCTGGTGCTCGATGCGCTTTGTGGAAATGCTCCACTTTCTCGGGAGCAGGCACAATTTGTATATAAAACAGCTTGAAATATTAACACTTTTTTTCTTTGTTCTTGTACTCTCTCTGGGGACACTTGCCACTTTACTTAGGATCATGGACACTAGACAACACCTGACGGGTGTCACTCCCACAGTTTCCAGTGGAGATGTTTCCAGACACCCCCAGACCCTAGCAGCACGTCTTAATATCTTGAGTTGTTTTATATACAGCACCTGCTCCTAAGGAAGTCGAGCACCATAAGACTCAGCGTTCTGTTAAAATTTGTTGTTCAAATTTTGGTTATATGTTTGTTTATTATTGCCCATTATACACCAACATCCTATTGAGATTTTCAGCTCTTAATTTTGTATCTCTGTGGTAGTGTGCTATGGTTTTAATTGTATCCATGATGTATGTATTTTACCAGATGAATTGCTGCAATCATGATGTAGAATTTATACAATCTGTCGATGAGGCTGTTTAATACTTGTTCTTAGTATCTTTTTATATATGGATTATTAGTACAATCATATGGATCATATACCATAAGTCCCAAACCTCCTCGCCTCTATCATATAATTAGCGATGGAGGCACATTGATATTTGTCTCTCATTTAAAAAGTTTCTCTCGCTAGCAAAAACTGCTCAGTAAAAAGGCAAATGACAGCCTGCCTGGAGTTTCCCAAAAGGCACCTGAAGGACTCTCAGACCATGAGAAAGAAAATTCTCTGGTCTGATGAAACAAAGATTTATCTCTTTGGCCTGAATAAAAGCATTATGTCTGGAAAAAAACAGGCAACGGTCATCACTTGGCTAAAACCATCCCTACAGTGAAGCATGGTGGTGGCATCTTGCTGTGGGGATGTTTTTCAGGGTCAGGAACTGGGAGACAGATTAATGCAGCAATGTACAGAGACATGTAAAAATGTGTATTCACAAATAGAATAAAATATATATGCAATGGTGAATCCAAGATTAAAATAAAACTCTACAATAAAAACATAAGAATATGCACTGTCCTATCCATATAGATGTCAGTAGTCCAAGTATATCAGTGAATTCAATGGTGTATTTCAAAACAGTGACCCTTCACCATCAGAATCAATTCATTTAAAAATCTTGTGTGTGAAGTGTTCATCCAATGTGCCACCTCTGTGCTCTCTAGCCCCTCACCTGAGCATTACTTGAATATTGCATATCTTTCCCATAGGCCTGTTGTACTCCTTGTTCACCGCTAGATGTCCTCGGTGCTTAAAGCTATAGCCCTCTGCCAAGTATATACATATATCGTATCCATAGATCACCTCGCCATTAGTTAGGGAGTGGGGGTACATGAAGAATATTTGATAGTGTAGTAATTACAACCATTTATTGAATAAAAAATATACAGACTTGCATAAAAGATAGTAGTATCCAGCGTTTTGACAGAAGCATTGTAATCTTTCCGGGATTCGCGTCACTTCCGGTAACTCCGTTTGCCCTACGCATTACATCACAATCATGTGACTTCTTCAGGGGTTAATGGAGGATAGAATTGGTCGATCTTTATACGCTCTATAATTTGTGTTAAGTGAAAGCCATTTTCCTGGAGTCCAGTATCCACATCAATCTTGACAGGTTACCAACATAGTCCTACAGTCGAATTGTGATAGTTCTAATAGATGTAGTTAGAAAAATACCTACACTTTCTCAACAGCCTTATTTGTGAAGTATAATGTCTAGATGAAGCGAATCGCTCTGACAAAAAGATAATAAAATAAAGCATCAATTGATGAAAAAGGCCAAACTACTGGAGCATAGCCTAACAAGAAATTAAAAATACTGCTTTGTGAAAAAAAATAGAATAAATGGCGGTTAAACAAAAAATAGTATAACATCAATGACCTCGGAAAATCCACCAGAAAAAAAACAAAGATGACAAAAGCCAGACAATAAAAAGGAACCGGGAGTGACCCGGCCCAGTCTACCCTAAATACAGACGATGGATACAAAAAAATTAAAATAAACATCAAAGCAGTATTTTAAATTTCTTGTTAGGCTATGCTCAAGTAGTTTGGCCTTTTCATCAGTTGATGCTTTATTTTATTATCTTTTTGTCAGAGCGATTCGCTTCATCTAGACATTATACTAAATTAGGCTGTTTAGAAAGTGTATTTTTCAAACTACATCTATTAGAACTATCACAATTCGGCTGTAGGACTATGTTGGTAATCTGTCCAGATTTATGCGGATACTGGATTAAATTTTACACCAATTATAGAGTATAAACATTGATCAATCATATCCTCCGTTATTTCCTGAAGAAGTCACGTGATTGTGACGTAACAAGTAGGGCAAACGGAGTTACTGGAAGTGTCACGAATCTTGGAAGGATTACGACGCTTGTGTCAAAACGCTGGATACTACCATCTTCTATATAAGATTATTGATTGAATTGATTCTGATGGTGAAGGGTCACGGTTTTGAAATACACCATTGGCTTCACTAATATACTTGCACTTAGACTACTGATAAATATACGGATATGACATTATACAGTGCATATACTTCAGTTTTTATTGTAGAGATTTATTTAAATCTTGGATTTACCATTGAATATATATTTTGTTCTATTTGTGAATACACATTTTTACACGTTTATTTATTGACTGTGAAGCACTTTATATTATATACTTAGATTATTAGCTTTGGATGAGTTTTTTGGTGCGAGCAGTAGTCAATACAATTATTAACACTATTTATTAGAGAGTCTACACCCAGTTTACATTAATGTACAGAGACATCCTTGATGAAAACCTGCTCCAGAGCACCCTGGACCTCAGACTGGGGTGAAGGTTCATCTTCCAACAGGACAACTACCCTAAGCACACAGCTAAGCTAACAAAGCAGTGGCTACGGGAAAACTCTGTGAATGTACTTGAGTGGCCCAGCCAGAGACAAGACTAGAACCCGATTTAGGCTCCGTTCACATCTAGGCGTTTTGGGGTGTTTTTGGGGCGTTTTTCTGCTCTAGGATCAGCTCTCAAAACGCCCAACAAGACAAATCCTATTCATTTCAATGGCCCCTGTTCACATCTGAGCGTTTTGACGCTGTATACAAAACGCCCAACGCTCAAAAAAGTACATGAGCTTCTTTTTGGGCAGATTACAGGCGTTTTCCATTGATCTCTATTCAATCTAAAAACGCCTGCACAAAAATCGCGGTAAAAATCGCGGTAAAAAACGCCGCAAAAATCGCGGTAAAATCGCGGTAAAAAACGCGCGAAAAACGCTACGCTCAGGTGTGAATGTAGCCTTAAACATCTCTGGAGAGATCTAAAAATGGCTGTGCACCAACGTCCCCCATCCAACCTGATGGGGCTTGAGAGGTCCTGCAAAGAAGAATGGGAGAAACTGCCTAAAAAAAAGATGTACCAAGCTTGCTGCCTCATACTCAAAACGGCTTAAGACTGTAATTGGTGTCAAAAGGTGCTTCAACAATGTATTAACTAAGCAAAGGTTGTGAATACTTATGTACATGTGATTTTTTTGTTTTTTACTATTAGTAAATTTGCAAAGATTTCAAAACAAACTTCTTTTACGTTGTCATTATGGAGTGTTTGTAGAAAATAATGAATCTTTGTAGCACATGCTTACTTTTTGCGGTTGTGAAAAAATAGCTCTTTGTTTCATCAGAATGATTGCAGACTCATTCTGAATGGGAGGGTTTGGTTCATTATTAAATCAGCTGGTGCACCTTCTGTGTTCCAATTAGGAAATCTGCAATTACTGCATCCTCTTTAGAAGTATGTAACACTTAGGCCCCTTTCACACGGCTCCGTTCCATCGACGGAGCCATGCTGCTCAGCGAGGGATCGATCCGCTGATCTCTCGCTGAGCAGGCGGATGACAGCTCTGTCTGTGTGCAGAGACGGAGGTGTCAGATCCCCACTCTCCTCTATGGGGGAATCAGATAAGAACGGCCCGCCTGTCCGTTCTCATCCGATCAGATCTGCCAGACGGATGGAAAATAGGGTTTCCGTCCGTCCTGATTTGATGAATCGGAGGTCAGCGGACATGTCTCCGCTGACATCCAATGCCCCATAGAGATGCATGGGGCATCCGTTCAGATCCGCCAGAAAAACTGACAAGTGGATCTGAATGGTCCCCAAGAGTGAAAGGGCCTAAGACAGTATCTCACCAAAACTTGCCTTTCTACTGCAGTGGGTGCCTAAAATCTAACTTGTATCTTAGTGAAGACTTCTGGAAAATCAGTGAACTAATCACACAAGCAGCAAATTACATTTTTAAAAGGCATTCTGTATTCCAACTTATGACAGAACGCCTTCAGGTTGCCATATTGCATTAAATTTAACAGAAAATGACAGCAGCTGCAGATTGAAAAGGAAAGATAATTTTTAACAATTAAAACATGGCTTAGGTAGCAATTATATGCTTTATTTTTTTCTTTTCTATATTTATGTACACAAAAATGGGGCTGGCCATTAAATATGATGCAGGGACAAGGCTAAATTCACACCAGATGCATAGTTTAAATGTATGCGTGTATAACAGCCATTTTGAAAGTCTACATTTTAGAGTGTAATAATAGTATACATTTTTTCAGAAGTGTGAATAGCCAAATATAGGTGAAGGCAGTAAACATTCAGCACACTGAAGTTCTTTTTTCCCCATACACTTGATATAGCACATTTGTCTGGGCATGACAAAATTGACTTTACCATGTACAGGGATTTTTCCCGCAATAGAAAATGCGGCAACATGGAAGCACTCTTAAGCCTTCCATACAGGGTACACGCAATGAGAATATTGGACAAGTCTGTTTTTTTGCATGCTATTCCCTTATCGAAAATGAAGTCGTTATTAAAGTTATACAGACAGAATACGACTTCAGAAGTGATGTATTGTGTTATTGCTTGAGGTGATTGTAGCTGTATTAGTGCACTTCTGACAGAAACAATTGAGTACTGTCCCTGATACTATTTTTATTTGCCCTAACATTTGAAAAATTGAATGTTAGAGCAAAAAATGTATCAGGGACAGTACTTGTTTCTTGTATTGTAATGAAATGTCTTCAGTCATTTCTGAGCATGCGTGGTCTTGGTCTTCTGATTTCTTTTGGACGAATACTGTGCCGATGTAACAAAAAATCATACATTCTGGTATGGTACGAAAAAATCTTTCATGTTTGTCCCTTTGGATAATTTTGCAGGAACAGTCCTGATTGGCTCTCGAAAGCTGTGTACCATCAGATTATCATACGATTGATCTGAAAGATGCATTTTTTGTCAGATTTTCTGATCCGGTGTACTAATTAGCATATCATGCAGCACAGTATTACGCAAAGTAAAGTTAATCTGTGTTCATTCTAAACGTCCTATCACACTGAGGGGAAGCATTTCATTACATACTACTATTGGTATTTCCCAGATTTCTCCAGGACAGCTCTTGATTTAGAGACTACTCCTACTAATCAGGGTCAGGAAACACAAAGACTTTAAAAGAAATCTGTACTGTAGCAATAATGGATTGCAAAACTTTCTGGCCTAGAGCACACATACAACTAGTGAAGTCAAACCTTCTTATCTGCATACTTGTTCCCTGTCAATGACTCAAAGCACTGAGGGCTTTGAACAGCCAGGCAACAAGCACTTTCAAAATAAGAGCCCAGTAATGGCAGCCTACGTGGTATATCATTTTTACTAAATACACCCCTAAAAATGTCCCCACCCCAGCACAAAATAAATCCTAAAATTTCTCTTAAAAATTACCTAAATCTGAACCTCCCCCAACCCAAAACCAACACTGAAGTGGTCTCTACAGGAGTATACTTATTTATCCTCTAAACTACCAGTCGTGTACACAGATCTACAAGTGCCTGGGGACAGGCGCAGAAAAAAAAAAAAAAAAAAGATTTCAAAAAAGAAATCCACACACAACCACTACTACATGGCCCACTAACCTATTTTTCATGAAAGTGGTATTGAACACAAAACCAAAATGTAATACAGTATATTGCAGTTATCAATCATTTGATGTGGTGGCTGCACTTGTTTTCTTTTCTTAGGCTTTTTTCCCCTCTGTTCTCCCGATGTTCTGGGCACTAAACAAACCTCCTGTATTTGGCCCAATGCACACTAGGCGCTGGCCCAGCTATTCTCATTGGAGAAAAGCAGCGCCAAAAAGGAATCTAAAGCCAGGTTTTTTCAAACACTTTGGTGTTCATTCATTTCACTTGCCAGAATAACTTATTCTGGCTATTAAAATAAACAATCAAGTGCTTGACGCGCCTAGCATTTACACTTGTTTATAGTAGATGCGTTTACAGGTCTTTAAGTCATGTTGGGCATTTTTTGTGGCAAAACACTCTCTCCTAAAAGTGCTGATCCTGGGGTTTTTGTTCTGCCTCTAAACACATGTTTACATGGACACATAGGCTAACATGGATGTGTGCTTAGAGGAAGAAACCAAAAGTCATATGCATTGGGCATTTTTGATGCCCAGTGTGAAAAAGGCCTTAGCGTGTCCCCACTTTGGATGTATGAGCACAGGGGGCACCTTTATACAGCAGCATTGTTAGTCTGGGGGGAGGGGAGTATTAGATGAACTAGCTGATTTCAGTACACTAACAAACAGAAGCCAAAGTCCAGCTGATCGTTGCAAGTGCCCCTGCTAGTGTTAAATGGTTTGTCTCATCACTGTAAACTGATACTTTCCTCCAAGCTGGAGAGCTTGCTGTTTTGAAAAACAGATTTGCCAGATCAGCAGATGAAAACAGAATAAAAAAAGGCTAAAAAAGAAAATGAATGCAGCCGTTACATCTAAAAGGTTTGCTTTTGGGTTTACTACAGATAGATAAACCAGTCATATTCTTTCAAAGATATCCAAACCTTCATAAAAAAAATACAGCGAAAGCCTTTTCTTCCTAGTGCAGAAGAGCAACTTTTGTAAAATAAAAATGTATTTTAAATTGCTATTTAGGTAACTTTTTGCTTTAACCACTTGCCGACCGCCGCACGACTATCTACGTCGGCGGTCAGCCCCTCACAGGCAAACTAACGTAGGGCTACGTTGCTTGCTTGTGAGGGTCTAGGGAGCGAGCGCACGCCGCCGGAGGCGCGCTCCCGCTCCCGAGTGGTCACGGACCCCCCCGCGCGTGTGACCAGCGGACCCGATGTCCGCCGGCCACTCGGCGATCGGCGGGGGAGAGGGAGAATGTCAGGCAGCTTGTGTAAACAAGCGACCTGTCATTCTCCTCGCTGTAAAGACACTGATCACATGGATCTACTATGTAGATCCGTTGATCAGTGTCCTTACAGCTCAAGCCACAGCCAATCACAGTAGAAAGCACGCCCCTAGGGACACACACAGCCCCTCCCTCCCAAATAAAGTTAACCCCTTCACTACCAGTGTATTTTTACAGTAACAGTGCATATATATAGCACTGATTACTGTAGAAATGTCACTGGTAACCCCAAAAGTGTCAAAAATGTCAGTCAAGGGTCCGATCTGTCCGCCGCAATGTCGCAGTACCGCAAAAAAAAAAAATCGCAGATCGCCGCCATTACGCGTTAAAAAAAAAAAAACAACAAAAATGACAAAAATCTTTCCCTTTGTTAGTAAACGCGATAACTTTTGCGCAAACCAATCAAAATACGCTTTTTGCGATTTTTTTTACCAAACATAGGTAGCATAAAACAAATTGGCCGAAAATGTTAAAAAATTTTGATTTTTACATTTTTTTTGGGGGGAATTTCATATAAAAAAATGTGAAAAATATTGCTATTTTTGCAAAATTGACGCTCTTTTTTTGTTTATAGCGCGTGATCAAAAAATCGCACAGGTGATCAAATACCACCAAAAGAAAGCTCTGTTTGTGGGAAAAAAAGGACGCCAAATTCGTTTAGGTACAGCGTCGCACGACCGCGCAATTGTCCGTTAAAGTCACGCAGTGCCGAATCGCAAAATACCCCCTGGTCGGAATGGG